>NC_092052.1:105228457-105977837 GCF_003086295.3 Arachis hypogaea | reverse complement strand
TTTTTTTTACTACGTTGTGCTGACCTCGTTCTATAAATGACGTTATCCCGAGGAGGACACATAAAGGCGAGCCGTGATGGCCTCGTTTTTGGCAAGCTCCTCCGGTTTTTTTCACAGTTTTTTTACCGGTTTTTTCCCGGTTTTTTTTTTTATACCCGATTTTTTTCACAGTTTTTTTCCCGGTTCTTTTCCGAGTTTTTTTTTAATTTTTTTTTACGTTGTGCTGACCCTCGTTCTTTAAATGACGTTATCCCGAGGAGGACACATAAAGGCGAGCCATAATGGCCCCATCTTTGGCAAGCTCCTCCGATTTTTTTCACAATTTTTTTCCCCGGTTCTTTTCCGAGTTTTTTTTTAATTTTTTTTACGTTGTGCTGACCCTTGTTCTTTAAAATGACGCTTTCCCGAGGAGGACACATAAAAGCGAGCCATAATGGCCTCATCTTTGGCAAGCTCGTCCGATTTTTTTTCACAAATTTTTTCCCAGTTTTTTTTTTTTTTTTTTTTTTTTTTTTTTTTTTTTTTTTTTTTTTTACGTTGTGATGACCCTCGTTCTTTAAATGACGCAATCCCGAGGAGAACACCTAAAGGCGAGTCGTAATGGCGTCATCTTCAGCAGGCTCCTCCGGTATTTTTTTTCCGTTTTTTTTTTCGTTTTTTTTTTTACGTTGTGCTGACCCTCGTTCTTTAAATGACGCAATCCCGAGGAGAACACCTAAAGGCGAGCCGTAATGGCTTCATTTTTGGCAAGCTCCTCTGGTTTTTTTTCACAGTTTTTTTCCCAGTTTTTTTTTATATGTTGTGATGACCCTCGTTCTTTAAATGATGCTATCCCGAGGAGGACACATAAAGGCGAGTCGTAATGGCCTCATTTTTGGCAAGCTCTTCCTGTTTTTTTTTGCAGTTTTTTCCCGTTTTTTTTTACTACGTTGTGCTGACCCTCGTTCTATAAATGACGCTATCCCGAGGAGGACACATAAAGGCGAGCCGTAATGGCCTCATCTTTGGCAAGCTCCTTCGATTTTTTTCACAGTTTTTTTCCCGGTTCTTTTCTGGGGTTTTTTTAATTTTTTTTTACGTTGTGCTGACCCTCGTTCTTTAAATGACGCTATCCCGAGGAGGACACATAAAGGCGAGCCGTAATGGCCATATCTTTGGCAAGCTCCTCCAATTTTTTTCACAGTTTTTTTCCCGATTCTTTTCCATGTTTTTTTTTCTTTTTTTTTATTTTTTTTACGTTGTGCTGACCCTCGTTCTTTAAATGACGCTATCCCGAGGAGGACACATAAAGGCGAGCCGTGATGGCCTCATTTTTGGCAATCTCCTCCGGTTTTTTTCACAGTTTTTTTCCCGGTTTTTTTTTTTTTTTTACGTTGTGCTGACCCTCGTTCTTTAAATGACGCTATCCCGAGGAGGACACATAAAGGCGAGCCATAATGGCCTCATCTTTGGCAAGCTCCTCCGATTTTTTTCACAGTTTTTTTCCCGGTTCTTTTCCGAGTTTTTTTTTTAACTTTTTTTTACGTTGTGCTGACCCTCGTTCTTTAAATGACGCTTTCCCGAGGAGGACACATAAAAGCGAGCCGTAATGGCCTCATCTTTGGCAAGCTCGTCCGACTTTTTTTTCACAATTTTTTTCCCAGTTTTTTTTTACGTTGTGATGACCCTCGTTCTTTAAATGACGCAATCCCGAGGAGAACACCTAAAGGCGAGTCGTAATGGCCTCATCTTCAGCAGGCTCCTCCGGTATTTTTTTTTTCGTTTTTTTTCCGTTTTTTTTTTTTTACGTTGTGCTGACCCTCGTTCTTTAAATGACGCAATCCCGAGGAGAACACCTAAAGGCGAGCCGTAATGGCTTCATTTTTGGCAAGCTCCTCTCGTTTTTTTTCACAGTTTTTTTCCCAGTTTTTTTTTATATGTTGTGCTGACCCTCGTTCTTTAAATGTCGCTATTTCGAGGAGGACACATAAGGGCGAGCCGTAATGGCCTCATTTTTGGCAAGCTCCTCCAGTTTTTTTTCACAGTTTTTTTCATGGTTTTTTTTTATTTTTTTTTTACGATGTGACGACCCTCGTTCTTTAAATGACGCTATCTCGAGGAGGACACATAAAGGCGAGCCGTAATGGCCTCATTTTTGGCAAGCTCTTCCTGTTTTTTTTCGCAGTTTTTTCCCGTTTTTTTTTACTACGTTGTGCTGACCCTCGTTCTATAAATGACGCTATCCCGAGGAGGACACATAAAGGCGAGCCGTAATGGCCTCATCTTTGGCAAGCTCCTCAAATTTTTTTCACAGTTTTTTTCCTGATTCTTTTCCATGTTTTTTTTCTTTTTTTTATTTTTTTTACGTTGTGCTGACCCTCGTTCTTTAAATGACGCTATCCCGAGGAGGACACATAAAGGAGAGCCGTGATGGCCTCATTTTTGGCAATCTCCTCCAGTTTTTTTCACAGTTTTTTTCCCGGTTTTTTCCTGGTTTTTTTTTTTTTTTTTTTTTTTTTTTTTTTTTTTACGTTGTACTGACCCTCGTTCTTTAAATGACGCTATCCCAAGGAGGACACATAAAGGCGAGCCATAATGGCCTCATCTTTGGCAAGCTCCTCCGATTTTTTTCACAGTTTTTTTCCCGGTTCTTTTCCGAGTTTTTTTTTTATTTTTTTTTACGTTGTGCTGACCCTCGTTCTTTAAATGACGCTTTCCCGAGGAGGACACATAAAAGCGAGCCGTAATGGTCTCATCTTTGGCAAGCTCGTCCGATTTTTTTTCACAATTTTATTCCTAGTTTTTTTTTTTTTTTTTTTTACGTTGTGATGACCCTCATTCTTTAAATGACGCAATCCCGAGGAGAACACCTAAAGGCGAATCGTAATGGCGTCATCTTCAGCAGGCTCCTCCGGTATTTTTTTTTCGTTTTTTTTCCGTTTTTTTTTACGTTGTGCTGACTCTCGTTCTTTAAATGACGCAATCCCGAGGAGAACACCTAAAGGCGAGCCGTAATGGCTTCATTTTTAGCAAGCTCCTCTCGTTTTTTTTTCACAATTTTTTTCCCAGTTTTTTTTTTATATGTTGTGCTGACCCTCGTTCTTTAAATGACGCTATTTCGTGGAGGACACATAAGGGCGAGCCGTAATGGCCTCATTTTTGGCAAGCTCCTCCAGTTTTTTTTCACAGTTTTTTTCATGGTTTTTTTTTATTTTTTTTTACGATGTGATGACCCTCGTTCTTTAAATGACGCTATCCCGAGGAGGACACATAAAGGCGAGCCGTAATGGCCTCATTTTTGGCAAGCTCTTCCGGTTTTTTTTTCGCAGTTTTTTCCCTTTTTTTTTTTACTACGTTGTGTTGACCCTCGTTCTATAAATGACGCTATCCCGAGGAGGACACATAAAGGAGAGCCGTAATGGCCTCATCTTTGGCAAGCTCGTCCGATTTTTTTTTCTCAGTTTTTTTCCCGATTTTTTTTTATGTTGTGCTGACCCTCGTTCTTAAAATGAAGCAATCCCGAGAAGAACAACTAAAGGCGAGTCGTAATGGCCTCATCTTCGGCAGGCTCCTCCGGTATATTTTTTTCATTTTTTTTCCGTTGTGCTGACCCTCGTTCTGTAAATGACGCTATCCCGAGGAGGACACCTAAAGGCGAGCCGTAATGGCCTCATCTTTGGCAAGCTCCTCCGATTTTTCTTTCACAACTTTTTTTCCGGTTTTTTTTTTTTTTTAACGTTGTGCTGACCCTCGTTCTTTAAATGTCACTATATCGAGGAGGACACATAAAGGCGAGCCGTAATGGCCTCTTCTTTGGCAAGCTCCTCCAGTTTTTTTACAGTTTTTTTCCCGGTTTTTTTTTATTACGTTGTGCTGACCCTCGCTCTTTAAATGACGCTATCCCGATGAGGACAACTAAAGGGGCTGGAAGAATAGAAAGATTCCAACAGAGGGGCTTTCTAAAGGTGACAAAGTGCAACTGATATATCAACAGCTGGAGGCAAATCAACAAACCGAGGATTACTACACTGTCAGCAACATACTATCATTAGAGCATGCTGAAATTGAACACCAGAGAACAAAGAAGAGGATCACGGTCAGGGGAGACAAATTGAGGCCCTACAAGCACCAACCACCATAAAAGAAAGCCTCAATGTCAAGCTAGTGACAATAAAAGAGCGCTCCATGGGAGGCAACCCATGCTTTAAGATTCATGCCATTTTACATTCAATAAGTTATGATCACTTGATGCATGAATTTTTTTCCCTTTTCATGAACACGTCCATTTATTGCATGCACTATTTTGAAACATATGCTAAGTTTGGTGTGTCTTCAAGCACACTTAACCAATATTACAAAGGATTTTGTTTCACATGCTTAAAATGTTTTGATAGAGCATATGGCCGAACACTAAGTTTGGTGTCCACATAGCTTCATGAAAATTTGAAACTCATGCATCAATAATCATACATGTGTTATTTTCCAAAACCTTATAAATAAAAAAATTCTTATTCGATAATGAAGGCATTAATTGTGATGTATCCTTTGACAAAAAAACAAGTTTGGTGTTCATCAAACATTGATGCACCGATTTAAGGATACAATTAATCCTTCAACGAAAAAAAAAAAAAAGAGAGAAAAAGAAAGTATAATGAAAACAATTCTTATGAACATTTAACATTTGGACTTCACCAATTGGAGGAAGAAACTCATTTTCTTTATACATTACAAAACACTAAGTTTGGTGTCCTCCAAAGAGAGTGTCACGGTTCACATGAGATAAGAATTGATGGTTCACATATTTTTACTAAAAAGAACAATATTGCTACGGTTGGATAAGACTAATGTATGTTGTCTTGTTGTGATGACTAGGAGGTCAAAGAATCTTCAATGAAAAAGACAAGACAAAGGAAAGCATAGCATAAGGACAAAAAATCCTATCACATGCTTCAAGGAAGAAATCTGCCACTCCTTGAGAATGATCACGGCAAAGGCAAGGGAAGGAGCAAATTTTGTCTTCATTCATCCTTACATGCATACCTTTGATCTCCATAGTGTCTAATTGCATCCTAGCCCTTCATTGCTCATTTAAAAGCATACCACCTTCAAGCCATGCACATGACCGAATCACTCCTCAACATAACAAGCCTTGTGCAACCTTTCTTCTACTTTAAACTCCAAACACTTAAACTTCTCTTCATAACTTCTTGTCATAGCAAGCCCGGACCTAATCTCTTTTTCCTCCAAACACACATCAAACTCTCCAACATTCTTCACATTCCCTCTCAACCAACCAAGTGATCATGGTATCCTCCTCAAGAACCAAACGACGAAAAGGAAAAGATCCAATAGTGGAGGAAGAAACACATGAGTATGACCAATGGAGGTTCAAGTCTTGGTCTCATCAAATGCAAATGCAATGGATGAACGAGAAAAGAATCTATCCTGAAATTCCATTCATGTTACCGGATGATGGGTGTCAAGAAATAAAGAACAAAATCCGGAAGAGGAGATGGGAGGAACTTACATCACCAGCCACCCGAATTAATACCAGTATCATAAAAGAGTTCTATGCAAATGTCCCAAGGATTGACATGCGTGAACCCCCAACGTACAAGAGCTATGTGCGTGGGGTGGAAGTAGACTTTGGCCCGGATGCAATCAAGAAAGTCTTGAAACTAAAGTCAGTGCGCTTTGATGAACCGGGATACCAACAAAGATTGAATGAGGAGCAGAATTATGAGGAGATTGCAAGAGACATTTGTTTTGAGAACTCAGAATGGGAAGGAGATAACAAGAACAGATACAAGTTCCTGAAGAGATGTAACTTCACTCCGGAAGCAAAAGGATGGTATGAGTTGATGAAAAGGTCAATTCTGGGGACAGTGAACACCTCAGAAGTTAACAGGGAGAGAGCCTTAATGCTGCATTGTATCATGGTGGGTGGAGAGATAAGAGTTCATGAGATCCTTGCAAGAGACATTCAAAAGATAGCTGAAAAGAATTCGGCCGGATCTTGGTTGTACTATCCGAGCACCATTTGGAAGTTGTGTGCAAAGGCCAAGGTTCCATTGGAAGAGGAGAATCCAATGTGGTTAAGCCAAGGCATGCCCATAACCATTGAACGAATGATGATGCCCCTTGAAGCACATCAAGGCCGAAGACCACATGGAGGAAGAGAAAGAGAAGAGCCAATGGAAGAAGATGAGCTACACATAGAAGAAGAGCCACAAGAGGAGGAGGAGCAGCCACACTTTTTCCCACATGGCAATATGGATATGACTCAAATGCAAGAAGCAATAGGGAGATTGTCTCAACAGTACACGAGAATCCAAGAGAGGCAAGAGGAATACCATTCTCTGTACATACAAAACCAACAAGCACAAGAAGAAAGAGAGCTAAGAATAATAAACAAACAAAATGAATTCGAGTCAAGATTTCTTGCAATGCAAGAAGAACATGCCTTTCAATCTCATGAATCTTTTGGGAAGTTGGAACAAATGCAAGCTGAAAGTTTGAAGGCTTTCAAGGAGTTCACAACACTCCAAGAAGCAAGGTATGAAGTGCAAGCCGATTATAATGTCAATAGCCAAATCAAACTAAACTATATTGGAGAACATATGCACAACATGGATCCGGCATTCCCAACTTTTGACGAATTCTTCAAAATGAGAAGTGAGGTAGAAGTGAACAGGGCTATGAGACTTGAAGATAGAGTGGAGGAGGCTATGAATAAGGCGGGCTTTTGGCAAGATCAACAACCACCAAACAAGGATGGTGGGAACACTAGCAGCCAAGTGTATGAAAGGAGAAAGAAAAGGCATGACAAATGAAAGGTGGACTTGCTCCTTATTCATCACTACAAATTCAATCTGTTCTAAATTGTCTTTGCATTTCTAAGTAGTCCGTTTTAATTAAAAATCTTTGCATTATGTTTGTTTCTTTCAAAATAAGTAGGCTAGTTTTTGTGTTTGCTTGTGTGTTCATTTTCACTTGACAAGAAGTATGTATTGTCCCCTGCATCTTTAAATTCAATAAAAGAACAGTTTGAATGTGAAGTGAAATGGTCTCTGTTAGATAGAAGTGGAATAAAAGTAAGTGGTGGTATGTGTGTGATTGTATAATAGCTCACTTTTAGTGAATAAAGAGCTAGGATATCCCCTTCTAAGTAAAGAGTGGCTTACTGTCTAGGAATCTCAATTGAATTAAATTCCTTGGTTAGAAAGAAAAACAAAAAGAAGGAAAGAAAAAAGAGAGCCAAAAAGTGGCAAAACAAAAGAAAAACAAAAAGAAACAAAGCTGGACACCAATAGCTTGAACCTTAAAATATATGCCTGTGATGTCTTTGTACTAGGATCTGCTTGGATTAGTAAGCTCTTAGGAGTGCCTCAACACTTGGTGACTTGGGTTAACTAACCCGGGATCATCAGCTGAAAGTCCACTATCAAGAGCAACCTAACTACAAGGCATTTAGTAGCCCAAAGAGGTGCTGGGAATCAATGTTTTAAGAAGGAATGTGAGCCAAGTGTCTATGGTGAATAATGTGTCAAGTATAAAGAAAAGAAAATGAACTTGCTACACATGACACTCAAATAAAGCTTTTGAATAAAGTAATAGCCAAGGATAAAGGAATAATGAGAGGTCATAGCAGTATGTCACTTGAAGCTTGAAGGAGACTTTCTAGGCCTAGGAGTCAATAAGAAGTGAGTATTTGCATATCCACATAAAACCCCATGAACTATCAATAATACTCTGCTAGCATGAACTTCCTCTTCCATTTCATTCTTTCTTCTTAATAATTCATTTCTTGCTTGGGGACAAGCAAGCTTTAAGTTTGGTGTTGTGATGACAAGTCATCCTAGCCTATTTTAGCTAGTCTTTTTCTTTAGTTTTTATTAGAATTATGCACTTTCTTGAGCTACAAGCAAGCTAATTGAGTAGATTTTCATGTTTCCCTTGATTGAACCAACCATATATGAATTTATGCCATTTCATGAGGTTTTATGCTATATTTGTTGCATATTATGAAAGAATGAATATCTCATGATTTTGAGCATAGCTTTGATAAGTTTGGTTGATTAATGATAGGTGAAGAAAGCTTGGAGAAAGGTTGAAGCAAAGAGGAATGGCTAGAAGTGAAGAGAGGACAATGGAATAAGTGAAATTGAACCAGGAGGCATGAAGTTAGCCCCAACATTAGCCCCCTAACTTGGAGGCTAACGTTAGGCATGAAGATTACTCCCTGGGCTCCCCACGTTTGAGCCAACGTTAGCCCCCTAACTTGGAGGCTAACGTTGGCAAGAGAAACTTCTTCCCTGGGTACCAACGTTTGCGCCAACGTTAGACCCCTAACTTGGGGGCTAACGTTGGCACATGAACATTCAAGGAAGAGGCAAAAGTTAGCCCCAACGTTAGCCCCCTAACTTGGAGGCTAACGTTGGAACTTGAGAGTTTCTCCCCTGGGCACCAACGTTTGCGCCAACGTTAGCCCCCTAACTTGGAGGCTAATGTTGGCACATAAATTACAAAGGGGGAAGGGCCAACGTTTGCGCCAACGTTAGCCCCCTAACTTGAAGGCTAACGTTGGCGCCACTAGCATATAAGCAAGGCCAACGTTAGGGTCAAAGTTAGACCCCTAACGTTGGCACCAACGTGCATACCAGTAAATTTTGCTTGCTGCTATGAAAAGTTGGAGCCAAAGTTAGACCCCTAACTTTGGCTAAAACTTTAGGTCCAACTTTGGCTAACCTCAAACCCGGTTCAATTGGTTCACTTTGGTTCTTCTTCAAACTTCAAGAGCAATCAAACAAGGCCTCTTTCAACCCAATTCCACCAAGAACAAAGGCCCAACTCAAGGCTTGAAGATCATTTTTGGAAAGTGTATAAATAGGATAGAATTCAAGTTATTAGGTGAGCTTTCCTTTTAGAATTTTCATAATAGTTTTCGGAGAGCTTTTGAACTGGAGTGAACTTTAATTTCGTGTTTTCATTTGCTTTCAATTTAATTTTACTTTTGTCTTGGATCTTGGATTGGAGAATTGAAGAAATTCTGTTTCAATCTCAATCTTGGATCTCTCTGTTTATTTACTGCTTAATTGAATTTCCGTTTCTGTTACTTACTTCTTCATCTATTCTCTTTGCAATTTACAATTTCCTGGCAATTGTTTTTGTTGGATCTAGGAAGGCATTGAGATCTAGACTTGGTTCTCTAGTCTCTGGGTCCTGAGATCTAAATTTCCATTTCAATTCCCTGTTTACTGCTTCTTATGTTCATTTACTTTTCTGCTTTATTTCCGGTTCAATCCCAATTCCCTTTTACTCTTCTGTTTGATGCAATCTAATTTTTCCTTGTTTAATTTCTGCAATTCCACATCCCAATCCCCTTTACATTTCAAGCAATTTACATTCCTTGCACTTTAAGATTCCGCAATTTACATTTCTTGCACTTTAAGTTTCTGTCATTTAATTTCTTGTTCTTTAAGTTTTAGCAATTTATTTCTTGTTCTCTTTACTTCAATGCAATTTAATTCTGCAAGTCACAAAACCATCAACCAAATCTTGATTCGCTTGACTAAATCAACCACTAAACTAAAATTGCTCAATCCTTCAATCCCTGTGGGATCGACCTCACTCCCGTGAGTTTTTATTACTTGATACGACCCGGTACACTTGCCGGTTGGATTTGTGGTGTTTTGGAAGAGATTTATTTTTCCTCCAAAATATCTCATCAGCAAGCTCCTCCGAATTTTTTTTTTTTTACGTTGTGCTGACCCTTGTTCTTTAAAAGATGCTATCCCGAGGAGGACACATAAAGGCGAGCCGTAATGGCCTCATCTTTGGCAAGCTCCTCCGATTTTTTTCACAGTTTTTTTCCCGATTTTTTTTTATTTTGTTATTTTTTTTTTACGTTGTGCTGACCCTCGTTCTTTAAATGACGCTATCCCGAGGAGGACACATAAAGGCGAGCCGTAATGGCCTCATTTCTGGCAAGCTCCTCCGGTTTTTTTTCCCAGTTTTTTTTTGTTGTGCTGGCACTCGTTCTTTAAATGACGCTATCCCGAGGAGGACACATAAAGGCGAGCCGTAATGGACTCATTTTTGTCAAGCTCCTCCAGTTTTTTTTTTCACAGTTTTTTTCCTTTTTTTTTTTACGTTGTGCTGACCCTCGTTCTTTAAATGACGCTATCCCGAGGAGGACACCTAAAGGCGAGCCGTAATGGCCTCATCTTTGGCAAGCTCCTCTGATTTTTTTTTCACAATTTTTTTCACGGTTCTTTGTTTTTTTTTTTTTTTTTACGTTATGCTGACCCTCATTATTTAAATGACGCAATCCCGAGGAGAACACCTAAAGGCGAGCCGTAATGGCCTCATCTTCGGCAGGCTCCTCTGGTATTTTTATTTTCATTTTTTTCCAGTTTTTTTTATTTTTATTTTTTACGTTGTGCTGACCCTCGTTCTTTAAACCACGCTATCCCGAGGAGGACACTTATAGGCGAGCCGTAATGGCCTCATCTTTGGCAAGCTCCTCCGATTTTTTTCCTCAGTTTCTTTCATGGTTTTTTTTTGTTTTATGTTGTGCTGACCCTCGTTCTTTAAATGACGCTATCCCGAGGAGGACTCCTAAAGGCGAGCCGAAATGGCCTCATCTTTGGCAAGTGACAAACCCCAATTTGAGGATTTATCTTGTGATGATTTCAGGGGTTTTATCAATGATTCCACACACTTTCCATATGAAAATACAAGATTTTGCATTCCTTCCCTAGTTTTGCCTCATGAATGAAAACATGCCTGTTTTACACTAAAATAGATACATCTCTAATCTTCTCTTGATGCCATTCGATGCCGTGACTTGTGTGTTAAGTGGTTTCAGGATATAGAACAGGAATGGACCGAAAGAGAGAAGGAAGATGGGTACAAAGGAAGGAGCATGAGGATTAAGCTTTGAAGGTTTCCGCATAGGCGCGTGCGCGCACCTGGCGCGCCCGCGCGGATAGGGCTACGTGGAGCCGAAGCCAAGAGCCGGCTTGAGAAGCGGCTAAGCCAGGATCTTCATGGGCGCGTACGCGTACATCACGCCTCCGCGCACATTACAAGACGTCTCAACGGCGCGCGCGCGTGCCTTGCGCGTGCGCGCCGATTTGCGAATATGATTTTTTAAGAAGTCACGTGACTTAGGCGTGGAGGCAGTTAAGGATTCCACCCTTGGAGAAACACCTTGGCGGGAAAAGCTTAAAAAGACCAAAGGAACAAGAGTTAAGGACACTTTTAGTTCATTTTCTTCTAGATCTAGATATTTTCTTTTTTTTGGAGAGAGGAGAGAGTTAGTTACACTTTTTGGGAGAAGAAGAGGGAGATTCCAAGCTTCACTAGGGTTCATCCTCTTCTAATTTCTGAATTTTCAATGACTTTTTGGTGAGATCCACTACAATTCTCACTCCACTTTGTTCATGTCATAGATTTTCTTCTCCAATTTCAAGTAGTAGATGCAATTGATCAATTCTCATAGATCTAGAATTCAACTTTGTAATTTTGGATTTCATCTCTATTTTGGATTTTCATTGCTACTCTTTGAGACTTGTTGTTAGATCTTTGTGTTGCAATACTTTCAATTTGACTTTTCTTCTCATTTTCCTATGACTTTCCTTCTTGCTCATCACATGTTCGATAAAATGACAACACTAGCTATGGAGTAGAACTCTCACACTTGGCATAGGGTTTGGTTTTGGAAGAAGTTGAATAATGTATCAATAGTTGATTTGGAATTAGGGATTGCTAGTTGGCTTGGAGTGCACTAAAGCTAGATTCCCATAAGGTGAAGCTAGGACTTGTGACTCAAGTTGACTACTTTCATTTGACCTTCCTCTATACCTAGGGGATAACTAAATGGAGCAAGGCCTAGTTGTTGTCAACATTGAATGGACTATAAGGATAGGATTTCTAATGCCAACCCTAAGCCAAGTCTTTTGATAATTGATTGTTTGTTTCTCATTGCTTTGCTAAAACCTTCAAAGAATTCCAACAAAGCTTACTAAATCAATAAGATGCACACTTTGGCAATTCCAAGGGAGAACGACTCGGGAGACTAGTACTCTCGGATATAGATTGTAGATTTGTTTGATGAAGGATTTTGCGTCGGTTTAGACTATGCTACAATTGATCACTTGATAATTTCTATACCGGCAAAAATCTATTTGTCAAAATGGCACCGTTGCCGGGGAGTTTGCTTAGAGTGCCATGTTATTGTTTTGGATTAAGTGTGTATATATGTACATAGTTGCACCTCATTGTAAATTGCTCAATTGATTAACTTCTCATCGTTACAATGAATTCCATTTCCCCTTCATTGCATGACGCGTTCACAACCGAATCCGAGCTTAGCCCCTTTTGATCCGGAAATAGAAAGAACTTTGTTTCATATTAGACAAGCTCGGAGGCGGCTAAGATTTGGAAAAGGTGAAGAGGTCATCACCACCTCAACCACCTTACTACACGTGAACATTGAACCGTCACTCAAAGAAGGCATTAATCATACTCCCACCAATCTCACTAACAACTCTTCTTCTGTTTTAGGTACTAATACCATGGACGCTCCAAGGAGAGTTACTATCAAGGAAGCGGGTGCACCGGATTATGTCCTTCAACCCTTTCATGTAACTCACCCCAATTTGAATGCGAATTTTGAATTGAAGACCGCTTTGATCAACCTCCTACCCAAGTTTCACGGGCTTCCCGCACAAGACCCTATTCGACATCTCAAAGACTTTCATCGCATATGCTCAACTACTAGACGGGAAGGTTCCGATGAAGTTGCTATATGGTTGTTTGCTTTCCCTTTCTCTCTTGAGGACAAGGCCAAAGAATGGTTCTACACTCTCTCAAGTGAAGTTACCTCCGATTGGGACCTACTTAGAAGGGGATTCTTGGATAAATTCTTGCCCCCGGAAAAGATGGATAGGCTAAGGAAAGAAATGTCTTGTATTGTGCAAGGTGAGACGGAACCACTATATGAGTATTGGGAACGGTTTCGCAAACTACTAGATGCATGCCCTAATCACATGCTCGACACTCAAGTATTGCTTGGATACATATGTCAAGGGATGCGAGAGCAAGATAGAACCCTCTTGGACACTTCTAGCAATGGTTCTTTGTCCAAATATAAAACCGCGGAGGAGGCATGGCAACTTATTATTGACTTAGCCGAATCCAATCAACATATGAGGCGAAGAGTCAACCGTCCAAGGACCGTGAACGAGGTATCAACTAGTAGTGAAGCCACCGCTTAACTCAATCCTTGAATGAGATGACATCCGTTTTGAGGCAACTCCAATTGAATCAACAACAACCACAACAACCTCAATCATATCAACAACAACCTCCACCATCTCAACAACACAACCAACAACAATTGGTCCCTCAAAGAGTATGTGGCATTTGCTCTTGCTACTCTCACTACACGGATGAGTGCCCAAACCTTCAAGAAGATAACACTTTGGCGGCCACCCATAATTTCTATGACCGCCCCAATCAAGGGTACTACCAAGGAGGCAATCCTAACCAAGGCACCCTTATCAAGGAGGAGGCTACAACCAAGGAAGTGGACACAATAATCAACATTGGAAAGACAATCATCAACAAGGGAATAGGGATAACAACAACAATGGAGGAGGTCAAAGATGGAACAACAACTCGCAAAATTTCTCACAAAACCGACCATACAACTCACAAAATCAACCATACAATCAACAAAACCCACAAAGAAACTACCAAACATATCAACCACCACATCAAAGACCACCACCCAATCAATCACAAGCTCCTCAACTCACATATGCAACCACCCCCTCCAACCAAGACGAAACACTCCGGACCATCATCCAAGGCCAAAAGGAATTACAAAACACACTTGCTTCCGGCCTCACCGGCCTCACCTCTACACTACAAGCTCTTCTTGCACGTATGGACACACCATCGACCCCCATTCCTCAACCCCCAATCCAAAGTGCCATTCCCTCTCAACCTCAACCAAATCCAAAAGGGGGCATCAATGCCATCACCCTTAGATCTGGTACACAACTAAAAGAGAAGGAAGCAAAGGACCCAAGTCCTATCACAACCGCCCAAGGGAAGAAAGAATAGATATAGAAGAGGTAGTGGAAGAGGAGACACCACAAGCCACAGTTGAAGATGAAGCCCAACCAACAAGGGAGACAACCAAGGCCAAAAGAACCTTGGAAGAAGAAATTGCTCAACCACTTCCATTTCCAACACTTGCAAAAAAGCAAAAAGCGCATAGAACTCGACCCCAAAATGGTAGAAATATTCAAGAAAGTTGAGGTAACCATCCCCCTCTTCGATGCCATCCATCAAGTTCCTAGATATGCTAAATTCCTCAAAGATTTATGCATAAACAAGGATAGAATCCTTGAATTGGAAACCATCCCATTGGGGAGTTCTATTTCCGCTTTGATGGGAACATTACCGGAGAAGTGTGATGACCCGGGCCCTTGTATGGTCACTTGCACCGTCAATGGAGTTCAATTTAGAGATTGCATGTGTGACCTCGAGCATGTGTTAGCATCATCCGCTCCCCGTTTATCGGGTATTGAACTTGCCCCACTAAAAAGGTCGACGGCAAGATTTGTCCTAGCGATAAAAGCATAATAACCGTAGCGGGTGTGCGGAAGATGTATTGGTGAATATAAAGGGGTTGGTGTTTCCGATTGACTTCTATGTCCTTGAAATGCCGTCAAGCGAAACCGAAAGAGCATCCTCTATCCTACTTGGAAGGCCCTTCTTGAGAACTTCTAGATTTAAGCTTGATGCTTATTCGGGGAACTACTCATTTGAAATTGATGGAAAATTGTAAGCTTTAGCCTAGAGGAAGCAATGAAGCATCCACCGGAGGACCATTCTCTATTTCGGTGTGACCCAATCGATAACATAGTAGCCGAAGTGCATCTTGCAAGATTAGATGAGAAGTATATGGTCAAAGAGGCAAATGAAGAGTCAAGCGAACTAAATACCACACATCATACAAGCCATCCGGAAACTCAAACTTCAAGGAATGACAAGAAGATGGAATTGAAGCCACTACCACCTCACTTAAGGTATTCATACCTTGATGAAGCCCAAAAGCTACCCGTGATAATTGCACAAGAGTTAACTCCTCAACAAGAAGAAAAATTGCTGAATGTATTGAGGAAAAACAAAAGGGCAATCGGGTGGAGTTTGGCGGATCTAGTGGGAATAAGCCCCCAAGTATGCGAGCACCGCATATTTCTTGAAGAAGGAGCAAGACCGGTCCGACAACCTCAAAGGAGACTCAACCCAACTATTCTTGAGGTGGTAAAGAAAGAAGTCACTAAGCTACTTGAGGCGGACATCATCTATCCTATCTCGGATAGTGAATGGGTAAGCCCGGTCCAAGTAGTGCCAAAGAAGTCCGGAGTGACAACAATCAAAAACGAAAGTGGTGAACTTATAGCAACAAGAGTGCAGAATTCTTGGAGAGTATGCATAGACTACGAAGATTGAATGCGGCCACAAGAAAAGACCACTTTTCACTACCATTTATCGATCAAATGCTTGATCGGTTAGCCGGTAAATCATACTATTTTTTCTTGATGGCTACTCCGGATACTTCCAAATTCATATTGCTCTAGAAGACCAAGAAAAAACCACATTTACTTGCCCCTTTGGAACGTAGCTTACAAGCGTATGCCATTTGGCCTATGCAATGCACCGGCAACGTTCCAAAGATGCATGATGAGCCTATTTGCGGACTTTCTAGAGCAATCAATGGAAGTTTTCATGGATGATTTTAGTGTGTATGGTGAGTCATTTGAGCATTGCTTAGGTAACCTTGAAAAAGTCTTAGAAAGATGCACCAAAACAAACCTTGTCTTAAATTTTGAAAAATGTCATTTATGGTCAAACAAGGCATTGTTTTGGGACACATAGTATCAAAGAAAGGCATCTCCGTAGATCCGGCAAAAATAAATGTCATATCCAGTTTACCTTACCCCTCCTCCGAGAGGGAAGTCTGTTCTTTTCTTGGACATGCAGGATTCTACTGGAGATTCATCAAGGACTTTAGCAAGGTGGCCTACCTCTTTCTCGATTACTACAAAAAGACACCGAATTTGAGATGAGCAAGGAATGTATGGAAGCATATGACAAACTCAAGGTAGCATTGACACAAGCCCCTATTGTACGAGGACCCAATTGGACTCAACCCTTTGAAATCATGTGTGATGCTTCGAATTATGCGATAGGAGCCGCGTTAGCACAACGCGAAGGTAAGATCCCTATGTCATAGCTTATGCTTCCAAAACATTAGACGGAGCCCAATCCAACTACACCACTACCGAAAAGGAACTTCTAGCTATTGTTTTTGCTTTGGACAAGTTCCGAGCCTATCTTCTTGGTTCCAAGGTAGTAGTGTACTCGGATCACGCGGCACTAAAGTATTTGTTGGCAAAAAAGGAATCCAAACCGAGATTAATTCGTTGGGTGCTCTTATTACAAGAATTTGACTTGGAAATCAAAGATAGGAGCGGTGCCCAAAACCTAGTGGCGGACCATTTAAGTCGCCTCGAACACACAAAAGGCGACACCACTCCTATCAATGATTCCTTTCCTTTAGATGCTTTGCATGCAATCTTGGAAGTGGTTCCTTGGTATGCCCCAATAGCAAACTATTTGGTTTCACGCACTTTCCCTCCCAATCTCAACAAACACCAAAAGGATAAGCTGAAAAGCGAATCCAAATACTATATTTGGGATGATCCCTATTTGTGGAGGTGTGGAGCGGACCAAATAGTGCGACGGTGCATACCTCAAACCGAATTCCAAGCAATCTTGGACGCTTGCCATGCTTCCGAAGGAGGTGGTCACTATGGGCCCCAAAGAACGGCAAGAAAAATCCTTGATTGCGGATTTTGGTGGCCAACTCTTCTCAAAGATGCTTCTCTCTATTGCAAATCTTGTCCCCAATGTATTAGGTTTGGAGATATTTCCAAGAAGGACGAAATTCCCCAACAAAATATGCTTTTTTGCGAAATCTTTGACGTATGGGGAATCGACTTCATGGGACCATTTCCAAACTCCAATGGTTTTCTCTACATCTTGTTAGCCATCGATTATGTGTCAAAATGGGTTGAGGCAATCCCCACCCGAACGGATGACGCTAATGTTGTGTATTCTTTTGTGAGGAACAACATCATTTGTCGCTTTGGCGCCCCAAGAGCAATCATAAGTGACCAAGGATCCCACTTTTGCAACAAAAGAATAAACGGCCTCATGAGAAAATATGGCATCATCCACAAAGTCGCCACGGCTTACCACCCTCAGACAAACGGCCAAGCCGAAGTCTCTAACCGGGAAATCAAGCATGTATTGGAAAGGATTGTAAAGCCGAATAGGAAATATTGGAGCATTAAACTCTCCGATGCATTGTGGGCCTATCGAACGGCTTACAAGACACCCATTGGCATGAGCCCCTTCCGGCTTGTATATGGCAAAGCATGTCACCTACCGGTAGAGATCGAACATAAAGCTTATTGGGCCGTAAAGGAGTGTAATATGAGCTTGGGTGGGGCCGGAGTAGAGAGAAAGCTTCAATTGGCTGAATTAGAATGTATGAGATTGGAAGCTTATGACAACTCTCGACTCTATAAGGAAAAGTTGAAAATCATCCATGACAAGAACATTAGGAGAAGAGAATTCCAACCCGGTGACCTAGTCCTTCTCTACAATTCAAGGTTGAGATTACTACCCGGAAAGCTTAGATCAAGGTGGGATGGACCCTACCAAGTGGAGAAAGTAGAACCTTATGGGGTCTACCACTTGCGCCACCCATCAAGCCCGGACATCTTCAAGGTAAACGGGCACCGTCTCAAATTGTATCATGGTGAGCAAAGAAAGAACGCCAAGGAATTTGAAGTGTTCCTCTTGAGGGATGCAACTCTTGAATAAACACTATAAGCTGCTGAAAGTCCAACTTAAGGACATTAAACAAAAGTGCTAGGTGGGAAACACCCCACCATGGTAAGATCTTCCTTTGAGACTTGTACATAGACACTTGACTTCATGTTTGTTAGCTAGATTTTAATAACAACTTCCCTTCATTTGTTGACTTCATTTGCTATAGTGCTTAAGTGGCTGTATGGGAAGGGGGGTTTGAAATGTAGAAAACGGTGTAACCACTTGCATATTTAAAAAAAAAAAAAAAAAACCCACCCCTCTGCGCGTGCGCGCACATGGCGCGTCCGCGCACATGAGCGAAATCCGCCAATCGACGCGCAAGCGCATGGCGCGCGTCCGCGCCGATTGCTTTGCTGCCCCCTAGTACATTCTACAGAGAGTTAAGCCTCTCTCAAGCCTACACTAAGCCACCAGCCCAACACCTTTGCCGCGTGCGCGCACCTGGCGCGCACGCGTCCATCCAAAGCAAGCACGGAATGCGCGCGCGCGCCACAGCCGCGCACGCGCTCTTTCACTCTGCACTCCTCTCTGGGCCATTTCACAGAGAGTTGAGCCCCCTCCAAGCCCCTCTCATGCCTGGGGCACAACCACAAGGACGCACGCGCGCGCCAAAACGCGCTGAAGCCATCTCTGGTACTTCTTCCAGAGAGTTAGGCCACCCCTATGCCTCGCCTGTGCCCCCAGCCCAGGCGCATGGGCGCGCACCCCTAGCCCACCTCGCTCCCTGCGCGAGCGCGCACCGCGCGCGCACGCGCCGGTAATCGACGCCCTAAAAATAAAAGGGACACACTCACCCCTTCATTCTCATTCCACTTCTCTTCTCCCCCCACATTCTTCTCCATCTCACAAGGTATTATACTAAGCTCCCTCTCAGTCAACTACTCTCTTGTAGTTCTTACTCATTTAGTTGCACCATCTTTTAGGTAGGCTTCCTTCTTCTTTTCTTTCTCTCTTCCTCCCCTCTCTAGTTACTTCCTTCTTTCTTCTTTGTTCTTCATGAGCACTTAGGTCTCAAACTCACTTACATGAATAGATGAATGGTGTTGCTTAACTTTCTTGCAGTCAATATGCACTATAATCATTAATAATGGATTGTGGAAAGATACATTGCTCTCATTTTCACACAATCACATACTACTTGAAGGATGCACACCAAGTGTTCGATGAAAGGCATACTTGAATTTTGGACTCATTGTGACTACCTTGCCTCTCACCAATCACTTTGGAGTGCATCCCCACTTTCCACAAACCATTCTTTCCATTTTCTCAGCTTGCCTCCCATTTATGGTCCCTAAGGGTGTATGCTTCTCATGCTTCTTCCTTGCATGCTTAAACTACCCTTGCACCACATGGAAATCATTTGCCTTGCGCTTCACACATTATCCTAGTTACATGTTGCAGCTGTCATGTAACTAAGATACCCATATTCTATGGCATAACTTTTCATTACATAGAACTCATATATCTCCACTTCTTTGGGTTTGATATTTTCCTTTCTTGCTTCTACAGGATGGTCATCAAAAAGGACAACGGGAAAGGCCCCAGGAAGCCGGCTTCCAATAAAGCGCGCCAAGAACTAACGGCCAAGCCCCTCCTGAAGAAGACTAAGGGTCCCGTTGACGTTCTAGAGAAGGACAACCCTCCTAAGGATTCAAACAAGTTTCCCAACCGTTACTGCGAACTTGTTTACTCCAGAATGATTGAAAGGAATTACCACCCGGAACCCCTCCTAGTCTTACCGGCTCACCTCAGTCCGATTGTGATGCCACATATTGACCGGAGGCATTGGAGATTCCTCTTGAGGCAACCAACGGAGGCCAATCTCTCATGGGTGGTGGAATTCTACTCCAACTTCCACTCACCTCATCTCACATCAATATTTGTGCGCCGAAAACAAGTGTCGGTCATAGTGGAAGCCATCCGAGAAGTCCTTGGGATTGCACCGTCAACGGATGCATATGACGCCTACCAAGAAGTCTTGGCTACATGCGTTGACCGCGCATTTGATTGGAGCGCGATCCTCCGCGTCATTGCTTTACCCGACGCATATTGGATTCGGGGGACCATAAAGCGAAGACCCAAGGGCTTAGATGTCCGCCACCTCACTCAAGAAGCTACGGCATGGGCCCAAATTCTAGCTCACTATGTGCTCCCGAGCACACATGGGTCATCCATCACCGCCGAGCTTGCCTTATTGATATGGTGCATCTTGACCGAGAAACCGGTCGACGTTCCGCGTGCCATCCGCCAATCCATGGGGCGCATTCATGCCAAGGGAAATCTACCATTCCCCGCTTTAGTGACGACATTAGTTGCGAAAGCCGGCGTCAACCGGGAGACTAGAGATAGGCGAACCTCAATACCGATCGAGGGTGATATCATTCCGACCAAGAGATGCCTCAAGCCTCCGGAAGTCTCCATGGACATTGCACTGCCCACACCACCTGGCCACGCCACCACTTCATCTACATCGCAAAAATCGGCCGCCCAACGCCTTGAAGACCTTCACAACAAATTAGACCGCTATGAGAGGCGTAATCAACGCCGCTATGCTCACGTGAAGAGGCTTCTAAGCGTAATCACCCCACCTATGGAAGAACCCGATATCTCCACCTCCACCGCAACTTCAAGCGGGGATATCAATGGCATTGGAGATGTGGCACACTCGGCCGAGTGCGCCTAACCTCTAGCCCGGAGGACCGTGCTAAGTTTTAAGTGTGGGGAGGTCGGCCGACCGATCTCCATAGGTAACATCTGAATAAATCTGAATAAATTAGGATAGGTTGCATGATTAGATTTTAGTTAGCACCATTCGCATGATAAGTCCGCTTGGTTGGAACAATGAAATTCTCTCTTAGGAAACCAACACTTTGGGACAACCATGGCATTGCAAAATTTTAAATGCTTTGATGCCAAAGTTGCATGAAGAATTATATTTTGGAACATGATTTTGAGCTAAGAACACAAGCTTGTGAGATTTGAGCCTAATGGTGTGGTTACATCTTATAACCACTTATTTTTCCTTCTTGTGTGCATTATTCTCCTTCTATGATTGTGATCTTTGAATTGTTTGACTCTTTATGTCCATTATTTGGTGTATTCATGCATTTATATGATTGAGGCCATCATTCCATTAGCTCACTCACCCAAACGGCCTTACCTTCTATCTTCCTTTGTTAGCCAAATTTGAGCCTACGATTAACCCACTTTGTTCTTAATTTAGCACATTACAAGCCTTAAAGCGGAAAACAATAAAAGTCCTTATTTGGATCTTTGATTAGCTTAGGCTAGTGTGTGTGAGTATCATTCAAGTGTGGGAACCTTGGGACATTGGGTGAATAAAAGGGTATTTTGTATTATTATCGAGAATATTGGGAATTGGGTACATACTCATGAATTGATCAAATGTAAAACCTTATGCATTGACGCTTTTGTATATAGAAAAAAAAATGAATGAGAAAAACAAAAGAACAAAAGAAAAAGAGGAACAATATGGAAACGAAAAGAAAAATAGAAAAAGAAAAAAAAAATAAAAAAAATATAATAAAAAGGGGACAAAATGCCCCAAAGTGAAGCTCAAGAGGAATCAATGCATAAGTATTGTGAAACGAAAAGAAAATGCATGAGTATGTGGGAAAGTGAGGAATGGGTAGTTAGGATAGTACTTAATTGTATAGGTCGTTATAAAGGTTAGGTGGGAAAGTTTAAGTTAATCAAAGATTTAAATCCTAAGCCCACTAGCCATATATGATCCTACCTTGACCCTAACCCCATTACAACCTAGGAAAAGACCTCATGATAATTGTATGCATGCACTGAATAATTGTTGATTGTTAGATGAAAAACAAATCTTGGAAAGCATGATTAGGGGAGAATTGAGAGAATAAACCCTAAACACCAAGTGATTAGAGTGCAAACACTTCCGATGAGGGTTCGATGCTCAATCCTTTGATTCCCGGTTCTCGCGAGCATTCCTCATGCAAGGTTGCACATATTGCATTTGATGCTTAGAAAGTGGCAAGTCCTATGCTTTGACCACCATCATGTCCCATGTGCTCGCATATGTCCTAAGAAGGCTAATTTGTTCCCAACCAAGTGGATAGTAACACTAGTCATAGTTGCATGCATATAAGTAGGTTGCACTTCATGAGTCTTATGCTTTTGCGATCCCTCGGTCTTCTGTGTTTCTTTGTATTTCTCTAAGCATGAGGACATGCTAGAATCTAAGTGTGGGGAGGTTGACAAACCCCAATTTGAGGATTTATCTTATGATGATTTCAGGGGTTTTATCAATGATTCCACACACTTTCCATATGAAAATACAAGATTTTGCATTCCTTCCCTAGTTTTGCCTCATGAATGAAAACATGCTTGTTTTGCACTAAAATAGATACATTTCTAATCTTCTCTTGATGCCATTCGATGCCGTGACTTGTGTGTTAAGTGGTTTCAGGATATAGAGTAGGAATGGACCGAAAGAGAGAAGGAAGACGGGTACAAAGGAAGGAAGCATGAGGATTAAGCTTTGAAGGTTTCCACATGGGCGCGTGCGCGCACCTGGCGCGCCCGCGCGGAGAGGGCTACGTGGAGCCGAAGCCAAGAGCCGGCTTGAGAAGCGGCTAAGCCAGGATCTTCATGGGCGCGTACGCGTACATCACGCCTCCGCGCACCTTACAAGACGTCTCAACGGCGCGCGCGCGTGCCTTGCGCGTGCGCGCCGATTTGCGAATATGATTTTTTAAGAAGTCACGTGACTTAGGCGTGGAGGCAGTTAAGGATTCCACTCTTGGAGAAACACCTTGGCGGGAAAAGCTTAAGAAGACCAAAGGAACAAGGGTTAAGGACACTTTTAGTTCATTTCTTCTAGACCTAGATATTTTTCCTTTTTTGGAGAGAAGAGAGAGTTAGTTATACTTTTTGGGAGAAGAAGAGGAAGATTCCAAGCTTCACTAGGGTTCATCCTCTTCTAATTTCTGAATTTTCAATGACTTTTTGGTGAGATCCACTACAATTCTCACTCCACTTTGTTCATGTCATAGATTTTCTTCTCCAATTTCAAGTAGTAGATACAATTGATCAATTCTCATAGATCTAGAATTCAACTTTGTAATTTTGGATTTCACCTCTATTTTGGATTTTCATTGCTAATCTTTGAGACTTGTTGTTAGATCCTTGTGTTGCAATACTTTCAATTTGACTTCTCTTCTCATTTTACTATGACTTTCCTTCTTGCTCATCACATGTTCGATAAAATGACAACACTAGCTATGGAGTAGAATTCACACACTTGGCATAGGGTTTGGTCTTTGGAAGAAGTTGAATAGTGTATCAATAGTTGATTTGGAATTAGGGATTGCTAGTTGGCTTAGAGTGCACTAAAGCTAGATTCCCATAAGGTGAAGCTAGGACTTGTGACTCAAGTTGACTACTTTCATTTGACCTTCCTCTATACCTTGGGGATAACTAAATGGAGCAAGGCCTAGTTGTTGTCAACATTGAATGGACTATGAGGATAGGATTTCTAATGCCAACCCTAAGCCAAGTCTTTTGATAATTGATTGTTTGTTTCTCATTGCTTTGCTAAAACCTTCAAAGAATTCCAACAAAGCTTACTAAATCAATAAGATGCACACTTTGGCAATTCCAAGGGAGAACGACTCGGGAGACTAGTACTCTCAGATATAGATTATAGATTTGTTTGATGAAGGATTTTGCGTCGGTTTAGACTATGCTACAATTGATCACTTGATAATTTCTATACCGGCAAAAATCTATTTGTCACCTCACTACGAACTGCATTGGCCGACCAAACTACATAAGACATAGCCCAGCAATCCGAGCTTGACCTCATTGAATAACTCAGATCATCTACAGCAGTCAAACATTTAGCCATGCAACAGCACATTGCCCGAAGATATAACCAAAGAACTCACCCAAGGTCCTTCCGTGTAAATGACCTTGTGCTCAAGAAAACAGAACAAGCTAGGAAACCATCATCACATGGCAAACTAGCAGCTAATTGGGAGGGCCCTTACCGAGTCACAGAAGTAATTGACAATGGAGCCTACCGACTGCAAACCCTAGAGGGTAAAGATCTCCCTAACACTTGGAATGTATCTTCCTTAAAGTTATATTACAGTTAATACCAGGGACAGGCCAGTACTCTTTTTCCTACTACCAAGATTTTTCCCACAAGGGTTTTGCTTAAAGAGGTTTTAACGAGGCTAGCTTACCTGGGCCTTTTGAAATCAAGAGTTCTTCAATAAATAAATTTCTTATTTTACCAAATCATTATTTTCTTCATTTCATAGTTCCACTTCATCTATAAAAATATAATGCCGACCTATACTATCATTCCGACCATTCGGATACTATCAACTCCGATCATCTATTAAAATCCGATCACTCGGATACAATCAGTCATTCCGACTACCGACCTTAAAACGGAATCCGATCACTCAGACACAATCAGTCAATCCGACTGCGGACCTTAAAACGGAACCCGATCACTCGGACACAATCAATGAATCTGATTGCCGACCTTAAAATGGGAATTCAATCAGACAAATATCCGACTTAACTCGGAATCCGATCATTCAACATATTCGATCTAACTCGGAATCCGATCATTCAATCAAATATCCGATCTAACTCGGAGTCCGATCATTAAACATACCCGATCTAAATCGGAATCCAATCATTCTATCATACAAACATCCGATCTAAACCCGATCATTCAATCAAACAAATGACCGATCTAACTTGGAACCCAGTCATTCAGAATTTACCGATTAATCCATCAAATATCTGATCTTAGTCAGAATCAGAACACTATGATACTATCATAGCCGATTATAATCCAAACCCTACTATTCTGATAGCCGATCTTATTCACAATCATTGCCGATCACTAAAACACAATACAGTTATTATCATGCCTATGAATCGGCATCCCAAACTCGGTCTACTCAGCCTTTCTATTTTTTCTCAATCAAATTAATGGGATTTCACCATTACAACAACTGTTACCTAAAACATTTGGCTCCAACCCAAACCCACATACCAGATAAAAAACCCACTTATTATACAGTAATAATATTATATTATCATGTAAACAGAAACATCCAAGTATGTTTTCTTCAAAAAACAGTAGCAAAATATCAGTCATAAGCACAAAAGCCCAACATAGGAGAAACTTAGTTTACAAACAAAAAACAAAACAGAAACAAACCAAATTCCTATCAAACATTTTCATCCCCCCCTTCTTTAGCACTATCATCATCAACCATGGACCCATCCTGGACAATCTTCCCTGGATCCATCTGATCAAAATCAACACTAGGAGCTAAAAACCTCGCCTGCAGTGAAGCTCGCTCGAACCCCTCAAGAAAAGAATCTAGGATAGTTGTCTCCTTACTATTTTCTAAATTTTTTAACTCAGAAGTCATCTCCTTTATACGAATAGTCATATTCGACAGATCAACCTCTTTCTTCTTAACATCCTCCACCTCTTTCGCATAATTTTTCTTCGTCAATTTCAGCTCTTTATCAAGCTCAGCTACCTTTTTCTCCAATTCTGTAACCTCTGCACTCTTCAAGTCTAACTTTTCCTCCAACTTTAAATCTGGCTTCTGCTCTGCCACTTGATGATGTTTCTTCTCTTGACTGCGCCCCAAACTCGCAAGCCGGAGACCAACAACCTTCAACGAAAACAGAAAGACAGATAAAACACATACCAAACCCAAAAATAAAATAGTCAATCATACACATACCTACATATATTGGTCGATGACAACATCACCAACCTCACCAGCCAAAGTAACATCGGCTGGTCCTTGACAAACCTCATCCGTTACAGCCATATATGGAAAATCTTTTCCCCACAAAGATGACCCATCACTCTGCTCGGCCACGTTATGCAACTTCTTCTGATTCTCATAAAATAAGTTCGGCTCACCTGCTGGAACCTCGTCTCGAAAATCCTCGGACTCATCAGACAAGTCCACTAAATCATGCTTCCTCTTCTTCACCACAACCTTTCTCCTACCCGGCTTGGGCTGGTTAACTTCGCCCACCCTCGCCGCCTTGTCAACCTTAGACGAGGAACCTTCTTTGTCCAAATTTTTGCTTTTTACCTTTGACCTCAAAGTCACCGCAGACACTCCCGGATATTTCCCACCTGAAAAACAAACAGTTACAAAACAAATTGACCTTACTAAAAACAAAAATATCCAAACCCTCACCTAAATATTCTATAACGGCTTCCCTATTATCCTCCCATTGAAGCAAATCAAACACCGAAATAAGATCTTTCCGATCAACAGCCTCGGTTAGGTATTCTATGATACACTCATTCCGTGCATTTATAATCTCTGGGCCCAAAATACTCTGTGGCTCCGAACACCACCAGACCAGAAACTTCTCCCCAAAATGCTCGTCCATATAAAAAGGAAATCCCCCTCAGAATTCTTAACCTTTAGATACATTTTCTTGAAATTTTTGAAAGAGGATTTGTACAATTTGAACACTCAAAAATGAGGAGAACTATTCAAATTCACCCAACCCCCTTTCCAAACCCTTTAGCCTGAAATAATGAAAATAACAACTCCACCGTTGGTTCCTCTTCTAAAAAATCCATAAGAACCTCAAAAGCTCAATGAAACGCCCATCCATTAGGATGTAGTTGGGAAGGTGCACAATTTAGCTGCCTTAACACCTGACACTCGAAATCAGTAAATGGAAGTCTCACCCTGAACTCTTCCAAAACACTACTATACATATAGAAAAACTCAAAACCCTCCCCTCTGTGAAAAACCCTATCACCCGAAGAGCAGGGAAGCAACTCCAACCGAACCCCTGCACGCACCCTAACAATCTTACTACTATCAATATGCTTCACAGCATCTTCATCCAAAAATAGAGAAACACGATTCTTCACGTCCTCGTTAACCCAGTCATAGGACCAATCAATCTCCTCTTTTTTCTCCCTTTCAAACCCCATCAAAAACCAACAACAGATAGAAGAAGATGAAAAAGAAAAAACAAACAAATACAGGAGGAAGAACAAAGGAGTTAGCACATACCTCTCTTACTCATTCTTTGCTCCCAAATGCCTTTGATAAACAAAAGATAAAAGAAAGCCCAAGTAAAACCCCTCAGGACTCCAAAAGGGTTTTAATTAAACACACTTTACCCACATATTTTGATTTCACTACCTTCAGTCAAATCAGTTACATCAAAAACTATAAAACTGCATTGGAAACACGCACACACGTACATTAAATCATTTCTCTCTCATAATCATGACCATCTACACTCCCAATAACTGTTCAATAAAGCACCTTGAACTGGGGGCTACAAGGCATAACCACCCGCCGAACTATCCAGCAGCCGACTTATACATTATTTAAAGCTTAACCTGCTTCATAACATATTCCCAGGCCAAGCTTGGGGGCTGTGATCCGGCCGTTACAAATCCAACATCATAAATCGGCTTACTCATTCATAACTCGGCATTATTCACGTTATTATTCAGAAAGCTGGCGTTATAGTTCGGCATTACAGTGATTAATCAGCCATTAACGTCATTAATCGGCCACTTACGTTACAATTCAGCTTAACGGACTATTTTTAATTATGAAACGTCCAACTTGACATCTCACCCTTATTATTGCTCTTTAATACAAGCAATAAACAGAAAGTGTAACCGACTTGCACATAGCCTCCCATAAAAGGTATGATATCCCATCCTAAAAGGATACATTGAATTCTCAATACTGACTTAAGCTTCGGAGTGCCTTTGCAGGTACACTCCCCCTCCCCCCCCGTTTCTTGCTCAAAGCTCTATGCGATTGGATACCCTCTTGGAGTAAAGCTCGGATTATCATAAGGTTTATAGGTCGGCACCGAAGATAATAACTCGACGTCGACTCCCAGAGATGGAGCTCTCCCTCCAGGTATCCATACAAGAACAGTAGTTATTGTTGAGATGCAAAGAGGGGGAAGGCCGCGACAACACGAGTAGAAATCACAGCTCGAGCAAACACTGAGGCGAGAGAGACGAGCTCAGACGCGAGCACATGACACAGAGGAGGCAGCCAGAGGCGCGGCAACGGTGATGAGCATGCAGTGGTGGAGAAAGGTGGTGAACTAGTGATGAGAATAGATATGATGGAACACAAATGCGAACAAAAAGGAAATCAAAGTGAATCTTCCTTCTAGAACGAGGCGTGCAGTGGTCTCTGTCGAGGAGTGTAACTCTTTGGTTATAAAGAGTCAAGATAATCAAGAATCAGGGTGATTAGTTATGACAATTGTAGAGGACTAGTCTTGGTTTAAGTGTGCTATATAAGTAGAGAAGTAGAATTCTATTTAGGTTTCTTTAGTGACTCATTGTTTTTCTGAACTCAATTCAATATTGCTATTCTTTAGTTTTCTATTTCCCTTTCTTCCTTTTACTTTTCTACTATCAAAGTTACTGTTGCAAGAATCCTTTCATGGTATCACGAGCTTCAGGTGTTTGATCCATGGCTTCCTCCAATGAAGATTATGCCAATTCCAATTCCAACAACACTCCTCCCTTCTCTTCTATTATCAACAATTTTCCCCTAAATTTCTTTAATCAGAAACCCTTACACCCAATCAGTGACAAACTTGGTGAGAATAATCACAAGACTTGGCAACAACAAGCTCTCTTTGCAATTTAAGGACAAGATCTTGAAGATCATCTCCATCCAACACGAATTCCTCCTCAATTTGATTCCACGGCAAATCAGCAAGCTGGGATTGAATCTTAACAATTCAAAAAATGGAGGCAGGATAACTATAATCTCATCTCATGGATTCTCACCTCTATAGATTTTGATTTCAAGAGTAAAATGGTTGGGTGCATCTTTGCTTATGAAATTTGGGGAAAATTGAAGAATATTTCAAGAAATCCATCAAGTATAGGGTCAAACAACTCAAAGCGCAACTCAAATTGGTCAAGAAAATGGTATGTCTGATCAAGATTATGTCTCAAAAATTAAAAACCTTGCTGATTCTTTGGCAGCCTTAGATTACCCTCTTTCGACAGAGGAACATATAGAAGCTATTCTTGAGTGTTTAAATGAAGACTATCAAAGTCTTTTAATCACAATCAATGTGAAACCTAAAATGTATAGTCTATGTGAAGTGCAAACTCTGGTATTGACTCATGATGACATGATGAATAAGTTCAGAAAGCCAAATAATGTTCTTATACAAGCTAATTTTACTCAAAGTTCTTTTTCTTCTATGCCAAATACTATGAGAGGCAGTCCGATGAGAGGAAGGAGGAGAGGTGGAGGTCGACCTTTTAAAGGTGACAGGCCTTTTTATCAACAACTAAGATCTCAATGTCAAGTTTGTGGCCGATTTGGACATATTTCTTGGCATTGTTTTCATAGATTTGACCAACAGATTCCTCCACCATCACAAAATCAAGACACTCGAATGAACAACTACAACTCTCTTTCATCGACTGCTTCCACTTCATCACAAGTGAATTCTATTGCATCTACTCCTCCTCCACCTACAAATACCTTTCACAACCCTGCTGTATTCCTTGCTGTACCATCTACTGACTCTAACCCAGCTTAGTATCCAGATACAGGTGCATCTCATCATGTAAACTCTTCTCAATCTAACTTGATTGCATCATCTGAATACACAGGGCCAGAACAAGTGCAGATTGGTAATGGAATAAGTATTTCTATATCTAATATTGGACACTCCTTTTTGTATTCTTTATCTTCTAAAAGATGATTCTCTCTACTAAAGTTGATTCACTGTCCTAATATAACCAAGAATCTGATCTCGGTATCTAAATTTGCTGAGGATAACTTTGTTTATTTTGAATTTCATGCCTTTTTGATGAGCCACTATTTTATGGTTTATTTTATACTGAATTGAATGGATTATGTCAACTATTCTCACACTTATTCATGAAAATTGCATGTTTTTAAGTTTCCTTCCTAATTTCGTGCTATGATTGAAAACATGCATCTTTGGCCTTAAAATTGCTAATTTTAATCTTCTCTTATTTCCATTCGATGCCATGATATGTGTGTTAAGTGTTTTCAGGTTTTATAGGGCAGGAATGGCTTAGAGGATGAAAAGAAAGCATGCAAAAGTGGAAGGAACACAAGAAATTAAAGTCTTGGGAAGCTGGCCTCGACGCGCATGCATGGACGACGCGTACGCGTGACCAGTGCAGCAGGCAAGCGACGCGTATGTGTGGACAATGCGTACGCGTGACCTGGAATTTGTTCAGCGACACGTATGTATGGCTGACGCTTACGCGTGACGAGCGTCACGTGCTGCAATTAACAGAATTCGCTGGGGGTGATTTCTGGGCTGCTTTTGACCCAGTTTCAGGCCCGAAAATACAGATTAGAGGCTACAAAGTGGAGCAGGAAGGGGGGATCATTCAGTTCTCATTCATTCACACTTTAGGTTTTAGATGTATAATTCTAGAGAGAGAGGTTTTAGGGTTTTTACTCTAATTTCTTCTTAGATTTAGATTTAATTTCTGTTTGTATTTACAATTCCTTGCAATTTATTGTTCTAGCACTTTTGTTCTTCAATTCTACTTGTTATTTCCTTCACTTTGTTATCCTTATGTTTATGCACTCTTGATACTTTGGATCTTTATTAATGCAATTTATATGTTCATGTTGTTATTACTTTCTTCAGTTGTCATTGTTAAATTCTTTCAATTGGTAGTTGTTAGATTTTACTATTGTTGCAATTTTACCATGCTTTTGTTTTGTGCCTTCCAAGTGTTTGATAAAATACTTGGGTGGTTTTTAATTTAGATTTTTATGTTCTTGACTTGGATTGATTATTTAGAGACTCTTGAGTTATCAAAAGTCTTTTGTTGATTGGTGATTGAAGATTGCCGGTTAGCTTGAACTTCACCAAAGCTAGTTTCTCACTATGAGTTGACTAGGACTTGTGAACTCAAGTTGATTGTAGGCACTTCACCTTCCTCCATTGGTTAGAGGTTAACTAAGTGAAGGCAATTCACATTTACCATCACAATTGATGATGATAATGAGGATAGGACTTCTAATTCTCAATCCTTGCTAAGAGCTTTCTTAGTTATTAGTTTATTTTTCTCGCAATCTATATTTTCTTGTTTCTTATTTCAAAAACCCCAAAAATATACTTTTCCATAACCAATAATAAACTACACTTTCCTGCAATTTCTTGAGAGACGACTCGAGGTTTGAATACTTTGGTTAATTTTATTGGGTTTGTATTTGTGACAAACAATCTAAACGTTGATTGAGGTTTAATTGTCGGTTTAGAACTATACTTGCAACGCGATATTTTTGTGAAAATCTATACCGACATTTTACTGAGTTATTGATTCAACCGGTGGATCATTGGTCGAACCGGTTAATTCGGCATAATTAAATAATTATATAAAATTTAATTATTTTTTTATGATAAGTACTTTTATTTTGTTTTTATAAAAATAATTATCATTGTCAAATTTTAATACTTTATTAATTAGTTTATATTTATTGTATTATTATATTATTACTAGTGTATGTTCCCGTACCCTGTACGGGATAATATATAAAATTATATAAAAATTGTATTAAAAAATTAAATAAAATATATATAGTAATTATTATTATAAATATTTTATAAAGTTATAATTAAAATTACTCTCTCAGGATTTTAATATTAAAATATTAAAAATAATTAGTATTTATCTTAATCAATTTGAATTTATTGAGTGATCATCTCACTCGTCTGCTTAAACAACTATTAGGAGTTAGAATCTCATTTTGTGTATGTAGCAATCTATTGGCTAGCGGTAAACTCTTAATAAATAGAGCATCAATACGTAGTTAGACTTGGCAAGAGTACCCGAATACGTGAGTACCCAACCCGTCCATACCCGGTTGGGGAGGGTAATAACTTGACCCGAGTCGGGGCAGATTTTACTTAGGACAGGACATGGTCGGGTTTAGTGTGTACCTGCCCCAGATATATACATATAAACACTTTTTAGGAATTAGGATTTGCCTCACATCACAGATTCAGTGATTCACAGCTTCAGTCCATACTCTATAGCCATGCAAGAGAAACCCAGTCATCCTCACTCAGTGTCGTCTTCTTCTCGGCTTTTTCACAAAAAATCTCATAGCTCTCGTCATCATTGTTGCTGAGCCCATCACCGCCTAACCCTTCACAGCTCCCATCTTCCTTCATAGCTTATGTCGCCATCGCTGCTTATCCTGTTACCGTCGTTGTTGAGCCCGTCGCCACCTTTCTCCTGCCGAGTTCCTTTTTCTAGGTAAATTCCCCCCCTCTCTCTCTCTCTCTCTCTCTCATTGTGAGTCTGTTAAGTTCTTCTCTTCTTCTTCCACAGACTCATCACTTATTCGCCGTCGCTATGAGCCCGGGCATTGCCGTTGTAGTTTCATCTGAGTCTATCACCGAATAAAATAAATTTTTGATTCAAGTTAAACCAGTTGGAAATAGGCATGCATGAGATCATTTTTTCATGTAATTTCTAAATTTTCTCATCCGAATTTGATCTATGTGGTTGAGTATTTTAGTATGGCGATCATCGTGGTTTCGTTACGATACTAATGTGATAAAAGTTACGGTAATTTCATAACTAATAAATGAGATAGACCAGATTATTAAAGTAATCAAGGAAATAACATTCAGATGTGCGCATAAAATTTATAAGATGTGATTATCTTAGGAAAATATATATGTATAGTCCAAGTGGAAGATTGTTAGTAAATTATTTTTTCTTAATATATTTATGGATAATACATACATTAATTATAATCGCAAATTAAGTAATTTCACATTAAATGACTTATATAACGGTGATCTCATTTATTCTCATAAATATTGAATTAAATAAATCATTATTACTTTTGATTTGGATAAATGAGATTAAAACCATAGATACTATTTTATTTGAGTTTTAGGGTTTAATGAGTGTCACACTCAAATATAAATAATGACTTCAGGATTTTGGTCTCTAATAAACCACTATTTTATGGTTTATCTTGTGCTCAATTGAGTGATTTTATCAAGTCTTTGCACACTTATTCATACAATTGCATGATTTTACAATTCCTTCCCAATTTTGTTCTATAATTAAAAACTTGCTTCCTGAGCCTTTAAATTATATGTTTTTAATTTCCCTTTATACCATTCAATGCCGTAATCTGTGTTAAGTGCTTTCAGGCTTTATAGAGCAGGAATGACTTAGAGGATGGAGAGGAAGCTTGAAAAAATGGAAGGAGCACAAGAAATAAAGGAGATAACCAGCGAGGAGCGACGCGCACGCATGGCTCACGCGTGCGCGTGAATCAGCGTTCTCACGGCGACGCGTGCCCGTACCTGACGCCTACGCGTGACATGCGAAGATGACCAGCTGCGCGTACGCGTGATTGACGCGTACGCGTGAGTGATGCGTACGTGTGACTGATGCGTACTCGTGACGTGCGCCACCTGCAGAAATTGCAGAAAATACTGGGGGCAATTTTGGGCTGAGTTTGGACCCAGTTTTCGGCCCAAAATCACAGACTAGAGCCAAGGGATGAGCAGAGACTCAACACACATTCTCATTCGCATAGTTTTTAGTTTTAAATTGAAATCTTAGAGAGAAATCACTCTCCTCTAGGTTTTCTTCACATTCATAGTTTTTATAGTTTATGCTTTTGATTTGGATATTGAGAAGAGTCACTACCTTTGTTGAAATTTCATTATTCTAGTTTGTTTTCTTATTCCGTTACTCTTTTGATTACCTCTTAACCCTGTTCAGATACATATGTTTATGATTTTGGGATTTATCAATGCAAAGAATTACTTTTACCTTTAATTAATTTTCAGTTCTTATTTTCTTTAATTTATTATGTCATCCTTTTATTCCCTTTATATGTCTGTGAACGTTGTATTCATGTCAATGGAGTAGGCTCCCAACTTGACTTGGGGGTTGATTAAAAGGAGACCCTTGAGTTGGAATACTCAAGTGTTAATTTCAATTGGAAGTTGTTGGCTAACTCTCTATTTACTAATGCTAATCCTTCCATAAGGAGAGGATTAGGACTTGTGAATAAGAGTTAGCTCAATCACTTGACTTTCCTTTATTTAGTAAGGGTTAACTAAGTGAAAACAACAACCTCTTGCTATTACACTTGGGAAAATCCAACAAGGATAGAACTTCCAACTAATCTTCCCCCGTTCAAGGCTTTTTATTTGATTATATAAATTCTCTTGCTACTTTTCATCACTTTAATTTACAAATTATTAATTTTCTGTTCTCCAACTCTCAAAATTTCTCGGAAAACTCCTGACTAATAAAATAGCACTCTTTTGTCAACTCGTTGGGAGACGATCTGGGATTTCTACTCCCAGTATTTTTATTTTAAATTTGTGACAACCCTTTTTAAATTGATAAGCGGATTTTCGTCGGTTAAGAACTGTACTTGCAACGCTGTTCTATATTAAAATTCTTAATTGGCAAATTTTCGCCCATTCAATTTTTAGCACCGTTGCCGGGGAGTTGCAATTTTGTGCTAAATTATTGGTTGGTGTACATATTTTTAATTTTTTTGCATATTTTATTTTATTTTATTACCATGAGCTGTATGTTTCTTTCATTGAATGACGCGTTCACTGCCTGATCCGAGCTTAGCCGCGTTTGATCCTGTAATTGAAAGAACTATTTCACGTATTAGGCGAGCTCGGCGTCGGTTAGCCTCTGAGGGTGGTGAAGTGGTTACTACCAATTCACCAGTCTCTTCTGAAGGCGAATCTGAAGCACCATCTGAGGAAGAAACAAGCTCCTTTTCTACTGATTCTGTTGATTTACGTGCAGGTGACATGGCAGAGCCCAGAAGGATTACTCTCCAGGAAGCAGGAGCTCCAGACTTTACCCTGTAACCGTATCAAGCGCGTCACCCAAATCTGGCTACAGATTTTGAACTAAAGACTGTGCTAATCAACTTACTGCCCAAGTTTCATGGCTTACCTGCTCAGGAGCCCATAAAGCACCTCAGAGATTTTCAAACAGCCTGCTCAACTACTAGGTGTCATGGTGCAGATAAAACTACTATTTGGCTATATGCCTTCCCGTTTTCTCTTAAAGAAAAGGCAAGAGAGTGGTTCTACACTCAACCTGAAGCAGTCGTTACCAATTGGGATCTGCTCAGAAGGGAATTCCTAGAAAAATACTTTCCAGCTAAAGTTACAGATAGACTGAGGAAAGAAATTTCCTGCATCATTCAAGGCGAGTCAGAGACCCTTTATGAATATTGGGAACGTTTCAAGAATCTCCTAGACTCATGCCCCCACCACAAGATTGACCAGTTGGTGTTGATCAGCTACTTTACACAAGGCATGAAGCCTCAGGATAAGACTACATTAGATGCTGCAAGTAATGGTTCTCTGAAGAAGTACAAGACGGTGACAGAAGCGTGGCAACTGATCACCAATCTAGCTGAGTCTACCCGGAATATCAGGCACAGGAACAACCATCCCAAGGCTATTGCGGAGGTTTCCTCTAGTAGTGAGACTGCTACTCTCACACAGACTCTGGGAGAGATGACCAACATACTGAAGTAGCTACAGCTGAATCAACAACAACATCAGCCTCCCCCACAATAACAGTGCCAACAGCTGGTTCCTAAGAGAGTATGCGGAATATGTGCCTGTTATACTCATTACAATAATGAGTGCCCGCAGCTCCAACAAGAAGACAACACCTTGGCAGTTACTCATAATTTCTATGACCGCCCAAATCAAGGGTACTATCAACAAGGTGGCAATTATAACCAAGGTGAAAGCTACAATCAAAGTTGGCAAGATAATTCCAACTAAGGCTGGAAAGACAATTCCAACCAAGGATGGAGGGACAACTACAACCGAGGAGGAAAAGACAACAGTGGGAATCAGAGGTGGAACAATAACAACAATAGACAGCAGAACCCTCCTTACTAACAGCAAAATCAAAACCAGCCTTACAGAGCACCTCACCAAAGATAATCCCAAGCGTCTCAGAATAACCAACAGCAGGCCCATCAGCTTACTTACCCCCCTTCTTCTACCAATGATGAGATGCTTCACTCTATTGCACAAGGACAGAAGGACATTCAGAATACACTTACCTCTAGTATCAATGGTCATACCTCCACTTTACAAGCTCTCATTTCCCGACTGGAACCACCTTCTACCCCCAACAATCAACCCTCAAGCTCCAGTGCACTACCTTCTCAACCTTTGCCTAACCCCAAAGGTGGAATTAATGCCATCACTTTAAGGTCCGGTACCATTATAAACCCCGATTTTGTAGTTTATCTTGTACTTAATTTGGGGAATTTTATCACATTTTCTCACATTTATTCAATGAAATAGCATGGTTTTGTAATTCTCCCTTAATTTGTGCTTAAATGTGAAAACATGCTTTTTAGGCCTTAAAATAGCCAATTTTAATCCACTTTAATTCCATTCGATGCCTTGATATGTTTGTTGAGTGATTTTAGGATCATAAGGCAAGTATTGGATGGAAGGAATGAAAAAAAAGCATACAAATTGGGAGAACTCATGAACAAATGAAGGAATCGTAAAGTTGTCAAGCCCGACCTTCTGGCACTCAATCCACCATAACTTGAGCTACAGAGGTCTAAATCAGGCGGTTCCAATTGTGTTGGAAAGCTAACATCCAGGGCTTCAAAATGATATAAATTTTGCTATATTTTGCTTCGTGCTTAGGGGCGCGCACGCGCCATGTACGCGTGCGCGCCGATTCTGCCGTGGGTCCACTTTAATGAAATCGCCCCCAGCGATTTTGCAGCTCATTTTGGGCCCAATCCAACTCATTTCTGATGTTATCGAACCCAAGGATTGGAGGGGGAATGAACCAAGTAGTCATAGTTTAGTTTTTATCATGTTTTAGGTTAGAATTCTAGAGAGAGGCTCTCTCCTCTCTCTAGATTTAGGGTAGAAATTAGGGTAAAGTTATGTTAATCACTCTCAAATTTCTCTTTTAATTCTTGTTTTGATTTCAATTCTCTTTATGGTTTATTGTTCTATTGTCTTTGATCTTGTATTTTCTCTTGTTAATTTCTTGTTTTACTCTCTTTTATGTTTATGAACAATTGATGGATCTTAATTTTCTTTAATGCAATTTTATGTTTGATGTTCTTTTAATTGATGATTTGAATTGTTGATTTACTTTTCTTGCAATTGGTAGTTGATAGATTTTACTATTCTTGCACATTTATTATGCTTTCCTTTTATGCCTTCCAAGTGTTTGATAAAATGCTTGGTTGGATTTTAGAGTAAATCTTGAGCATTCTTGGCTTGGAAAGAATAATTGGGCAATCTTGAGTCATGTAAAACCCAACTCATGTTGGTGATCTAGAGTTGTTAGCTAATATTGTTTCCATTGACGCTAATCTTTTGCTAATTTAATTAGTAAGTTGATTAGGACTTTTGGATTGAGATTAGCTAGTGCTAATATTGTTTTCATTGACGCTAATCTTTTGCTAATTTAATTAGTAAGTTGATTAGGACTTTTGGATTGAGATTAGCTAGTCTTGTTAGACTTTTTCTCATGGAAGATAATATGATACCTTCTTCCAATGTTGGAGATGACGTAATAAGATAAATTCTTGTTTATAATTGTGACATAATTAATTAGTCTTGTTTGACATTCTCCCTATGTGAAGATGACATGATACCTTCTTTCGTTGTTGGAGTTGACTAAATAAGATGAATTAATCATTGCATGACTAGGATAGAAAGCCTATGATCTCAACCTTGCCATGAATGTCTCTCTTTATTAATTGCTTTCTTTAATTGTTATTTTACTTTCTTGTCATTTATTTTATTGTCCTCTTATCAAATCAAAACTCCTTTACCCCACTTCATAGCCGATAATTGACCACTTCATTGCAATTCCTTGTGAGACGACCCGAAGTCCAAATACTTCGGTTAATTTTCATTTGGGGTTTGTTATTCGTGACAACCAAATTTTTGTATGAAAGGACTATTGTTTGGTTTGGAAACTATACTTCACAACGAGACTTCATTAGATAAATTCTAAACCGTCAAGAGTCCGCTCATCAAAATGGTGCCGTTGCCGGGGAGTTGCAATGGTGTTATGTTATTGGCTATTGTGAATATTGTGAATATGTTTGCTTTTTGCTTATTTGTTAGTTTTTGTTAGTCTTAGAACTTTGTTGCTTATTTTTGTTAGTTTTTGTTTTTGTTCGTTACTATGAATTCTCACCCATTTGGCTATGAGTTTGGCTCAGATTATATTGTAGGGAATAGAAGCTATAATGACAATATGCATCAAGGATGGAACAATAAAAGGTGGGAGGAGCCTCAAAGGATTGATCACCCTTCTTGGCAACAACAACCTCCGGATTCTTATGGGTATAACTCTCATTCTAATGCATATCAATCTAATGGATGTGGTGACCCTTATTGTGATTGTCAACAACCACCACCATATGCCTATGAACCACCCCCTCAACATGACTTTGAACCACCTTACTCACAAGTCCCCTACCACCAAACACCTCATTATGACCATAATCCTTATCCACCATACCAACCACCTTATGAACCATATGAATCATACATAGAACCACCACAATCCCAACACAACTACTCTCAAGAACCACCTCCATATACACCAACTCTATACCCTTTCCAAGATGAACTAACTTCCAACTATAATGCCTTCCCCTCAAACAATGAACCCTCTCTTCCACCACCGCCCTCCGATGAAGCCTCCATGTTGGAATTGAGAGATCTTGAATCTCATATCTTAAGGCGACAAGAGGAGGATGAAAAGAAGTTTAAAGAGCTAGGAGCCAAGATGGTTATCCTAGTGGAAGCTGTTAGCAATATGGCCTCCTTCCGACTAAGCCTAAGCAACCAAGACACTCCCATTGACGAATGTGGAGAGGCAATTAAGGAGCATAGTGAGGGAGTGAGTTTAGAGCTTCAAGGTGAAGAAGAGAAGTTAAAGCAAGGAGTGCAACAAAAGGAGGAAGTTAAGACAATTGAGCCGGAAGAAGTGGTTGAAGCCTTTGAAGAGGTTGACCAAGAGATGGATTCAATCATTGAAGAATTATTATGTATAATTGAATCCTCTCCAATTGAGTTTGACATAGAGGGTAAGGAAGAAGATACCTCACCTCCCATGCCCTTGGTAAGCAATGAAGAAGAGATTGAATTGGAAGGAAGCTACCAAGAGGAAGAGGTTGAAATTGAAGAAGCTTGTGAAGAGGTGGAAATAATCAAAGAAGAGCACAAGGGAGTGAAACTTGCAAGACCATTGGAGACATCCCTTCCTAAGTCACCATCCAATACAACATTCAAGTGGGTAAAATTCTTATCCTTAAGCTTCACTTTCTCACTTGAATATGGTTTGATTAAAAATGACGGTCAACTTAGAACTCTTTGTGGAGTTAAGAGTAAGAGAGAGTTGTGTAGTGGTTGGAAACATCACTCTAAGTTCATGATGGTTGCATGCTCAAAGTTGAATGGCAACGTTTGGTGTGGAGCTAAATTGTATGGGTCTAGGAGAATGTTTGGATGCTTAATTGAGAATTCCAAGGCTAAACCACCCAAGTGGAATCACGATGATCAATTTAAAGATGGGTGTCAAAACAAAGTGTGGGATCCCGGATCGCACAAGGAGAATCAAATTTGGGAGCCCATGGTTTGTGTGGAACTCCATCAAGGCTTGGAGTTATCATCTTTGAAGACTAAAGCTTATTGGAGATTCAAGCATTGGTGGATGTTCAAGGATAGCTTCAAGCACAAGCCACCTTAAGAGGAGCTCCCCATAAGTCCAACTTAAGGACAATAAACAAAAGTGCTAGGTGGGAGACACCCCACCATGGTAAACTCTTTTCATTTTTATCTCTTTTGTACATATTAATAAAATTAGTTTAATTCCATGTTTTGTTTTGTTTGTTGAGTTTATTTGGTAGTTTGATATGTTAAATAAGGTTTTAAGGTGTTTTGGGTAGATGTTTGGAAGTTTGGAATGCTTGGTTTGGTGCAAGAACTTGGAAAAATTTTGAAAAACAGAGCACCAACCCGCGCGTGCGTGCACCTGGCGCGTACGCGCACCTCAAGCATTTTCGACCATCCACGCGGACGCGCCATGTACGCGGACGCGTGGATGCAAAAATCTCACCCCTCCATACATTGACCCGAGAGTTGCGCCTACACTGCACCAGCACCATGCCTACGGCACAAACCACCCGCGGTGCGCGCACCTGGCGCGTACGTGCCGTCGAAGCTAATCGCGCAATGCGCGCACACGCACGTTGTGCGCGTGTGTGTCGATAGCTTCACCTGCCCTCCTGGTACATATTCCAGAGAGTTATGCCCAGTTTGTGCCTATTATGTGCCTGCAACCCACGCGTGCGCGCACCTGGCGCGTACGCGTCCTTTGGCCAAACTGCGCATCGGCGCGGAAGCGTGCATGACGCGTCCGCGCCGGCCAAAAAAATTTTTTTCTTTTCTTCCATTTTCTCTTATTGCAGTTGTTTATTTTCATTCATTGCATCTTAATTTTGTTTTTATAGCTTGTTCTTATTTTATTTTCTAAGTTTCTTATTTTAATAATGGTGTTGGATTCTTTTATCCAATTGTTGAGAATTTCTTGGTTAATCTTGGTACTTTTTGACTTGTTTGATATTGTTGGGTGATGAAACTTTTAAATCAATGCTTAATCTTGTATAACTCTTATATTCTTTGTGCATTGATATGAACTTGCATGTCTTTCATGACCCACTCTTTCTAGTTGAACTTGATGCTTTTGAGTGCTCTTCATGCCTTGACTTTACTCTTGCATCAAGTATTAATTGATATGCCCTTTGCCTATATTGTTTTCTCACTTATATGCGTAGCTACCATATAGTTGAGAACCATACTTTTATTTGGCATTAGCCCCCGCCTATATTCTAATGACTTTCTTATCTTTGTTGTAGGCTTAATTTTCTTTCTTTTTCTCTCCTCTGAGGTTGGCCACCAAAAAAAAGGAAAGGGATGGAAAAGCTTCTAAATGGGGCAACAAACAAGTCCTTCCGCACAACCTTTTGAAGGAGCTCATCAATTGTAGCACCCGTCCACCTTGCTCTTCTTTGCATGCACCGAGAACGGTGCAAATTTCTAAGTGTGGGGAGGTCGTCCGACCGATTTCCATGGGTAACAAATTCCTTTCAACACCAATTTTTCAATTTTTGTCTTTGTTAGATTAGTTATTACATTGCATGATAGGTTGAATGTTAGTTAGAATTTGTACATATTTTATCATTTCTTTTTATGATAGGACTACTTGGTTAGGGTGATGATTTCTTTTCTAAGAAAAATTGTTTTAGGGCACCCTACCAATTTGAAAAAATTTTTCTTGTTGAACTTGCTTGAAGAATTTATTTTGGAACATGGTTTTTGAGCTAAGAACACAAGCATGTGAGTTTTGAGTCAAATTGTGTGGTTACATCTTATAACCACTTATTTTTCATTTTTGTGTATGTTATTCTCTCTCTATGATTGTAATCTTTGATTTGTTTGATTCTTTATGTCCATTATTCCATGTATACATGTATTTATATGATTGAGGCCATCATTTTATTTAGCTTACTTACCCAAATAGCCTACCTTTCATCAACCATTGTTAGCCAATTTGAGCCTATTTAATCCCTTTTGTTCTTAATTGTAGCACATCACTACCCCTAAGTGAAAAATAATAAATGTCCTTAATTTGAATCTTTGATTAGCTTAGGCTAGTGAGAGTGTGTATCATTTGGATATGGGAAACTTGGGACATTGGTTGAGGTAAAAGTGTAATTTTTATTTTTGTTGAAAATATTGGGAATTGGGTGCATACTCATGTATTAAATATGTAAAACCATATGCATTGATATGTTTGTATATACTTTAAAAAAATGTGTATGTAAAAAAATGTAGAAAAAAAATATAGAAAAAGAAAAAAGAGAAAAAGAAATAAAAAGGGGACAAAAATGCCCCAAAGTAAAGTTCAATAAAAACCAATGCATATGGAATGTTAATTAAAAAGAATGCATGAGTATGTGAAAAAGTGGGAATCATGGGTAGCTAGGCATTGTATTAGAATTATATAGGTTGTTATATGTGTTTGGTGAGAGCTTAGGCTAATCAAAGATGCAAATTTTAAGCTCACTTAACTATATACATCCCTACCTTGACCCTTGCCCCATTACAACCTAAAGACAAGTCCTTATGATGAATGTATGCATGCATTGAATAATTGTTGATTGTTAGAAGAAAAACAAATCTTGGAAAGCATGAGTAGAAGAGAATTGAGTGAATCGACCCTATACACTAGAGCGACTAGAGCAGATACACTTCCATTGAGGGTTCGATACTCAATTCCTTGTTCCCGGCTTTCACGAGCTTTTCTTCTTGCAAGTCTACTTGTGCTTCATTTTGATATTTGAATTGGTAGAGTTTGTGAGTCGTCATATGACCTTTACCCTACTTGCTTATATATGTTCTTGGAGATTGATTTACTTTTGACCAAGTAGGTAGAATCATTTTGCATTTAGTTGCATGCATGTAGATAGGTTTGTATAGTTTATTTGCATTGAATAAATGTTCATACCCGTTCTTTGTCCTTCTTTATTCTTAGCATGAGGACATGCTTGGTTTAAGTGTGGGGAGATTTGATAAACCCATATTTTGTGGTTTATCTTGTGCTTAATTTGGGAAATTTTATCATATTTTCTCACATTTATTCAATGAAATAGCATGGTTTTGTAATTCTCCCTTGATTTGTGCTTAAAAGTGAAAACATGCTTTTTAGGCGTTAAAATAGCCAATTTTAATCCACTTTAATTCCATTCGATGCCTTGATATGTTTGTTGAGTAATTTCTGGATCATAAGGCAAGTATTGGATGGAAGGAATGAAGAAAAAGCATGCAAATTGGGAGAACTCATGAAAAAATGAAGGAACCGTAAAGCTGTCAAGCCCGACCTCCTGGCACTCAATTGACCATAACTTGAGCTATAGAGGTCCAAATGAGGCGGTTCCAATTGCGTTGGAAAGTAACATCCGAGGCTTCGAAATGATATAAATTTTTTCATATGTTGCTTCGCGCTCAGGGGCGCGCATGCGCCATGTATGCGTGCCCACCGATTCTGCCGTGGGCCCACTTTAATGAAATCGCCCCCAGCGATTTTGTAGCTCATTTGGGCCCAATCCAACTCATTTCTGATGCTATTGAACCCAAGGATTGGAGGGGGAATGAACCAAGTAGTCATAGTTTAGTTTTCATCATGTTTTAGGTTAGAATTCTAGAGAGAGAGAGAGAGGCTCTCTCCTCTCTCTAGATTTAGGGTAGAAATTAGGGTAAAGTTATGTTAATCACTCTCAAATTTCTCTTTTAATTCTTGTTTTGATTTCAATTCTCTTTATGTTTTATTGTTCTATTGTCTTTGATCTTGTATTTTCTCTTGTTAATTTCTTGTTTTACTCTCTTTTATGTTTATGAACAATTGATGGATCTTAATTTTCTTTAATGCAATTTTATGTTTGATGTTCTTTTAATTGATGATTTGAATTGTTGATTTACTTTTCTTGCAATTGGTAGTTGATAGATTTTACTATTCTTGCACATTTATTATGCTTTCCTTTTATGCCTTCCAAGTGTTTGATAAAATGCTTGGTTGGATTTTAGAGTAAATCTTGAGCATTCTTGGCTTGGAAAGAGTAATTGGGCAATCTTGAGTCATGTAAAACCCAACTCATGTTGGTGATCTAGAGTTGTTAGCTAATATTGTTTCCATTGACGCTAATCTTTTGCTAATTTAATTAGTAAGTTGATTAGGACTTTTGGATTGAGATTAGCTAGTGCTAATATTGTTTTCATTGACGCTAATCTTTTGCTAATTTAATTAGTAAGTTGATTAGGACTTTTGGATTGAGATTAGCTAGTCTTGTTAGACTTTTTCTCATGGAAGATAATATGATACCTTCTTCCAATGTTGGAGATGACGTAATAAGATAAATTCTTGTTTATAATTGTGACATAATTAATTAGTCTTGTTTGACATTCTCCCTATGTGAAGATGACATGATACCTTCTTCCGTTGTTAGAGTTGACTAAATAAGAATTAATCATTGTATGACTAGGATAGAAAGCCTATGATCTCAACCTTGCCATGAATGTCTCTCTTTATTAATTGCTTTCTTTAATTGTTATTTTACTTTATTGTCATTTATTTTATTGTCCTCTTATCAAATCAAAACTCCTTTACCCCACTTCATAGCCGATAATTGACCACTTCATTGCAATTTCTTGTGAGACGACCCGGAGTCCAAATACTTCGGTTAATTTTCATTTGGGATTTGTTATTCATGACAACCAAATTTTTGTATGAAAGGACTATTGTTTGGTTTGGAAACTATACTTCACAACGAGACTTCATTAGACAAATTCTAAATCGTCAAGAGTCCGCTCATCATACCACACTGCCATAGAGGAGTCATGAGGAGCCCTGCTCAAAGGACAATACTCCAGTTGAAGATATTGTTGAGGTCGAGGATGTTGAAGAAGAGGATGAAGTACAAGACATGGTTGAAGAAGAAACAGCTCAACCAGGGAATAGAGCACCAAAGGAAAATGAAGTCACAAGAGAAGCCATTCCCATTCCGTTTCCACGCCTTGCTAGGAAATCCAGAAAGCAGATGGAGCTAGACCCCAAGATGGTGGAGATCTTTAAAAAGGTTGAGGTAACCATTCTCCTTTTTGATGCCATTCGCCAGGTACCTAAATATGCGAAGTTTCTAAAAGATTTATGCATGAATAAAGATGAATTACAGGATTTAGAAACTATTCCTCTAGGTAGCACTATATCTGCTTTAATGGGTGATATACCAGAAAAATGTAGTGATCCAGGCCCATGCATGGTAACTATTACTATAGAGGGTGTAAAATTTTTCGACTGCATGTGTGATTTAAGCGCGTGTGTTAGTATAATGCCATTGTCTGTATATGATGCTTTGAGGCTCCCTCCCTTAAAAAGGTCGGTAGCACATTTTGTTTTGGCAGATAAAAGCATTATCTCTGTGGTTGGAATTGCTGAGGACGTGCTGGTGAGTATTATGGGGCTCACATTTTCTATTGACTTCTATATCTTGGAGATGCCCCCTAATGACTCTTGAAGACCATCATCCATCCTCCTTGGAAGACCATTTCTGAAAACTTCAAAATTCAAGTTGGATGCATTCTCAGGAACTTATTCCTTTGAGATAAATGGCAGAGTAGTGAGCTTCAACCTGGATGAAGCTATGAAGCACCCTCCGGAAGATCATTCCATCTTCCAGTGCGACATCATTGATGAAACTGTAGCTGCAGTTCACCAAGAAGAAATAGAAGAGAGGCACATGGAGCAAGGTGCAAGTGTGGGGACACCCCCTGAACAAGATGAAGATACATTGCCATCTTCCCTAGCTCCAGATAGTCAAGTGCCTAGCCATGAGCATAAAATGGAGTTAAAGCCCCTTCCACCCCACCTCAAGTACGCTTACCTTGAGGATCATCAGAAGCTCCCAGTTATCATTGCAAGGAAACTCACTCCCCAACAAGAAGAGCAGCTGCTTAGTGTGCTGAGAAGACACAAGAAGGCAATTGGGTGGAGTTTGGTGAACATAGTAGGCATCAGCCCCTAAGTTTGTGAGCACAGAATATTTTTAGAAGAGGGAGCAAGGCTTGTTCGTCAACCTCAAAGGCGGCTGAACCCCACCATCTTAGAAGTTGTCAAGAAGGAAGTGACCAGGCTGCTTGAAGCTGACATCATCTATCCAATCTCGAATAGTGAATGGGTCAGCCCAGTACAAGTGGTGCCCAAGAAGTCTGGAGTCACAACAGTAAAGAATAAGCATGGAGAGCTCCTGACAACTAGAGTGCAGAATTCCTAGAGGGTGTGCATTGATTACAGGCGCCTCAACCAGGCTACTCGCAAGGATCACTACCCCTGCCATTTATTGATCAGGATATTTTCAAATCCATATAGCTCCTGAGGATCAGGAGAAGACTACTTTTACATGTCCCTTTGGAACGTATGCTTACAAGAGGATGCCTTTTGGCTTATGTAATGCACCGGATACTTTCCAAAGGTGCATGATGAGTGTTTTCTCAGATCTTATTGAGAATTGTATGGAAGTTTTTATGGATGACTTTAGTGTGTATGGTGATTCATTTAGCCTTTTCTTGGATAGTTTAGCTAGAGTATTAGATAGGTGTGTTAGTTCAAACCTTGTATTAAATTTTGAAAAATGTCACTTTATGGTAAAACAAGGTATTGTTCTAGGACATGTTATTTCTAATACTGGTATTTCTGTAGATCCAGCAAAGGTAGATGTGATTTCTAGTTTTTCTTACCCCTCCTCCGTGAGAAAAGTCTGTTCGTTCCTTGGTCATGCAGGTTTCTACCGGAGATTTATCAAGGACTTCAGTAAGGTAGCATTGCCCTTATCCAGACTGCTGCAGAAGGATGTTGAGTTCGAGCTGAGTGAGGACTGCATGAATGCGTTTGATAAGTTGAAGATCGCCTTGACTCAAGCTCCGATTATGAGAGGACCAGACTGGAGACAGCCATTTGAGATTATGTGTGATGCCTCCAACCATGCAGTGGGAGCGGCACTGGCTCAGCGCGAAGGTAAGGATCCTTTTATAATTGCTTATGCTTCTAAGACCTTAGACGCTGCTCAGTCTAATTACACTACCACTGAAAAAGAGCTTCTGGCTATTATTTTTGCTCTGGATAAATTCCGAGCCTATTTACTTGGTACTAAGGTGGTAGTGTACCCAGACCATGCAGCTTTAAAATATTTATTAGCTAAAAAAGAGTTCAAACCAAGGTTAATACGTTGGATATTGTTGCTGCAAGAATTTGATTTAGAAATTCAGGATAGGAGTGGTTCCCAGAATTTAGTGGCAGACCACTTGAGTTGCCTTGAGCACATTAAGGATGACTCCACTCCTATAAATGATGCTTTTCCATTTGATAGCTTGCACAAAAAATCTGAAGTAGTTCCTTGGTATGCACCTGTAGCTAACTATCTAGTTAGTCATACTTTCCCTCCTAATTTTACTAAGCATCAAAGAGACAAGCTGAAAAGCGAGTCCAAATATTATATATGAGATGACCCATATTTATGGAGGTATGGCGCTGACCAGATAATTAGGAGGTGTGTGCCTCAATCAGAATTCCAGTCAATTTTAAAGGCCTGCCACTCTTCTGAGAGTGGTGGACATTTTGGCCCTCAAAGAACAGCTAGAAAATTTTTAGACTGTGGATTCTGGTGGCCCACTCTTTTTAAAGATGCTACTGCCTTCTGTAAATCTTGTTCCCCATGCCAAAGGTTTGGTAATATATCCAAGAGGGATGAGATGCCCCAACAGCTTATGCTATTCTGTGAAATTTTTTATGTTTGGGGCATTGACTTCATGGGTCCATTCCCAAACTCTAGTGATTTCTTATATATATTGTTAGTTGTAGATTATGTTTCTAAATGAGTGGAAGCAATTCCTACCCATACTGATGATGCTAATGTTGTTGTCTCCTTTGTTAGAAACCATATTATCTGTCGCTTTGGATCACCACGAGCAATCGTGAGTGATCAATGCACTCACTTTTATAACAGGAGATTAGTATGTCTACTGAAGAAGCATGGGATTGTGCACAAAGTAGCAACAACCTACCCTCCTCAGACCAATGGGCAAGCCGAGGTGTCTAACAGAGAGATAAAACGCATACTGGAGAAGATAGTCAAGCCTCATAGGAAGGACTGGAGCACCAGGCTTGTTGATGCGCTCTGGGCTTATCGGACAGCGTACAAGACATCCATCGGGATGAGTCCCTTCTGCCTAGTCTATGGAAAAGCTTGCCACCTCCTAGTGGAGGTGGAACACAAAGCTTTTTGGGCTGTAAGGGAATGCAACATGGGATTTGAGAAAGCTGGTGCTGAAAGGAAGCTGCAACTAGCAGAACTAGAGACCCTTCGACTCGAAGCATATGACAACTCCAGACTATACAAAGAAAAGGTGAAGGCTGTGCATGACAAGCATATCAAGAGAAGAGAGTTCAGACTTGGGGAGCTAGTTCTCCTTTACAACTCAAGGCTGAGGCTCATGCCAGGAAAGCTGAGATCCAGATGGGAAGGTCCCTACAGAGTAGAAAAGGCAGAGCCATACGGAGTCTTCCATCTGAGTCACCCTTCAAGTTCCAAATTCATCAAGGTCAATGGACATCGCTTAAAGTTGTATCATGGTGAGAAGATGAAGGACAATAAAGAGCTAAAGGTCTCCCTCTTGGAGGACCCACCAACAGAAGCAGATTGAGCTTGTGGACCGTCCAACTTAAGGACGTAAAAGCAAAGTGCTCGGTGGAAGACAACCCACCATGGTATGATCGTTCCTTTTCGTTCCTAGTTTTATTTTCTTTTGTTTTTCATAGTGTTCATTCATAATTTCTGCATATTCATCGGCATTCTGCATTTTGCATTCTGCATTAAAAAAAAAAGCACACGACGCGCAAGCATCGCTAACGCGTACGCGTCATATGTGACTGCGTGAATTAAAGGAATTGAACAGAAAGTTGGGCAGGACTGGTACTGGACACGTGCCTTGTGCACAAGCAAGGCCACGCGTATGTGTCGCTTGCAATTTCAGCACACCACGCGTAAGCGTCCCTGACGCGTATGTGTGCCCATGAAAAATCGGCGTAAATAGTGTTTGGCCAGAGAGTTATGTTGGTGTGGGGTTAGAACTATGCTGGGAGCACAAGCTCCATTACGCATACGCGCCCCTGACGCGTGCGCGTCGTTTTCCCACAGTGGCCATCCACGCGTGCGCGTCCCTGACGCGCACGCGTTGTATGCATTTTTGGCTCTCGTGCGTATCAAATAGAGAGTTGTGCGTGCGCGGGGCTGCCTTTGCGCCATTCGCACAACCAATGTCACACGTACGCGTCCCAGACGTGTACGCTTCGTTTGAAATTAGCGCAATCCACGCATACGCGTGCCGCACCCGTACGTGTCGCATGTGACGCACGATTAAACTACTTCAGCACCTGATTTCAAATTATCCCTCCCCCAATCCTAATTATTTTCCAATCCTAATTATCTCTTCTTCTTTTTTCCTCCTTTCTTCCTTATTCCTTCTTCATATCTATTACTTTCTTCTTTCCTTCTTGATCTTCTTCATCAGGTTTATTTTTTTCCTCCCATCTACTATTTCATTATTGCATTTATTTATGTTTCTTTTTTCTCTATTTTTCTTTTAGCTTAATTATTTATGGTTCCTTTTTCTTTTCTTTTTCTTGCATTATTATGTTGGTATTGGAATTTTATTTGGGTATTACCTTACTATACTGAAGCTTGTGGACATTATAAGAAGTGAATTGACAATTGATATTCTAATTTGGCTCTCATATACATTTGGATTATATTATTTTCATTCCTGCATTAACTTGCTCACCAAGTATTTGTGAAAAAGCACCTATGGCATCTTGAACTCTATTTTGTTTTCTTCTTTTACTTGAATGCCTCTTTTTCACAACCCTTGCACTCTATATGCATTTGGGATTATCATTCAGAATTGTCATCATCTACGTGCTCTTTAATTTGGTATATTTAATCATTGGTGCTTGAGTTATGCCTCTCATGCCCCTTTTTGCATGCTTTTACTCTCTTGCATCTGATTAGTATGAATTGCCTAATTGCTCTTAATTGAGGTCTTACCTACATGTTGTAGCTACCATGTATTTAAGCTACTATCTTTTCTTTGGCATTCATTATCACTTGGATTTTCTTCCTTCCGGTTTTGGTCACCTATATTTTACATTCTTCCTATTTCCTTCTTCCTTAGGCATGGATACCAAGAAAGGAAAAGAGAAGGCCACTGACAAGACACCAGCAAGGAGAGGAACCAAGAGAATACTGGCAAAGGCACTACTGATGAGCGGATATTTTATACGCTTTTTGGGGTTAATTTCATATAGATTTTAGTATGTTTTAGTTGGTTTTTAGTTTATTTTCATTAGTTTCTAGGTGATGAGTATTTTGGTGAAAAATAAATTTCTCCCAAAACACACAAATCTAACCGGCAAGTGCACCGGGTCTCATCAAGTTTTTGGCGCCGTTGCCGGGGATTGATTAGATCAACAATGATTAAGTGGGTGAGAAGTCTAGATCAAGCATTTTCTTTGTTTTTGTTCTCTGCTCTAAGTTGAAACCAAGGTGTTTGAGTTATTGCCTCACTAAGAAATTCATCTCTGAGATATGAATTTCAATTTTCCTTGGTTGTGTATTTTACAAAATTCAAATGGAGTTCAACTCATCTTATGGTCAAACAAATTTTATGGGATATCACCCACCATCACCAATCTCTAATGGTGGTTGGGAATATCACCAACAAATTACAAATCCTGAGCACTCCAATTCATGGAGATTGGCTTCAGAGACACAAGATGAGCAAGAGAATCATATGGGATACCAACCACCACCACAAAATGATTCATATCATTATCCTCATGGAAGATAGAAGCATCGCCAAAGAATGGAAAAGCATCCACCCTCACGTCCCAGTTTCTCATTTGAAAGTTCTTCATCACTTGATTATGCCTCAACACAAAGTTTCCTCCAAAATCCATACCAGTCATCCCATCGATCACACAACTCATTCCACACCCCTCAACACAACTTCACCACAACACATTCACTTCACCAAAATTACTCTCGACCTTCATCTCTTGAATTAAAAGATGAGGAATACCTTGAAGGCATTGAATTAACAGATGAGGAATACCGTGAAGGCATTGAAATACAGAGAAAACTAGTGGAATTTTACACAAAATCCCCATCTTGGGAAGAAACCATCCTCGAGCAGATAAATGGGTCCTTAGAGCAAACAAGGGGAAACTTAGAACCATCAACCAGTGAGGATGAAGACAAATGTGTGGGTGAGGAAGTGGAAAAGCAAGATAAGGAGGCCACTGCATCAAGTGAACTTTCAATGAAGAATGAGGTGGTTGAACCTGAAACTTCACTTGAGATGACAAGAGAACATGAAAACTCACAACTCTCACAAACCTCCCTGGACCAAAATGCCTCAACATCTGAATCCATGATTGAAAGGTATGACGAGGAGATGAAGAAATGTTGGGAAGATAAACAAACCTCCCCCATGATAGAGCTATTAAAACAAATGTTGGGTGTAAAAGAGGAAGTGGAGGAGCAAAAAAGTGAAGAAGTCATTCCAAACTCAAGTGAGGCAAAGAAGTACATGAAGGAAGAATTCACAGAACCACCATTGCAAGAGACTCTTGATGAAGACAAAACTCCAACAATCACACAACCACCAAAACATGGATTCAAAGAAGTGAAGGCAATTAACAAAAGCACCAAGAAGAGGATTGTGACCAAACTACCAAGGACAACATTCAAGAGGAGGTCAACCACAAGCAATCCAACCCCTGGACCAATAGCAAGCAAGCTCAATCAAGCCATGTACAAAAGAAAGCTTGCTGAGGAGAGACCAAGACAAGGGGTAATAGCTGAATCTTCTCCTCCTTTGAAGTCATTTCTCTTAACAAATTGGAAGAAGAGGAAGAAAGTAAAGAACAGGTAGACAGTAGGTACATTTCTTTTCCTTGCTTTGTTTAAATTTCAATAAATTGGCATATGGTTACATTCTAAGTTTGGTGTTGCCCTGCAACAAACTGTTTTCCATCTTCATGGATGATTGCATCAATTTTACATGAAAGTGACACACCAAGATTCTAAGTTTGGTGTGTCACCTATTTTTCTATGCAAATCAATCCAGCAACATCACTTGTCTGCATAATCATATTGCCTTTTACAGTGTTATTTTTCTTCTTAGTTGGATAATTTTTGTTTTCTCTTTGTTTCATTTATTTACTTGTTTTTAATGCTTTCCTTCATTAACTGTTTTTGTTAATACACCACCAAGACATCCTTATTCATAACAGACTCTTCATTGGTGATTGTATTTAACATATAACAGTTTCTTTTGTTTAGTTTTAGTTCAAATAAATTGACATATGGTTGCATTCTAAGTTTGGTGTTGCTATGCAACAAAATTTAGTTCCAATTCTTACAAGATACTTGCATTAATTCCAAGTGAAAGTGTCACACTAAGTTTGGTGTGCCACTTATCTTCTATGCAAAGTATTATGCTCACCTTCTTAAGTATGCAATCACAATGTCTCTGTATCTTGTGCCTTGATTATTATCTTTAATTTTGCTTGCTTGAAACACATGTACTACTAACATTCCTTGTGTAAGACATTCATGATCCATCTTAGCCCCATAGCCACGGTTCTAATAGTTGCTTGAGGATAAGCAAGCATTCTGAGTTTGGTATGGGAAGGAAGAGAATGGGAGGAAAATGACAACAATAGAGAAGATGAACTACAAGGTTGTAAAGTTCCTTTTCCTCTCACTTGTTTCAAGCACCATAAACTGCATGATTGTCTGTACCTTCTCTGTATGCATGTGTGTATGAAAAGGCATAGTTTGATTTCTAAATTGCAACATGGTGCTATGTCATTATGATTACCAACTTGAGTTTTGTGAATTCAAAAGCAACAAAGTATCATGATCATAAACAAACAAGGCATTAAAGAAGATTTTAGCATGTGCATAAAAGTATTGGGAAGCTAGTATGTTTGATTGTTGCTTAATTGCATTGGATTTTACTTAATTAAAGTTTTCATCTAGGACATTTTGTGAAATATTTTGAAAATCATTAAAACCTTGAAAGCAAATGCAAAAATAAAGCAAGAAAAGAAAAAGGGAAAGAGTGAGAAAGCTGAAGGCTCTGAGTACCAATGGCAATTTATTTGCTAAGTACTTGTGGTGTTTATGTATCAAGCCAAATGCTTGAAAACAAAACACTTAGAAGTCAAGGCTAGGCTCAAAGTGCAAAAGCACTCCCTCAAAGCTCAAGGCTCTGAGCATCAATGATTAGAGAGTTAAGAAAAGAAAAGAAAAATGAGCTTAATGAAGTCCTCTAATCAAATGCTTGTGGTGCTTATGTATCAAGTGGTAATACTTGAAAACAAAGCATTTAGAAGTCGTAGCTTTGTTATCAACTCATGGGGCAAAGCACCCAAAAGGAGAAGCTAAAAAAAAAAATTCAAAAGCTTGTTTCAAGGAAGAAATATAAAAGAAAGATTTCATAAATTGAGCTAGATGGAAGCATCAATCATTTACATTTCTTTTGTGATTGTAGCATGCTTAGAAAACTAGCTTACCATGAACATTGAGTTGCTATTCTTCTTGCCTTGGATTGTCAATCTTTATTGCATGATTCTTTTCTTGCTTGGGGACAAGCAAGGTTTAAGTTTGGTGTTGTGATGACATGTCATCATGTCATGTTTTTCTATGCCTTTTTCCTTTGTTTTCAATAGGTTTCATGCACTTTCTTGAGCCATAAGCAAGCCAAGTGGGTAGATTTTCATGCTTCCTTTGATTTAATCAACCATGTATGAATTCATGCTATTTCATGAGGTTTTATGCTAAAATTGTCACATATTATGAAAGAATGAATATCTCATGATTTTGAGCATAGCTTTGATGTGTTTGGTTGATTAATGATAGGTGAAGAAGGCTTGGAGAAAGGGTGAAGCAAGAAGGAATGGCTAGGAGTAAAGAGAGGACAATGGAATAAGTTGAACCAGGAAGCAAAAAAAAAACTTTTGGGTGAAAAGTTAGCCTCAAAGTTAGACCCCTAACTTGGAGGCTAACGTTGGCACATGAAATTCACCCCTGGGCACCAAAAGTTTGCGCCAACGTTAGCCCCATAACTTTGAGGCTAACGTTGGCATGAAGAGAACCTCCCTGGGCACCAAAAGTTTGCGCCAATGTTAGCCCCCTAACTTGGTGGCTAACGTTGGCACATGAAATTCACAAGGGCAGGAGCAAAAGTTTGCGCCAACGTTAGCCCCCTAACTTTGAGGCTAACGTTGGCGCCACACACCACAACAGCTTGAAGGGGTATACTTCCAACAAGAATAACTTGAGCTACAGAGCTCCAAATGAGGTGATTCAAGAAGCATTGGAAAGTAGGAATCAAGAGCTTTCCAAGCATATATGGCACTGCATGGTGGACACTAAAATTGAGGGAGAAAACTGCCCCGCAATGTGCATAAACGAACATGGTGGCAACCTGCAGTGAGGCCAACTGACCTCTGCACCTTCAAAGGAGTATAACTCGAGCTGTAGAGCTCCAAATAATGTGCTCCCAACGGCATTGGAAAGTAGACATTCAGGGCTTTCCAACAATGTATAATAGTATGGGTGGACAATACATTTGAGCCTCCAGAACTGGCGTTTTCGCCAACGTTTGAGGCTAACGTTACCTCAAATGCTGCACACCAAAGCCAGCGACCATGCCCTCTTCAAATGATCATAACTTGAGTTGTAGATGTCCAATTGAAGTGATTCCAAGTGGGTTAGAAAGCTGACATTCAGAGCTTTCCAACCATATATGATAGTCTATATTGGGCATAAAATTGGCAACATGACAAGAGGACAAATTTGGCGCCATAAATGTGCATAAGGGAGGCCAACGTTGGAGCAAAAGTTAGACCCCTAACTTTTGCCCCAACGTGGATAGCAGCAAATTTTGTGGGCTGATATGAAAAGTTAGACCAAAAGTTAGACCCCTAACTTTTGCTCTAACTTTTGCACCAACTTTTGCAAACTCAACCCGGTTCAATTCGGTTCCTCTTCAAACTCCAAGAGCAATCAACCAAGGCCTTTATCAACCCAATTCCATCAAGAGCAAGGGCCCAAATGATCATCACTCAAAGGCACAAGAAATAGATAAAATAGGAATTTCATTTAATTGTAATTTGTTTTTAATTTCATTTTTATTTCCATTTTGTAAAGCCTATATAAGGCATCATTTTCATATTTGTGAGCAGGCGGGCTCCAGAAGGGAGCACGAGGATTCAAGAGCTCTCTTTAAATTTTTTTTTCTTTGTTTTTGAATCTTGGGTTGAGAATTGAAGAAATTCTGTTTCAATCTCACCTTGAGAATTCTCTCTGTTTACTTGTCAGCATAATTTCAGTGAATTGTGATTTGAATCAAAACTCTCTTTACTGCTTTCTTCTCTATTTTCTTCTGCAATTATTCTCTGTTGGATCAAGGAAGGAATTGAGATCTAGACTTGGTCTCTAGTCTCATCCAACCCCTGAGATCTTCAACCTCTCATTTAGATTTTGCAATTGAGCCAAGTTGCTCTCTGTTTTGATTTTAAAGTGATTTTCCAAATCTGTTGAACCTGCTGCATCTTTTACTTCTCTGTTTGATTGTCATTTACACTTCCGTGTTTGATTTCATGAATCCTAGTACCTAATTTCCTTTATTCTTCTTGCAATTTAACTTTCCAATTACTTGATCTACTGCTTTATTTTAATTTCCAGCACCCACTCCCTTTTAATTTCATGCAATTTATATTTCTTGCAATTTAAGATTCTTGCAATTTACATTTCTTGCTCTTTAAGTTTCAATGCAATTTACTTTCTGCACTTTAATTTTCCTTGTCATTTACATTCTGTTGGCTTCAATTGTCACTCAAATCACTCAATGTTAGCTTGACTAAACTAATCACCCACTAAAGTTGCTTGATCCATCAATCCCTGTGGGATCGACCTCACTCCCGTGAGTTTTTATTACTTGATACGACCCGGTACACTTGCCGGTTAGATTTGTGTATTTTGGGAGAAATTTATTTTCCACCAAAATACTCATCAAGTTTTTGGCACCGTTAGCCTCAAACGTTGGCGAAAACGCCAGTTCTGGAGGCTCAAATGTATTGTCCACCCCATACTATTATACATTGTTGGAAAGCCCTGGATGTCTACTTTCCAATGCCGTTGGGAGCACATTATTTGGAGCTCTACAGCTCGAGTTATACTCCTTTGAAGGTGCAGAGGTCAGTTGGCCTCACTGCAGGTTGCCACCATGTTCGTTTATGCACATTGCGGGGCAGTTTTCTCCCTCAATTTTAGTGTCCACCATGCAGTGCCATATATGCTTGGAAAGCTCTTGATTCCTACTTTCCAATGCTTCTTGAATCACCTCATTTGGAGCTCTGTAGCTCAAGTTATTCTTGTTGGAAGTATACCCCTTCAAGCTGTTGTGGTGTGTGGCGCCAACGTTAGCCTCAAAGTTAGGGGCTAACGTTGGCGCAAACTTTTGCTCCTCCCCTTGTGAATTTCATGTGCCAACGTTAGCCACCAAGTTAGGGGGCTAACGTTGGCGCAAACTTTTGGTGCCCAGGGAGGTTCTCTTCATGCCAACGTTAGCCTCAAAGTTAGGGGGTTAACGTTGGCGCAAACTTTTGGTGCCCAGGGGTGAATTTCATGTGCCAACGTTAGCCTCCAAGTTAGGGGTCTAACTTTGAGGCTAACTTTTCACCCAAAAGTTTTTGTTTTTGCTTCCTGGTTCAACTTATTCCATTGTCCTCTCTTTACTCCTAGCCATTCCTTCTTGCTTCACCCTTTCTCCAAGCCTTCTTCACCTATCATTAATCAACCAAACACATCAAAGCTATGCTCAAAATCATGAGATATTCATTCTTTCATAATATGTGACAATTTTAGCATAAAACCTCATGAAATAGCATGAATTCATACATGGTTGATTAAATCAAAGGAAGCATGAAAATCTACCCACTTGGCTTGCTTATGGCTCAAGAAAGTGCATGAAACCTATTGAAAACAAAGGAAAAAGGCATAGAAAAACATGACATGATGACATGTCATCACAAGGCAAAATTCATATTTTTGGACTTTACTATGAGTTTGTGTGTTTTTTTGTAATTTCAGGTATTTTCTGGCTAAAATTGAGGGAGCTGAGCAAAAATCTGATGCAGGCTGAAAAAGGACTGCTGATGCTGTTGGATTCTGACCTCCCTGCACTCAAAATGCATTTTCTGGAGCTAAAGGACTCGAAATGGCTTGCTTCAAATTGCGTTGGAAAGTAGACATCCAGGGCTTTCCAGCAATATATAATAGTCCATACTTTGCTCAAGGATAGATGACTTAAACTAGCGTTCAACGCCAGCTCTTTGCCCAATTCTGGCGTCCAGCGCCAGAAACAAGTTGCAAGTTGGAGTTCAACGCCAGAAAAGGATCCAAAGCTGGCGTTGAACGCCCAAAACAGCCCCAGACACGTGAAAGCTTTAGTCTCAATCCCAGCATACACCAAGTGGGCCCCAGAAGTGGATTTCTGCACTATCTATCATAGTTTACTCATTTTCTGTAAACCTAGGTTACTAGTTGAGTATTTAAACAACTTTTAGAGACTTATTTTGTATCTCATGACATTTTTAGATCTGAACTTTGTACTCTTTGACGGCATGAGTCTCTAAACTCCATTGTTGGGGGGTGAGGAGCTCTGCTGTGTCTCGATGAATTAATGCAAGTATTTCTATTTTCCATTCAAACATGCGTGTTCCTATCTAAGATATCCATTCGCGCCTAATTATGGAGAAGGTGATGATCTGTGACACTCATCACCTTCCTCAATCCATGAACGTGTGTTTGACAATCACCTCCGTTCTACATCAGATTGAATGAATATCTCTTAGATTCCTTAATCAGGATCTCCGTGGTATAAGCTAGATAGATAGCAGCATTCATGAGAATCCGGAAAGTCTAAACCTTGTCTGTGGTATTTCGAGTAGGATTCTAGGATTGAATGGCTGTGATGAGCTTCAAACTCACGAGTGCTGGGCGTAGTGACAGACGTAAAAGGATAGTAAATCCTATTCCGGTACGATTGAGAACCTGCAGATGATTAGCCGTGCGATGACAGCGCACTTGGACCCTTTTCACTGGAAGGATGGATGGTAGCCATTGACAACGGTGATCCACCAACACACAGCTTGCCATAGGAGGAACGTGCGTGCGTGAACAAGAAGGCAGAGAAAAGCAGAGATTCAGAAGACAAAGCATCTCCAAAACTCCAACACATTCTCCATTATTACATACCAAGTATTTATTTTATGTTCCCTTGTTCAATTGCAAGTCAACTGATAATTATAATTGACCTCCTAACTGAGATTTACAAGATAACCATAGCTTGCTTCAAACCAACAATCTCTGTGGGATTCGACCCTTACTCACGTAAGGTATTATTTGGACGACCCAGTGCACTTGCTGGTTAGTGGTACTAGTTGTGAAAAGTGTGATTCACAATTCGTGCACCAAGTTTTTGGTGCCATTGCCGGGGATTGTTCGCGTTTGAACAACTGACGGTTTATTTTGTTGCTTAGATTAGGAAAAAATTTTTCTTTTTGGTTTAGAGTCTCTTATTATTGTTTTTGGTTAAAATTTTAGAATCCTTATTTTCTTTTTCAAAAAAAAAAAAAAAGAAGAGAAAATTTTTTAAATATACTCCTTCAAAACAAGTGTTACATTTACTGTCCAATTGGCTAGAGCGTTGGTCTAAGTCCGTGGCAGTTTGGTATACTCTTTTTTTAAAATCTTTTTCAAAAATAATAATTTCTCTATTAAATTTTGTGCCAAACTTTAAGTTTGGTGTTTTCTTGTTGATTTCCCTTTGGTTTTCGAAAATTTTAGTTTGGTTTTCTAAAAATTTTAAGGTTGGTGTTCTTTCTTCATGTTCTTGTGTTCTTGTGAGTCTTCAAAGTGTTCTTGAGTTTTCCTTGTGTCTTGATCTTAAAATTTTTAAGTTTGGTGTTCCTTGGTGTTTTCCCTCCAAAATTTTCAAAAACAAGGAGCATTAGATCTAAAAATTTTAAATCTTGTGCTATCTTATTGTTTTTCTCTCTCCTCTTTAAATTCAAAAATATCTTTTCTCTCTATTTTAAAGCAAATTTTTGAAATTTACCTTTAAAACTCAGATTTTTTTTGTTCAAAAATTAAAACCTTTTTCAAAAATCATCATATCCTTTTCAAAACTTCCTAACCACTTTCTCTCTCCTCATTTTTTCGAAAATTTTCAACCATTTTTGTTTATTTTATTTTAATTTATTTCATTTTCGAAATAAATAAATAAATAAAAATAAATTTTTTATTTGATATCATCTCCCTTTCTCCATCATGGATCTAAGTGAAAATGAACAGTCCAGGAGGACTCTGGGGTCATATGCTAACCCCTCTACTGCTTCATATGGGAGTAGTATCTGCATACCCTCCATTGAAGTCAGTAGCTTTGAGTTGAATCCTCAGCTCATTATCATGGTGCAACAAAGCTGCCAGTATTCCGGTCTTCCACATGAAGAACCTACAGAGTTTCTGGCACAATTTTTACAAATTACTGACACAGTACATGATAAGGAAATAGATCAGGACGTCTACAGACTATTACTATTTCCATTTGCTGTAAAAGATCAAGCTAAGAGGTGGTTAAATAACCAACCTAAGGCCAGCATAAGGACATGGAAACAGCTGACAGAAAAATTCGTGAATCAATACTTTCCCCCAAAACGGATGACACAGCTAAGGCTGGACATCCAAGGCTTCAAAAAAGGAGATAATGAATCTCTTTATGATGCCTAGGAGAGATACAGAGAGATGCTACGAAAATGCCCCTCTGAAATGTTTTCAGAGTGGGTCCAGTTAGACATCTTCTATTATGGGCTTGCAAAAGGAGCTCAGATATCTCTAGATTACTCAGCTGGTGGATCTATCCACATGAGAAAGACAATTGAAGAAGCTCAAGAGCTCATTGATACAGTTGCCAGGAATCAGCATCTGTACATAAGCAGTGACCCTTCCATGAAAGAAGAGGTTAAAACAGTAGCTGCTGAACTCAGCCCTGTAAAACAAGTTGCTGAATTCAATCAGCAATTGGACTTTCTAACAAAGCAGTTAGCCGAATTCAAGGATAAACTACAAGAGACAAGGATGGCTAATATAAATATGGAAGAACAATTGAAGTAAACAAAGCAGCAGCTGTCAAGACAAATAACAGAAGAATGCCAAGCAGTTCAATTAAGAAGTGGGAAAACATTAAATACCCCACCTCAAGGCAGCAAAGAGTTAAGGAATGAGCAAACCACCCAAAATTTACCTGAGGAGAGTAAGAGCCCAGGGAAAAGTAATTCTGGCGTTAAAACGCCAGCAATCTGGTGGAAGGCTGGCGCTGAACGCCCAAATCATGCCCAAGACTGGCGTTCAACGCCAGAAACAAGCAAGGATCTGGCATTGAACGCCCAAAATGGGCAAGATCTGGCGCTAAACGCCCAAAATGGGGACAGTTCTGGCGTTCAGACGCCAGGAACAGACAAGGAGTTGGCGTCTCACATCACTCCAGCTTCTAACTCTGGCACTCAATTGCCAGTGAGGGATCAGACACACACAAGTGCTGATGACAACCCCTCTAAAAAGGCTTCTTCAACCACTTCTGTAGGCAATAAACCTACAGCAACTAAGGTTGAGGAATATAAAGCCAAGATACCTTATCCTCAAAAACTCCGGAAAGAGGAACAGGATAAGCAATTTGCTCGCTTTGTAGATTATCTCAGGACTCTTGAAATAAAGATTCCATTTGCAGAGGCACTTGAGCAAATACCTTCTTATGCCAAGTTCATGAAAGAGATCTTGAGTCATAAAAAGAATTGGAGAGAAACAGAAAGAGTTCTCCTCACTGAAGAATGCAGTGCAGTCATTCTAAAAAGCTTTCCTGAAAGCTTAAAGACCCTGGGAGTTTTCTGATACCATGCATATTAGAAGGTAATTGCACCAAGACAGCTTTGTGCGATCTTGGGGCAAGCAGCAACCTAATACCTGCATCCACTATCAGAAAGCTTGGCTTAACTAAAGAAGTTAAACCAACCCGGATATGTCTCCAACTTGCTGATGGCTCCATTAAATACCCATCAGGCATGATTGAAGACATGATTGTCAAAGTTGGGCCATTCACCTTTCCCACTGACTTTGTAGTGCTGGAAATGGAGGAGCACAAGAGTGCTACTCTCATTTTAGGAAGACCCTTCCTAGCAACTGGACGAACCCTCATTGATGTCCAACAAGGGGAAATAACCCTGAGAGTCAATGATGATGAGTTTAAGTTGAATGCTATCAAAGCCATGCAGCATCCAGACACATCAAAAGACTGCATGAAAGTTGATCTTATTGACTCTTTGGTAGAAGAGATCAACATGGCTGAGAGTCTCGAATCAGAGTTGGAAGACATCTTTAAAGATGTTCAGCCTGATTTAGAGAATTCAGAGGAGATGAAAGAGCCTCTGAAATTTCCTCTGGAAGAGGAAAAACCTCCTAAACCCGAGCTCAAACCATTACCACCATCCCTGAAATATGTATTTCTGGGAGAAGGTGACACTTTTCTAGTGATCATAAGCTCTGCTTTAAATCCACAGGAAGAGGAAGCACTTATTCAAGTGCTAAGGACACACAAGACAGCTCTTGGGTGGTCCATAGGTGACCTTAAGGGCATAAGCCCAGCTAGATGCATGCACAAAATCTTATTGGAGGATAATGCTAAACCAGTGGTTCAACCATAGAGGCAGCTAAATCCAGCCATGAAGGAAGTGGTGCAGAAAGAGGTCACCAAATTACTAGAGGCTGGGATTATTTATCCTATTTCTGATAGCCCCTGGGTGAGTCCTATCCAAGTCGTCCCAAAAAAGGGAGGCATGACAGTGATCCATAATGAAAAAAATGAACTGGTTCCTACAAGAACAGTTACAGGGTGGCGCATGTGTATTGACTACAGAAGGCTCAACACAGCCACCAGAAAGGATCATTTTCCTTTACTATTCATAGACCAAATACTAGAAAGACTGGCAGGTCATGATTATTACTGCTTTTTGGATGGCTACTCAGGCTATAACCAGATTGCAGTAGATCCCCAGGATCAAGAGAAAACAGCATTCACATGTCCATCTGGAGTGTTTGCTTATAGAAGGATGCCATTTGGGTTGTGTAATGCGCCTGCAACCTTCCAGAGATGCAAGCTCTCTATTTTCTCTGATATGGTGGAAAAATTTCTGGAGGTCTTCATGGATGACTTCTCAGTATATGGAGACTCATTCAGCTCCTGTCTTGATCACCTGAAACTTGTCCTGAAGAGATGCCAAGAGTCCAACCTAGTCTTAAACTGGGAAAAATGTCACTTCATGGTGACTGAAGGGATTGTCCTTGGGCATAAAATCTCAAACAAGGGAATAGACGTGGATCAAGCAAAAATAGAGGTAATTGAAAAATTACCACCACCTGCCAATGTTAAGGCAATCAGAAGCTTTTTGGGGTATGCAGGATTCTATAGGAGGTTTATAAAGGATTTTTCAAAAATTACAAAACCTCTAAGTAATCTGCTAGCTGCTGACACGCCATTTGTGTTTGACACAGAGTGTCTGCAGGCGTTTGAAACGCTGGAAGCTAAGCTGGTCACAACACCAGTTATTTCTGCACCAGACTGGACATTACCATTTGAGCTAATGTGTGATGCCAGTGATCACGCCATTGGTGCAGTATTGGGACAGAGACATGACAAGCTTCTGCATGTCATTTATTATGCTAGTCGCGTTTTAAATGATGCCCAGAAAAATTACACAACCACAGAAAAAGAATTACTTGCAGTGGTTTATGCCATTGACAAGTTCAGATCATACTTAGTAGGATCAAAAGTGATTGTGTATACTGACCATGCTGCTCTTAAATATCTACTCACAAAGCAGGATTCAAAACCCAGGCTCATCAGATGGGTGTTGCTTCTACAAGAGTTTGATATAGAAATAAGAGACAGAAAAGGGACAGAGAACCAAGTGGCTGATCATCTGTCCCGGATAGAGCCAGTAGAAGGGACGTCCCTCCCCTCTCTTGAGATCTCTGAGACTTTTCCGGATGAGCATTTATTTGCCATTCAGGAAACACCATGGTTTGCCGATATTGCAAACTATAAAGCTGCAAGGTTCATACCCAAAGAGTACAACAGGCAACAAAAGAAAAAATTAATCACTGATGCAAAGTACTACTTGTGGGATGAACCCTATCTTTTTAAGAGATGTGCAGACGGAATAATTCGTAGGTGTGTTCCTAGAGAAGAAGCACAGAGGATCCTATGGCATTGCCATGGATCTCAATATGGAGGCCATTTCGGAGGTGAGCGAACAGCCACCAAGGTCCTCCAATGTGGCTTCTATTGGCCGACACTTTATAAAGATTCCCGAGAGTTTGTACGTAACTGTGACAGTTGCCAAAGAGCTGGTAATCTGCCTCATGGTTACGCCATGCCTCAACAAGGAATCTTGGTGATTGAGTTGTTTGACGTATGGGGAATTAACTTCATGGGACCTTTCCCACCATCATTCTCAAACACTTATATTCTGGTGGCAGTTGACTATGTATCAAAATGGGTTGAGGCCATTGCCACACCCACCAATGATACTAAAACAGTGCTGAAGTTCCTCCAGAAATATATCTTCAGCAGGTTTGGGGTCTCTAGAGTACTAATCAGTGATGGGGGCACTCACTTCTGCAACAAATAGCTTTACTCTGCCATGGTCCGGTATGGGATTCACCACAAGGTGGTGACTCCATATCATCCACAGACTAATGGACAAGTTGAAGTCTCTAACAGAGAGCTAAAAAGAATCCTAGAACGGACTGTAAATACCCGTAGAAAGGATTGGGCAAGAAGCTTGGATGATGCTCTGTGGGCATACAGAACAGCATTCAAGACTCCTATAGGGACCTCTCCATACCAATTGGTCTATGGTAAGGCATGTCACCTGCCCATGGAACTGGAACATAAAGCCTACTGGGCAACCAGATTCCTGAACTTTGATGCCAAATTAGCTAGAGAAAAAAGATTGCTCCAGCTAAATGTGCTAGAGGAATTCAGATTCACTGCTTTCGAAAATGCCAAGCTTTATAAAGAAAAATAAAAAAAGTGGCATGACAGAAAGCTGTCATCTAGAATCTTTGAACCAGGACAAAAGGTTCTGTTGTTCAACTCTAGGCTCAGGCTATTCCCCGGGAAACTGAAGTCCCGGTGGAGGGGACCATATGTGATTACAAGTGTATCACCATATGGTTATGTGGAGCTTCAAGATATTGATTCTGATAAGAAGTTCATTATCAATGGACAGAGAATCAAGCACTATCTTGAAGGCAATGTTGAGCAAGAGTGCTCAAGGCTGAAGCTAGACTAAAAGCTCAGCAAGGTCCAGCTAAAGACAATAAAGAAGCGCTTGCTGGGAGGCAACCCAACCATGGGGCATCAATCCTCTAAGCATTTTGCCCTATTTTTATTTTTATTTGTTTATATAAAGTTCATTGATAACAAGGTAAAGAATCAATTTCATAAGTTCACAGGGTTACAAAAGGAATCTGCACACAAAACAGAGAAAAAGAGCTCACTGGCAAGAAAACGCCAGTAAGAGCCTGTTTTGGGCGTTCAGCGCCCAAAAGAGGCATCCAGTGGGTTCTGAACGCCAGTAAGGATAGCTATCTGGCGTTCAACGCCAGAAAAGGGCAACAACTGGGCGTTGAACGCCCAGGAGAGCAGCATTTGGGCGTTGAACGCCCAAAACAGGCAGTGTTTGGGCGTTCAAACGCCAGGATGGTGGGGAGGAGGTAATTTCATTTTTTCTTCATATTTTTCATTTTAATTTTAATTTCCATGTTTTCAATTCATGATTTTTTTGCATAAACATGTTAAGAACCATGATTTCTAAAATCCCTAATTTCTAAAAATCCTACTTTAAAAATATCAAATGTATCTTAATCCATAAGCACAAATCCTCTTTTTCAATCCAATTCAACTCTTTTTCAAAAATCTTTTCAACTCATCAATATCTTTTTCAAATCTCCACATTATCTTTTTCAAAATCTAGATTTATCTTTTTCAAAAATCTTTCATATCTTTTCAATTTTAAACTATATCCTCTCTTATCATATCTTCTATCTTATCTTTTCCAAATCAATCTTTTTTATCATATCTTTTCTAAATTTTCGAACCCACCCCTCCCCTTAAATATGGGTTCGGCCTCCCCCCCCCCTTCCATCAACAATTGCACCTAGCTCTCCTTCTATCCCTCTCCTTTCTTTTCTTTTGCTTGAGGACAAGCAAACCTCTAAGTTTGGTGTGTTTATCCGTGATCACTAAGATCATGGCTCCTAAGGGAAAACAACCCACTTCAAGTGGCAAGAAAGAGAGTGTTCCAAAACTACTTTGGAATCAAGGGAAGTTCTTATCTAAAGAACATTCAGATCATTATTACAAAATAATGGGTCTAAGATCAGTGATCCCGGAAGTTAGATTCGATCTGAAAGAAGACGAATATCCGGAGATCCAGGAGCAAATTTGAATCAGGAACTGGGAGGTCCTAGCTAATCCTGAGACGAAAGTGGGAAGGAATATGGTCCAGGAGTTCTATGCTAACATGTGGCAGACAGACAAGCAAAAACTATCTGGAACTGCTTTCTATGAATATCGGACCGTGGTCAGAGGAAAGATTGTTCATACCAACCCTGACAAGATTAGGGAGATCATAAAGCTACCTCAGCTGAAAGATGATCCAGAATCTTTCAACAGGAGAATGATGAGAACAGACAAAGGCCTGGATAAGATTCTAGAGGATATATGTATCCCTGGAGCCAGGTGGACCACCAGCACGAAGGGTGTCCCAAATCAACTCAAAAGAGAAGATCTCAAACCAGTCGCCAGAGGATGGCTGGACTTCATTGGGCATTCTCTGCTGCCCACCAGCAACCGTTCTGAAGTCACTGTTAAAAGAGCAGTGATGATCCATTGCATCATGATGGGAAAAGAAGTGGAAGTTCATCAACTGATTTCAACTGAATTCTACAAAATTGCTAATAAAAATTCTAAAGAGGCCAGGTTAGCTTACCCAAGCTTGATTTCTCTGCTCTGCAAGGATGCTGGAGTAAGGATGGGAATAACTGAGTATATCTCAATTGAGAAACCAATCACCAAAGCATCAATGGAAAAACAACAAGCACAGGATGACCCCATCAAGAAGAAAACACAGGAATTTCTCCTAGAAATCCCTCAATCTGAATATTGGGAGTATCTTGAAACATCAGTTACCAAGATGCAAGAAGCTATGGAACAAATAATAAAGGAACAGAAGGAACAAAGTCAAATTCTTTGCTATCTGATTAAAGAACAGGAAGAGCAAGGGCGTGACTTGAGGGAATTGAAGCGCCAGAAGTTATCTCTTGAAGGACCAAGCACCCCACAGATCCGAGGAACATCCACTTCCCAGAACAAAGGTTGTTAAATTCCAATTTCTGCTTTAACTCTGTGATAGTTGTCGTTATACGAGTTTACCTTAGGAGTCATATAGTAGTAATTAGTGTCTATTTTGATTTTACCTCCAATTAAGTTATAGTCTATTTTTCTCATCATCAGCAAACATGAATAAAATAGTAGATCTTTTGAATAAGAGGCAAAAAAATTCGAGTTTTTAATAAGAAAAATTCTAATTAGTAACATGTGGTGGCAATGCTTTCTGTCTTCTGAATGAATGCTTGAACAGTGCATATGTCTTTTGAATTTGTTATTTAAGACTGTTAAATATGTTGGCTCTTGAAAGAATGATGAACATGAGACATGTTATTGATAATCTGAAAAATCATAAAAATGATTCTTGAAGCAAGAAAAAGCAGCAAAGAACAAAGCTTGCAGAAAAAAAAAAGAGAGAGAGAAAGAAAGAGAAAGCAAGCAGAAAAAGCCAAAGCTCTTAAAACCAAAAGGCAAGGGTAATAGAAAGGATCCCAAAGCTTTGAGCATCAGTGGATAGGAGGGCCTAAGGGAATAAAATCCTGGCCTACGCGGCTAAACCAAGCTGTCCTTAACCATGTGCTTGTGGCGTGAAGGTGTCAAGTGAAAACTTAAGACTGAGCGGTTAAAGTCAAGGTCCAAAGCAAAAAAGAAGAGTGTGCTTAAGAACTCTGGACACCTCTAATTGGGGACTTTAGCAAAGCTGAGTCACAATCTAAAAGATTCACCCAATTATGTGTCTGTGGCATTTATGTATCCGGTAGTAACACTGGAAAACAAAGCGTTTAGGGCCACGGCCAAGACTCATAAAATAGCTGTGTTCAAGAATCATCATACTGAAATAGGAGAATCAATAACACTATCTGAATTCTAAGTTCCTATAGATGCCAATCACTCTGAGCTTCAATGGATAAAGTGAGATGCCAAAACTGTTCGGAAGCAAAAAGCTACTAGTCCCGCTCATCTAATTAGAATCTGAGCTTCACTCAAAAACCCTGAGATATTATTGCTTCTCAACCTATTAGTCTTCTATTTTATTTGTCTAGTTGCTTGAGGACAAGCAACAGTTTAACTTTGGTGTTGTGATGAGCGGATATTTTATACGCTTTTTGGGGTTAATTTCATATAGATTTTAGTATGTTTTAGTTGGTTTTTAGTTTATTTTCATTAGTTTCTAGACAAAATTCATATTTCTGGACTTTACTATGAGTTTGTGTGTTTTTCTGTAATTTCAGATATTTTCTGGCTGAAATTGAGGGAGCTGAGCAAAAATTTGATGCAGGCTGAAAAAGGACTGCTGATGTTGTTGGATTCTGACCTCCCTGCACTCAAAATGGATTTTCTGGAGCTACAGAACTCCAAATGGCGTGCTTCCAATTGCGTTGGAAAGTAGACATCCAGGGCTGTCCAGCAATATATAATAGTCTATACTTTGCTCAAGGATAGACGATGTAAACGGGCGTTCAACGCCAGCTCTCTGCCCAATTTTGGCGTCCAGCGCCAGAAACAAGTTGCAAGTTGGAGTTCAACGCCAGAAAAGGATCCAAAGCTGGCGTTGAATGCCCAAAACAGCCCCAGGCACGTGAAAGCTTTAGTCTCAGCCCAGCACACACCAAGTGGGCCCCAGAAGTGGATTTCTGCACTATCTATCATAGTTTACTCATTTTCTGTAAACCTAGGTTACTAGTTGAGTATTTAAACAACTTTTAGAGACTTATTTTATATCTCATGACATTTTTAGATCTGAACTTTGTACTCTTTGACGGCATGAGTCTCTAAACTCCATTGTTGGGGGTGAGGAGCTCTACTGTGTCTCGATGAATTAATGCAAATATTTCTGTTTTCCATTCAAACATGCGTGTTCCTATCTAAGATATCCATTCGCGCCTAATTATGGAGAAGGTGATGATTTGTGACACTCATCACCTTCCTCAATCCATGAACGTGTGTCTGACAATCACCTCTGTTCTACATCAGATTGAATGAATATCTCTTAGATTCCTTAATCAAGATCTCCGTGGTATAAGCTAGATAGATAGCAGCATTCATGAGAATCCGGAAAGTCTAAACCTTGTCTGTGGTATTCCGAGTAGGATTATGGGATTGAATGGCTGTGATGAGCTTCAAACTCACGAGTGCTGGGCGTAGTGACAGACGCAAAAGGATAGTAAATCCTATTCCGGTACGATTGAGAACCTGCAGATGATTAGCCGTGCGATGACAGCGCACTTGGACCCTTTTCACTGGAAGGATAGATGGTAGCCATTGACAACGGTGATCCACCAACACACAGCTTGCCATAGGAGGAACGTGCGTGCGTGAACAAGAAGGCGAAGGAAAGCAGAGATTCAGAAGACAAAGCATCTCCAAAACTCCAACACATTCTCCATTATTACATACCAAGTATTTATTTTATGTTCCCTTGTTCAATTGCAAGTCAACTGATAATTATAATTGACCTCCTAACTGAGATTTACAAGATAACCATAGCTTGCTTCAAACCAACAATCTCTGTGGGATTCGACCCTTACTCACGTAAGGTATTACTTGGACGACCCAGTGCACTTGCTGGTTAGTGGTACTAGTTGTGAAAAGTGTGATTCACAATTCGTGCACCAACTACCATCTACAAGTGTAAAGCCGCCAGCAAAGTGGGTGAAAAGGATTATTAAAATTGATGAATCATAGAAAGCCTTTCCCGCATGGGACTCCACATAGTTTGCTAACCGTTATTGCGAACAGATGTTTCCCATTCTAGCCGAGAGGAACTACAACAATGAGCATCTACTCATTGTTCCAACACACTTTGTTGATTTTGTGGAGCCCCGCATAGAGAGGAGGCAGTGGGGATTTTTGAGGAGACAACCACGAGAGGCCAACTTATCATGGATAGTTGAATTCTACTCAAACTTCTACTCGCCTAATCTGCAGACTGTCTTCGTCCGTCAGCAGCAGGTCCCTGTCTCCGAGAGTGCCATACAAAGAGCACTGGACCTTCCACCTAGTCTAGAGGGTTGGGATGCATATCAAGAAGCATCTCGTAAGCGCTAGATGTATCAGTTCGACTGGGATAGCGTCCTTGGAGTTATAGCCTAACCTGGCAGCACCTGGATCTATGGGCAGCATCGATCAAAACCCAAGAGCATCTCAGCCCAGTCACTCACCTTGGAGGCCCGTGTGTGAGCACAGATTATGTCCTACTATATCTTTCTGAGCACTCACGAGTCGACCTTCACAGCCGACATGGCTGTTCTCATCTGGTGCATCCTGACAGAGTAACCCCTCAACCTACTCCGACACATTCGGCAAGCAATGGGACATGTACAAATTACGGGTAACCTGCCTTTCCCCGCCTTGGTTTCAGACTTAGTCTCTGCAGCAGGAGTGCCCCATCGGGCAGGGGACACGAAGGTCATTATCCCTAGCGCCGACCAATATGTCCCGAACGAGAAGTACATCAGGCCGCCAGTTTCCTCTGCGAGCCGGCCTACAGGTCCATCTTTGGATACTCCTCCTTCTTCTACTCCACCATCATCCACACCACAAGCACCATCCATCCATCAGATGTTCCATCAAATCCTTGAGAGGTTCGACCAGCAGGACCGGCGAATGGAGCAAATGGAGCACCGTAACAAGTGCCGATACAACTATCTGAAGGACCTCATAGTTGGTACCAACCTACCTCCAGAACAGAAGGACACACCAGACTCCCCTTCATCCAGTAGTACAGGGAGCCATGGCGAACCAGACAGCGGAGGCGATGTTTCCAGCCCTACCTTGCACCTTACTGATGGCACAGAGGACCGTGCCAAGCCTTAAGTGTGGGGAGGTCAGTCCTTGACTTCCGGAGGTAACTTCTCTCTCTTAACACCAACATTTGACTTTTTCTTTTATTAGATAGAATAGATTGCATGATAATAATTGTTTGCATGTATGTTTTGCTTGGTTAAAGTAATGAGTTTCCTTTCAAGACCCTTTTTATAGTATTTTACTAATTTAAATAAAAAAAATTTGTGTTAAACTTGTTTGAGGATTGTAATTTGGAACATAGGTTATAGCTAAGAACACACAACCTGTGAGATTTGAGCTTAATTACATGGTTACATTATTTAACCATAATATTTTATTCTTGTGTGTTTCCTTCTCTATGATTGTAATTGGCATGCATACATATGATTGAGGCTATCATTTGTTATTACCTCACCTATCCCAAATAGCCTACCATTCCAATTACCTTTGTTAGCCACTTTGAGCCTTTTAATCCCCCTTTGTTCTATATTTTACCACATCACTAGCCTTAAACAAAAAAAATAATTAATTACCCCAATTGAATCTTTGGTTAGCTTAAGATAGAGATTGTGTATCAATTAAGTGTGGGGAACTGTGGGAACTTGGGTTAATGGGAATGTGTTATGTTTTTACTTTATTTGAATACTGGGAAATTGGGTACCTACTCATGTGAAACCAGAAAGTTAAAATCCCATGTGCATTGATATGATATGTTCGCTTTCATGTTCAAATATATATATATATATATATATATATATATATATATATATATATTGCAATATAAATAAATAAATAAATAAATAAATAAGGGGACAAAATTACCCCAATGCTAAGTTTAATAAAAGATCAATGCATATGTGATGAAATTAAAGAAAATTTGATACATGAGTATGTGATGCTAAAGTGGGAATTTTGGGTAGCTAGGCATGATTTTAGAATTACATAGAGAGTGTGTGTGTGTGTTAGGTGAGAGCTTAGGTTAGTCAAAGATTCATATTATAGTTCACTTGTCCATACATATATCCTCACCCTTACCTTAGCCCCATTACAACCTTGAAAAGACCTCATGATGTTTGCATTGGTATACTAAATTTTTGTTGATTGGTTAGATAAAGAACAAAGTCTAGAAAGCATGACTAGAGAAGAGTAGAGTGTTCAATGCTTGATTCTATATTCCATGCTTTCATGAGCTATCTTCTCACAAGTTTACTTGTCTTTTATTGTATGATTGGAATTAGTGGAATCTGATTTATGTTTGTCTTGAAGAGCTTATTTACTTTTAACCAAGTAGACAGAATCATCTCAGCATATAGTTGCATTCATAGGTTGCATCACATGAGTCTTACTTTCCCCCATTCATTCCTTTTGTCTCCTTGAGCTTAGCATGAGGACATGCTAATGTTTAAGTGTGGGGAGATTGATAAACCACTATTTTATGATTTATCTTGTGCTCAATTGAGTGGTTTTATCAAGTCTTTGCACACTTATTCATACAATTGCATGATTTTATAATTCCTTCCCAATTTTGTTCTATAATTGAAAACTTGCTTCCTGAGCCTTTAAATTATATGTTTTTAATTTTCCTTTATACCATTCCATGCCGTGATCTGTGTGTTAAGTGTTTTCAGGCTTTATAGGGCAGGAATGGCTTAGAGGATGGAGAGGAAGCTTGCAAAAATGGAAGGAGCACAAGAAATAAAGGAGATAACCAGCGAGGAGCGATGCGCACGCATGGCTCACGCGTGTGCATGAATCGGAGTTCTCACGGCGACGCGTACGCGTGACACGCAAAGATGACCAGTGACGCGTACGCGTGACTGATGCGTACGCGTGATGTGCGCCACCTGTAGAAATTGCAGAAAATGCTGGGGGCAATTTTGGGCTAAGTTTGGACCCATTTTTCAGCCCAGAAACAAAGACTAGAGCCAGGGGACGAGCAGAAACTCAACACACATTCTCATTAGCATATTTTTTAGTTTTAAATTGAAATCTTAGAGAGAAATCACTCTCCTCTAGGTTTTCTTCACATTCATAGTTTTTATAGTTTATGCTTTTGATTTGGATATTGAGAAGAGTCACTACCTCCGTTGAAGTTTCATTATTCTAGTTTGTTTTTTTATTCCCTTACTCTTTTGATTACCTCTTAACCCTGTTCAGATACTTATGTTTATGATTTTGGGATTTATCAATGCAAAGAATTACTTTTACCTTTAATTAATTTTTAGTTCTTATTTTCTTTAATTTATCATGTCTTCCTTTTATTCCCTTTATATGTCTGTGAACGTTACCCAACTTGACTTGGAGGTTGATTAAAAGGAGACCCTTGAGTTGGAATACTCAAGTGTTAATTTCAATTGGAAGTTATTGGCTAACTCTCTATTTACTAACGCTAATCCTTCCATAAGGAGAGGATTAGGACTTGTGAATAAGAGTTAGCTCAATCACTTGACTTTTCTTTATTTAGTAAGGGTTAACTAAGTGAAAACAACAACCTCTTGCTATTACACTTGGAAAAATCCAACAAGGAAAGAACTTATAACTAATCTTCCCCCAGTCAAGGCTTTTTATTTGATTATATAAATTCTCTTGCTACTTTTCATCACTTTAATTTACAAATTATTAATTTTCTGTTCTCCAACTCTCAAAATTTTTCGGAAAACTCCTGACTAACAAAATAGCACTCTTTTGTCAACTCGTTGGGAGACGACCTGAGATTTCTACTCCCAGTATTTTTATTTTAAATTTGTGACAACCCTTTTTAAATTGATAAGCGGATTTTCGTCAGTTAAGAACTGTACTTGCAACGCTGTTCTATATTAAAATTCTTAATTGGCAAATTTTCGCCCGTTCAGTCTCCAACATATCAAACTCGTCTCTGTAGCTCTTTTCCCACAGTGGAGTTGTGATTTAGCCCTATCAGTGATACAGAAGATTTTGGTTGACGAAGATCAAAGAATCACAAGAACCAAGCTTTCTGATCTCAATCATGCTCTCGAATGAAGGGACACTTCCGCGCTCTCAGTTATATTTTTTAATGATTTAAAAAAGATGATTTTGAGGTTGAGAAATCCCAAAAATTTTAGATAAAATAGAATTTTTATTCAATCAAATGATGACAAATAATTTTATTGAATTAAATTATATTAATATGATCATTGGATGATAAAGAATCCTAGAAAAATAAATAAATAATATTTTAAGAGTATAAAAATATTAAATTATCATTTCAATTTATTTTTTTAATCAATGACAATAAATATCTTGAATTAATTAAATTTTTACAAAAAATTATATACCTAAAATTATTTTATTTCTTCAAAAATCGTTTGAGCATATAATGGTTCAATGAGAGGTTGGCTATTGAGAATTGAATATAATATTTTTAAATTTATATTTTCAATAAAAAGATGTACTTAGTTTATTCATCCTAAATAATTCTATATTCACTATTACTTATCTATCTAAATAATTTTAATATTGATAGAATATTTTTTTAGATTTAAAAAATTTAAAATATATTTATTCTATTTCAAAAATCAATATTCATATTTAACTTAGGATTTCAACAAATATGTTAGATTTTTTAATTAAAAAATAAAATATCTATAAATATATTTTTGTACTTTAGCTTTAGATTTTTCAAAAAAAAATTAGGCAAGTTATAGGAATCAAATCATATTTCTATAACATATATAAGAATGTATATTACACATAAATAAAAAATGTTAGGTGTAATAAGAATAAATACATAAATTAAAGTAAAATTTAGAAAAATAAGAACCAATAAAATATTAAAAGAAAGAAATATAAATAGAAGAGAAACAAAATTATTAGACAGAAGAGAAATAATTTAATAAATTTGTGTGTATATAAAAGAGGAATAAAAAGAAGACATACAGTACCTTGTTTAATTTAGCAAGATTTATGGGAATAAACACATAGAATAAGAGAATAAAAATGAGAACAAAAAGAAACTAAATATCTGAATTAATATCAAAATAAAAAGTAATAAAATAATGATAATATATCATAATCTTAATCTTTTAATATAATTAATTAATAACAATATAATTAGTCTACCATAATCTTAATCTAATATTTTAATATAATTAATTCTAATTAAGTAATCAAATAAAGTGAATATAAATATGTCTAATCTAATCGTATAAAGAAATAGTAGATTTTTTACAATTAGACATATTTGATATATATATTGGGGATAAAACGTCACTTTAAAATGAGATTATTATTATTATTATTAATGACATAAAATATTAAAATACATTATTAGAATAAAAAGTTGCAAGAATTAAAATAACTAAAATTTATTAACTTTAATTAGTTAAATTAGCATAAAATAAGAAAGAGATGATTAATCAAATTAAATAAATTAAAAAAATATTACTGAGTAAAACAAATGTCACAATAATTATATCCATTCAAATTTTTATTTAAAATAGACAATTAAAGATCACCAGTGAAAAAAATGAATGGGATATAATAAAGAATAATTTTGGTAGTATAAATAATTAAATTAAATTATTATATACAATTTTTACTTTTTATCTTATTATAATTTAAGTTAACATTAATGGTAAAACAACTAATTTTAAATAGTCACAATTTGTATTTTACAACATAGTTAAAGCACAATTCATACTTTTTTATTTTGTGATTAATCAATATTTTTTAAATTTTTTAGTTAAGCCTTCTGTATTTTATGATTGATAAATTTTGTAACACCCTACCATACAGAGACTTATGCTTAAGTCATAATTCAGAGATGGCAAGGTATTACGACCTCTAAAACAAAAATTTAGTACGTATAGTAGTATGAATGATTGATTATAACTAGGAGCCTTGTAGAAAAAAAGGGATAAACAAAAACCGCAACTCGAAAGCGCAACACTCCGATCACTAACACAACGAGCAAAGGATAAGCTAACGCAAGATCATATATATAAAGAGTATCAAAAACAGGAATATCAAGACTCAAAATCCGGCTGCGAAGGTAACCGGTTCGAGCATAGCAATATATACATATAATAAAATAAGGAAAACCCCAAGGAAAACCCAAAGGGACACAAATACAGAAACCTATTCTCCAAAACCTCCTATAAGAGGAGTCATCACAGTTTGTATTATTTAATGGAGATAAAAGTATCTAAACAAGATATATAACCCAAAACAGAAATCCCGAGAACAAAGGATCTTCGCTAAATCCAGAAGTCTCCAGCATGTCTCAACGAGAAGCCTCGCGTCCTGCATCTGAAAACCACAAAATCCGCATGGGTGAGAACCAGAGGTCCCCAGCACGGTAACAGCTTCCACATATATAATACATAATAATAGAGGAAAGCCGAAGGCAATCCTAGAACTTCCTCCAGATAATATCAAAGCTTATAAACAAGCTAAACCGTAAGTGGCAACTGACTAAAGATTCTTCAGTCTAACTAATACTTCCCTTTCCAATTCTTTCAGACCTCCCAACCACCAGCAGGAGTATAATATAGCAAACACAGTTATATCAGACAAGAGATTTACAAATAGGAACAGATAAGGCATTTAGGCAATTAGCAAGTAATATGCAGTCAAATAGGCAATCTCAAACAATTCATGTAGTATGCTTATGATGCATGCCTGTCCCTAGTGGCTGATGATATCATCTGTCGGTTATAGAGCCAACCCGACAAGTCCTGGTAGCTAGCCATTGGACTGTCCCTCTGTCGTGCATCCCCAACTCGAGTTATACTCATCATAAACTTGATCATAATCATGATCCATATCCATCACCCTCACTGGTGAATATTTATCCATCACCATCATTGGTGAATATTTATCCATCACCATCATTGGTGAATATTTATGGGGGCGAGCTCATCCGGGCCTTTCACAGTGCCCGGCCACACTTACGACATAGGGTCAAAAGAGCTTCGAGTCTCAACCTGGAGCACATGGTGGCTAGCCATTGCTACTACCCAGGGAAACCCTCATCTCCAATGGTGGAAGTGCAAACCTTCACAATTCAATCAACATCATATATGCATTTATACTTGGCCATAAACATGGCTCCGCCGTAACACGGCAATAATCTAGCCATCCGGCTCACGGTTAAATCCATAACCAGCCAATTCATTAACAATTACGGCCCTTCGGCCCATGGCACAACAAGCACTTCCACCGCCATTCTCCGCATCTCACATAATCATCTTTGATCCTCAATGACCATTCATTTTTCCCTTGCTTCACTCGCAAGTTACCACATTCACTAGCCCTTTTCCTCATGCTAGGCATATCATAATGATTTAAGACATAAGTGGTGAGATTCGGAGGCTTAAAAGTATGAAATTTGGCTTTTAAAACTCAAAAATCAACTTTGGGATGAAAATAGGTCCACGCGTACGCGCACTCCATGCGCACGCGTGGATGGCGCTTTCTCGAAGAACGGCGCGTACGCACCAAGTGCGCCTACGCGCGAGGGGTCATTCTGCTAAAAATTTTCTAAGTTAAAAGCTGCAGAATTTACAGATTCAAACCCCAATCTTCCGACGGACATAACTTCCTCATTTTCACTCGTTCTTCGAACGGCATGGACATCCCGGATCCAATTTCATTTCTAAACAGATTTGGCACAAATCAAAGATCCGTAGTCCAAGTTATGTCCCGTCAAAGTATGCCCAAAAACCATGTTTTTATACAAAACCACAAGGTGCCATTTTCAAAACAAGCCACTTTCAACTCTTTTCAAAATCAATCAAACATGCCAATTTCAATCCTTCTCTTTGAAATCATTCAAAATGTACCAAAATCAACAACAAGCCATCCTCAACTCACACATTGACACTTTACCAAGGTTTCCAAAACCACATCCAACCATTTTAACACTTCTCAATCAAATGGCTAAAGGACAAACACAATATCATGTCATACATCCTTCCTCATCCCAATTTCCAATAATACCATTTTCAATTAACCATCATTATACATAATCAACATCATACTCACCATCAACATGATACCACCCATCAATTCAACATCAATCATCCATCAAGCATATATCACAACATGCATTTATCATATTTCACACAATCAAGGCATCAATATTCATAATCACATATATGAACACATCATATATTTCAACCATTCAACAACACCAACAATTCAATGCCTATCTTAGGGCCTCTAGCCTAAGTATTTCTTACCACATTACATATTAGATACGGGAAACCAAAACCATACCTTAGCCGATTCCCCAAGCTCAACCGGAGCACTTCCAAACCACTTGTCCACAAGCTCTCAAGGTATCAACACCTCCAAGAACAGATTTTATCACACAAAACCCTCTTCCAAGCTTTCCAAAATCACCAATCAAGCTCCAATATTCACATATACACAACCTAAGCCACAATCATCATACCCATACACAACATCTCAATACCCAAACATCATAGAACAACAAATTATACTAGGGTTGAGAATCTTACCACACCCAAGGTCCAAGGAGACAAGATTAACCTTCTCCTTCAAGAGAGTTGGGTCCTATAACATCAAAGAACCCAAAATCTCAACATTTTTGCTCATGAAACTCGAAATCAAGGGCTGGAATTTCGAACAGTAAAACGTGGCTTACCTCAAGATTGATTGTATGGGTTTTGTAGAGCTCTCCGCGGTGAACGCGTGGCCGCAAACGGAGCGGCAATCGGAGCTCTAGATCAAAAGTTATGGTGGTTTGAAGATCAAGTGAGAGAAGGAAGTTGAGAGAGTGTTCTTCCCCCTTCCATCTCAATTTTCAGCGTGTTTTGGTGTTGTGTGAGGAGAGAGAGTGCTGAAAACTAGGGTTTTGGTTTAGTTATGTTGGGCCAAGGGCCCACTTTGGGTCCGGTTGGTCCGGTTTGGCCCGTTCGGTCCAATCTTGGTCCGATTTCTATAAAATTGGTACCGAAATTCTCGTCTCAATTTCCTCTATCACATTTAGCCATAAAAATAATATTTTTGGCTTTCTAGAATAAATTCTCATTTATGGGTTAATTAGCCATTAATTAACCGGGTCTTACATTCTACCCACCTAATTGGGAATTTTGCCCACAAAATTCAAATTCAATTACCTGAGAATAAGTGCGGGTAATCCGTTCGTATCTCCGACTCAAGTTCCCAAGTGTGTTCTTCAACACCGCCTCGACTCCAAGCCACTTTGACTAATGAAACCTCTTTTCCACGCAATCGTTTGATACTAGTATCGTCAATTCTAACTGGAGCCACTGGAAGCGTCAAATCTTCTCTTAACTGAACTGATTCAGTTTCTAACACATGGCTAGCATCAGGAGTGTACTTCCGAAGCTGTGACACGTGAAACACATCGTGCAGGTTCGAAAAATGAGGTGGTAGAGCCACTCGATACGCCACCGGCCCAATCCTCTCCAGGATCTGAAATGGACCAATGTATTGAGGATTCAACTTCTTTGCTTTAATCGCTCTACCTACTCCTGTGGTCGGAGTAACCTTCAGGAAAACATGATCTCCTTCCTCAAATTCCAAGGGCTTCCGCCTCTGATCGGCGTAACTCTTTTGGCGACTCTGCGCCGTAAGCATCCTGTCTCGGATTTTCTTGACTTGTTCAGTGGTTTCAGCTATCATTTCTGGCCCCAACAAGCCTTTCTCTCCAGCTTCATACCAACATAGTGGAGATTGACATTTCCTCCCATACAATGCCTCATACGGAGCCATTCCGATGCTCGCATGGTAACTATTATTGTATGCAAACTCCACTAACGGCATATACCGATCCCAACTCGTCGGTTGGTCCAAAACACAAGCTCTCAACATATCCTCTAGTGTTTGGATCGTCCTCTCAGATTGACCATCTGTTTGAGGATGGTAAGCTGTACTCAAGCTTAATCGGGTTCCAAAAGCTTTCTGAAATGCACCCCAGAACCTCGAAGTGAAACGAGGATCTCTATCAGAGATTATAGTAGCAGGTACACCATGGAGTCTCACAATCTCCTTTATGTATAACCGAGCTAGCTCCTCAAGGGTGTAAGTCATCCGAATGGGCAAAAAGTGAGCTGACTTCGTCAGTCGGTCCACAATCACCCAGATAGCATCAAAACCAGTCCTAGTCCTTGGCAATCCCGACACAAAGTCCATTGCAATACTTTCCCACTTCCATTGCGGAACCTCTAAAGGTTGCAACATCCCGGAAGGTCTTTGATGTTCAATCTTTACCTTTTGACAAGTTAAGCACTTTGAAACATATTCCGCCACATCATTCTTCATACCCGGCCACCAAAACATCACCTTTAAATCATGGTACATCTTAGTACTTCCCGGGTGAATGGAGAATCCACTTTTGTGTGCCTCCCTTAAGATATCTTGTCTCAAAGTACCAACATCCGGCACAATGATCCTACCCTTGAATCTCCATAACCCATCTTTTTCTTCCGACACTCTCCACTGTTTTCCTTGCTCGATAGCCGGTAACACCTTCCATAATGCTTCATCATTTTCATGAGCCTTTAGGAGTTCGGACTTAAAGTCACTTGAGATTTCTAATCGGCTCAAACACAAGTTTCCAGATACTTCTCGAGCACCAATTTTTAGACTCTCGAATCCCTTGAGCAACTTCTCCTCTTGAAGCATCATCCAAGACGCATATAACGACTTCCGACTTAACGCATCCGCCACTATATTCGCTTTTCCCGGATGGTAATTCAACTCAAAGTCGTAGTCCTTCAATAATTCCATCCACCTCCTTTGCCTCATATTAAGCTCTTTCTGATCAAAGAGGTATTTCAAACTCTTGTGATCGGAAAAGACTTGGAACTTAACCCCATAGAGATAATGCCTCCACACCTTCAAGGCAAATACGACCGCAGCGAGTTCCAGATCGTGCGTAGGGTAACTAACTTCATGAGGTCTCAACTGTCGTGAGGCATACGCCACCACATTATGATGCTGCATCAGCACGCACCCTAGACCCTTCAACGATGCATCACAGTACACCTCAAAAGACTCGTTCGGCTCAGGTAACACTAACACAGGTGCAGTGGTCAACTTTTTCTTCAATGCCTGAAAGCTCTCCTCACACTCAGGAGTCCAAACAAACAGAGTGTCTTTGCGAGTTAACTTTGTCAACGGCAAAGCTAATTGCGAAAAGCCTTTGATGAACCTTCGGTAATAGCCAGCTAAACCCAGAAAACTCCTTATCTCAGTTACTGTGGTTGGTTGCTTCCAATCCATCACAGCTTCTACCTTGGTTGGATCTACGGCTATTCCCTTCTTACTCACCACGTGACCCAAAAACTTCACCTCACTCTTCCAGAACTCACACTTAGACAGTTTCGCATAGAGTTTCTTCTCCTTTAAAATCTGCAACACGGTCCGCAAGTGTTCCGCATGCTCTTCTTCAGTCTTGGAGTAAATTAGTATATCGTCAATGAAGACAACCATGAATTTATCCAGAAACGGACGGAACACTCTATTCATGTAATCCATGAATACTGCAGGAGCGTTCGTCAACCCAAAGGACATTACAGTGTACTCGTAATGACCATAACGAGTCCTGAAAGCGGTCTTAGGGATATCCTCACCCCTCACCCTTATCTGGTGATAACCGGATCGCAAATCGATCTTGGAGAAAACCCCAGCTCCTTGTAACTGATCCATGAGATCATCAATTCTCGGCAATGGGTACTTATTCTTTATGGTGACCTTGTTCAGCTGCCTGTAATCCACACAGAGTCGCATACTTCCATCTTTCTTCTTTACCAGTAACACTGGAGCACCCCACGGGGAAACACTTGGTCGGATAAAGTTCTTACCCAACAATTCCTCTAACTGAGACTTTAGCTCGGCCATCTCTAATGGTGACATTCTATAAGGAGCACTTGAGATTGGTCCCGCCCCAGGCACCAATTCAATAGCAAACTCGACCTCTCGGTTAGGTGGAAATTCCTCAATATCATCGGGAAACACTTCCGGAAAATCATACACTACCGGAATCTGATCCAACTTTTGATCATCACCCGAAACACCAGCGGTTAACAACAAGATACCCTGACATTCGATTCCAGAACAGTTCACCATCATCGAATTCAAGTAATAATTATTCACCACGACCGGCCCTTCTGTATCTTCCGGCATAAAGTACACCGACTTTATAGAACAATCAAGCAGGACATGGTTCTCAGATAACCAGTCCAATCCCAAGATAAGATCAAGACCGATCATCGGCAAGCAGATTAAATTATGGACAAAATCACGCTGCTTGAACCTGAACAAAACTTTCGGGCATCCTAGCCTAGTTACCATGGCTTCATGGGTAGCATTATGTACCTTTAGGTCATAACCTAAGGTTACGATCTTCAATCCTAACTCATGGGCTTTCTCAAATGCAATAAATGAATGCGATGCTCCCGAATCAAATAAAGCATTTAAATTTTGACCAGCCATTTCACAATTACCTCGAATGAGTGTCTCAGATCCTTCTGCACCCACAGCTGAGGTGGTGAACACCCGACCAGTCTGTTGTGCTTTCCCAGCACCTTGCTTTTGCTTCTCTGGACAACTTGCGGCTTTATGCCCCGCCTTTCCACAATTGTAGCACAAACCCCATCCGGCCTTGCATGGTACTCCCGGATGGTGACTCCCACACCTAGTACAAGCTTGATCATTCTGAGGCTGCTTCCCAAACCTTTTCCCTTGGGAGTAGTTGTTGTTGGGCCTCCTAAAAGAACCTCCCCTCTTGAAAGACAGACCTCTAGGTGCAAAGCTCTTCCCTCGGTTCTGTGGAAATGATCCTTTGTGACTTCCTTTCTCAGCGGCTGCCCTCTTCACACACTCTTCAGCAACCCTACACTTGTTCACCAATTCGGAGAAAGTCCTAATCTCCATTGGCCCCACCGAACCGAAAATATCACTCCGGAATCCTCCCTCGTACTTAACACACTTCCATTCCTCATATTCCACCGGAGTCCCTTGACACATACGAGAGAATCTGAACAACTCCTCAAACTTGTCAGTATACTCAGATACGGACATAGTACCCTGCTTCAGCTGCAACAATTCAAGCTCCTTGGCCGTCCTAGCAGAAGTCGGAAAGTACTTCTTATAGAACTCCTCTTGGAAGACATCCCAGGTGATATAATCATCACCCTGCTGCAGAAGACGACGGATACCTTGCCACCAATGCGACGCTTCACCTGTGAGCATATAGGTAGCGAACTCGACACGCTGTCCTTCAGGTACCACTTGTGCTTGCAGTGCTCGCTCTATAGCCTGAAACCATGTATCGGCCTCAGTCGGGCTAGTAGTTCCCTTGAACTTAGGTGGATTAACCTTCAAAAAGTTCGCCAGTGTCATCGGGCCTTGAACTCCACCTCCGTCATTACCATGGTTGTTCATCTGTTGACCAAGAGCCTCAGCAGTGGCTTGCATAGCAGCAGCCATATTCTCCAGCGCAGTCATAAAGTTCAACGGGTCATTAGGGTTAGTGTCCGGCGCACGAGCATTAGTACGACCTCTCCCACGGCCTCTACCGCGTCCACGAGGCGCCATCTGATTCCTATACACACCAAACAATCGATATTAAGTTGATCAGTCTCAATATCGGAAGTTTAGTACTTTAAAGTCCCAAATGCATGCTCATGAACGTTTATGCCAACTATATCAAGTAGATATACTAACAGCACATAACACACATACAGAGAATGCACAGAAGCATAGTCAGTCCATTCCTCAGGCTCTACAGGAACGAACTGCTCTGATACCATAATGTAACACCCTACCATACAGAGACTTATGCTTAAGTCATAATTCAGAGATGGCAAGGTATTACGACCTCTAAAACAAAAATTTAGTACGTATAGTAGTATGAATGATTGATTATAACTAGGAGCCTTGTAGAAAAAAAGGGATAAACAAAAACCGCAACTCGAAAGCGCAACACTCCGATCACTAACACAACGAGCAAAGGATAAGCTAACGCAAGATCATATATATAAAGAGTATCAAAAACAGGAATATCAAGACTCAAAATCCGGCTGCGAAGGTAACCGGTTCGAGCATAGCAATATATACATATAATAAAATAAGGAAAACCCCAAGGAAAACCCAAAGGGACACAAATACAGAAACCTATTCTCCAAAACCTCCTATAAGAGGAGTCATCACAGTTTGTATTATTTAATGGAGATAAAAGTATCTAAACAAGATATATAACCCAAAACAGAAATCCCGAGAACAAAGGATCTTCGCTAAATCCAGAAGTCTCCAGCATGTCTCAACGAGAAGCCTCGCGTCCTGCATCTGAAAACCACAAAATCCGCATGGGTGAGAACCAGAGGTCCCCAGCACGGTAACAGCTTCCACATATATAATACATAATAATAGAGGAAAGCCGAAGGCAATCCTAGAACTTCCTCCAGATAATATCAAAGCTTATAAACAAGCTAAACCGTAAGTGGCAACTGACTAAAGATTCTTCAGTCTAACTAATACTTCCCTTTCCAATTCTTTCAGACCTCCCAACCACCAGCAGGAGTATAATATAGCAAACACAGTTATATCAGACAAGAGATTTACAAATAGGAACAGATAAGGCATTTAGGCAATTAGCAAGTAATATGCAGTCAAATAGGCAATCTCAAACAATTCATGTAGTATGCTTATGATGCATGCCTGTCCCTAGTGGCTGATGATATCATCTGTCGGTTATAGAGCCAACCCGACAAGTCCTGGTAGCTAGCCATTGGACTGTCCCTCTGTCGTGCATCCCCAACTCGAGTTATACTCATCATAAACTTGATCATAATCATGATCCATATCCATCACCCTCACTGGTGAATATTTATCCATCACCATCATTGGTGAATATTTATCCATCACCATCATTGGTGAATATTTATGGGGGCGAGCTCATCCGGGCCTTTCACAGTGCCCGGCCACACTTACGACATAGGGTCAAAAGAGCTTCGAGTCTCAACCTGGAGCACATGGTGGCTAGCCATTGCTACTACCCAGGGAAACCCTCATCTCCAATGGTGGAAGTGCAAACCTTCACAATTCAATCAACATCATATATGCATTTATACTTGGCCATAAACATGGCTCCGCCGTAACACGGCAATAATCTAGCCATCCGGCTCACGGTTAAATCCATAACCAGCCAATTCATTAACAATTACGGCCCTTCGGCCCATGGCACAACAAGCACTTCCACCGCCATTCTCCGCATCTCACATAATCATCTTTGATCCTCAATGATCATTCATTTTTCCCTTGCTTCACTCGCAAGTTACCACATTCACTAGCCCTTTTTCTCATGCTAGGCATATCATAATGATTTAAGACATAAGTGGTGAGATTCGGAGGCTTAAAAGTATGAAATTTGGCTTTTAAAACTCAAAAATCAACTTTGGGATGAAAATAGGTCCACGCGTACGCGCACTCCATGCGCACGCGTGGATGGCGCTTTCTCGAAGAACGGCGCGTACGCACCAAGTGCGCCTACGCGCGAGGGGTCATTCTGCTAAAAATTTTCTAAGTTAAAAGCTGCAGAATTTACAGATTCAAACCCCAATCTTCCGACGGACATAACTTCCTCATTTTAAATCGTTTTTCACTCGTTCTTCGAACGGCATGGACATCCCGGATCCAATTTCATTTCTAAACAGATTTGGCACAAATCAAAGATCCGTAGTCCAAGTTATGTCCCGTCAAAGTATGCCCAAAAACCATGTTTTTATACAAAACCACAAGGTGCCATTTTCAAAACAAGCCACTTTCAACTCTTTTCAAAATCAATCAAACATGCCAATTTCAATCCTTCTCTTTGAAATCATTCAAAATGTACCAAAATCAACAACAAGCCATCCTCAACTCACACATTGACACTTTACCAAGGTTTCCAAAACCACATCCAACCATTTTAACACTTCTCAATCAAATGGCTAAAGGACAAACACAATATCATGTCATACATCCTTCCTCATCCCAATTTCCAATAATACCATTTTCAATTAACCATCATTATACATAATCAACATCATACTCACCATCAACATGATACCACCCATCAATTCAACATCAATCATCCATCAAGCATATATCACAACATGCATTTATCATATTTCACACAATCAAGGCATCAATATTCATAATCACATATATGAACACATCATATATTTCAACCATTCAACAACACCAACAATTCAATGCCTATCTTAGGGCCTCTAGCCTAAGTATTTCTTACCACATTACATATTAGATACGGGAAACCAAAACCATACCTTAGCCGATTCCCCAAGCTCAACCGGAGCACTTCCAAACCACTTGTCCACAAGCTCTCAAGGTATCAACACCTCCAAGAACAGATTTTATCACACAAAACCCTCTTCCAAGCTTTCCAAAATCACCAATCAAGCTCCAATATTCACATATACACAACCTAAGCCACAATCATCATACCCATACACAACATCTCAATACCCAAACATCATAGAACAAAAAATTATACTAGGGTTGAGAATCTTACCACACCCAAGGTCCAAGGAGACAAGATTAACCTTCTCCTTCAAGAGAGTTGGGTCCTATAACATCAAAGAACCCAAAATCTCAACATTTTTGCTCATGAAACTCGAAATCAAGGGCTGGAATTTCGAACAGTAAAACGTGGCTTACCTCAAGATTGATTGTATGGGTTTTGTAGAGCTCTCCGCGGTGAACGCGTGGCCGCAAACGGAGCGGCAATCGGAGCTCTAGATCAAAAGTTATGGTGGTTTGAAGATCAAGTGAGAGAAGGAAGTTGAGAGAGTGTTCTTCCCCCTTCCATCTCAATTTTCAGCGTGTTTTGGTGTTGTGTGAGGAGAGAGAGTGCTGAAAACTAGGGTTTTGGTTTAGTTATGTTGGGCCAAGGGCCCACTTTGGGTCCGGTTGGTCCGGTTTGGCCCGTTCGGTCCAATCTTGGTCCGATTTCTATAAAATTGGTACCGAAATTCTCGTCTCAATTTCCTCTATCACATTTAGCCATAAAAATAATATTTTTGGCTTTCTAGAATAAATTCTCATTTATGGGTTAATTAGCCATTAATTAACCGGGTCTTACAAATTTTCTCTACAAAATATAAATTTGTAATGAATTATTACAATTATAATTAATTAAGAAAATCAAGAAAAATTATAAAAAATCAAATAAAAGATAAAAAATAGAGTAAAAATTTATTTTGAAACTAAAAATTTGTCAATTGTGCTAAAAATTCTAAAAATTTGTATCTTATTATATAATCAATTTTGTTACTCACTTCAACTTCGTTATCCCTTTGTATCTAAAAAAGTATATAATGTCACACTTATTTCAAAAAAAGATAAAACTCTTCAAATACACGGTATAATATATAATTTCAGAACAGTAAGATAAAAAATATCTAGAATTTTATAATAGTATTTAAAATTTTCAATGATGATAATACAAAGAGTTTAAATCTACCAAATGAATTCAATAGTTACCCTTTGCATATCTTATTTAAATTTAAATTTTAAAATTTAATTTGTATTTTTTTTCTAATATAAATTATTTTTGACAAAAAATAGGAAAAAATCTATTAGACTAAAAAAATATTCCATCAAAGAATTATTATAATGAGATTTATAATTAGAGAAGAAATAATAAAGGCATTAATAATAATAAAGAAAAAGAAATGAAGCTCATATTAAAGAATGTTAGAAAAGAAACAATAAAGTTCGTATTAATAATAATAATGGTGAGGAATGATGTTGTTGCTTTAGGCTTCTAGCCTCCGCCTTTGGCCATCATTTTTTTTCTTTCTTTGCTTTTTTAAATTATCAAGTCATAAAAAAATAAAGAACAATTCAAGCAAACGAAAACAGCAAGATCAATAGTAACTATACAAATCAAAATACATAGGAGAAAAATAAACTATTATATGATAGACTTAAACTAAGTATATTTCATCATTAAATAAACAAAGTTAACAGAAACAAAATTACACCTAAAGAAAAAAAAAGAGTTAAAATATCCAAAGTGATAAAAAGATTATTTTTACAATTTTATTCTATCATGTTTGTAAAACCCGGTTAATTAACGGCTAATTAACCCATAAATGAGAATTTATTCTAGAAAGCCAAAAATGTTATTTTTACGGCTAAATATGATAGAGGAGATTGAGACAAGAATTTCAATACCAATTTTATAGAAATCGGACTAAGATTGAACTAAACGGGTCAAACCGGGCCAACCGGACCCATATTGGGCCCTTGGCCCAACCTAACTAAACCAAAACCCTAATTTTCAGTACTCTCTCTCCTCACAACACACTCAAACACGCTGGAAATTGCAATGAGGGGAGGAAGAACACTCTCTCAAGTTCTTTCTCTCATTTGATCTTCAAACTACCATAACTTTTGATCTAAAGCTCCGATTGCCGCACCGTTTGTGGCCACGCGTTCACCGTGGAGAGCTCTACAAAAATCATACAATAAATATTGAGGTAATCTACAGTTTACTCTTCGAAATTCCAGCTTTAATTTCGAGTTCATTTGGTAAAATGTTGAGATTTGTGAGCTCCTTTGTGTTATAGGATCACATTAGCTTGAGGGAAAGGCTTGCTTTAGCTCCCTTGGTACTTGGGTAAGGTAAGATATCTCAAACCCTAGTGAGAATGTTGAATTTGTGATTTTGGGTATTGAGCTTTTGTGTCTTGGTGTGATATTGTGGCTTAGGCATTTTATATATGTATATTGGTGCTTGATTGGTGATTTTGGAAAGCTTGAAAGAGGGCCTTGTGTGCAAAAATCGCTTCTTGAAGGTGTTGAGACCTTGAGAGCTTGTAGAAAAGTGGTTTGGAAGTGCTCCGGTTGAGCTTGGGAAATCGGCTAAGGTATGATCTCGGTTTCTCGTATCTAAAATGTAATGTGGTAAGAAATACTTAGGCTAGAGGCCCTAAGATAGGCATTGAATTGTTTATGTTGTGGAATAGTTGAGATATATGATGTGGTCATATATGTGATTATGAATATTGATGCCTTGATTGTGTGATATGTGAGAAAATGCATGTTGTGATATATGCTTGATGAATGATTGAGGTTGAATTGGTGGGTGGGACCATGTTGATGATACGTATGATAATGATTATGTATAATGATGGTTGATTGAAAATGGTATTATTGGAAATTGGGATGAGGATGGATGTATGACATGTTATTGTGTTTGTCCTTTAGCCATTTGATTGAGAAGTGTTAAGATGGTTAGATAGTGGTTTTGGAAATTTTGGTAAAGTGTCAATGTGAGTTGAGGATGGCTTGATGTTGATTTTGGTATATTTTGATTGATTTCAAAAACGGATGAAATTGGCATGTTTTGGTTGATTTTGAAAAGGGTTGCAAATGACTTGTTTTGAAAATGGCAATTTGTGGTTTTGAATGAAAATGTGATTTTTGGGCATACTTTGATGGGACGTAACTTGAAATCCGGATCTCTGTTTTGTTCCAAATCTATTTAAAACTGAAATTGGATCCGAGGTGGTTATACCGTTCGAAGAACGGGCGAAAAATATTTTAAAACGATGAAGTTATGTCTGTTGGAAGATTGGGGGTTTAATCTGTGAATTCTGCAGCTTTTGACTTAGAAAAATTTTTAGCAGAATACCCCCCTACGCGTAGGCGTGCTTGACGCGTGCGCGTCGTTTTTGGAAAAATTTCATCCACGCGTGCGCGTGGCTCACGTGTACACGTCGATGTGCTAAAATGGTTGCGCAGCCAAAATTCCTGAGAGTTGCGCGAGCACTGTGCGAGTTCTGTGCGTGGAGCACAAAACGCACCCACGCGTACGCGTGGTTGACGCGTATGCGTCGCTCTATTTTTCTGCTATCCACGTGTGCGCGTGGGCGACGCATACACGTCGATGAACTTTTGGCCATCCACGCGTGTGCGTGGAGGACGCGTACGCATGGCCCTGTTTTCATCGCAAATATGATTTATGAGTTTTAAAAGCCAAATTTCATACTTCCAATCCTCTGATCTCACCACTTATGCCTTAAATCATTATGATATGCCTAGCAATGAGAAAGGAAGCTAGAGGATGTGGTAACTTGCGAGTTAAGCAAGGGGAAAATGAATGATCAATGAGGATCAAAGATGACTATATGAGATGCGGAGGATAGCGGTGGAAGTGCTGTATGTGCCATGAGCCTAAGGGCTGCAATTGTTATGAATTGTCTGGTTATGGATTTAACCGTGAGCCGGATGGCTGGATTATGGCCGTGTTACGACGGTGCCATTATTGATTATGGCCGTGTATAAATGCATATATAATATTGAATGAAATATGAATGTTGTACTTCCACTATCTGAGACATGAGTTTCCCTGGAAGAAAGCAGTGGCTAGCCACCACGTGCTCCATGTGGAGACTCGAGACTCTGTTGACCCTATGTCATAAGGGTGGCCGGGCACTGTGAAAGCCCCGGATGAGCTCGCCCCCGTGAATATACACCATTGAGGGTATTGGATATGGATCATGATTATGATCACGATTATGTTAAGTATAACTCAAGTTGGGGATGCATGACAGAGGGACAGTCTGATAGTTAGCTACCGGGACTTGTCGGGTTGGCTATATAACCGACAGATGATATCATCAGCCATTAGGGACAGGCATTCATCATATTTCATACTACGTGATTTGTTTGAGATTGTCTAATTGACTGCATATTACTTGTTAATTGTCTAAATGCCTTATCTGTTCCTATTTGTATATCTCTTGTCTGATATAACTGTGTTTGTCATATTATACTCCTGCTGGTGGTTGGGAGGTTTGAAGGATTTGGAAAGGGAAGTATTAGTTAGACTGAAGAATCTTTAGTCAGTTGCCAAGTATGGTTTAGCTTATTTATAAGCTTTGATTTTATCCGGAGGAAGTTCTTGGATTGCCTTCGGCTTTCCTCTGATATTACATGTTAAATATGTGGAAACTGTTACCATGCTGGAAACCTCCGGTTCTCACCCATGTCGATTTTGTGGTTTTCAGATGCGGGACGCGAGGCTTCTCGTTGAGGCATGCTGGAGACACCTGGATTAGCAAAGATCCTTTGTTCTTGGGATTCTATTTTGGTTTATATGTTTTGCTTAGCTACTTTTATCTCCATTAAATAATACAAACTATGATGACTCCTTCTACAGGGGATTTTGGAGAATAGGTTTTCTTGTATGTATGTCCCTTTGGGTTTCCTTTGGGTTTCCTATTTTATTTACTTGTATATATTACTATGCTCGGACTGGTTATCTTCGCAACCGGATTATGAGTTTTGATATTCATGCTTTTGACACTCCTTTGTGTGTATATATATATATATATATATATCGCAATGGTTTATCCTCGTTAGTCATGTTTTCGATCGGAGTGTTGCGCTTTCGAGTTGCGATTTTGTTTTACCCCTTTTTCTTCAAAGGCTCATAGATATAATCTTTATTCACACTACTACATGTAATAAATTTTAATTTTTAGAGGTCGTAATACCTTGCCATCTCTGAATTATGACTTAAGCATAAGACTCTGTATGGTAGGGTGTTACATTGTTTATATATATATAGAAGACTATAAAATAATAAACTTCTAACTAAATTAAATTGTATTTATTATTATTAGAAAGGGTAAGAGAGAGAGCAGTAGAGAAAAGGTTTGTGTGTATTCAAGTTGTGTAGAATGATACTGTAATACCCTAACTATCAAAATGTCACTTTTTTTACTGCGCCACTCTGATAGCTCGGGTATTGCGATGATTCTTATAATATTTAATACTAAAATATGAGTCTGTTTAAACACTTAAATCGTATGACCGCTCAAGAGACTTTTTAATAGATAACATACATCCATACAAATATCAATACTTACAAAGGATACCTATATATATACATATTAATAATTTTACAAGCATCACCTAATACAATTCCTATCCCTCTTACAGAATGTATAAAGATAAAGGCGAGGGAAAACATAATATCTAAACAATACAATACATCATATAAAAAGAAAACAGAATAAACTCTTCGTGATTTCCTCGTCCATATCCTGAAAAGGAAATAATTGTAGGGGAGTGAGAACATCGTCCTTGAAAGGGTTCTCACTATAGGGTTGCAGAATTACTATAATAGGATACGTGAAAATTAAACCGTTACAGTGATTAATAATCGCCTTATGCTCTTTTCAAAACCAAAGGTTTAATATCAAAATTCCGAAATTCTTTCTGGAAGAGAAAAATGTTAGTTCTTCAAACATCCAAAAGCCTTTCTAAAAGTCTTTCCTAGACAGTATGAATGACCAATCTGCTCCAAACATAGGTTCATTAAGTCTATGCTGAACCAGTTTATTTTTTCATACTTTTCTAAGCCAAAAACACAAACCAAACACGGCCTTCGGCCCATTTCATAATCAGTCACGGCCCTAGGCCCAAACAATTGAATTTACAACCAATCCATCACAATCAAACAGAGTTTCAGTCGCAAGCACAAGTAGGAAAGCTCAAGCACAGACAAGCAGTTACATCAAGTAGAACAGTTAACAGTTAAACACTATTAATCACATAGGCAAACCAAGTACAATATGCACACCCAAACAATGTCACATAGATGCATATGATGAATGCCTGTCCTAGTGGCTGATGAGTCTCATCTGTCTATTATAGAGCCAACCCGACAAGTCCTAGTAGCTAACCATTAGACTGTCCCTCTGTCGTGCATCCCCAACTCGAGTTATTCACAATCATAATCATAATCATACAACACCCACACTGGTGTGTTTATCCACGAGGGCGAGCTCATCCAGAACTTTCACAGTGTCCGGCCACACTTACGACATAGGGTCAGCAGAGTATCGAGTCTCAACCTGGAGCACGTGGTGGCTAGCCACTGCTTTTTTCCAGGAAAACTCGTATCTCAGATAATTGGAAGTGCAACAATCACTTTATCAACTCAATAATCATCCATATCCATACTCAGCCATCCAGCTCATAACATATTCTACAATCAGCCATAATTCATTATCATATACAGCTATTCCGACTCAACATATTCTACAATCAACCATAATTCATTATCATATACGGCCATTCAGGCTCATAACATAATAGCACTTCCACCATCCAACATCATAAAACCCATAAAATCATCATTCCAGCCATAAATCACTTTTTCTAAAATCACTTTACTTTGAAATCAAAAATCAATTCTTTCCAGCCTTGGCTTTAAAATCTCCATTCCTCAAATCATTTCAGGCTCATAAGCCACTTTTTCTCAAATGTAAATTTCCCTTTTTTTAAAACATGGTTACTGAGCACGTGGTGACTAGCCACTTCTCCTCAAACGTAAATTTCTCTTTTTAAAGGTAAGCCCACTCTCCACAACATCTTTCTAAACATTTCAGAAACCACACCAAATCAAAAGCTATTTTCCGAGGGATTCAAAATCATTCATTCTAAAATAGGATTTGGTAACAAAAGTTCTTCAGCAGAGTTTCAAGTCTTTAGGGTAGAATAATGATGAGCTGAAGATTGATGGCTTAGAATTTACAATAAATTCTCGTTGCAAGTATAGTTTCTGAACCAAGCAATCAACCTTTCATACAAAAGTTTGGTTGTCACAAGTAATAAAACCCAATAAAAATTTATAACTGAAGTACTTAAACCTTGGGTCGTCTTCTCAAGGAGTTGCAGGGCAGTATGATTTATTATTGGTTATAAGTGAAAGTGTAATTTTGGGTTTCTGAATTAAGGAGTAAGTAATTTAAATGACAAGAAAAATAAGTTAATAATTAATAAAATCTCTTGGCAAGGTGTAAGAAATTGAAGTCCTATCCTAGTTATCCTTATCAGGTGTGAAGAGAATTGGATTTAGCTCCCACTTTTAATTAACCCTTGCTAAACAAAGGAAAGTCAAGTAGACAAATTAATTTAATCCTCAGGTCCTAGTCCACTCCTATGGAGAGACTAGAGTTATTGGAGTATAAATTAACCAGCAAAAAATTCCAATTCCAATCAACAGCTGAGTTTGATAACTCAAGTATTATAAATTACTTAACCAAAGCCAAAAGGGAAAAATAAATCTAAATTGAATTGAAATCATTCACAAATAAATTAAAGCAAAAATCAAATATGAAATACCTCAAAACATATTAATTAAGAAAATCATAACATGAATAGTCCATAAGCCAAATCTGACAAGATAAATAACAATTAAAGTAACAGAATAAATAAAACTAGAAAGTAATTTAAAGGAACATTGAACCTGTGATTGTAGAAGCAATCCTAAAAATAAGAGAAATCATAATCCTAAATCCTAAGAGAGAGGAGAGAACATCTCTCTCTAAAAACTACATCTAAAACCTAAAATTATGAATTATTCAGTTGTATCTACCCTCTCTCTTTTGATTCCTCCATTCTCTGGTTTATATTCTGTGTTTCTGGCTTGGATTTGGGCCGAAAAAGGGTCCAGAAATCGCTGGGGGCATTTTCTGCAGATTTTTGTACGTGGCGTCTATCACGCATTCGCGTGGGTCACATGTTCGCGTCATCTGGGAGTTTTCCTTGTCACGCGTACGCGTCAATTGCGTTCTGCTCAAGGCGCGCGTCTGCGTCATCCACGCGTTCGCATCGCTGCATTTTCGCGCTAGGCACGCATTCGCAACGTCCCTGCGTTCGCGTCGCTGACTTTTCTTCAAAACTCCATTTTTGTGTTTTCCTTCCATTTTTGTATGTTTCTTTTTTTGTCCTTTGAGTCATTCCTATCCTATGAGATCTGAAAATGCTTAACACACAAATCATGGCATCGAATGGCAATAAAGGGTAATTAAAATTAATATTTTTAAAGCATAGGAAACATATTTTTCACATATATCATAAAATAAGGAAGGAAAAGTAAAACCATACAATTTACATGAATAAGTGGGTGAAGGACTGAATAAATCACTTAAATTGAGCACAAAATACATCATAAAATATGGGTTTATCAAATAACATAATTCTTTTCCTCAAATTTGTTTAAAGTCCTTAAAACCTTGGATTCCTAATGTGAGTAGTAAGAATAGAATCTAAGCTAAATCGAGTTGTGTAACCAATTACTCAAAACACAGTTTCAAACCATTTCTTTTACTAAAACCCAAAAAAACCATTCTCAACCCCATATTAAAAATCTGAAACGTTCCCAACGGCTCGGAAATCAGTTTAGTTTTTCTAAACCAGAAATTCAAAGGATACTTTAACCTTTCTTAAAATGTCGAAAAATGAGATTTATCAATCGAAATCCACGTTCTTCCAAAGTCAATTACATAAACCCTTTTCACCTTTAAAGCAGCTTTAAAGCAAAGTCTCTTCCAAACTGAAATCCACAAGTTAAATTCAGAGACATAAATCCTTTTCACATTCAAAACGGCTTAAAACATAACTTTCATTTAAATGCCTTGCACCCAAAAATATAATACCTTTCTTAAGAAGTAACACTATCATAGTTCTCTTTTCAATGATTCATTTCAAAACATAATTCATAACTTTCTCAAATAATTCAAGTAAAATAGTAAAAGCCTTTAACTCATAATATTCCAAATAACATTTCAATAAAGTCCGGATTCCATAGAAATTTTGGTAGCACCTCCACTAAAACTTGGACTTTGCCACCCTTTTCGGGTCCCAACCAAACCTTTCTGCAACCTTTTCCACGGGTCCAAAGCCAAAATCAATTTAAAAGCAAGCTAAATCCAACCATTCATATCATTTTTATCTCTCCAGAAAAACCGATTCAAGATCAAATCATTATCAACTGACCAAACCCATTTTCAAAACTTTAAGGAAACAATTCAGTAACAGTCAATTTATCGAAACCAAACAATCATCCCATCAAACATATAATCACATTCATCCAAAATAGCCAGACCATAGATAAGACTTATACAATTACTAAAAAGTATATCATTTCCACATCAGTATCCATTTATAACAATTCTAAATATAACATAGCTTTCTAGAAAAGCCCCTACCTCGACACGTTGAAACCATAACCCAAACGGGTTAACTGACTGCTTTCATCTTGACCCGAATCAACTACAACCAATACCTCAGCTCCACTTGCTTTCTCAACAACCACAACAACTCTAATCGCAACATATAATAATCAGGACTCAACCCCACCTTACCAAAACTCAGATTCATTAACTAACACAACAGAATACTAACACGAGGTTTTTCGAAACATAATAGCTTACTGAAATAACACAACGAAGCAGTCGTAACTCTGAATCGACCCGGCAGTAGCTCCGTCAATAACCTCAAGCGACAGCGGCGATGTAAAACCCCAATGACAGCGACTGTAACAACCACACAGTGTCAAACCTTCCTGGAACCCAAAATAACAGAAACCAAACTTAAAACCCCTTATTGTAACAAAGGATGAATGACCGCTCCAAACGGCAGCGGCTCAAGCAAAGGTTCTGGCAGCCACAATACCGCTCTTGGCAGCCAAAGGCACGGCGGCCATGACAACAACAGCAATGGAGCTCCAACAGTGGCAGAAACCCCTCCTCCTACTTAACCGTTCTGGTCTCCCTCTCTCTAGCAGCAACAAAGGCAATGGCAAAGCCTTCACAGCAGCGGTAGCAGCTCAGCAATGGTGGCGACAGCAGCGCCTCCCTTCCCATGCGCGCGCATGCGTGCTCTCTCTTTCTCGTGTAACACCCTAACTATCAAAGCTCACGCTTCTGGGTGCGCGACTCTGATAGATCGGACATTACGACGACTCTTACACTATTTAATACTAAAATATGAGCCTGTTTAAAACTTTAAACCGGAATACGGCTCCAAAAATACTTTTGTTTTGTATGTACATCCATGCATATAATACAACTTACAAACACTCACAAAGAGCACTTACACATGTATATATATATATATATTACATAGTCTTACAAGCATTAATCAATCCAATTCATATCCCTCTTATAAAAAGTATAAAGGTAAAGGCTAGGGAACAATAAACAATAACTAAAGCAATACAAAACATCACGACAACAACTTGATAAGCTCTTCGTGACTTCTGCGTCCATATCCTGAAATGGGAAATTTGTAGGGGGTGAGAACATCATCCTCAAAAGGGTTCTCACTGTAGGGTTGCAGAATTACTATAATAGGATACGAGAGATAAAATCGTTACAGTGATTGATAACCGCCTTATGTATATTTTCAAAAACAACGGTTTATTATAAAAGAGAAATCTGAAATCTTTTCTGAAAGAGGAACTGTTCAATTCTTAAAACTCAAAAGCATTTCAAAAGTTTTATCTAAGCTGATCCAAATTAACCTTTCATACTTTTCCAAACCAGAAACACCAACCAACATGGGCTTCGGCCCAAAACATGATCAACCACGGCCTCAGGCCCAAATAGTCCAACCAACAACCAATTATCACGGTCCAATAGAATCCCAGTCACAAACACAAGTAGGAAAGTTCAAACACAAACAAACAGTTACTGCAAGTAGAACAATTAGCAGATAATCACAAGTAATCACAAAGGCAAACCAAGTACAATATGCACACCCAAACAATGTCACATAGATGCATATGATGCATGCCTGTCCTAGTGACTGATGATATCATCTGTCGGTTATATAGCCAACCCGACAAGTCCTGGTAGCTAACCATTGGACTGTCCCTCTGTTGTGCATCCCCAACTCGAGTTATACTCAGTATAATTCATAATTCATATCCAACACCCTCACTGGTGTATATTCACGGGGCGAGCTCATCCGGGACTTTCACAGTGCCCGGCCACACTTACGACATAGGGTCAGCAGAGTATCGAGTCTCAACCTGGAGCACATGGTGGCTAACCACTGCTTTCACCCAGGAAAACTCGTATCTCAGATAGTTGGAAGTACAAAATCACAATATCAATGTCTCAGAATATATGCATTTATTCTCAGCCATAAATCAACATTCATTTCAGCCTTCCAACTTAAATTCATGACTCATGGTCAGCCATCCGGCTCATAGTTCAATCCAGAACCAGCCAACATTCATAATCATACACAGCCATTCCGGCTCATAACAAAATAGCACTTCCACCATCCAACATCATCAATTTTATAAAATCAGCATTCAAGCCATAAATCACTTTTTCTCAATTCATTTCACTTTGAATCAAATTTCAACTCTTTTCAGCCTTGGCTTTAAATATCTCATTTCTCAAATTATCTCAGGCTCATAAGCCACTTTTACTTAAAGTGAGTTTCCTTTTTAAAAACAAAGCCATTCTCGGCATAATCTTTCCAAAACTTCCAAAACCATGGCAGGTTAAGGATTTATTTTGAAATATTCACAATCATCCATCCAACAACAGGATTTTATAACAAAACTTCATCGGCAGAGCCTCAAGTCTTTAGGGGAGAATAACATAACTCATTTCCTCAAATTCACTTAAAATCATTAAAATCTTGGCTTCCTGATTTAAATAATAACATAGGATCCAAGCCAAACCGAGTCATGTAATCAATTACTCCTTTCAAAGCCATTTCCTTTATTTAAACAAAACCAGCTTCAACTCCATGATTAAATCTAAAGCGTTTCAGACCACTCAAAATATTTTTGTTTTGCTAAACCAAATCCAAAGGATATTCTGAAGCTTATCTAAAGCGTCAGAAAAAGAGATTTAACAACCGAAACCCAAATTCTTTTAAAGTCATGAAAACTCCTCCAAGTGGCAATCCTTATGTTAAATAGAGAAAAGCATAAACCCTGTTTACCTTTTTAAAACAGCCTCAATGCAAAATTCTCTTTCGAATGACTTGCACCCAACGACATACTATTTTTCTTGGGGAAATAAGGAGAAATCATAATTCTCTTTTCAATAATTCTTTCAAAGCGTAGCTTCATCGCTTTCATAATTGATATAAGTAAAGATAATAAAAGGAGCCCTAAATTCCCAATCCTCCAAGTAAAATAGGAAAGGCATTAAACTCATAATTCCCCCAAATAACATTTCAAATAAAGACTCGGATTTTATAGAAATTTTGGCAACATCTCCCCTAGAACTTGGACTTTGCCACCCGGTTCGGGTCCCAACTAAACCGTTCCACAATCCTTTTCAATAGTCCAAAATCCAAAATCAGTTCAAAAGTAAGCTAAATCCAACAGTCATCTCATTTTCATATCTCAAGGAAACCGTTTCAAGATCAACTCATTCTCAACTAATTAAACTTGATTTTAAAACTTTAAAATACATCTCTAAAGAAATAATCCAAAATAGTTCATTTCACAAAACTCAGCAATAGTCCAGGCAAATAAGCATTCACATCCATCCAAGACAATCAAACAATACACAAGGCTCATACAATCACCAAAGGCACAGTTCTCACATCAGTATCCATATATAACAATTCCAGATGAATAAATTGAGTTTTCTAAAAAAGGCTCCTAACTCAATACGCAAAACCATAACCCAAACTCGTTAACTGACTCCTTTTTGCTCAACCCGAAATCACCGGCAATCAAAACCTCGGCTCTGCTTGCTCTCTCAAAAGCAGAAACAGCTACAAGCGGCACAAGCAAATCGGATTCTAACTCCTAAAACCATTAACATCACAAATACTTTATTACACAGAACAGAACACTAACGCAGGGCTTTCGAAAACCAAAATACTCACTGAATTAACAAAGCGAAGCAGCCGCAGCTCCAAATCAACCTGGCAGTGGCTCCGTTAGTGGCCAGAAGCTCCAGTGGCTCAGCAACAAACCTCAATTTTTGACATGAAACCCCATAAAATTAACCTTACAACATATATTCATCCGAATCCTTAACCACAGATAATTAGAACGATTACGGTTTGAGTTTCAAAGTGCAGGAGACTTACTGTGATGAAAAGGAATGGATGAATGGAGCAACAGCTCCGACGGCAACCTCCTGCAGCAACCACACCGTTCCTCGCAACCAGGCACGGCGGCGCGAGTCAACACAGAACCAGATAGAGTGGCGGCAGCTCGTCGGCGGCAGCGGCTTCCTCTGGCGGCGCGGGCAACGACGGCGCTGGTAGCAGCAGAGCACGACGGCGCTTCTCTTCCTCGCATTGTCAGCGACCGCAGCGACCTCTCCTTGGTGCGTCCCTGACTTGCACATCTTCTTCCTCCATCGATTGGCGTCAGTGAGCGGCAGGGCATGACGGAAACCCCAACGACGGCGACCCACGACCACCCTCTTCCTCGCGTAGCTCTCTGTTTCGACCTCTTTCTCTCCTCCTCCCGCTGGTTCACTGTTTCTTTCTTCTTCGTGGGTATGGGGGTTGAGATACAGCGTGTGTGGCCGTTCAATGGCAGACCTGCAGCAGGAGCGGCGATGCATGCGACGGTGGCGGCGGTACCCAGCCGGCGGCGCCAAGCCCTTCTTCCTCTCCTTCCCTCCTCCTGGCTCAGTCCCCCTTTCTTTCTATTTTCGTTCTTTCTCTTCCTCTGGTTCAGGAAACCGTGTGTGTGTGTGTGTGTGTGTGTGTGTGTGTGTGTGTGTGTGTGTGTGTAATTGGGTAATTGAGGATAGGGCCGGGTAATTGGGTTAGGGCTTCAGGGTTAGGGTTTTTGAGTAAAATTAGAGTTAGGGGCAAATTAGTAATTTCAAATAAGATTGGGAATAATATAGCAGTTAAAACCTAAATTAAATCCAACACTAATTATATATAAAAAAAAATAATATTTGCTCTTCAATTTTACAAATTATTTTCAATAAAATGTCCAAATCCAAAAATTAGAAATAATATACTTAATTTCTTCATTTTCCAAAGTAGCAGTATTAATATTTAAAATATTAATTATGTAATCCAAATCATATAAAATTCTTATTATTTCATAACTATCAACTTTATAGTTTAAATATAGAAAATAATCCAATAATTGTAAAATTGGATAATAATCATAACTTATTCCAAATTCAATAAATTAAAACTTGCTTTAATTATCTTTAATAAAAATAATTTCTGAAATTAAGACTCAAATAATTATATGATTTGAGACTTGATCATAATAAGACTTCTCAAAAGTTCTGGGTCTTACATCTCGCATCGGGCTCTTGCCTCGCATCCTTCTCGTTCGTAGTTCTGTTTGCGGCGCGGCTCAATGACGATCGACGGTGACTACCAGTTCTCCAGCGACGGCAACATGGTGCGGCGGCCAAGCAGCGCCTATTTCCTTTCCCCTGCGCACTCCCTTTGCCCTCGGTCTTCCTCTTTCTGCCCGATCTCTCTATCTCTCTTCCTTCGGTGTGCAATGGCGGTGGCAACGGCGTGGAACACGGCGGCACAGCGCGATGGCGGCGACGAGACCCCGCGGCTCTGGCACGTCTCCTTCTCTTCTTCTTCTCCCTACCGCAGCTCCCTCTCTTTCACTATGGTCCCTCTTTCTTTGTTTGTTTCTTTCTTTTACTTTGCAGCTGCTGCTGCTGTGTTGTTAGTGTGCGTGTGTGTGCAGGGTGTAAGTATGGGGGTTGGGTAGCTAGGGTTAGGGTTAGGTCAAAAATTAGGGTTTTGATTTGGGAATTTTGGGTTTAATTTAAGTAGGGTAATTTTAATAAAATTAGGACATAAGGTACTAATTTGTAATCTAGTTAAATCCTTAAAATTTACTTCTAAATATTATTTGTTATGCCATAATGCTAATTAAATAAAAAAATAAAATACTTTAATTGAAATTATAAGATAAGAAGATTAATTTTTCTTATTTCTAAAACTTAAAGTATTGAAGTATAAAAATATCAACTATTTAAATCATATACAATTCTTATTTTTTCATAACTACTAATGTTATCATTTTAAATGTAGAAAATTACTCAATAATTATAAAATTGAATAAAAATCTTAATTTATTTCAAATTTAATTAATCAAAACTTACTTTAATTATCTTTAATAAAGAAATTTCTGAAATTAAAGCTATAAAAATAATTGAATTTGAAATTAGTTCATGATAAACCTTTTCAAAAGTTCTGGGTCTTACATTCTACCCACCTTATAAAAATTTTCGTCCTCGAATATTGATATAAAACGAAAGAGATTTCATAACACTTCACTCTTAAAAACATTTAAGTTAAAAGGCAAAAAGATCTCAGCATATGTATACAAAGAGTTTTCAAATACTAGGATTTTCAGATGGTATAAAGATGTAAGGGTAGAGGTATGATTGCAAGCAGAAATTACAAGATAGGCTTAAGGCAAAAGTTGACATGGTTCAAATATGTGATGGTAAAGCAAGGCGACAAAAGGCTATAAAATAGGATGGGGTTAAGATGACGTGCTTAACATCCGTACACTAATCTCGCACCAACTTCAAAGCTTCAACTTTCCAACTCCATCAATCACTTTACAACTCCATAACCGGCCACAAGTCTAACACCCACAAACTCTTTCACAAGGAACAAAACTACCACAACTCCTCATAACGTTACACACTTACCGATCCAGCTTTTCACATTCACGAGCAGCATTCTAAAAAGACTAGCGTTTTGCCTGCTACGCCTAAAGGGACGTGACTCTAAAGCAATATTCGGGTTTATTCTAGAAAGATACAAGACCAGAAAAGAGAAGGACAAGTGACAAGGACGGTGTCCACAAGAGTTTAAGAGACAACCTTAAGGATTAGAAAACAATACAACGGTTTGAAACGAATTCAAGCTGAGTTAGAGAAGTATAAGGTTTACAAAAGAAGAATGTCTAAAACCAAAAACAAAGTGTACAAGACTCAAAAGTAGGATTAAAATACTTTCGAATACATTGCTCATAAAGAGTGAAAAACTTTTCAAAAACTATCTCACGTTTTCAAAGGAAAAAGGTGCGCAACAAGCACTTTGTAAAAGAATAACAAAATTAAAAATGTGGCATCCTTTAATACAATTTCATGTTGAAATAGATTATGTAGAGTTTTAAAACCAAATGAACACTGGTTTGGCTAAGAGCAAAAATATTTCCTCAAATATTTTAGAAAGATAGTTAGGTGCACAACTTAACCAAAAGTAATCATAAAACTCAGAAGAAAATCAAATACTTATTCAAAAATTCTCAAAGTTCATATTTAAACAAGCGTGTATAAAAATTATAGCAAAGATAGAAGAAGTTAAACTCTATATAGAAAAGAAAATCTGAGGTAAAAATTTGCTTATAAGTTAGTTAAGGAAATAAGTGGTGCGTTACAAACAGACAAGTTTCTGCCAAATATGGAAGCTTTCAAAACTTCATTTAAAATAGTGCATGCCAACTTTAAAACAACTTTGTCAAATTTAAAGAATAGCTATGGATGCAATTAAGCGAAAAAAAAATTGATTTAAAATTTATTAAGAAGGGAATTTCAAACTTGTATTAAAAGTTCACATCAAAACTCCAAGAATATACTTAAAATCGCCATCACATAAGAACATTCAAGAATATTAAGATGTACTCAAAAAGAAATCAGGCCATACGAGAAAGGATCTTAAATCAAGGGAGTTCAAACAAGTTCCACGAGGCATGAGACATCAAGCTTTCAATTGATCTAAAAGAATGCAAAACTCGTAAGGAAAGACAACTCAATCAATAGTGAATTCTCAAGAAAGAACCTTCGACTAAAGAAAGACAATTAAGAGGACAAACGGTGCACTAGATTGAAACAAATTCAAGCTGACTCGGATGAGTATGAAATTCACAAGAGAAAGAAAACTAAGACTAATAGTGATGTTCATAAAAATAAAAGAATAATTAAAAACAGAACCAAGTATGACATCCATGAAATGAAAAGTTTAAGAAATTAGTCTATGCTAGAAGGAAAAATATGAGCTCAAAATTTTTAAAAGAATAACAATTGCATAAATAATGTGTTATGCTCAATCAAATTCAATTAATTAGAGATAAATAGTTTAGGTGAAGTTTGTCAAACGAAGTAAAGATATGCATAAGAATTGTAGTAAATTTATTAGAAAATCAAGCTGTATTTTTCTAAAAATAAGTATATTTTCAAAAACCAGTAAAAGAACTAGCAAGACATTGGGAGTAGATAGTCTTTAAACTGTATGAGGAGTTTTCAAAGTTTTATATAGAAAAGTGTATATCAAATCAAAAGCAATTCTATAAAAATTTGAAAGATGGTTGTAATGTAACCAAGTAAAAGAAAAATTAGATCACAACTAAAAGGGACTCGGAATAGGAGCTTTAAAAAAATACACTGCATCAAAACAATTTCGAAGTTATATCGAAAACGTGAATCAAGAAGAGTTTAGACAAAAGAAGGCAGATAAACTAAGGATTTTAAGCAAACATATGCAATTTAGATCAGACGAGAATGCATATAAACGAAAGGACAGGATTGGGAGATAATCAAATTACTTCCCAAGGAAGAAATCGCAAACAAGAACCTCAAGGCACATCAAGAAAGAATAAGTCACAACATTCACAGAGTCCGAGACACCTAACTGAGTAACCTTGAGAATTTACTCCTAATGTTCCCAAAACCCACGATTCGATTTACTTATAACTCAGTATATCATCTATGATAACCCATTAGTACATCCATATAGAAAATTCACTAGTGTTAAGCCGACCAAACTTAATACTAGGAATTATGCAATGCAAGACAAATGGCATTACTCAATAGACCGTCACGTGAATAAAGCTCTAATTCTCATTATCCGAACAAGACCTAATAGATGACAGATGCTCATAGCATGCAATTGAAGCATAGTCGGTCCATTCCTCAGGCTCTACAGGAAAGACCGCTCTGATACCATAATGTAACACCCTAACTGTCAAAATGTCACGCTTCCGGCTGCGCCACTCTGATAGCTCGGGTATTACGACGACTCTTATAATATTTAATACTAAAATATGAGCCTGTTTAAAAACTTAAATCGTATGACCGCTCAAGAGACTTTTTAATAGATAACATCCATCCATACAAATATCAATACTTACAAAGGATACCTATATATACATATTAATAATTTTACAAGCATCACCTAATACAATTCCTATTCCTCTTACAGAATATTTTACGATAAAGGCGAGGGAAAACATAATATCTAAACAATACAATACATCATATAAATGGAAAACAAAATAAACTCTTCATGATTTTCTCGTCCATATCCTGAAAAGGAAATACCTGTAGGGGAGTGAGAACATCGTCCTCGAAAGGGTTCTCACTATAGGGTTGCAGAATTACTATAATAGGATACGTGAAAATAAAACCGTTACAGTGATTAATAACCGCCTTATGCATCTTTTCAAAACCAAAGATTTAATATCAAAATTCCGAAATTCTTTCTGGAAGAGAAAATTGTTAGTTCTTCAAAAATTCGAAAGCCTTTCTAAAATTATTTCCTAGACAGTATGAATAACCAATCTGTTCCAAACATAGGTTCATTAAGTCTATGCTGAACCAGTTTAGTCTTTCATACTTTTCTAAGCCAAAAACACAAACCAAACACGGCCTTTGGCCCATCTCATAATCAGTCACAGCCCTAGGCCCAAACAATTGAAGTCACAACCAATCCATCACAATCCAATAGAGTTTCAATCGCAAGTACAAGTAGGAAAGCTCAAGCACAGACAAGCAGTTACATCAAGTAGAACAGTTAACAGTTAAACACAATTAATCACATAGGCAAATCAAGTACAATATGCACACCCAAACAATGTCACATAGATGCATATGATGAATGCCTGTCCTAGTGGCTGATGAGTCTCATCTGTCTATTATAGAGCCAACCCGACAAGTCCTGGTAGCTAACCATTGGACTGTCCCTCTGTCGTGCATCCCCAACTCGAGTTATTCAAAATCATAATCATAATCACACAACACCCACACTGATGTGTTTATCCATGAGGGCGAGCTCATCCAGAACTTTCACAGTGTCCGGCCACACTTACGACATAGGGTCAGCAGAGTATCGAGTCTCAACCTGGAGCACGTGGTGGCTAGCCACTGCTTTTTTCCAGGGAAACTCGTAGGTCAGATAATTGGAAGTGCAACAATCACTTTATCAACTCAATAATCATTCATATCCATACTCAGTCATCCGGCTCATAACATATTCTAAAATCAACCATAATTTATTATCATATACAGCTATTCTGGCTCAACATATTCCACAATCAGCCATAATTTATTATCATATACAGCCATTCCGGCTCATAACATAATAGCAGTTCCACCATCCAACATCATAAAACCCATAAAATCATCATTCTAGCCATAAATCACTTTTTCTAAAATCACTTTACTTTGAAATCAAAAATCAATTCTTTCCAGCCTTGGCTTTAAAATCCCCATTCCTCAAATTATTTCAGGCTCATAAGCCACTTTTTCTCAAACGCAAATTCCCCTTTTATAAAACATGGTTACTGAGCACGTGGTGACTAGCCACTTCTCCTCAAACGTAAATTTCTCTTTTTAAAAGTAAGGCCAATCTCCACAACATCTTTCCAAACATTTCAGAAACCACACCAAATCAAAAGCCATTTTCCGAGGGATTCAAAATCATTCATTCTAAAACAGGATTTGATAACAAAAGTTCTTTAGTAGATTTTCAAGTCTTTAGGGGAGAATAACATAATTCTTTTCCTCAAATTCATCTAAAGTTTTTAAAACCTTGGATTCCTGATGTGAGTAGTAAGAATAGAATCTAAGCTAAATCGAGTTGTGTAACCAATTACTCAAAACACATTTTCAAACCATTTCTTTTACTAAAACCCAAAAAAACCATTCTCAACCCCATATTAAAAATCTGAAACATTCCCAATGCTCGGAAATCATTTTAGTTTTTCTAAACCTGAAATTTAAAGGATACTTTAACCTTTCTTAAAATGTCGAAAAATGGGATTTATCAATTGAAATCCACGTTCTTCCAAAGTCACTAAAACTCCTCTAAGAAAAAATCCTTAAATCAAATTCAATTACATAAACCATTTTCACCTTTAAAGCAGCTTTAAAGCAAAGTCTCTTCCAAACTGAAATCCACAAGTTAAATTCAAAGACATAAATCCTTTTCACATTCAAAACGGCTTAAAACATAACTTTCATTTAAATTCCTTGCACCCAAAAATATAATACCTTTCTTAGGAAGTAACACTAAATCATAGTTATCTTTTCAATGATTCATTTCAAAACATAATTCATAACTTTCTCAAATAATTCAAGTAAAATAGTAAAAGCCTTTAACTCATAATTTTCCAAATAACATTTCAATAAAGTCCGGATTCCATAGAAATTTCAGCAGCACCTCCACTAAAACTTGGACTTTGCCACCCTTTTTGGGTCCCAACCAAACCTTTCTGTAACCTTTTCCACGGGTCCAAAACCAAAATCAATTTAAAAGTAAGCTAAGTCCAACCATTCATATCATTTTTATCTCTCCAGGAAAACCAATTCAAGATCAAATCATTATCAACTAACCAAACCCTTTTTTAAAATATTAAGAAAATAATTCAGTAACAGTCCATTTATTGAAACCAAATAATCATCCCATCAAACATATAATCATATTCATCCAAAACAGCCAGACCATACATAAGACTTATACAATCACTAAAAAGTATATAATTTTTACATCAGTATCCATTTATAACAATTCCAAATATAACATAGCTTTCTAGAAAAGCCCCTACCTCAACACGTTAAAACCATAACTCAAACGCGTTAACTGACTCCTTTTGTCTTGACCCGAATAGACTGCAACCAATAACTCAGCTCCACTTGCTTTTTCAATAACCACAACGACTCTAATCACAACATGACGAACGAAACTCTCACGCGGTCTAGAATTTTCACAATTAAGTTCTCGTTGCAAGTATAGCTTCTAGACCGACAAGAAATCCTTTCGTACAAAAGTTTTGGTTGTCACAAGTAACAAAACCCAATAAAATTTATAAACGAAGTATTTAAACCTCGGGTCCTCTCTTAAGGAATTGCAAGGAAGTATGATTTATTATTGGTTATGGAAAAGTATCTTTTTGGGTTTTTTGAAATAGGGAACAAGAAAATAAATTGGCAAGAAAGTAAATTAATTATCATGAAAACCATTGCAAGGTATAAGAACTGGAAATCCCATCCTAGTTATCCTTATCAAGTATGATGAGAATTGTTTATTGCTCCCACTTAGTTAACCCTTACTAAATAAAGGAAAGTCAAGTGGACCAATCAATGGGATTCCTCAAGTCCTAGTTAACTCCTATGGAAAGACTAGTTTTAGAGTGATCCAAATCAATCAGCAAATTCCAATTTTCAAGCACCAACTGAGTTTGATAACTCAAGTGTCACCAATTACTCAACCAAAGCAAAGGAGGAAAAATCTAAATTAAATTAAAAGCATCAATAACATGAATTGAAGAAAGCAATCATAAATCTGAAATACCTCGAATTGTATTAAATAGAAAATCAAATTAACATGGAGTTCATAAACCAATATTGAGAAAATAAACAAGCTCAAGTAATAGAATAAATAAAAATAGAAGAGAACATAAATTAAAGAAACATTGAACCTGGAATTGGGAAAACGAAGAAATCCTAATCCTAAAACCTAAGAGAAAGAAGAGAGCCTATCTCTCTACAAAACTACATCTAAAGACCTAAAATTGTGAATAATGAATGAATGATTGATTAATAATTTGATTCCCTCATTCTCCAGCCTCTATTCTGTGTTTCTGGGCTTGGAATTGGGCCAAAAAGGAGCCCAGAAATCGCTAGGGGCAAATTCAGCAACTTTCTGCACGTGGCATCTGTCACGCGTATGCGTAGGTCACGCGTGCGCGTCATTTGGAGATTTTCTTTGTCACGCGTTCGCGTCGTCCATGCGTGCGTGTCGCTGCCATTTTCTTGAAAACTTCATTTTCACGCATTCCTTCCACTTTTGCATGTTTCCTTTCTGTCCTCTAAGTCATTCCTGCCCTATAAAGCCTGAAAATACTTGACACACAGATCACGACATTGAATGGTAATAAAGGATAATTAAAATTAACATTTTTAAGGAATAGGAAACATGTTTTCACATATATCACAGAATAAGGAAGGAATCGTAAAACCATGCAAATTATATGAATAAGTGAGTAAAGACTTGATAAAAACCACTCAATTGAGCACAAGATAAATCATAAAATAGTGGTTTATTAACCTCCCCACACTTAAACATTAGCATGTCCTCATGCTCAACTTTAGAGAAACTGAAAAAGAGTGAAGGTAGAATGGTGGAATCTATGTAATGCAATCTATCTAAATGCAGGCTACCTAAATGAATCATGCAATTCTAGTTACTATCCACCTAGATATATAAAGCTTACATGTGGTTAAATTGAGTCAAATTTTTCAGGAAATCATATATGCACAGCCAAGGGCTAAATCATATTAAAACACATTCACAATTGATTTGAGTTAACCAAAAGAGTTCACAAACTTGCAAGACAAGCAATGATCAAACATGGATATATGGAAATGAGCTATTGAACCCTCACTGGATTTGTATATACAATCTAATCACTCAGAGTTTGGGGTTAATCACTCTACTCTTCTCTAGTTATGCTTTCTAAAACTTTGTTCTTCATCTAACCAAGCAACAAATATTTAATACACAAATGCAAACATCATGAGGTCTTTTCAAGGTTGTAATGGGGTTAAGGCAAAGGTGAGGGTATATATATGGTTAAGTGAGCTATAAATTGAATCCTTAATTAGTCTAAGATCTCACCTAACATATACATACTCTATACAACTCTAAAATTATGCCTAACTACCCATAATTCCCACTTTCTCATCACATACTCATGTACCAACTCATTTTTAATTCTATTACATATGCATTGATTTTTTTTTTTACTAAACTTAATACTGGGGTAATTTTGTCCCCTTATTTAATTATTTAATTATAGGGATTTATTTTAACATAAACGTAACATATCAATGCATATGGTATTTTAATTATTTTGGTTTCACATGAGCATGCACCCAAATTTCAAAAAATATTTTATCAATTTAATACCTTTCTACCAACCCAAGTTTCCACAGTTTCCCCACACTTAGTGGATACACAATCTCTATCTTAAGCTAACCAAAGATTCAATTTGGGATATTTAATTTGTTTTTCTGCTTAAGGCTAGTGATGTGGTAAAATACAGAATAGATGGGGATTAAAGGCTCAAGGTGGCTAACAAGAGTGACATAAAAGGGTAGGCTATTTGGGATTAAGTGAGCAAAAACAAGTAATGGCCTCAATCATATGCAAGCATGTAAATACATTCTATATTGGACATATAGAATGGAACAAAGTAAAAGATTGTAATCATAGTGAAGAAACACACAGGAATGAAAACTATGGTTAAAAAATGTAACCATGCAATTAAGCTCAAAAACTCATGGGTGGTTGTGTATTCTTTGACTCAGAAACCATATATCAGTCATGTATATCATGCAAGTGGGGATAAAGAGTTTCAACTCTAATCAATATGAATGTTTGAAGGGCTTTTATAAAAATAAATATATTCCTTGAAAAATGTCGTCAATTTACCAACATTTATTACTATATATCATAAGCTAAGTGGATTGTTGTGATTATGAAAATCTAAAAATTTCTAGTTTACTTTCTATTTTTAAATAATACCAAATTCTCATATGCTAAAAAGGGGTAAACTAAACTTAATAATCCATATTTTTCTATATCACAACTAATAAGCTAAGAGTGCAAATCAAGCTAAATATCTAAGATATATACAGCCCAAAGTGCAAAATATAATAAAGTAGAAATAAACAAAAGTACAGTAAAAGAAAATGTGCAAGTACTGGAAGGAAAATAAGATAAAATAAAATAAAATAAAAATACAGAAAATGAAACAAAATAGGATAAAAAGAGTCTGAAAGTAGTTCACCAAAATAAGATCCGCCAGAGATGGCGACCTCCCCACACTTATATAATAGCATCGTCCTCGATGCTCAGTCAGGCTGGGAGTGAAGAGTCGTCACCTCCGGAAGGGTGTGCTGATGTTGTCTCTATAGGCTCTGGCAGTAAAGGTGCCTGAGGCTCTGCATGTATAGGGGCTTGTGGATCTGCTGGCTGTGTCTCTTGAGGTTCCTCATGCTGGGGCGCTGCCTGCTCATCCTCTACCCGTGCATCGTCCTCCTGCTCATCCGCCTCCTCCTCAGATGGCTCCAATGGTGTGTCAGGCTCGGAGGGGATGTCAGTGTGTCCTGTCCTGATCATTAGCTTCAGATGCTCGTAGCATCGCTTATTGCGATGCTCCATTCGATCCAAGCGCTCAAAGAGACGGTGCACTAGGTGGTATATGGGCTGGGAAGCGGGTGAGGGTGCTGTTGGTGTGGGTAGTGCAGCAGGTGCTGAAAGGGCTGCAGAGGATGTGGCTGCATCCGCGGGGGCAGTAAGAGAAGGCAGTCTTAGCCCAAAGCCTCAAACTTTCTATCGTGCGGGATGATCTTTTTGCAGTCGGCGGCTGGTGGTTTTTCATCCTCAGGCTCCCAAGGTACCTCAGCTCGGTGGCCCAACTGGGTAATCAGATATGGGAAGGGTAGAGTGCCTCAGACATAAACCCTGGCCATGTACTGCTGGATGAATCGGGGAAGGTACAGGTCCTTGCCTTCCATAATGCACCAGATAAGAGTAATCATGGCAGCTGGCACCTCAGTCTTGTGAGTTCTTGGCATCACATAGTTACTCAGAATTTGTTGTCATAGCCGAGCCTCATCATTCAGATAAATAATTTTTATGCCTTTTGGGTTCACTGTCGACTTACCCATAACCCATGGGACAGCTGGATCAATGGATATGGTTCGCTTCACTACCTCCCAGTCAAAGCTCATAAATCTCATGGCTTCCTCAGCCTTTTGGTAACCATCTGGTTCATCTGACTTAGGCTAGAAATGGAGGATATCTTCAATGGCCTTCTCGGTAACTAAAATCTGCTTCCCTCTGAGCTGTACTGCATCCAGAGTTGTCTTATAATAGTTGCAATAAAATTCCCAGACCCAGGATGCATGAACCTCAGTTAAATTCCTTTCTAGGAAGAACTAGCCTCTCTGTTTTATATGTTCTATAGTGTACTATTGTAGTTCAGCTAGAATTTTGAGGGTCTTTTCCAAGTATAGGTGCCTTTTAGTCCCAAAGACCGCATATTTCAATTCACAGTAGTGATTTGCGAACTTGATCGGGTCAGTCACAGGCACTAGCTAGTCTGCTTTTTCCTGCGGAGTAAAGTTCTTCTCACGCCAGGAATCATCATGTAGTATATCTGTCAGAGCCATAGATGTTTGGCCTCTTTTTCTTTTACCCGTAGTGGCCTTAGCCTTTCCCTTTTCTTTTGGGTCGGACATCCTGAAAAACAGAAAATTCAGGGTATAATTTATCAACTTAAAGTAGAAAAATAGGAAGGCAATTAGGATTCAAGCAATATAAGCATAGATGGGAAAAATAGGAATAAAAGCCAAAGCATGAAGTGATTCAGAAAGATATAGAATGTTGGACTGAATGCAAGATAAAATTCATAGAATTTAATTAAAAATCACAATCCAAAAACTATGAGATGCAGAATGCTTGTTTGTCAGGAAACAACAATAAACATGCCTTGAAAGGGGTTGAAAGTAGTTAGTGTAAAACTAAGAGAGAATTTAGAAAGTCAATGAAGTCAAGAGTTAATAAGGGAAGCTAAAGTTAGTAGCATGGTATTGTGGTTCCTAGCTAACAGAAATGCACAAACTTGAAGAACAAGCAACTCACATTCAAGCAGATAATGCAGATTATTGATGATAAACATGAAAATAAAAGAAGCATGAAAAGGATTACGAATCATCAATAATGCGATTGAAGTTGGAAGGGAACCAAAAGAGATAGTGAATGCTAGCCCAGCATGTCATGAGGTGACTTTGGTTTAAACCAAATAAAGCACAACGGAAAAGTACCAAAGGCAAGTCATGAATGGCAATTTAAGTAAAACCGTTTCTGAAAAAAAATTGGGCAGCATTCCAGCAGTAAAAGGGACATTTCCAGAAAATCAAACAGCAGGATAATGCAAGCAGTAGCACTTTAAACAAGATTAGCAGCTGATATGAATCTGAGAACAAGATATATCAAACTAGCAAGTAAAATGGCATTGAGCAGAATTTTCAATCAAGGTAGTCTCAATGCAGTTATGTGCAAGCAGCATGTGATATGAATGCAGAGCAATACTTGCAATCAGCAGGAATGAATGCAGCTTATATGGATTGATGGTATGAAGCAGAACAGTATCAAACAGCCATGAAATAGTGAAATAGCAACAATAACAGCCAACCAATAGTGAAAAGCAGAAAATTCAAACAGCAGGTACGGAGCAATTATCAGACCTAGAATCCTCTAACCACAACCTAGCTACCTAACCACCTAGAATCCACTACAAACATGCATATCTAACTAACTTAAATTAAACAAAATTAAAATATGCAAACTGACTAACTTGAACAGAAAAGAAATTGGGGTGTAGTGAAACATAGGGGGGTAGTGAAAGAAATGGAACGAAGAGAGAGGGGGGTGGTACGGCGGTGCTGGTAGGTAGCACGGCAGTGCTGGGATGCCCTCGGTGGTTCAGCTAGAGGCAGGGGCGGTGCGTGGTGAGGCGCAGGGCTGTCGGAGTTGAGAAGGGGATAGGAGGGGTAGGGAGAGGAAGAGAAAAAGGAGATGGGCGAGGGAGGAATGGTGGCGTCGGGGTGGTGGTGGCCGGCGATTCTGTGGTGGCACGGCGGCGGGTTTAGGTTTGGCGATGGGGCACGGGGCGAAAGAGGGGGGTAGGTTGAGAAGAGGAAGAGAAGGGGGAAGAGGGGAGAATGAGGGCGGTGTGGCTAAGGTAGCGGTGCGGCGGCACTGTGGTGGTGGCGGTGGGATGCGGCGGCTGTGGAGGAAAGGGAGGGAAGGAGAGTGGAGATGGAACATTGGGGAAGGGGGGAGAAAATGGGCACGCGAGGGGCTAGGGTTTTCGCGTCAGGGGAGGTTGATGAATTCAAATTCACGAGTGCGCGTGGATGAGGAGAAATTGCAACGATGCGAAAATGTCATTGACGCGAACGCGTAAACAGAGAATAATGAAAATAATGCGTAAGCGTGAGACACGCATACGCGTCGACCAGAATTGTGCTAAACACACGAATCCAACGTCATTTTGGCACAACTCTCTGTTTCAATTAAGGGGGCAAAACTTTTTCATGCGACGCGTACGCGTCGCGCATGCCCACGCGTGGTGTGCCTAAATGAAAATGACGCGTACGCGTCAAGGTCACGTACGCGTGGGCCAATTTGTGCTCATCGCACACCAGCCGCATGATTTCAGCCCAACTTTCCGGGCGTTGGATGTTGACGCCGATTTGAAATCGACGCTCACGCGTGCCCTACACGCACGCGTGGTGTGTTTTTTTTATGCAGTATGCAGCATGTAAAATGGGGATGTTGATACAGATGTTATGAGTGACACTTAGAGAAAACAGAATAAAATAAAACTAAGAATAAAACAAAACAAAATAAAACTAAGATTGAAAAAGAACGATCATTCCATGGTGGGTTGTCTCCCACCTAGCACTTTTAGTTAAAGTCCTTTAGTTGGACATTTGGTGAGCTCCTTGTCATGGTGGCTTATGCTTGAACTCATCTAGAAATCTCCACCAACGTTTGCAATTCCAATGGCCTCCGGGGTCCCAAACTAGGCACATAAAGCCTTCAAGCAAGTTAAAGCATGTGATCAGGCTCCAGGGGTGTTGATTATCAGAATGAATTCCAGGATCCCAAACCTTGCTTTTGCACCCGTCTTTGTGTTGATCATCATTGTTCCAATCGGGTAGCAAGCGATCTGAATTCTCAATGAAGTATCCAAACGACTTCCCAGACCCATTCAATTGAGCTCTACACGAATCTTTGCACCTTAACTTGGAGCGTGCAACCATATTGAACATTGCATGACAATTCCTATTACTAACCATCTCCATTTTACTCTTAAAGCCACAAAGAGCTCTAAGCAAGCCATCGGTTTCAAGCAAACCATATTCAAGTGGGAAGGTGAAGATAAAAGGCTAAGGATTTTACCCACTTGAAGTTTGTATTGGGTGGTAATGGCCTTGGGAGAGGTGTTTCCAGTGGTTTTTCAAGCTCCACTTCCTTATACGCCTCTGTGAAATCTGCCACTTCCTTGCAAACTTCTTCAACTGCAACCACGTCTTGATTAAAGTCTTCGATTTCTTCCTCATCACTCAAGTCATAAGTTGGAGGTTGAGAAAAATCTACCTCCACATCATCTTCATACTCACTTGGGGAAGATTCTTCAAGCTCAAGGAGTTCCGTTTCAGATGCAAGTTCATCACTAGGAGAGCTTGATTCATGATCATCATTACCAAGGAAACTTGCCTCTTGATCTATTTCGTCCAGTTCTTCATAAGATACATGCCTTGGGGGTTGTGCATTATCCTCCTTAGCATCAATTGCAAATTTCTCGGTGGAATTCTCTACAACTCTTGATTCCCATGGAGGTTCAGCGTCTCCTAAGTCTTCAACTAATTCTTCTTCTTCTTTAATTTCGGCTTTCTCCACTTGTTCCAATACAAAGTCATACTCCTTACTGTCCACCGAAGCTTCTAGTGTCTCCTTCATGCTACGTTCTTTATTAGATTCTCCACATGAAGCCATGGGAGTTCCTTGAGTGTCCGAACGTCGGGAAGCTAATTGATTTATCACTTGCTCCAGTTCATGAAGGGTTGCATGAAATTGATCTACTGTTTCCTTGAGGCGGGCCTGTGATTCTTGAGTCGATGGATATGGACATGGTGCATATGGAAGTGGTGGTTCTTGGGAGTAATTGGGTTGGAATTGGGGTGGATAAGGGTTAGGGTCATATGGAGGTGAATGGTTGTGGGTGGCTTATGAGTATGGTGGTTCAAAGCTATGTTGAAGAGGTGGTTCATAGGCATATGATGGGGCTTGTTGGTAACTACAAGGGGGTCCACCATATCTATCATCTTGGTACGCACCTCGGAATGGCTCTTGACCATAGTAATTTGGTGGGGGTTGGTTGTCACGAAATGGTCCACCATAACTATTGTCTTGGCATGCATTGTAGAATGGTCGTTGTCCATGGTACCTTGGAAGGCGTTGCTGCCGAAAGGGTTAATCAGATCCTCGTGGCTCCTTCCATCTTTGATTGTTTTGACCTTGATGCATGTTTCCATTATAGCTTCCATTCCTTACGACAACATTGGAACCAAACTTAAAGCCAGAAGGGTGAAAACTCATAGTAGCTAATAAAAATTAAAAACAAAAACAAAAACAAATAAACAAGCAAAAGAAAGGATTTACAATAACCAATAATAAGGCACACAATTGCGATTCCCCGGCAACGGCGCCATTTTGACGAACAAAACTCTCGCGCGGTCTAGAATTTTCACAATTAAGTTTTCGTTGCAAGTATAGCTTCTAGACCGACAAGAAATCCTTTCGTACAAAAGTTTTGGTTGTCACAAGTAACAAAACCCAATAAAATTTATAACTGAAGTATTTAAACCTCGGGTTGTCTCTCAAGGAATTGCAGGAAAGTATGATTTATTATTGGTTATGGAAAAGTATCTTTTTGGGTTTTTTGAAATAGGGAACAAGAAAATAAATTGGCAAGAAAGTAAATTAATTATCAAGAAAACCATTGCAAGGTATAAGAACTGAAAATCCTATCCTAGTTATCCTTATCAAGTGTGATCAGAATTGTTTATTGCTCCCACTTAGTTAACCCTTACTAAATAAAGGAAAGTCAAGTGGACCAATCAATGGGATTCCTCAAGTCCAAGTCAACTCCTATGGAAAGACTAGCTTTAGAGGGATCAAAATCAATCAGCAAATTCCAATTTTCAATCACCACCTGAGTTTGATAACTCAAGTGTCACCAATTACTCAACCAAAGCAAAGGGGGAAAATCTAAATTAAATTAAAAGCATCAATAACATGAATTGAAGAAAGCAATCATAAATTTGAAATACCTCGAATTGTATTAAATAGAAAATCAAATTAACATGGAGTTCATAAACCAATATTGAGAAAATAAACAAACTCAAGTAATAGAATAAATAAAAGTAGAAGAGAACATAAATTAAAGGAACATTGAACCTGGAATTGGGAAAACGAAGAAATCCTAATCCTAAAACCTAAGAGAGAGGAGAGAGCCTCTCTCTCTATAAAACTACATCTAAAAACCTAAAATTGTGAATAATGAATCAATGATTGATTAATAATTTGATTCCCTCATTCTCCAGCCTCTATTCTGTGTTTCTGGGATTGGAATTGGGCCGAAAATGAGCACAGAAATCGCTGGGGGCGAATTCTGCAACTTTCTGCACGTGGCGTCTGTCACGCATACGCGTAGGTCACGTGTGCGCGTCATTTGGAGATTTTCCTTGTCACGCGTACACGTCAGTCATGCGTACGCGTAGCTCGTGCTTTGCACTAGGCACGCGTCCGCGTCATCCATGCATGCGCGTCGCTGCCATTTTCTTCAAAACTTCATTTTCGCGCGTTCCTTCCACTTTTGCATGTTTCCTTTTTATCCTCTAAGCCATTCCTGCCCTATAAAGCTTAAAAATACTTGACACACAGATCATGGCATCGAATGGTAATAAAGGATAATTAAAATTAACATTTTTAAGTCATATGAAACATGTTTTCACATATATCACAGAATAAGGAAGGAATTGTAAAACCATGCAAATTATATGAATAAGTGAGTAAAGACTTGATAAAAGCCACTCAATTGAGCACAAGATAAATCATAAAATAGTGGTTTATCACAACATATAATAATCAGGACTCAACCCCACCTTACAAAAACTCAGATTCATTAACCAACACAACAGAATACTAACGCGAGGTTTTTCGAAACATAATAGCTTACTGAAATAACACAACAAAGCAGTCGCAACTCCGAATCGACCCGACAGTAGCTCTGTCAATAACCTCAAGCAACAACAGCGATGTAAAACCCCAATGACAGCGATTATAACAACCACACAGCGTAAAAAGCCTTCCCGGAACCCAAAATAACAGAAACCAAACTTAAAACCCCTTACCGTAACAAAGGAGGAATGACCGCTCCAAACGACAGCGGCTCAAGCAAAGGTTCTGGCAACCACAATACCGCTCGTGGCAGCCAGAGGCGCGGCGGCCATGACAACAACAGTAATGGAGCTCCAACGGTGGCAGAAACCCATCCTCCTATTTACCCGTTCCGGTCTCCCTGTCTCCAGCAGCAACAAAGGCAATGGCGGAGCCTTTACAGCGGCGGCAGCAGCTCAGCAATGGTGGCGACTGCAGTGCCGCCCTTCCCATGTGCGCGCACACGCACTCTCTCTTTCTTGCGTCGGGCTCCTGCCTTGCATCCCTCTCGTTCATAGTTCTGTTTGTGACGTGGCTCAATGTCGATCGACGGCGACTACCAGATCTCCAGCAACGGCGATGAGGTGCGGTGGCCAAGCAGCGCCTCCTTCCTCTCCCCTGCGTGCTCCCTTCGCCCTCAGTCTTCCTCTTTTTGCCCTCTCTCTCTCTCTCTCTCTCTCTCTCTCTCTCTCTCTCTCTCTCTCTCTCTCTCTCTCTCTCTCTCTCTCTCTCTCTCTTCCTTCGGTGTGCAATGACAGCGGCAACGGCGTGGAACATGGCAACACAGCGCGACAGCGGCAGCGAGGCCCCGTGGCTCTGGCGCGTCTCCTTCTCTTCTTCTTCTCCCTGTCGCAGCTCCCTCTCTTTCACTCTGTTCCCTCTTTCTTTGTTTGTTTCTTTCTTTTACGTTGCAGTTGCTGCTGCTGTGTTGTTAGTGTGCGTGTGTGTGCTGGGAGTGGGTATGGGGGTTGGGTAGCTAGGGTTAGGGTTAGGTCAAAAATTAGGATTTTGATTTAGGGATTTTGGGTTTAATTTAAGTAGGGTAATTTTAATAAAATTAGGACATAAGGTACTAATTTGAAATCTAGTTAAATCCTTAAAATTTACTTCAAAATATTATTTGTTGTGCCATAATGCTAATTAAATAAAAAAATCAAATACTTTAATTGAAATTATAAGATAAGAAGATTAATTTTCCTTATTTCTAAAACTTAAAGTATTGAAGTATAAAAATATCAACTATTTAAATCATATACAATTCTTATTATTTCATGACTACTAACGTTATAATTTTAAATGTAGAAAATTACTCAATAATTATAGAATTAACTAAAGATCTTAATTTATTTCAAATTCAATTAATCAAAAGTTACTTTAATTATCTTTAATAAAGAAATTTCTAAAATTAAAGCTACAAAAATAATTGAATTTGAAATTAGTTCATGATAACCTTTTTCAAAAGTTCTGGGTCTTACAGATACAATATAAAAGGGAATTTATAGGTGCCAAGAGAATCGAAATAATAAAGACGTAATATCCTATAATAAATATTCAGATATATTAAATAATATTAATTGATCTAATTGATCTTAATTATATTCTAACATCCCTCTTCAAACTCAAGTGACAACTTGAGTTTGAAACTTACTTGAAACAACTAAATAAAAACATGCATAATTGATGGAATGGGTGCATACAAAACTTTCTGAAGAAAGCGCAAACAGAACTATCATAAGGAAGAGCAGAAATAACTATCGGAAGAAAGCACATATGGAATTGCCTGAAGAAAGCACAGACGGAACTGCCACAAGGAAACGCAGACGGAACTGCCACAAGAAAACGTAGACGGAACTGTCGGAAAGAAGTATAGACGAAACTATTGGAAGGGAACACAGACAGAACTGCCAGAAGAGAACGCAGACGGAACTGCCGCAAGAGTGGCAGACTGCCAAAAAATTGCTGAAAAGATGGCGAACTACCGAAAAACTGTTGAAAAGTGACAAAATGCGAAGAGATGACAAACTATCAGAAAGTGACGAAAAATATATGGTTTCTACATGAGAATAAGTAAGCAGTGGATGAACTAATCGGTGAGGTCAGAAAAGTATCAAAGCATTAACAAAAGAGAAGGAAAAAATGGCACGGAAAAAAAGTATGAAAAGTATGGTGACTTCATCGGAAGAAAATCAACTTATCCTCCTCATGGAGGATACCATGGATCTGATACCATGTTAGAAAGGGGAGAGAGCAATAGGAAAAATGTTTGTGAGTATTCAAGTTGTGTAGAATGATACAATATAGAAGGGTATTTATAGGTAATAAGAGAATTGAAATAATAAAGACGTAATATCCTATAATAAATATTCAAATTTGTTGAAAAATGCTAATTGATCTAATTGATCCTAATTATACTCTAACAATTATATTCAATTAATTGATATACATAATGTTAAACTGTGTGATACTTAAATATCTAATCAAATCAATTAGTTGATATAATTAAGTCATCGCATTAAATTGTATTTAATGAGTTAAAAGAAATAAATTATGAAACACTCTTAGAAGCATGCCACGTTAGCTTTATCATTAAGTACAAAAACCCGATTTTTATATAATAGAATAGAAGAATAGATAGGTGGTGTGCGAAATCGTGATCATTCCATTCCTTGGTAACGGCGCTAAAAACTCAATACGCACGTTCATGATCTTATATCTGTTCCACAACTTCGTACAACTAACCAGCAAGTGCACTGGGTCGTCCAAGTAATACCTTATGTGAGTAAGGGTCGAATCCCACGGAGATTGTCGGCTTGAAGCAAGCTATGGTCACCTTGTAAATCTCAGTCAGGCGGATTAAATTGTATTAAGAAATTATAGTGGATGAAAATAAATAAAATATAAAATAGGATAGTGATACTTATGTAATTCATTGGTGAGAATTTCAGATAAGCATATAGAGATGCTTTCGTTCCTCTGATCTCTGCTTTCCTGCTGTCTTCATCCAATCAGTCCTACTCCTTTCCATGGCAAGCTGTATGTTGGGCATCACCGTTGTCAATGGCTACTTCCCGTCCTCTCAGTGAAAATGGTCCAAGATGCTCTGTCACGGCACGGCTATTCATCTGTCGGTTCTCGATCATACTGGAATAGGATCCATTGATCCTTTTGCGTCTGTCACTACACCCAGCACTCGCGAGTTTGAAGCTCGTCACAGCCATCCCTTCCCAGATCCTACTCGGAATACCACAGACAAGGTTTAGACTTTCTGGATCTCAGGAATGGCCATCCATGGGTTCTAACTTATACCACGAAGACACTAATAATTCGGACTCGGTCCCCTGTATTAGATATCCAAGAGATATCCATTCAATCTAAGGTAGAACGGAAGTGGTTGTCAGGCACGCGTTCATAAGTTGAGAATGATGATGACTGTCACGATCATCACATCCATCACATTGAAGTGCGAATGAATATCTTAGAAGCAGAATAAGTTGAATTGAATAGAAAAACAGTAGTACTTTGCATTAATCTTTGAGGAACAGCAGAGCTCCACACCTTAATCTATGGTGTGTAGAAACTCTACCGTTGAAAATACATAAGTGATGAAGGTTCAGGCATGGCCGAATGGCCAGCCCTCACAAAAGTCTAAGATAGCATAAAACTGATCAAAGATGAAAATACAATAGTAAAAAGTCCTATTTATACTAGACTAGCTACTAGGTTTTACAGAAGTAAGTAATTGATGTAGAAATCCACTTCCGGGGCCCACTTGGTGTGTGCTTGGGCTGAGCATGAAGCTTTCACGTGGAGAGGTCATTCTTGGAGTTGAATGCCAGTTTGTAACGTGTTTCTGACGTTGAACTCCACTTTGCAACTTGTTTCTAGCGCTGAACGCCAGACTGCAACATGGAACTGGCGTTCAATGCCAGTTTGCATCATCTAAACTCGGGCAAAGTATGAACTATTATATATTTCTGAAAAGCCCTGGATGTCTACTTTCCAACGCAATTGGAAGCGCGCCATTTAGAGTTCTGTAGCTCCAGAAAATCCACTTTGAGTTCAGAGAGGTCAGAATCCATCAGCATCTGCAGTCCTTCTTCAACCTCTGAATCTGATTTTTGCTCAGGTCCCTCAATTTCAGCCAGAAAATACCTGAAATCACAGAAAAACACACAAACTCATAGTAAAGTCCAGAAATATGAATTTTAATTAAAAACTAATAAAAATAGACTAAAAACTAATTAAATCATACTGAAAACTATGTAAAAACAATGCCAAAAAGCGTATAAATTATCCGCTCATCAATAGGTGAAAACTTACATACAGTTGTTTTCATGTGAAGTTGATATTTAAGAACCGTTAGATGATTTGACAAATTTGACTAAATATCATCTAACAATTTTCAACTATTAACTTCATATGAAAGCCAATGAGTTATAGCTCAAATGACATAGTCTCTTCATACTCATCTAAGAGGTTGTGGGTTCGAGTCTCCCTATCTTTGGTAAAAAAAACTTCATATGGAAATAATTGCATAGGAGTCTTTACCTATTATTATATACTACAAGTATTTATCGAAAAAATAAATTGTAATTAATAAAATTTTTTGTTTATCTTTTTAATTTGTATATATTTAATAAAATTTATAGTTAAATAAAATATAATTGAATTTAAAATGAGTAACTTTAAAATTAAAATAAATTGAATATAAGTAAAATAAAAGATTGTTATATATATTATAATTTGTATATATATTAGTAAGAAGCATTGGAGCTCAGTGGTATGATCATCTTTCTTGAATTCTTGGGGACAATGGTTTGAATCCCATGTAAAGCATTTTAAAAAATTTAACCAGTGTTGGGTCCGGTTTAGCAGTTTTTTTATCAAATCGGCCGGTCCGGTTTTAATAACTATGTCAAACATAGTCAACCTAAATGAGAAATCTATTCTGTCCAACAACTAAAATCCATAATCCAAAATAGTAAAATATAAAATACAACAATTTTGAAGAACTCAGAATAATGTTTGCACTTTGCCCTGTGTAATTCTATGGCGGCAGAGAGACGACAAATCAAAAGAAGGATGTTTGCACTTCGCAGCACACGCACACACGCACACACCTTTTGGCGACGTGAGGAGAAGAGCACACAGCCGGCGTCGATATGGTGGAGGCTGATAGTGGTTCAATGGCTGGTTAGCTTTGCTCTTTTAATGCGTTTAGGGTTAGGTTATTCTTCTGTGTTGTGATTGCGAGAGAGAAGGGGGAGGGACTTCTGCTGGGTTGGGTTTATATATATATATATCAAAATGGTGCCATTTGGATCTGGATCAAAGAGCCAAAAGTTTTAAAAACTAAGCCAATTCTGTCGGTTCATTAGTGAACCATCGGTTCAGCTAGTTTTTTCACCGATTTTTTGCAAAGCGGTTCTTGGCATCAACCAGATTAGTTAGAGGACCGATTTTCGGTAACCTGGTCCGATCTAAATTTTAGAACATTGGTCATGAGTTATATGAAAGCTCTAATTTCATGTTGGTATAAGTGTAACCCATGTAACACCTAGAAAAATTTAATAGTGGAGGTAAACGGTTGACGAGGACAGAGTTGACTACGCAACAACAGCTCCGAGTCGAATTTCTGGCGACTCAAGGAGAAGAGCACACCTTCGAGGAGAAGAGCACACAGCCGGCACCAATAGTGGCTGGGGGCGGGGGGTGATGGTGGTTCAATAGTTAGTTGGCTTTGCTCCTTTGATGCGTTTAGAGTTAGCTTATTATTCTACATTGTGATTGCAAGAGAGAAGGAGGAGGGACTTCTTCTGTGTTGTGATATATATATATATATATATATCAAAATGGCACCGTTTTGATCTGGGTAAGAGAACAAAAAATTTTAAAAACTGAGTTGGTTCTGTCGGTTCATTGGTTAATAGTCAGTTCGGCCAATTTTTTCATCAATTTTTTGCAAGGAGGTTCTTGGCATCAATCGGACCGATGAGAGGACCGATTTTCGGTTAACCCAGTCTGGTACAATTTTCAGAACATTGTCACGAGTCATATGAAAGCTATGATTTCATGTTGGTATAAATGTTACACTTAGAAAAATTTAATAGTGGAAGTAAAAGTATACCATTTAAATTTAGATATAGATATATTTTTATTTATATATTTTTTACGATTTTTTGACTCATCAGGTTAGGTACTAATTCATCGTGAATTAAATCTCTATTTAAGGGTTTGTCATTAGCCAATAAATTATTACATACACGAGACAAAACTCTAACTCTCGACACTTGCTTAAGTAGAGATGATTGAGCTGACCATTTGACCAACCTAAATTGCTTTAGATATATTTAAAAATTTAAACTAAAACTATCTATATGTATTGAAAAACAAAATAAACTAAAACTACACAAGTTCTCCTGCGTGACACACATTATAGTATTGAAAATAATGAAAAGATAGTTTATAATTGTTTTTCTTTATTTTTAACATGACTAAAAGTTATTTTTCTATATATGTTCATGTTCAATTGTAAAGTCCACTTATTATAATCACTACACTTATTCAACAACACTTTTTTAAGCTATATTTAAAAAGAGTTAGGCTACACTTTTTTTTTGCATTATATTTTTATAGGAGAATAAGAAATACAGTTATGAGATCACTAAAAATTGTTTTCTTATCAAATAGGTAAAACAAAAAAATAAAATAAAAAATTGCATAATTCTAAAAAAATATAAAATTATGAAGTTGGACATAGAAATTTATAAAATTAAATACAAAATAACTGCATAAACAAAATATAAGAAGAGAAAAAAAATAAAACTATTCGAAGAAATGTTAAACTTATCAAAACGTAAAACCAGAATTTCGTTGCCTTCAGTTACACAGGTTAGGATAGATATTTTTAAAGATATTTCGATGCCTAAACGAGTAAATAATTATTTTGTAATAAGCTTTGTGTGTGTAAAGACGAACAGTGCATCTCCCTTTCTTGAATTTCAGTTTATTTTATAATATTAGTTTCTTAGTTAACGGCCTTGTGCCATTACTATGCTTTATGGATACTAATAACACATTAGATACTCGTTTATATGTTGATTTGTTATGCATCTTATGACTTAATGTCTTTTTGAATTACCTCGTTAAATTGGTATTTGTTTCGAGATTCTCTTTTATTAGCCTTGAGTCCAGCTCATCAGAATTGCCATTAACACGATTTGTGAACTTCGGCCAAGCACAGAATAGTTTCCCAACAGTTCCAAGTAAACCTTCTGGCAACGTCGAGGAGAAGAAGATCTAGGATACGAGGGCCGATCAGACCTTCGACAGGCAACGATGGCAATCGTTGGCTGTCATCACTGGCGGCGACAGTGGTGACATTCTGAAGTTTGAAGGTGGTTGTAGTTCTTTTTGTCTCTGATAAGGTTTAGCAAGGGTAGGATTTTATTTGTGAATTGTAAGACAGAGGAGCAAGTGTTTTTTGTTTCCTTTTTTTAAGTAATTCAAAAAATAGAAATTAAAAAAAAGGCTTGTTTTAATTAGTTTACTAGTTAACAGTTGGTTCGACCGATCTTTTTACCGAGTTTTGTCAAGATTTTCATGTAACACCCTGACTATCAGAATGTCATACTTTTGGCTGCGCCATTTTGATAGCAAGAAGTATTATGACGACTTCATATACTTAATAATAAAATATGAGCCTTTGACTCGAAACGGTATCGCTGATTTCTTTGAAAAACCAAAAAAATACTTTATCTTGAAAACAAACAAGAATATACATATATACAAAACTTCTTACATAAGTAGCTTATAAATATAATATACATACAAAACATACAAACTCATATCCCTCTTACAAGATTAAAACAACATAGGCGGGAAAAATCTATAACATGTGTATACAAATAGAAATAATGTATCTAAGAACTTAGGAAAAACTCTGCAAGCTTCCTCATTGGTCTTGAAAAGAGAATTCTGTAAAAGGGTGAGAACATCGTCCTCGAAAGGATTCTTAGTAGAGGGTTTAAGAATTGTTATAAGAAGATACGTATAAAGAGAAGAATTGATTTCAAGGCAGTGAATATCGTTCGTCCTATGAATCATTTAAAAACCAATGGCTAATCATCCAAAACCTTTTCAAAAACCAATATTTAATTATCCAGAAATCCAAAACCTTTCTTACAAAAAAAATCTTAATCAATTTTCTAGACTATATAAATCACCAACCTATTCCAAGTATAGGTTCATTAAATCTATGTTGAACCAACTTGTTTTTTCATACTTTACTAAAACCTCAATCAGAAACCAGCCACGACCTCTGGCCCAAGCAATTCAATCAAATCAATAATCAAATCATCACACCATGAAAATAACCCTCGGCTTCACCACCACTAGCATGAGGGATCTCTCAATTGCACCCACATATAATACAAACAAGTAGATAGGATATAAATAAAGCAAGTAGGACAAATAGCAGATAAGCATAGTTAAACAAATAGGCAAACTAAAACAATGCGCATTCAAGAAAAATTTACAAATGCATATGATGTATACATGTCCTATGACTGATGATATCATCTGTCGGTTATATATCCAACCCGATATGTCCTAGTAGCTAACCTTGGACAAAAACACCCCATTGCGGAGCAAGTGGGCCTGAGCCACAACTCCCTTGCTACTACCCGCTTAACCCAGAGCAAGTGGAATAAACCACTACTGCTGCTACTACCCAGGCGGGTGTTTAAAGACTCAACCTGGAGCAAGTGGAATAATCCAATACTGCTACTACTATCCAGGCGACACAATCACTAACCTGGAGCAAGTGGGATGAACCACTACTGCTGCTACTGGCCAGGATCTCATTCACTAACCTGGAGCAAGCAGGACGAACCACAATCCTTGCTACTGCCTAGGTATCTCAATCAAATTAAATTTTATTTTTAAATTCATTCTCAATATCATTCAATTCATTCAAAATCATACTTTGAAATCAATTCGCATCATCTTTCCCACTTTGTTCATCAACAATTCAAACTAAAAGCTTAGTTCATTCTTTTCTAAATAAATCAAACTCAAAACATAATCCTTTCCTTAATAATTCAAAATCAAATAGTATATTCCTTAAATCCAAATTTTTCTAAATAACCACTTCAAATGAAACCTCCAATTTTTATAAAAATTTTGGCAGTACCTCCTCTAAAATTCGGACTCTGCCACCCTTCACGGGTCCCATTCAAACATTCCTCAAACTCTTTTCAACTATTTTCAAATAGCAAATCATTTTCAATAACCAAATCATTTCCAAATATCAACTCCTTTTCGTAAATCAAACCGTTTCCAAATATCAAATCCTTTCCAAATTTGTTTTAAACCAAACTCCGATATCAAATCAGGTTCAATATCAAACCAAATTTTAATATTAAATCTTTTCAAAAAATTAACTCATTTCCAAGATCAAACCGAATTCCAATTTAAATCGCTTCTAGTAAATCAAGGAAAAACCAATTCAATAACATCAGTTAACTAATTAGAATTTTCAACTTTCTCAATCGATTAATAAATCAATCAAACAAACATTCTCATTCATCCAAAATAACTCAATATAATCCATAAGACTTACAAAATCACAAAAATATTTTTTTTTCTATTAATATCAACTTGTAACAACTCTTAAAAGTAAAATAAGTTTAAAAAAATGCCCCTACCTCGAAATAGTCAAACCCATAACCAAACACGTCAAAGAAACCCTATTCTCTCAGCCCGCAATGAGTGACAGCCGAAATACACTCCTGATGCTAGCCATGTATTAGAACTTGAATCTGTCCAGTTAAGAGAAAATTTGACACTCCAAGTGACTCTGGTCAGAATTGACGGCACCAGTATTAAACGGTTGCGCAGAAAGGAAGTTGTGTTAGTCAAGGTTGCGTGGTGTCGAGCTGGTATTGAGGAGCACACTTAGAAACTTGAATCAGAGATGCAAACAGACTACCAACACCTATTCTCAGGTAACTGAACTCAAATTTTGTGGGCAAAATTCTTACTTAGGTGGGTAGAATGTAAAACCCGAATAATTAATAAATAATTAACTCAAATTAATATTTATTCTATAAAATCAAAAATTGAATTTTATAGTTTAATGTGATAGAGCTAATTAAAACAAGAATTTTGACACTAATTTTAAAGAATTTGTCCCAAAATTGGGCCAAACGGGTCGACCGGGCCCATGGGCCCAACCTACACACTTAAACAAATTAGCTCAGCTCATTTCTCTCTCCTCATTCATGCATGTTTTGCTGAAATGCATAGGGGAGGGGAAGAACACAAATCCCAAACACAAAACCCTCACTTGATCTTTAAACCAAGATAACTTTTGATCCGGAGCTCCGATCGTCGCACCGTTTGTGGCCACGCGATTGCGGGTTTTGTTAGGTTTAGCTCACTTGAACTGTGGACAAGGTAAGCTCCCTCAATCTCTTTATGTAATGTTGAGTTAGTGAACTCTATGTTAATTATAGTGGTAATTATGATGTTAGATTGAAAATTGGTTGTGAATTGGAGTCAATTTGAGGAAATGGAAGCTTGAGATCAATTTTTGGAAGCTAAGTTCGTTGGTGAGGGGCTGAGGTTGATAGCTTGTGGTGTGGAGTACGCTTGAGGTGTTCTGAGTTTATCGGAAAATCAGCCAAAGTATGGTTTCGGTTTCTCGTATCTAAAATATAATGTGTCGTGAACACTTAGGCTAGTGATCTTAAGATAGAAATTGAATTGTGATGTTTTTGTTGGTTGAGATTGATTATTATGTATGTGATTAGTGGTTTTGGAGGTTGTGAAAGAGGCTTATATGAATAACGTGTGTAACTTGGTATATGTATAATGGTTAGTGAATTTGAAGTGATTGTTGGTACTATGTTGGTGGTAAAGTTGATATTGTGTTTGATATAAATGATTGATGAAGTATGTTGTATATTGCTTGAACTTGAATTATTGAGTTGAGATTGATGAAGGAGGAGAACTGGTAGGTTGTAGGATGAATAAGGAGGTTGGAAATGTGGTTTGGGAGTGCTTGAGGCTGTTATAGTAAGGTTTGGTTTGGTTTTGAAGGATTTGAAATTTGTATGTTTTTTAAAGTGGAGGTTTTTAACGTTTAATGAAAACTATGATTTTTTTACCAACTTTGGCACAGCATAACTTAAACTCCGAACCTCCAGCTTTATCAAATTTATCTAGAAAGAAAATTTGATCTGAGAGGTTCACACCATTTGAAGAACGGAGGAAAAATGTTTTAAAACGAGAAAGTTAAGCGCGATCAAAGTTTGCTGTGCAAAACAGGGATTCTGGACTTAGCAGCTTTTTGAAACTTCTGCTATGAATGCGTACGCAAGGAACACATGTGACGCGGCCATTGGACACTGTCCAGAGGGCTCGCGTACGCGATATGTGTGTTGCGTACGCAAACGTGCGCTTTTCTTTGGTTGCGTACGCGACCACATGGCACGCGACGCGAGCAATGCTCTCGAGTTGAGGAGCTCGCATACGCAAACCAGTGCCGCGTACACGAGAGGACCAGTTTTGCCAGGGCGCATATGCAAAAGGTGACATGCGACGCAAGCATACGCTACGGGTTGCACTCCTTGCATACGTGAGCAGGGGTCGCGTACGCGAGCCCCTGTTTTTCAAAAACTTTAATTTTTTATTCTAAATGCTTTCCTCCACTTTTCAAAATCCTTTTTACTCTTGTTTAAAGCCTGGTAGGTGGAAATTGAGTGCTGAAGTGTAATTAGGACTGTGAGGAAGGTAACTTGTTGATGAAGAAAGAAGTGAATTAATGATAAATCATGGCTGATATGGGTTTACTGATGATGATGGTGGGAGTGCTGTTTATGTTATGAGCCGGATGGCTATATTGATAATAAATTATGGTTGAGTATGAATATATGATTATTGATTGATTATTTGGTTGTTGCACTTCCAAATATCTGAGATACGAGTTTCCTTAGGTGAAAGCAGTGGCTTGCCACCACGTGCTCTAGGTTGAGACTGGATACTCTGCTGACCCTATGTTGTAAGTGTGGCCAGACACTTAGACCATTCTAGATGAGCTCGCCTCTGTGGATATACACCGGTGTGTGTTATATGATTATGAATGATTATGATTTGAGATTTTGGGGATGCACGACAGAGGTACAGTCCAATGGTTAGCTACCAGGGCTTGTCGGGTTGGCTATATAACTGACAGATGAGACTCATCAGCCATAGGACAAGCATGCATCATATGCATCTATGTGTTTGTTTGGTGTGCTTTGTTTGGAATGCCTAACTAATTGCATAAACTACTTACTACCTGTTTATCTGCTGTATCTGAATCTTAATTTTTTATTTCCTTGCATGTAATAATTGTGTTTGAAACTAATGATTCCAGTGGTGGTTGGGAGGTTCAGAGGAGTTGGAAAGGGGAGTATTATGTAGTATGAATATCCTTAGTTAGTTGCCTAATTTTCTTTTGGTTTAGTTATGTTTTTTAAGATTAAATCATATGCCAGAATTTCTAGGATCGCCTTCGGTTTTTCCGAGATATTATATGTTAGAGATGTGGGCACTATTACCATGCTGAGAACCTCCGGTTCTCACCCCCATACATATTTTGTGGTTTTTAGATGCAAGATGTGATGCACCTCGCTGAGGCATTATGGGAGCTTCTCACAACAAAGATCTTTTGCATTTTGGGACTCTATTTTGATTTTGATGTTTATATATAGATACTTATTATCTCCACTACTTATGTATATGATGTTTTATCCCTCTTAGAGGTGATTTTGGAGAAACAGGTTCTGTAAACTGTATTTTGGGCTTATTTTGGGTTCTCTTGTATATATATGTATATATATACCTATGTGCCTTGGTTGGTTTATCTTCGTGAGCCGAGTCAGAAGCTTTGTTATACGTATCTTGGAACTCTCTTGTGCATATTTATATATCTTTGCTTAGTTTATTCTTATCTTCCTCGGTTTACGTTTACCGTTTAATGTTGACGTGAGTGTTGCGCTTTTCCGTTTAACGCTTTTGTTTTAACTTTCCTTCAAAGGCTCCTAGATATAAATCTTTTTCAAATATATTATATATATAATTTTATCATTTGAGGTCGTAATACCTAACCACCTCTATTTTATGACTTAAGCATAAGACTTTGCGTGGTAGGGTGTTACACAACCACAGCCCAAAACCACTTTCGCAGCAACCACAACAACTTTAAATGCGACATGCAACAACCAGAACTCGAGCCTACGTTACCAAAACCTCAGAATCTCAAACCAAACATAATAGAATATTTTTATGCTAGCGGCGAGGGCTTCAAAATAGAGATACCTACGATTACAAGGAAGAACAGCTGAACTGAATGGCAGTAGCTCCGCTAGCAGCTTTGTCGGTTCAGCAGCAACAGCGGTGGCTCCCCGTCCTCTCTTCCTTTCATGTTTTCTCTCCCTCAGCTTAGTTCGGCGGCAGATTTGACCCCACCAGCAACGGCATAAGCTTGCACTGAGGACGATGACAGCGACTAAGGCTCCACGACAGTGATGTGAATAGCTTCGTCTACTTCTTCCGTTCGCAATTTCAACGGTGGTGGAACTGGGCAAAGGCAACGACGACGCGACTGGTGGCGACAAGCATGGACGGTGGCGATCGTGGAGGCTCGGTGACGAGGCAGTGGCTTGGGACGATGGCGCTGGCATGGACTCCACAAACGGCAATGACAAGGGTTTCCTCTCTCTCCCTCAACGTCGTGCTCACTCTCTCTCTCTCTCTCTCTCTCTCTCTCTCTCTCTCTCTCTCTCTCTCTCTCTCTCTCTCTCTCTCTCTCTCTCTCTCTCTCGGGCTTGATGGAGACAAGCAACTCGGCAACGTCGGCGACGGCTCGACAACGGCAGCGAGCTCCCCCCCTCAGCCGGCAATGCTCTCCCCGCCTTTTCTCTTTCTCTTCTCCGCAGTGTGTGTGTATGTTTGTGTTAAAAGAGTGTGTGTGTCCGTGTGTGGGGTATGGGGGGGTGAAAGAGGTGAGTGGGTTAGGATTAGGTCAAATTAGGGTTAGGATAGTTTAATAATTTTTATAAAATTCGGAGTAATAGGGTAATTGAAAACCAAATTTAATCAAACAATAACTATATATAAAAATATCATTTATGCATCAACTTGCAATTTATTTTCAAATAGTATTCTAATTCAATAATTAGATATAATCAAATTAATTTTCTTTAAATTATAAAATAAAATTAAAAATCTAATTATTCAAATTAAAGCATATAAAATCCTCATTATTTTTAAATCACTAAAGCTTTAAATCAATAATAAGAAAGAACTCAATTAATATAAAAAACTTTAAAAATATTTTTTTGAATAAATAAAATAAATCATAAATAATTTATTAATTAATTTCCAAAAATTTGGGGTCTTACATTCTACCCCACTCATAAAAATTTTTGTCCTCGAAAATTAACATAATACACAGAACATTATAAAGTTTCAACACAAAAAAAAGTCTCAGCATATAGATATGTATACAGTTTCAAATAGCAAGATGTTCATATGGCATAAAACATTTATTGGGAAAAAAATGTGGTACAAAGCAGAAGATACAAGATAGGCTCGATGCAAAAAGGTTACAAGGCAGGTTGGTATTAAAATGACGGATAATTCGTCTGCACACCGAATTCGTACCAACTTCAGAGCTTCAACTTCCTAAACTTCAACTTCTAACATTTTCCAACCCCACGGTATACGTTACCTATTAGTTCCATTTCACCTACGATATCCTGTTAGCATTCTCATATACATAAACCATCAGTGTTAAGCCAGCCAAACTTAATATCGTGATGTATGCAATGGTAGCCTAACGGCATTAATTAGTAGACTGTCATGTGCATAAAACTTTAACTCTCATCATCGGGACAAGACCTACAACATGACAGGTGCTCAGAGTATGCAACTGAAGCATAGTCAGTCCATTCCTCAGGCTCTATAGGAAAGGCTACCCTGATACCATAATGTAATACCCTTATTATCAGAATGTCACGCTTCTGGCTGTGCCACTCTAATAGCAAGAAGTATTATGATGATTTCATATACTTAATAATAAAATAGGAGTCTTTGACTCAAAAACATATCGTTGATTTCTTTGGAAAATCGGAAAAATACTTTATCTTAAAAACAAACAAGCATATATATATATATATACAAAACTTCTTACATAAGTAGCTTATAAATATAATATACATACAAAACATACAAACTACTATCCCTCTTACAAGATTATAACAACATAGGCGAGAAAAATCTATAACATGTGTATACAAATAGAAATAACGTATCTAAGAACTTAGCAAAAACTCTGCAAGCTTCCTCATCGGTCCTGAAAAGAGAATTCTGTAGAGGGGTGAGAACATTGTCTTCGAAAGGGTTCTCAGTAGAGGGTTTAAGAATTGTGATAAGAAGATACATATAAAGAGAAGAATTGATTTCAAGGCAGTGAATATCATTCGTCCTATAAATCTTTTAAAAATCAATGGCTAATCAACCAAAACCTTTTCAAAAACCAATATTTAATTATCCAGAAATCCACAACCTTTCTTATAAGAAAATCTTAATCAGTTTTCTAGACTGTATGAATGGCCAACCTGTTTCAAGCATATGTTCATTAAGTCTATGCTGAACCAGCTTGATTTTTCATACTTTACTAAAACCTAAATCAGAAACCAGCCACGATCTTTGGCCTAACCAATTCAATCAAATCAAGAATCAAATCATCACATCAGGAAAATAACCCTCAGCTTCATCACTACCGGCATGAGGGATCTCTCAGTTGCACACACATTCAATTCAAACAAGAAAACCATAGATATGATACAAATACAACAAGTAGGACAAAAGCAGATAAGCATAGTTAAACAAATAGGCAGACCAAAATAATGCACACTCAAGCAAAACATACAAATGTATATGATGTATGCCTGTCCTATAGCTGATGATATCATCTGTCGATTATATAGCCAACCCGACATGTGCTGATAGCTAACCTTGGACAGAAACACCCGATCGCGGAGCAAGTGGGTCTGAGCCACAACCCCCTTGCTACTACCCACTTAACCCAGAGCAAGTGGAATAAACCACTACTATTGCTACTATTTAGGCGGGTGTTTAAAGACTCAACTTGGAGCAAGTGGAATAATCCACTACTACTACTACTACCCAGGCGTCACAATCACTGACCCAGAGCAAGTGAGATGAACCACTACTGCTACTACTGTCCGTGATCTCATTCACCGACCTAGAGCAAGCGGAATGAACTACAGTCCTTGCTACTGTCCAGGTATCTCAATCAAATTAAATTTCATTTCCAAATTCATTCTCAATATCATTCAATTCGTTCAAAATCATACTTTGAAATCAATCCTCGTCATCCTTCCCATTCCATTCATAAATAATTCAAACTCAAAGCATAGTTCATTCTTTTCTAAATAAATCAAACTCAAAACGTAATCCTTTTCTTAATAACTCAAAATCAAATCGTATATTCCTTAAATCAAAATCTTTCTAAATAACCACTTCAAACGAAACCTCCAATATGTATAAAAATTTTAGCAGCACCTCCTCTAAAACTCAGACTCTGTCACCCTTCACGGGTCCCATCCAAACATTCCTTAAACCCTTTTTAACCATTTTCAAATAGCAAATCATTTTCAATAACTTAATCGTTTCCAAATATCAACTCCTTTTCGTAAATCAAAATGTTTCCAAATTTGTTTTAAACCAAGCTCTGATATCAAATCAGGTTCAATATAAAACCAAATTTCAATATTAAATCTTTTCAAAAAATCAACTCATTTCCAAAATCAAACCAAATTCCAATTTAAATCTCTTCCAGTAAATCAAGGAAAAAGCAATTCAACAACATCAGTTAAGTAATCAGAATTTTCAGCTTTCTCAATCGATTAATAAATCAATCAAAAAAAGATTCTCATTCATCCAAAATAACCAAATATAATCCATAAGACTTACAAAATCACAATAATATATTTTTCATATTAATATCAACTTGTAACAACTCTTAAAATTAAAATAAGTTTAAAAAAAAAGTGTCCCTACCTCGAAATAGTCGAACTCATAACCAAACGCGTCAAAAAACCCTCTTTTCTCGGTCCGCGATAAATGCCAAAAAAATATGTTATTATTATCTTAATAAGATCTTTAAGAATGCTTTTTAACTGATTCCTACTTTATAAGCAAAATAATTTTTCTAAAAAATCAACTACTAAATATATTTTTACTTCATTTTGTGAAAAAGATAATAAATAAAATAAAATAAAATTGTAAGTCAAATTACCAAAACAAATTTTAATTGTTGAGTTAGGAATTGGCTAATTATTTTGATAATGACAAACATTTGATATTATCTTTTTATTGGACTAACTTTCTATTATTAGTGCTTCAGATATTTATAACTTCAATATTAAAAAGCATTCGAAGGAAAATCAACTAGCAAGCATAATCTCAAACAAAGCCATCGGTTCTTACCATGATATGTGCAAACGGCTACAACAACAAAAAAAGGAAAGAATTCTCTGCATTAATAATAGATAAGAGACTCTATATATGAAGATTCTTTCCAAGGAAGAAAACAAAAAAAATGGTTTTGGATCCACAACCTTAAAGCTCGAGCTAGTTATCTTCCTTGATTTTGAGTGCGCTTCTGCTAAGTAAATAATAGAGAATCTGAACAACGTGAACAATGGGTTAAAAATTTGGTCTAATAGTTTTAAAAAAAAAGATACTCTACTCAAATTACTCAACTAGAAAATCCCATTCAGTAATTTAAAAATTTTAACCATCTATTATACTATAATTTACCAAAGCACCAGCTTCTCCTCCAAACCTTCTAACGTCGTCGCCTCACCAACCAGTCTCTTTCGCCGGCATCACTCTCTCCCTTACCAGATCATCATCGTCGCCTCCTGGGTTCTTCCCACTGTCACTTGGTCGCCAATCAGCTCTCATTGTCACCGTCGGAATCCTCTTCACCACCGTTGGTTCGTCAACAAGGACCATCATCAGCACTTAAGAATAATCATCTATTTAAGGACAAAAATAATTATCCACATACTTAATGAATTGAACATTCAGCATATTTTAATTGTATCTAATTAAACCTATTCCAATCAAATAACCATCCACATAAAAGTTAAAATAACCATCTGCATACCTACTAAAATGATCATCTAGCATATTATGGGTGGATCACAACAAGGTAGAAACAAGAGAGAGAGAGAGAGAGAGAGAGAGAGAGAGAGAGAGAGAGAAAGAAAGAAAGGGTCCTGTGGTGATCGGCAACGCTGCGAATCGCGAGAGGAGAGGTGCTATGGTGGTCGACCGGCACTGTAGTGAATCACGAGGGAGAGGTCGCTGCAGTGGTCGGATGGCGCAGCTGCCAACGCGAAGGAGAGGGGCTACGGTGGTCATCTTTGTTGTTGGGAATTACGGAGTGAAGAAGGACTGCGGTGGTCGGGCGACGCTACTATGAATTGCGAAGTGGCGTGGGACTATGGCGTTTGGTAGTGGCTGTGGCGTTTGGCGGTGGCTGCAACGGCGAGGAGGAAGCCGTGATGGTGGACGGCATTCGATGGCATGGTTGAAGTTACGACGTCGTTTCCGTCACGGCGTGGTGAAAGAAAAAAACGTGAGTTGGAAGAGGATTGAGATGGAATGGGAACATGATGTGATATAAGAGGTTACGTTGTCTAACCCTAATAATTTAAATTCAAAAATTGATTATTCTAATAAATTGAGAATCTAATTTTCATAATTAATTTAACTTTTCTTTTTTAAACCGTTTTTCACATTGTTCAATATTTATATTATTTGCCTATACTTTTTCTTTTGTGTGTGATGTCTATTTTTTTCTATTGTTTAGTTTTATTTCATATTGAAAATGATAAAAAGATAAAAAAAAAAAAGAAAAAGTTAGATTTCACAAAGGTAGAATTTACTTATAATTGAATGTTTGTTCAAGGTATGAGCTAAATTAGAATTCATACGGTTTTCATTTTCTTTAAGTTGGGTGAGTACTTATGAATGATATTTTAAGCTATGTATATTGAAGGTGTGGTGAGAGTAGCAAGAGAATGTGCAGGTTCAGAGAAAAAATAGAGAAGAGAAAGATAGAAATGTGACTTGAATCAAAAAATGGCAAAACTCAACTAACTGTGAGGCATGACAAGCCTTATATACAAGCATAGATATAATGAGTTAAGTTCAACTCATTTGTTAGGTTCACGCACACACTATATTATCATACACACGCATAGCAGCTGATAGTGCTCTACTCTAACCACTTTGTGATAAATATCTCCACTAGCTAACTAATTCATCTATTTAGTAACTAAATGGTTAGTTTGTTAGTCTCTCAACTTATATGTCAGGTAACACCTTCCCTCAAGTTAGGAGTACAAATGTCTAGTAGTCCTAACTTGCCGTAGAGAGTGGAGAAGGTTTTCGGTGCAAGTGGCTTTGTCAAGAGGTCTGTTATTTGTTCATGAGTCGAGATAGGAAGTAGGTGGATGAGTTTTTCCATCACCTTGTCTCTTACCACATGGCAATCAACCTCAATATGCTTTGTTCGTTCATGAAAAACTGGATTGTGAGCAATGTGGATGGCTGCTTGGCTATCACAGTATAGACTTATAGGTTTCTCTAGCTCAAAACCCAAGTCACTTAGGACTTTCTTTAGCCAAATTGCTTCTCTAGTGGCTGAGGCTAACGCTCGATATTCTGCTTCAGTAGAAGATGATGCCACAGTCGTTTATTTCTTGCTTTTCCATGAAACAATCAAATTCCCAATGTAAAAGCAGTAGGCAGATATGGATTTTCGTGAATCAGGGCATGCCGTCCAATCAGAGTCACTAAATCCTTACACTAGCAGATCAGACTTGGACGGGAAGAACAATCCGGTTGCAGGTGCCATCTTGATGTATCTCAAAATTCTATATGCTGCCTTGAGGTGCAAAGTGGTTGGTTTCTCAAGAAATTGGCTGAGCTTGCCAATTGCGAAACTGATTTCTGGCCTTGTGTTAGCCAGATAAAGGAGTTTGCCAATTAGCTTCCTATACGCACTGTTGTCAGGTAGTAATTCCCCCTCATCTTTTGTCAACTTAGTGCCATAATCCATTGGGGTCGAAGCTGGCTTGCACTCCTCCATTCCAAAGTCTCGTAATAAATCCAATGCATATTTCTGTTGGTATAAAGCAATGCCTTCCCTGCTTCGAGCAACTTCCATCCCTAGGAAGAACTTTAAATCACCAATGTCCTTGATACGAAACTTCTCATGCAACAATGCCTTAATGGAATTGATTTCACTCATGTCGTTCCCTGCCAACACCACATCATCTACGTAAACCAATAGTGCAGTGAAGCCACTGCTTTGGTGTTTGGTAAACAAGCTGTGATCAGACTTCGATTGGCTGTACCCACTCTCTATCAGAACAGATTTCAACATATTGTTCCACTGTCGGCTCGCCTGTTTCAGGCTATAAAGGGACTTTCGCAGCTTGCAAACATGATTGGGTGGGGCATTCAACCCGAGAGGGATGCGCATATAGACCTTTTCCTCCAACTCACCATGAAGGAAAGCCGTGTTGATGTCAATCTGCTTAAGAAACCAACCTTTGGCAGCAGCCAATGCAAGTACTATGCGAAGCGTGCTAAGCTTTAAAATAGGACTAAAAGTATTGAGGTAGTCAATGCCGGGTACTTGGGTGAAGCCTTTCGTGACTAGTCGTGCCTTATGTCTTTCAATGCTCCCATCGGGGTTGTGTTTGAGCTTAAACACCCATTTGCAGCCGATGGCTTTCTTGCCAGGAGGGAGAGCCTGAATTTCCCAAGTCTGTAGTTGCTGTAGTGCATTGAGTTCATCTTTGATGGCATTCCTCCAACATGCATGAGCTACGGCATCATCATAAGACCTTGGTTCTTTGTCAGTGGAGATGGCTAGGGAGAAGGCTCTATGTGATGCTGAAAGTGCATTATAACATAAGAAGTGTGTGAGGGGATATTTGCTTGGTGGGGCTGGGGAGACACTCATGCATTGGAAGTCTTTGAGATATGCAGGTTTCTTATGCTCTCTTGTGGACCTTCTTAAAGGGATAAGATGTTGAGAGTCAATGGTATGAAGAGGATCTATGGATGTATGTTCAGTTGTGTCTCTGTTTAAATCATTACTGATGCATGGATCAATGATCTGTGTGGTGCTCTGTGTTAGTGGAGTGGGTGCAGAAATCTGCTGTTCAGGTAGATATCCATGTGTGTGTGGATGCTGGACTTGTGGTAAAGTGTATGAATATGTATCATATGTGAAATGGTCAGGCATGGAATAAATCCGTGATGATATAGGATGTGAATGTGTGTCAACCATTTTGGTGAAAGGAAAAATAGTTTCATAAAACTTTACATCTCTAGACACAAAAATTTCATTTGAGTGAAAATCTAACAGAACAAAACCTTTAATGCCTTCCCTAAATCCCAAAAAGGTGCACTTTCTTGCCCTTGGGTCAAGTTTTTTTCTTCCTGCCGTAATGGTGTTAGCATATGCTAAACACCCAAAGACTCTCAACTGTGATATAGGGGGCAAGGAATGGTGCAAAATCTGGTAGGGTGACTGATTTTTTAAGAAAATAGATGGCAGCCTATTTATCAAGTGAATTGCATGTGCAGTGGCATAATTCCAGTAGCACTTAGGAATGTTTGAGTGAAATAAGAGGGCCTTGGTTACAGCAAGAACATGTTGGTGTTTCCTCTCAACAATACCATTTTGTTGAGGGGTCTCAACACATGTTCTTTGATGAATTATGCCACTGGATGCATAGTAATCTGGCATTAAAAATTCTGGTCCATTGTCAGTTCTCACCTTTTTTACAGTTTGATTGAATTGTGTTTTAGCGAAGTTGACAAAAGATTTTAACAAATTTGTGGCTTCTGATTTAGCTTTCATGAAATACAACCAAGTGTACCTAGACTTGTCATCCACTATTGTTAAAAAATACCTGTGACCCCTTGTAGACAAAATAGACAAAGGTCCCTATATATCTACATGAATGAGTTCTAGGCAATATGATGCAATCTTATTACTTGCTGCAAATGGCAGCTTTCTTTGCTTTGCCAAGTGGCAAGCGTTGCAGGGTAACATCTCAGTGTCATTACAAGTAGTGAAATGATAAATTTTTTGTATTGATTTCAAGCTATTTAATGATGGATGCCCTAACCTACAATGCCAAAGACTTCTATCCTGAGTGCCTTGAATGCTCATGATGTATGGTGCAGAATTTGTATGCAATGAATGTTCCTTATTGAGTGTGTAGAGGCCTCCAACAACCTCAGCTTTGCCAATCATCCTCAAGGAACTGCAGTCCTGTATCTCACACAATTTTTCAGAAAAGTTCATAGTGCAATGTAGTGTGGCTGTAAGCTTGGATACTGAAATTAGCTTGAAATTGAATGAAGGAATGTATAATGCATTTTTCAAATACAATTTTTCAGAAAATACAATAGTTCCAATTATACTACTTGTAGTGTAAGAACCATTTGGTAGTTTCACAATAATTGGATCTATTTGTTGATAGCTTTGAAAATCATCCAAGGTATATGATACGTGATTTGTAGCACCCGTATCGATTACCCAGGATTTGCACTTTTGTTTTGAAATGTTTAGGGCTTTAACACTTGTTTTGAAATGCAAAACATGCACCAAATTACCTTGATGAGGTGGTGACTGCTGTGAAGTCACAATTTGGCTAGTACTATGAATGTTCCTTAGTTCATTCGTGTGAAGCAATGCCAACAAAGCTTCCTTCTGTTCTGCAGTAAATCCAGAATTGGAAGTCTCGGACTCTCCCAACTGCATACTGAGTTCTCCATTTGCAACCTCAGTATTTGCTGTGGTCATTATGTTTACAGCAGCTTCTCCACCATTCCTTTGCCTCAAGTGTGGTGGAAGGCCATGCTTTTTATAGCATGTCTCTATGGTGTGTCCCAATTTTTCACAGTGTGAACACTGCATTCTTCCCTGTTGTCTTCCTCGACCACCTCTCCCTCCAGCTTGTTGCCTACCTCTTCTACCTCTTCCTCTCCCTCTATTCTGACTGAAGTCCATAGTGTTTGAGGAAGTTGCAGAGTATGCCACGAGTCTATCAATTGAGATAGGTTCCAAGCTATGTTGCTGTCTTTCCTGCTGAGAGAGCATTGAAAGAGCTGTGTGGATATCAGGGAGAGGATCCATGAGCATAATTTGGGACCTTACAGCCGAGTACTGGTCGTTCAAACCCCTCAAGAAACAGGTAACTTGATCCTCAGACTTGTATCTTCTCACAACACCTAAACCACACTTGCAATCCTTTCCACATTCACATGAAGGAATCATCCTGAAATTTTCTATGTCTTCCCAAATTGATCTCAATTTAGTGAAATAGGTTGTGACATCCATGTCTCCTTGTCTAACTACATAAAACTCCTCGTGTAATTCTGCCACCCAAAATCTATCACCATGATAATACCTGCGTTTTAGGTCATTCCATAGGTCGCTAGCAACGTTCATCCATATTACCGATTGCGAAATGCTAGGGCTTAACGATAGGTTTATCCAAGATACGACGTAGGTATTGCATCTTTTCCAAGATTCGAACACACTATCATTTTCATCAGGCTTTGGTAAACTACCATCTATGAATTTCAATTTATTTTTAGATTTAAATGCTAATAACATTGATCTACTCCAAGAGCCATAGTTCTTGCCATCCAGAATAACAGGGATAAGAGGAGTACCGGCCTCTCAGAAGGATGAAGAAAGTAAGGGTTTGTTGGATCTTGACTCGAATTGGCGCTGTTCCGAGTTAGTTGGGCTTGAATTGACGTGATTTGATTCAAAACTTCAGTAATTCTTTGTAACTCTACCGCAGAATGTGACGAACTCGAGTTCGCAGCGAATGGTTCTGCCATCTCTCCCCTAATTTCACTGATTTGTGAAATTGGAGTTCTGTGCCCTTCAAATTGATGATTGAGGCATAGAGATCAAGTTTTTCTTTCCTCAATTCCTTGCTTCTTGCACATGCTACCCTCTTTGGGTCTATGCTCACCGCACCATGTTAAAGGTGTGGTGAGAGTAGCAAGAGAATGTGCAGGTTCAGAGAAAAAACAGAGAGGAGAAAGATGGAAATGTGACTTGAATCAGAAAATGGCAAAACTCAACTAACTGTGAGGCATGACAAGCCTTATATACAAGCATAGATATGATGAGTTAAGTTCAACTCATTTGTTAGGTTCACGCACACACTATATTATCATACACACGCATAGCAATTGATAGTGCTCTACTCTAACCACTTTATGATAAATATCTCCACTAGCTAACTAATTCAGCTATTTAGTAACTAAATGGTTAGTTTGTTAGTCTCTCAACTTATATGTCAGGTAACAATGTAGAACTATAAGTGTGAAAGACTTGGATTGAATTTTTGTGATTATTATTTGTAATGAAGATTGATTATAATAAAAATTCTGTCATAATTTATAGTGGAAATTAAATGTAAATCTTATTATATTTCAAATTCGAATTCGAATATATTGTGGTGTTATTGTCTTTACCTTCTCTTCTCCACATTTTTGTGACGAGAGAAAACTAGAAATAATTTTCTGTTATCTGACTTCTACATAATTTGCAAAAATACTAAAACTTGTACTTTTTCTATTTAACCTTATTTTTAAGTCTTTAACAAATCTTCATTAATAATCTAAACTTTCATACTATATAAAAGAATTAGTTAAAATATATTAAAGAGAGTTTTTTTTCCAAAAAATATAAAATAAATATGGATTTTTCAAATTTGTTATGAATTCAATATACTAAAAATAATATTTTTATCATCTTAATCGATACCTTTAGAATACTATCCAAGTAATTCTATAAATAAAAAAATGAGTTTTATGGTGTCTTTATTATGATACTTAAATTGTCTAATTTTTTTTTAGAATAAAAAATAAAATATTTAAAATAAAAAATAAATTATATAAAATTTATTAAATATTATTTATTTATTTTTTTTAGTAATTTAAGTACAAAGTGATAGACACTATAGTATTCACCAAATAAAAATAAATGCAGGAGTTTTTCTTGGCCAATCCAGATTTGACCAAAAACAAAGATGTAATTCAACAATGGATTAAAATTTGACTCGTATCAATAGTATATTTGCGTACTGCGTGCATATATTTCTTTATGATAATAAGGATTTCCCTTAAAATTAAGGAGTAGTCACCAATATATGCGTATGAAGTATGAACTAAGGGAATAGTTGTTAGAACCAGGTCAGACTGGTCCGTTCGATAAAAAATTAGTAAACCGATGGTTTGGCCAATTTGGTTAGAATGCGCTGAACAAATTTGCATTCGATCGGTCAAAAACTGTGATTTGTTGAAAACCGCCCAAAATGAGTCGGCTTGCTGCAAACCCATGAACTGGATGGGTCTCTTGTGCTCCAGCACTCTGCGGTCCACGTATGATCCTAAGCATACAAAGGGATGGATCCTGTTCGAACCACCGTCTTGAGCCTGGAAGGCAATAAGCCTGGCCCACAAGCTACGTGATGCTTTATTACAATATGCCAATATATATATATATAATTTACAGGCTTTAACAACTAAATAAATTATATCAATTTAATTTAATTTAATTTATTACTCATTATTAAATTATTTATATTTTAATTGTACACAAATATTAACATTTACAGATTAAAAAAATAAAAAATTCTTTACTAATCACAATATATTAAAAAATTCTTTATTTATAATATATAATAATATAATAGATATAAACAAATTAATAAATTATTAAATATAAAAATAATAATTATTTTAGTATAAAATAAAGTATAATTATTTTAGTATAAAATAAAATTAAAAGGATATTTATGAAGATAGAAATAATATTTTATATAATTATTTAATTATGATCAGATTAGTCAGTTTAACCTATGAATTATTAATTAATCTAGTAATCTAATAGTTTAATTTGTTTGATTATCAATTCAGTCCTAATATATACGATGAAGGGTGAAAATTAAAACCTAAAAACTTATCAACTTTTTTGGTATTAAAATGTTTTTGGGTTATGAGGTGGAAGTCTGCAGACAGACCTATAACAACTAGAATCTCTTTTTAAATTTATTTGAGACAACCAATTTATAACATAAAAAAAAAATCAATATGGCAACGGAACAAGACGGAAGCGAAAAATGTCTCTTTGCTCCCCGTCCTCCATTGTGGCAGAATATTACCCCTATTCTCATTTTTCGCGGGTCTCATCCCCCAAACCTGAAGTCATGTGGAAGGAGAGGAGGAGGAGAACTAGGGGAAGGATAACTAGTAGTTGTGGTCTATAGAAATGATGCTCTCGACGATAGATGACGACTTCTTTCTATCGGATGCATGTAACCGGACGACGAATAGTGAAGCAGAGCTCAATACAGTGGAGAGCAAAACAGACACGATGATGGTGAGGAGAACGGACATTGCAATGGAGAGAAAAATATAGGTAGTCACGTAGTGGTAAAGAGGGAAAAGGATGTCGTTATCAGAGACAACGATGTGGCAAGGGGTGATGGCACGAGCGCGATGAGCACTGAGTAGGAGTAATGAAGGGTATGGTTGTGACGCTATGAGAGATTGGAATTTGGGAGTTCTGGCTTTCTGGAATTCTGGGATGACTGGAGAATGGGAGTGTGGGACGGCACAGTGTTAGTTTTATGGAGAAAAAGGAAGACACTTTTGAAATTAGGGTTAGATTTTTCAATATATATGTATGTAAAATGACTAGAAAATTTATATTAGAAATAAATTATTAAGAATATTAAAGCAAATCTAATAATTTGTGGATCAGCGAGGACGGGGCGGGAATTCCCGCTCAGGTCCCCATGCCTACCTCAGGAGAATTTCACCTTCATCTCCATCCTTACGAAAAAAAATTGTCTTTGAATTTCTATTCGATTCAGTCCCCGCAGAAATCTCCGCACTTGAAAAAAATTTGCCATCCTTACCAATATGTACCCTACAGTTTTCAAATCAAATTAAAGCTTTCAAAATCAAGTTATTTTTCATGCCTTCATCATATACAAAATAAAAGGTTTTCATGCCTTGATTTAAATTACAATTGATGGCCCACATATGCATGATGACGGGTCATGATAATGGTAAATAAGCGGTGATATGAGCCCGCTAAACAGAATTTATTTCTGATTGAGATGATGTCTGTTGTTCTTGTTTTTTGAGGTCTTTGACCCATTCTTCCAAAAAACAAAAACAAAAATGTTGAAAAGAGAATAGTACTAGATATGCGGTATAATTAATTTAAGAATTTACTTACCATGTGTTTTAAGAATACACTGGTATATGCATAGTTGTTAAAATTAGAATGATCGATCGGTTCAACCAAAAAACCAATAAATTTAATTTTAAATCGGTCTAGTCCAATATTAAGACCATTTAAGATAAAGAACCGATATAAACTGGTCAAACACAGAATGAACTAAAAAAAATTGATCAAATTTGGTGAAAATTGGTTTGATCGAACTACTCGATCGCAGATGAGGACGAACCTATGGTACTCCAGCGTTCTGCAAGTCCACTGTGCTCCAACGCTTCTGATTTTGGAATTCAAAATTAAATTGCAAAATGCTTGGAATGGAGTTCGAACCCTTTTCCTCAAGGAATGTAGCAAGCATGACAGCTTTTGTTAATATATATGCAAATTATAATACATATAAAAATCTTTCATCAAATAATTTCTTCTACTTAATTTATTTTAGTTTTACTTATAAACTTACACATTCTTAAATTAATTATATTTTTATTTGACAATAATTATAACTAACTTATTTTTCTTTTTATAATTATATGATATTTATTAATATTTTTTCAATAAATATTTATAGTATATAATAGTATAATAGGTATAAACTAATTAATAAATTATTAAAATTTAAAAATAATAGTTATTTTAATATAAAATAAAATAAAAATACTTATGATAGAGAAAAATAATAAAATACTTATTTTTTTTTATCTAAAGTTGATTTGGACGTGTTTTTGTGGTTGATTTAGTCATGTTCGTGTGCTTGTTCTAAACTAAATTTATGTGTCGTCATTATTAAGTAATTTCGGTGTCATTCAGAGTTAAATGAGGTACACTTGGTCCTACTAACTTAGATTTCATGTAATTAGGTCATGTAATAGAGTTATAGCGGATTTGATGTCATTTAAGCCAAATTCATGACTTTTTTTTTAATTAACTTTTTTTCTATTTGTGTCCCTTATTTTAGTAGAAAAACCTACAAATTTAGAATAATATTTGTAGAATTTTTTAGCTTCTTCACGTGCGTTACGTTGAAAGTCATCCCAATATCTAGTACAAACTATTCATCAACATCACACAAAAATTACAAAAACACAGAAAAATTATAAGCACGACACCATTGTAAACTAACAACAACACCAAAATTGTCCATATTCGTAATCAAATATTTTCATAAGCTTATTGCTAAATGAAAATCATATAAAAGTAAAAAAAGCAATAACTAATTCCATTTAGCACCAAATGTATAGCGTAAGAACTAACAAACCAACCACAAAATCATATATCAAAGTAACCACAATGAAAGAAGCCAGTTACGTTAAAAGACAATTATATAAAGTGGTGCGTGAATGTAAAAGAAATTATAACAACTTGATTGAATGTTGTAAGATAATTCACTTGATTGCAGAGCATTATTGATTTTTGAGTAAAACCCCTTTCCGGTCCCTATCCTTTCTCAATTTAGACAATCTGCACTTTTAACAATTGGAAAATGACAATCCATCATTTATCCTTCCTTTTTATTAGACACATGAGTTCTTCTTCGAAATTTTCGGCAAAGAATGACGGAAAATACTTACGTATGACTGGGCCCGAAATTTGAACTCGCACAACTTCACCGACAAGTGCACCGGGTCATCCAAGTAATACCTCAGGTGAGTGAGGTCGATCCCAAGAGTATTGTTGGATTGAGCAAGCAATAGTTATCTTGTTGGATTTAGTCAGGAAAATAGTAAAAAGGGTTGTTATTGAGAACGCATAAAACAAGATAAGCAGTAAAGAATTGGTGTAAAAACAATAATGAGAAAACAGTTAAGGTTTCGGAGATGTTTATCTTTCCAGATCAAGACTTCTTACTAACTATTTTAACAATGAGTGATTCATTCTATGGCAAACCATGAGTGATTAAAGCCTAATGTCTTAGTGAGTTAATCTCCCTAGATCTTACTAAAACGCCACAGACAAGGTCAATTCTTTTATATCAGAGGGTGAAGTTTCGAAATCTAGTTTAGCGCCACAAAAACCTCAATTACCCAAAATTAACAGGATTTTATGTCACATATCCCAATTAGCCCAGATAATTAGCTGTTTAGGAGGAGTGTTTTCAAGCTGTAGCTCAAGCGAGATAGCTCTTTCGAGAATCACAGGAGCTCATGTTGAATGAGGGATCATACTGTCGTTCCACCCCAAATTCATAGGATTAAGAACGAAAACAACACCTTAGAATTGAATCAAACATTAATTAAATAGAAGAGTAATAATATTAATCCATAGAAATAAGTAGAGCTCTTAACCTTAACATGGAGGTTTAGTTGCTCATAACTTTACGGAGAAAACAGAGTAAAGAGGATTTGTCTAAATGTATATCTGTAAACCTAAGTGATCTCCTCTTTAAATAGTAAATACTAACCCTAAAAGATGTTAATTTAAATTTAAAAGTTACAAGGATAAGATAAGATAAGCTAAGGAGTGCTAAAATCCACTTTGGGGCCCACTTGGTGAATGTTTAGGTTGGTTCCTGGTGTTCAGCACTAATCTAGGAGTTGAACGCCCATAAGGGAGGTGTGCTCGTTGGTCCTTGCTCCCTGGCTGGCGTTGAACGCCAGTTTTCGGTGTTCAACGCTGGGAGTTGCTCTTTCTTGGGCGCTAAACGCCAGGCTTTGACATTTAGCACCTAGTTTGGCAGTGATTCTGGAAGAAAAGTATAGACTATTATATATTGCTGGAAAGCTCAGAAAGTTAGCTTTCTAACACCATTTAGATTGCATAAACTGGACCTATATAGCTCAAGTTATGCTCATTTGAATGCAAGAAGGTCAAGATTGATAACATCTGCTATTCTTTCTTCATCTTTGCACAAGACTCTACCAAATTCGCCCAAAATTCACCTAAAATTATAAAAATAACACAAAAACTCAAAGTAGCATCTAAAGATGAATTTTGCACTAAAACATAGTAAAACGTAATGAAATCTAACTAAAAACAACTAGAAAATGCTATGAAAAATGGTATTAAGATGCTCACGCATCGGTGACGTAACTTGTATGACATAACCTTGATCAGTCCTACGTGCACTACAAAAAAAAAGTTCTATGGTCACAATGAAAAAATGTGACCATAGCTAGTGAAAAGGGTGACCATAGGTCTATAGTCACGGTTTCTTCACTGTGGCATACTCTGGTGTGGCCATAGATCCATGGTCATGGTTTCTATGGTCACGATTACAGTGATTAAATTCTGACACTTTAGGCCACATTTTTTTTACCCTGACAATAGGTTACTCTATAGTCATGTGTAAATATCGTGATCATAGCTTGCTCTATGATCACCCTTTTGTAAAATCATGACTATAACCTAATCTATGGTCACCCTATTTTAAAACCGTGACCACAGCTTACTCTATGGTCACCTTTTTGAAAAACAGTGACCATAGCATAATCTATGGTCACAGTTTTAGTGTGACCATAGCTTATCTATGGTCACCCTATTTTAAAATCATGACTATAGTCTACTCTATGGTCACCCCTGTTTTAAACTATAGTCATAGCCTACTCTATGGTCATCCTATTTTAAAACTGTGACGATAGCTTACTCTATGGTTACTCTTTTGTAAAACCGTACCATAGGCTAATCTATCATCACGGTTTTAGCGTGACCATAGCTTATCTGTGGTTACCCTATTTTAAAATCGTGAACATAACTCACGCTATGGTCACCCTTTTGAAAAACTGTAATCATAATCTGATCTATGGTCACCCTATTTTAAAACTGTGACATAGCTTACTTTATGGTCACCCTTTTGAAAAACCATGACCATATCCTTATCTATGGTCACGGTTTTTAGCGTAAACATAGCTTATCTATGGCCACCCTATTTTAAAACCGTGACCATATCTTACTCTATAGTCACCCTTTTAAAAAACCGTGACTATAGCCTTATCTATGGTCATGGTTTTAACGTGACCATAGCTTATCTATGGTCACACGATTTTAAAATCGTGACCATAGCTTACTCTGAGATTTTCTTTTTAAACATAATCACATCCTAAAATTATGATAATAACAAAATAAGTTTAAAAAAGAAAAATTTAAGAAATCTAAATCATAAAACTTTATATTATAAACTAGATATATTTTTAGACCAAACAACACAAATCAAAATAGGGTGTAATTTATCCATTACATGTAATATCAGGTAAAGTCTCTTAAAAAAAAGTATAAAAGTCATCAAAATTACATTTAGATAACTAAGCAAAATGTTAGCTAAAAATATATGCTCAACTTTCAATTTTCATACTAATCAATATTTAAGGAGTAAACAATGTGAAGAATATGTCAAATTTTCCTCATTCCTACAATGAATTCACTCATTTATCAGGGAGATTTTACATCACTGGCTAATGTTGTCAATGTAACTTTTGGTAACACCTAAAGAAAGCAACGCATTCTAGTCTATCTTGTTAAAAATATTCACATAAAATTGAACAACAGAGTCATATCAATTTTGAACTTTTAGATGAGAAAAATACTTCACAAAAAGTTGTGACTATAGTTCATCTTTTTTATTAGGTGCTTGATAACATTTCTTATCCCAATAATAGGAGAATTTTAACTTTGCTGTAGAGTGAGACGTGGAATAGTCCTCATATATGAACCTAATCAAGAACCAAAACAATCATAATGATAGATTAATAAGTATGATGGATACAGTGCAAAAGAATAAACTAAAATAATAAGTATAAAATTTGAGCTGAGTCATCAACAATCACCTGTCACCAGAATGATTTGGTATAGTATAAAGATCATCGCAAGATATGAAATGGTTCCTATTCAGTTTCAATATGACTCCATGAGTAAAGTGAAGTTCATTTTATTAATCAAGCTCCTTCATTCCTTCCGTTTCTCTCAAAAATCCCAACTTACAAACACATCCTAGAAACATTTTCTGTTGGGGGATAAAATGAGGTGGAAATTTTTATGAATGAGTTTGAGGTGTAACATAGATGGTACATGAAATTTCCACCTAAATTGAACTTCCAACCAAACATACAGAAAGACAATGTGAGAATCCAGTAAATGTAGTTTCTGTGATAGGGAAACGATGATTCCACTCTCATTTTTGATAATGCTACTCCGCATATGATATTTTTCATTGTATGTTTGCATGAATTTGTAGGAAAAAAGTGACAATATCTATTCCCTCTTTGACATAGAAGAAGCATGAGAAGCAGCCAACACAGAGAAGAAAAAGCAAACCATGTAGTGTAAGTGTCTTCATTATCGGAGATACCGCATACTAAGCTACTTAACAACAAGAATGCATATGCACTTATCAATACAAAAAGAAAGCTTCATTCGTTTGCCATACTTAGCATGATTTTGATTTGTATGCATTGTCAATGCCAAAAAGGAAAAAAATGTGTATATAGATAATCAATCATGTATTGCCAATCGGATTGAATGAATGTAAAACTCTTACAAATGCAAGGACCTGATTGAATGAATGTAAAACTCTTTTTCAAATGCATGTTAACAATTAAACACTAAATTTACCACTGCCAACTCAATAGGAAACATGAAGAAGAAGGGTAACATAAGTCACATACACTTTAATTAGAGGACGAGATATCACAGCAAGCAATTGTAAACCCTCCTACTCATTGGTATTCCAAAGTTGCAATGTAGTTTCTTCATAATTATTATTGTATCTACATTTATTTTATGTTATGATCCTCATGCAACACATAAAAAGTTGAATATTCTCGGTTTCTTTTTTTTTTCAAAAAAAAAAAAAATTAACCTGGACAAATATCAGAGTTTGTTTAAATGATTTACCTGATGAACACCATTAATAGGAATATGGAATGTGATATTTAAAAAAAAAGTGCCTTTTGATTTTCCAAGGTATTTTTCATTTGAATCTGATGCAAGATAGAAAGTGCCACTCCCTTTGTGAACAACAAAAACCTCTTCATATGAATGCCTATGAATCGGGGTGTGTGATCCTGGTGCAAATGTTTAAGGAAAAAAAAAAAGGCAGGCATCCCAATGACTATGTGTGATGAATCTATCAAAGAGGACAAATGATCAGAAGTTAACATATCTAGATTCAAATTCAAAAGGCTTAATACATGCCATTCAATAACAAAAAAATAAAAAAATTTGTTGAAAATCCATAACATTTGAAAGATATATCATAAGAACACATGCATGCGAAGTGAAGCCACAAGAGAACTATAGAGAGTGGGAACATGAGAAATAAAACATGAAGAACCTATAGCTGAAAAGTATCTGATACCAAACCACCAAACCACTGGAAAAGTTGAAAGTTGTCAAAGAAAATCTAGTCACAATTTGATTTATTATTATTCAGTTAAATACTAACCTTTGTCTTTAAAGAATTATCACACACTCCTGTAAGCCTAGACAAAGATGTAAGCCTGATAAAGACAAACATCACTGTTAAAAATGCCAAGAAGACCATGTAGAAGACATGATAAATGATTATGTTAAAGGAAAAGACATGACATTTGTGTGACATATCCAACGTAGAGGATGCTTATCCTCACACCACTTTGTAAGTTTGACAAGTTGGAAGAATGTATGGTCAACTAGAGAAGTACAAATCTAACACTTGCACCAAAAATAGATTGGATAACCTGATGTTGGATCAAGAAATATGAGTTAATGATTTTATATTGGAATGGTTTCACATTTTTATTTCAAAGGCTCAAACAAGGCAAGTTAGGTTAAAAGAAAATCTTGGTCATCTCATTTACATTGGTAACTGGGTGGTCAAAGAAGGAAACAATTTCAACACTAATAATCATAGTATGATGACATTACCTGAATTCTCCATCTTTGAAATTCAAATTAATTTCATAAATAATAATCAAAATAAGATTAAATTAAAGAACCCCTAATCTTACAGTTAATATAAAAAAGTGTAGGTTAATGGATGCACACCTTTAATGCTCATCACAACTCATAGAGAAAATTCCTGACTTAAAGGTTTTATCAAGAGCAAAATCTAAAATAATATATTAGAATCTTGAAGTAGAGTTATAAAATACATAAGAAAAAAAGGAACCTTACTGCTTAGTCCATTGTAGTTGAAACATAAAAAACTATAATAATTAAGTAATTAGTAACAAAAAATCAGCAATAAAATAAAAATAAAAATTCTAATAAAAAAATCAATACTTAGTTACTAATACATCGCATTAACTAACTTCAACAAAGAGATTCAGCTTCGTAAGAACAACTAGACAGCAATAATTACATAGCACAAAATTTAATAAATTCAACTAGAAATAACTAATACAACAATAATTAGCAACTTAACAATTTAACAAATTAGCAACATAGCAGCAAGATTTAAAAAACACAGCAACCAACAACAAAGCAAAAAGTTTAATAAATCCAGCAAGAAATAACTAACACACCAAGAAAAAAGTGAACAACATAGTAACTATCAACTATAAAAAAGGAGTAGAGGATTCACCTACCCAAACTGGGTGAATGAAATAATTTTTGGGAAGCAATATCACCACAAAATGTGATCATTACAATGACAAAAAAATAACATGTCCTAGAAACTATATCTAATCTAATAGATTTAAAGTTATGAGATTACAACTTAATAAAATATTAAAGCTCAATTTGGTTTTTAGTTTAGCAATTTGGTACATTGTTGGGTGAAGGGGTCAGAAGAAGAGGGAACAAACATACCTGAGCACGCAAACGGCGCAAATGGAGAGAAGAGGGAGACCAACCACGATGATGACACAGACGGCAAGGCAGCAACGACCTCGAGCAATGCTGGACGAGGAAGCAACGACGATGACAACGACAAATACACGGGGAGCAGCAACACACGACGACACAGTGAAGCAAGCAACGGACGGAGGTGACGCCACTGTGCACTCAACGACGATGCAAGGAGCAGTGCGGTGGCGGTGGCCGGTGGCTGCGAAAATAGACCCCTTTCTGTAGGGGTGTGCAAAAAAACTGGTTTCACTGAAATGAATTGAAACTGAACTGAAATTATTTTAAATAAACCAGTTTTTTTAAATAAAAAACTGAACTGAAACCATAGTTTGTATGAAAAACCAAATTTTATGGTTCAGTTTAGTTTTAAACCAAATTAAAACTGGTTTTATTTAAACTCCAAAATTAATTTTACATACTCTTTTTTTCTCTTTCTCCCTTCACACACACACTCTCTCTCTCTCTCCTCTTTCTCCCTCTCCTCTCTCCCTTCTCTCTCTCTCTCTCTCTCTCTCTCTCTCTCTCTCTATCTCCATCTCCCTTCCCATCACTCTCTCTCCTTTCCCTCTCTCCCTCTCCCTCTCCCTCTCCCTTCCTTCCCCTCTCTCTTCCTCTCTCTCCTCTCCCTCCTCTCTTTCTCCCCCTCCCCTCTTTCCCCCCTCTCTCTCTCTCTCTCTCTCTCACCCCCTTCCTCTTTCTCCCTCTCCCTCCTTTTCCTCTCTCTCTCTCCCCTCTCCCTCTCCTTCCCCCTTCCTTCTTCTCTCTCCTCCCCCCTCTCTCTCTCTCCCTTTTTTTCTCTCTCTCCTCTCCCTCCTCTCTCTCTTTCTCTCCTTTTTCTTCCTCTCTCTCTTCTTCTCCTCTTTCTACCCCTTCCATCTCCCTTCTCTCTCTCTTTTCCCTTTCTTCCTTCTCTCCCTTCTCTCTCTCTCTCTTCCCCTCCTCTTTGTCTCCCTCCTTCTCTCTCTCCTCCTCTCCTTCTTTCTCTTTCTCTCTCTCTCTCTCTCTCTCTCTCTCTCTCTCTCTTTTTCCTTTCTCTCCCTTCTCTCTCTCTCTCTCTTTCTCTCTCTCTCTCCTTTTCCCCCTCTCCCTCTCCCTCTCCCTTCCTTCCCCTCTCTCTTCCTCTCTCTCTCCTCTCCCTCCTCTCTCTCCCCTCCCCTCTTTCCTCTCTCTCTCCCCCTCTCCCTCCATTCCCCTCTCTCTACCCCCTCCTATCTCTTTCTCTCTCTCTCCCCTCTCCCTCTCCCTCCTACTTCCTTCTTCTCTCTTTTCTTTTCTCTCTCCCTTTTTTCTCTCTCTCCTCTCCCTCCTCTCTCGCTCTCCTCCTCCCCTCTTTCTTCCTCTCTCTCTCTCTCTCTCTCTCTCTCTCTCTCCCTTCTCTCTCTCTCTTTCCCTCCCTTCCCCCTTCTCTCTCTCTTCCTCTTTTTTCTCTTTCCCCTGTTGTTTCTCTTCTCTATGTCCTCTCCCCCCCTCCCCTTTCTCTTCCTCTTTCTCTCTCTCTCTTTCTCTCTCTCATTTTTTCTCTTTTTTATTTCTCTCTCTTATTCCTCTCTCTCCTTCCCTTCTTTCTCTCTCCTTTTCTCTTGCTCTCATTTCCTTTTTTCTCTCTCTTTTTCTCTCTCTTTCTTTTCCTTTCTCTCTCTCCTTTCTTTTTCTCTTTTCTCTTTCTCTCTCAGTATTTTTTCACTCTATATCCCTCTTCTTTTTCTCCCCCTTTTTTCTCCAAAATAAGAGAGAGAAGGAGAGAGAGATAGAAGAGGAAAAAAGAGAGGAGGAGAAAAGATAGGAAAAGAGGAGTGAGAGAAGGAGGAGGAGGAGAGAGAGAAAGAGAAAGAGGGAGAGAAATTGAGAGACAGAGAGGAGAGAGGGAGAAAGAGAAAGAGAGAGAAAGGGGAGAGAGAGAGAGAGAGGGAGAGAGAGACAGAGAGAGAGAGAAATGAGTGAAAGGGATAGAGAGAGAGAAAAGGGAGAGAAAAAGAAAGGGGAGGGGAAGAAAGAGGGGCAGGGGAGAGAGAGAGAAAAAAAAGGGGGAGAGATGGAGATAAAGAGAGAGAGGGAGAGAGAGAGAAAAGGAAAAGGCAGACAGAGAGAAAGGAAGACAAAGAGAGTGAGGGGGAGAAAGAAGGGGAGAGAGAGAGAAGAGGAAGAGAGAGGAGGGAGAGAGAGAGAGAGAGAGTGGGAGCAAAGAAGACAAAGAGAGGAAGAGGGGAATGAGAGAAAGGGAGAGAGAGAGAAAGAGAGAGAGAGGAGGGAGAGAGGACGGGGAAAGAGAGGAAGAGAGGACAGAGAGAGAAGGAGAGAGAGAGAAGGAGGGAGAGGAAAGGAGAGAGATTGAGAGAAAGAGAGATAGGGGAGAGAGAGAGAGAGAGAATGAGAGAAAGGGATAGAGAGGGAAAAAGAGAGAGGGAGAGAGAAGAGGGAGAGAGGGAGAGAGAGAGAGAGAAAGACAAAGAGAGGTGAGGGGAGAAAGAGGGAAAAGGAAAATAGAGAGGAGGGAGAGAGATAAAGGAGGGGGAGAGAGGGAGAGAAGAAGATAGAGAAAAAAAAGAGAAAGGAGAGAGAGGGAGAGAAGAAGATAGAGAAAAAAAAGAGAAAGGAGAAAGAGGGAGAGAAGAAGATAGAGAGAGGAAGAGAAGGAGAGAGAGAGAGAGAGAGAGAGAGAGAGAGAGAGTGTGTGTGGGGAGAGAGAGAGTGGGGAGAGAGAGGGGAGTGTGAAAACTAGTTTTAGCCTATAAACCAGTTTAAACTGGTTTTTTTAATTAAAACCAGTTTTATTTTTATGAACTAGTTTAAACTGGTGCACTGTATTATAAACTGGTTTAGAACCAGTTTCATATGTGACAAAGCAGTTTGGTTCAGTTTCTAAACCATTTAAAATGGTTTAGTGCAGTTTCAGTTCAGTTCATAGAAAAACTGAACCATGCACACCCCTACCTTTCTGATGTGTGTATTAGTGAGTGTGTGAGTGAGCCATTGAGAGGCTCGAGTGAGGGGAAGGGGAATTGGGGTTAGGTTTTTTTTTAAACGGCAAAACGACGCCATTTTTGGGAGACCTCCCCTCAAAAACTATGATCATAGATTTCTTTTAGTTTACCCTTTTGTAAAACGGTAATCATAGATTCTTTTAGATCATTCTGCAAAATTATGACTATAGATACCTTTAGGTCACTCTAAAAATCTGTTGCCATAAACCCCTTTTTAAGCCATCATTTTGTAAAACCGTGACTATAGACATTTTTATGTTACTCTGCAAAATCTTGACCATAAATACTTTTAGGTTATTCTAAAAAATTGTTACCATAGACTTTTTTATATCACTCTTCAAAACTGTTACCATAAATCCCTTTAGGTCACCCACTAAAACCGTGATCATAGATCCTTTTAGATCACTCTTTTGTAAAATCGTGACCATAGCCCTTCTAGGTCACCCTTTCGTAAAATCGTGACCATAGACCCTTTTAGGTCACTCCCAAAACCATGAGCATAGATACCTTTAGGTCACCCCCTAAAACCATGACCATAGACTCTTTTAGGTTACTCCTCAAAACTATGACTATAGACCCCTTTACGTCACATTTTTTTGAAAAATCGTGACCATATACCCTTTTCGGTCACCCCTAAAATCATGATCATACATCCCTTTAAGTCACCCCCTTAAACCGTGACCATAGATCTTTTTAGGCTACCTTTGTTTAAAATCTTGTAACCATAGGTACTCTATGGTCATCCTTTTTTAAAAAACCGTGACTATATATTTTTTTTTGTCACGATAAAAAATTGTGATCATAAACCTTATATGAACATGATTTTTTACATAACGAAAAAAATTTATGACCATAGACCCAAAATATTATAATAGTAAATGACAATTGTTTGGTTGGGACTGTTTAGCTCCTACATAATCATCAAAATGATGTTCTAATTAAATGATTATCATCTATCTATAATATTATTTTGATGACTGAATAGACGATAATCAGTCCAAATTAAATAGTTATATCCATGTATAATAAGTAAAAGACAGATCATATAAACTAACATCACACATACGTATTTTTAGCTATTTTTTGTTGAAGATTCTTATAGAATAGCTCGGCTCATTTTTTTTCATATGAAAATAATTATGGTTTAACTCAACTAAATAGATGTGTATAAAATATTTGCACTGCTATAGTGACAGTCAAAAATAATATATTAATAATGATATAATAATATATTAATAATAATAGTTAATAATAAGAAAAAATAGATAATAATAATAATAATAATTAATAATAAGAAAAAATAATGATATAATATAATAATAATAATGATTTATTATTAATAAAAAAAAGTTAATAATATATATTACTAATAATGATTTATTATTGTCATAATAAACAGTATTATAATAATAATAATAATAATAATAATAATAATAATAAGTAATATTATTATTAATCATACTACTCATAATCATAACAAAAATATTAATAGTCGTACCATTTTTTAGTTATTAAAAATAATAATCTTTTAAAAACATTAATAGATTAATAATAATAGTTAACTATATATTAAAAAATAATAAATAAAAATAAAATAATGATATAATAATAATATATTATTATTGTTATGCTTTCTCGAATAACAATATATTAAAATATTTTTATTAATACATTAATAATAAATTATTATTGTTATAATAAACAGTATTATAAAAAACTAATAATATACTAATGATAATAACAATTACTCATATATAATAATAATAATAATAATAATAATAATAATAATAATAATAATAATAATAATAATAATAATACACTACAAGAAACGTCGTTAAAATCGACGGCTAAATTGACGGCTAAGTTGTCGATAATATTAAAAATTGATGGCAAAATCGACGGTGACGGTGATCGCTATTAAACTTGTCGATTTTTTAAAATTTTAATAAAATCGATGGCTTGCCAAGCCGTCGATAATAATATAATAAATCGACAATATTTTCGTCTATGAGTTTGAGAATTTTACCTGCTTAATAAAATCGATAACTTTGCCGTTGATATTATTATATAAAAGCGACAACGTCTCTGTCGATATTTGATTCAATAAAATTGACAGAAGGGCCGTCAATTTAATTATTTAGATACTGACAAATTTTTTATCTATATTTTATTTTTTTTTTGTCTATTTTAAATTTTAAAAGCGACAACGATACCGTCAATTTTAATAGCTATATTTTTTAATTATTTTTTTTACTTTTAAGGAAAATAAACTTTTAAATATAGAAATAAAATTTATACAAAATATTAGATAACAAAATAAATAAACTTTTAAATATAAAAATAAAATTTATACTAAATATTAGATAATGAGTTTACAAACTTATCAAAACAATAAATAATCCTCTAACATAAGGACTCAAGACAAGATAAATAACTAAACTTAGACTTATATTCGTTTAAATTTCAATCCACTAATAATACAAAATATTCAAAGCAAAGTAAATAACCCTACTCATACTCGTCTAAATAATCATCCGAGTCATCAAGATCGTCAGAATCATCCTCCCTTTGAGAACTCTATGGTTGTCCTGGCCACTGCAGAATAGGTGGGAGTTTTCTACCTGGGGCTGTGCTTTTCTGGAAGCTTGGAAAAGTAAAAGGAGGAGGTGGGGGAACAATTGAAATAAGCACGTTATTATCCATAACATAACCGATACATATCTAAGCAAGTTCTGGTTTTCTATTATTAATGATTTTAATTTCCTAAATATCAAAGGAATAATATTCAAAAGAGAGTGGGAAAATTAAGTAGTTAACTCACATTTCAATTATAAATTGATGGATTTGAACCCACTGCTGATTTGCTAGCAGAGGTGTATAGAAGAGAGATAGAAGCAAACATTAAACCTGAAAAAGTTTAACAATTTCTTAAAGATGAACCATTTGAAGCCTACATAGGGTGTTTGATGTTAAAATGTGAGAGAAATGAATTCTACTGATCTTAAATTGTTACTAAATAAACACCTTTCTCATTGTACCACTCAGGAAGCAATCTTTCTCATCCACTTCCAACACAAACATGGAAACCAGTAAGTCTAGCGGAGGCTGCAAAATCCAATTGTCACATCAAGATAATTATAGCATATCAGGTGGAGAGAAAATATCACAACTTACACTCAGGAAAAAGGTAAGCCTTGCTTAGTGCAGGACATTCATAAGGTGCTACCTATAGAAAATACAAAAAGAAAAATAAGGGAACATGTATTAGAAATAACTGCATTCGGTTCAAGTGACAAACTCAATACAAAATTTGAAGACAAAATGCATAGAAAGCACTTAAGGAAGGATATACTAGAAATTAATATGTATATTGCTTCCTTCACCATTTGTAATAATTCAAAAGAAAAATTGCACATGAGAAATATATATGTATATATTCCATAAACATTTCATACATCTAAAAAAGAGAAGGAATCGCAAACGAGAAGATCACACTATTCTAAACATCGATGTATGAGATGCAATGTGCAATTGAAAACATAAGATACCACTTCTTTGGATATGATTGCCAGCTCCCCAGGTTTAAGTCCTTGTTTAGCAAATTTCCTTGCTGCATAACCCTGCAATTACAAAATGATATCAACTACACAAACCAAAAACCGAAAAGAAAATGGAATTCAAGTGAAAATAAATGTATCCATTGAAGTAGTTCAAGAAATAGAGCTAGAGAAATCACTTACGTTCCGGAGAAGGCCAAAATGCCAGTAGTTAGAAGGCCTCCAAACTGCACAAAACAATGTTGAGTTTAAGAGGAAAGAAAAAAATTGAGTTAATATCACAAATACTTGATACTTATAGCATCATCAACACTAAATGTTTGTATCACACAAGACAAAGTTGGGGAACTATGGCTAGCTAGCTAGCTGGAAAGTGCAATACTAAGGATTGTACAAAAAATAACATAGAGGAAAACTATTCTCAAAGCTTTTAAGTTACTATCAAATATAGAAATTGAAAACTCATAGCTTACTTCTTTGGACTTTGGAAATTTGTAACAAACAAGTGTGTGAATGTGACTGTGATGTGAGGAACGATATTTATTGGATTAGAATTAATTAACTACTAGAGTTTCAATCATTTAAAAGATAAAAGATTCAATGAAAGGTGCACAGCCGGCTGCAGCTACCACAACCATATTTGGAAACTCAAAGTAGTTTATTTTTTTTTATAAAAAAGCATCACTAAAATAGAAAACACTACTAGGAATCTTTAGAATCCAAGAAACCATGAGTGTTCTCCTTGCTACTCTCCTCTTACAAATGCCAATTCATCTTTTTTTTTTATCAGAAGAAGAAAGCCATCCAAACGGGTCCCACCTGGTTCACTTGGAATATCAATCATTGGTCAAAGCCTTGGTCTTCTTAGAACTATGCATTCAAACAATGCAGAGAAATGGATTGAACAGAGGATCAGAAAGCATGGTCATGTTTCAAAACTAAACATGTTTGGAACACCAACTGTTTTGATTTATGGACAGGCTGCAAACAAGTTCATATTTTCTAATAATGGACGCACAATTGATAACAAGCAAACACAGTCCATTAAGATGATCTTGAGAGGAAATGATATATATTAGAAATCGAGATAAAATTGGATATTTAACTACCATCTACCAAATGCATGCATGTTAATAAATTTTTAAGTAGCGTTAGTATTTCCTAGGAGAAGTGGAAATAATCCAAATCTTGCATGTCTCATAGATATCTGCCAAGGCTTAGTCCTAAATTCTTATTAACTATCAGCCTCCAAATGCATGTATGGTAATGAAGTGGGTTTACGATTAGTTCATAGTTTGAATTTCTAGATTTAGAAGGGGATTATGATTAGGTTATAGTTTACACTCAAACTCAACAACGTAACAGTAATGATACCTGAATTAGGGAATTTCCAAATGAAACTGAAATAGTAATGATACCTGGTTCTTATGAGCTCGATATAGAGAGAGTGGAGAAGGACCAAAGTAGGAGGAGCGACGGCGGTGCGAACGTGGGTGCGATAGCAGCACGGCAGAAACAGAGCGCAACGGTGGCGCGAGCAAGAGGAGCAACTGCGGTGCAACCGTAATGGAGTGACAACAGCAGCGGAGAATGACGGTTGAAAATGGTGTGAATTTGGGGGGTTAGTGATGAAATGGGGAATTTGGGGGAAGTGGACGCGGGGTTTGTGATGAAAATGGTGTGAATTTGGGGGTTAGTGATGAAATGGTGTTTTTGAACTTTGGAGGCGGGAGGTGGACGCGGGGCTGTGTTTTTAGTAATAAAAATCGATGGCAAATTCGTCGATTTTAATTTAAGAAAAAGTAACACCCTAAGCAGCTATTTTATACATTAAATCTACATTGTTTATTTGATTTTAGAAAGCAATCTAGACCGTTCAAAATTAACGACGGTAAACGTTGTCGATAATTTAAATAATAAAATAGACGCAATGTTCATCGATTTTAAAATAAAAGTATTTTCCGCATCTGTTCCGTCGACAATGGACGATAATAGAAAAATGGTTAATACATTATAAAAAAATCGACGACCAGGCTGTCAATTTTTTTGTTTTAGTTTTAATTATCTTTTTTTGAAATATCGACAGCAAGTTATCAAAAAATATCGACAGCAGTGATAGCCGTCGATTTTTTGCGTCAAAAAATACGCTTTTTCTTGTAATAATAATAAATAATAATAATAAAATTAATTGTTAAAATAGAAATAAATAAATTTATTCATCATAAAAATATAAAAAAATATTTATCCATTGAAGATGATCTAGATATTCAATAATATGTTCTTGAGATAATGTAAAATTACGAACCATTTTTTTCTCTTAATTTTACTCTTCATTCACTTAAATTACTCCCTCACTTTCCTTCTATTCTTTTTCCTTTCTTCCTTGCAATTAAAGAACTGAAACACTCCCTCCCTTACAACACAAAACGCTAAAACCCTAATCTCCTACCAACACAAAATGTTGAAACCCTCCTTGCAACCAAAAACCACGAACCGTCACCAAAGGAAACAACCTCACTTGCGTTTTGCGTTATGAAGACCCCTTCAGATTTCTCCCACAACATGTGTCGAATATGCAGCCCAGCTCATGTCAATCGCAACTTGCGATAATGAAACAACCTCACTTGCGTTTTGCGTTATAAAGACCCCCTTCAGATTTCTCTCACAACACGTGTCGGAGATGCAGCCCAGCTCATGTCAATCGCAACTTGCAATTTGTTTCTGTCACCTGCTAAATGCAAATTGCGTTTTGGGGGAATGGATCCTCTCAATTTTTTTTAACAATTGAGAGAGTAAAATGTAATTTCTCACCATTAATTTTGTAAGTGGGATCAATAATAAATATGAGAGGGAGAACAATAAAGGGTTAGAAATCACACTTTACACCCTCAATTTTTTTAACAATGGAGAGGATTCATTCCCACGTTTTGGACAGTCTCAAAATGGTCAAATGGTCGGTCTTATTTATATGCAAGAGTCATGGGACACGTTTTGATAGTTAGTTTTTCTCTATGTCAAACACAGCTTGTGTTTTGTAGCTATTTTTTTTGTTCATGCAAAACATGATTTGCGTTTTGTAGGTCTCTGCATGTTCAGATCTACATATGTGGATAACACACTATATACTAATAATATATAATTGAATAACATTATTTTTTATTACATTTGTAAATTAATTTCTAGAATAGCTCATACATCTAATAATTTTTTTTAATAGTTAAAATAAAAATGATCTAAATTAAAAGAAAGGACATGATTGAAAAGGAATTTTCCTCTTTATTTTTTATACATTACACACTAGAGGACGGCGGAAAGTAAAGGAACAGGACAACACGGACACCAACTGATTCAGAATGTTCAGACTTCAGATAGTGAATCAATAATAAAATTAGCCAGCTTAGGCTGAGAATGCAAAATGTTTAAAACAAAATAAAAAAGCAAAGATAATTAAAAATAAATTAGTTATTCATATAAAAATATTTTTAATTTAAAAATTATAATTAAAATATTAATACATATTATATTAAATAATTTAATCAAATATATTAAATTATGAGAAAGTTTAAGAGACTAACACTTTTATTAAAATTTGACTAGTACTTAATCAGTAAAAGAAAAATAAATAATCTTATACTATTAGATGAAATCTTATACCATTAAAAATATAAAAAATAACTAATTAATGATTACAAATCACAAAACTTACCAAACTCTGACAATTCTCTTAAATTTTTTGCACGAATTATATAAATAGTTGTTTAGAACATATTAGTTTTTTCTTGGACGACGGTAGCTGAATATGTAAGGTATGTCGGAATGGCTGATGTGCTAAACCCATTGAAGTTGGTACCTGAAGAAATAGTATACGCCCCCATTTTAGGGAAAACAAGCCAATCTTCCAATTCCAACTCCATAAGCTGGTGATCTCTTAGCACTGTATCTAAGGAATCACATGTTGGTCCAAACACAGTTGAAGAGTAAGTTTTGGACTCATTCTCCCCGTCATGTTTTGAGCTGCACCTGAGTGGCGTGCACGTGACGCGCGCGAAATCAAACATTATGCAGTTCAAACATCCATAAATCCCGTCGTTGATCCAGTACTCTCTCAACTCTCCTCTCACGCGCTTCCCGATTACTTTTGTTGCCAACGTAAAAGCCGTTTCAGCAAAATAACGGCCAGGCTCGCCAATTACCGTAATGCCCTCTTCGTTTCCGAAGTTGGCTTCAAGAGCATCGTTCACGTGAATTGCAGCCGCATCGAACTCTGTGCCAGAACTGAAACCGCCACCAATATCGAGCACGTGCATCTTTGGCATGCCTAGTTTTGAAGCCGTTTCTAACACACCCTTCGCAGCAGCAATGGCTCCGTGATATGCTTTAGCGTCAGCTCCTCCGCTCCCAATGTGGAAGGAAACTCCGATGACAGTTAATCCTGCATCATGTGCAGCCTGGAGTAGCACTGGAACTTCCTCCAGTAGTGCACCGTATTTTAAACCCAAGGAGTTTCGCGCTCCACTGTCTTGTGGCGGTTTTATACGAAGGAGAAGCTGGCAGTTTGGGTGCCATTTTCGAATCTTTTTTACCTCTTCTTTAGAGTCAAAGGTTGTGATGTTGACTCCAACGCTTGCAGCGTAAGTAATGTGGGACGCTGATTTGCATGGGTTAGCGTAGATGATTCGATCCGACGAGACGCCAAGGGTCAACACGGCTTCTATCTCTGCTTTGCTGGCGCAGTCGAAACTGGAACCCAGTGCTGCCAGTGTTCCAAGCAGGGATGGGTTAGGGTTGCATTTCACCGCATAGAATGGTTGAACCGTTGGAAGCATTCTGGACCAGTGGTCCATGAGGTCCATCACCACCCCTAAATCAAGAACCATAAATGGTGATTCAGTTTCTGGTTTCTCGTGAATCACTGATTGAATGTAACCAAGGATGCCATCACTTTCTTGGCATAATGAAGCTACTGGTTTGCCCTTCACCCCTGACGCAGAAAGAATGGGATTGAGGCTCAAAGAATAGGGTTTATCATCTCCAACAATGATTGAAGGCATTATTATTCCGCGTTAGCCTTCCTTTATAGCTTGGCTCTTTAATGTGTGAATGAATGAGAATGTTAATGATATTATTAACTTTGAGAAGTTGGCGGAGAACATAATAATGCATGATGGCCATATTTATATGCAAGCTAAGATGACCAGGTGCAATGAGAGACTGAAAGCTAAACAAGATTGAACGAACTGAAGGCACAATAATGCTTCCACGAGAGCCACGAGGAAACATTAAAAACATAATTGTCAGTTAAATGATTAATATGTGAAAAATTATATTAGCTTGGGACGTTGAAGGAATGCCAATGACGACCATATTTATTCACTGGTGAAAGATTAGATGTAGTTGAAAGGTGCAAGAGCCAAGAGGACGGTACAGTGCCCGTTACAGAGTACAGAGAGTCAGAGACTAGACGTAGTGAAAGGTGCTAGAACCACGACCACGGTGCCAACGATACTTTTTAGGATGGAAAAGTATATGTAAACAATGAAAATATTAAACAATGAAAATAATAGATATATTAAATGTTTATTTTAATGGTTATTTTAATATTAAAATTTAAATAATTAATTTGGAGGTGTAATGTGTTTTTATTTGATTGGTAGTTGTTTATATTGTTCAATAAAGACATTGTTCCTAGCATTCTCTTTTAGAATTTAAAGCCCCAATCATAAAAAAAAAACGAAATAGAAAAAAACCCTATTGGGTGCTAGTTCGCTTTTAGTATTTTTAATTATTATTTAATTCATATAAATATTAAATTATTTTTAATAGATAAATTTTATTAATTTATATGTATAAATTTTTAAATAATATAAATATAAATTATTTTAATTTATGTGTGTAAAATTAGAATAAATATAAAAATAAATTATATATTTTTGTATATAAAATATGTGTAAATATAGGTACAAAATATTACTGACAAAATAATAATATTTGTTGATAATTATATAACATTATTCATAAAAAAAATATTAGAGAACTATCTTTTGTTATTATTTTTAATTATCAACTCAATTCTTTTAATTTAGTATAATCTAATAACATATTTTAGTCTATATTTTTAAATATTAATAACTAATTAATAGTAAAAAATAATAAATTTTAATAGTTCTCAAATGCTACCAATATCTTTTAAAAAACCTAAATGATCATATCATTATTAATAATTTAATATTATAATATTCAAATTGTATATTTATATATTATAATTATTGAATAACGATAAAAAGACAATAATACAACTTATTTTATATATTTTTTAATATATATATAATTATATATTTATTATATTTAAATTTATTTAAGTATTTCAATAATAATTAAAAAATATAAAATAAAATAACTTTGATTTTATATATATATATATAACTCAACACTTAAAAAACTCTTTAACCTTAAGGTAATAAATTTTAAATTATAATAAATTTTTAATTTTAAATTTTCATAATATAAAAATAAAATATCTAAATATTAACTAATATTAATATAAAATATTAATCTATAATATTTTTCATTGTAAATATACTTTATTATTTTCCCTTAATATTAAAATGTTCATGAAAAGTTATTAACTAATTATTTGAGATCAGAGTGTGCGATATTATTAATTAATATGCTTCAGAATATTGTATGATACGATAAAATTCCATATATATATATATATATATATATATATATATATATATATATATATATATATATATATATATATATATATATATATATATATATATATATATATATATATATATATATATATATATATATATATATATACACTAGTGCAAGTAGCAAATTTTCTAATTAGAAAATATATATTCTAGTGGAAGTAGCAAATTTTCTAATTAATAACCGACAATATATATTCTAGTGCAAGTAGCAAATCTTCTGATTAATAACCCACAGTTTCTTTGGATCATATGGTTAGAGAGTCTCGTTATACATATAAGTTTTGTTAACAAATAAATCTATCCAAGTTAATTCTAATCCAATAAAATCTATTTACATAATATACAATACATGTATAAAATTATGTCATTTTCTTTTCAACGCACTACAACAAATATGGGTTTTCGCAACGGTCAAAAACCGTTACCGTAGATTAAAAAACCGTTCCTAAAACTTTAGGCAACGCTTTGGCAACGGTTTTTGACCTGTGGTATATGCGGCCGTTGCCAATGCTCATAGGCAACGGTTTTTTACCTAAGGCAACGACAACTGAAAAACCGTTGCCATAGTTACTGGCATAGACAACGGTTTTGAAAGAAAATTTTAAACAACGGTTTTGAACCGTTACTCGATAAGCAACGGTTTTAAACCGTTCTCTTTCATGATCCAACAGTTTAAAACTATAACTGGATAGACAACGGTTTTAAACTGTTGTAGTTTTATTATTCACAAAGCTAACGGTTTTAAAGCATTATCGTTGGTATCATTTTCTGGCAACGGTTTTAATACCATTGTCATTTTATAGTCGTCTAAGACAACGGTTTTAACACCGTTTTATTTTGTGACTTTTGACAACGGATTTTTGTAATGATATAATTCTTTATTTATAATATTTTTCTCATGTTGCATTGAAATTAGTTCCAACTATTTTTTTAATTTAGTGTCAATAAATAAGCTTAACTATTTAAATCAAATCACTAAAGAAAAATATACATAATAAAGAAAAATAGTACTCATTGCTTTGCATCATTTTACAACTTAAAATACACCAAACGAAATTCAAATCCAAATTAGAATCAATTAATTCATTGATTGCACACTCAAAAAACTTCAAAGTTTACAATCTATACATGTTGACACTAGCCAAGCCATTACCGATTAAGAACTTGATGTAGCAAGTAGCATTCTCAATCAACATGTAACTGCTAAAGTAACTAAAAGAACATTGATTAGCATCAAACATAATGCAAACTACAAGAAGCATAGAAGAGAAACATGCAATACAAAGCATATCACAACTTTGATCTTAGCAACATTGTTTGCTCTCTCTTTATCTGATGAGGAACTCCTAAGGATTTGGTTCTTAGACAAGCCACGGAATTTGTTTCCAAGTCTGCTGCCACCGAGAATGTCCTCAGCTGAGTCATCAAACAAATTTAATCCCTGAATATTACCATAATTTAAACACTCATTTTGTGAAACACTAAGACATCCATTGAGAGAATCAACTCGGAATTCTCAGCACTTTACATGCTAACAAGATAAACCAACCAGCAATTAAAAAACAACCATTAATAATAGAAAATAAGCTTAATCCAAAACTAAATTGAATTCAAACAAAAATTCTATGCTTAACTTTTTACATAGAGAGAACATATTCAGCTAAATGACTCTTTGATTTATAATAGAAAATAAGCTTAATCCAAACACACACCGAACCTCAGCAGACCAAGTGGGGGACAGTGCAGTGGACGCAAGCAGAGAGGAGAGCACGGAACAGCAGTGGATGACAAAGTAGGAACCGATGACGACGCAGAACTATTTTCTCCTAACATTGTTCAGAACAAAATCTCATTAAAGAAAAAAAATTCAATCAACAAAGTAACTAATGGCATAATAAACCAACATCATCATAGCAACAACCAACAAAATTCATAATAAGCGAAACTAGTTCATAAACCAAATAAAATGAAATCATGGGGTTCTTCCCAAAAGATTTTACCATAATAGAAGAATAGTCTTTATAGTTTATACCTCAAAGCAAACAGGGCAATTGTGATGCATTGTTTTTTTCAAACAGTGATGACCAGCTTCCAATAATTTAGAGTAGCAGCACCCTAAAACATATAATGATTAATTTACAAGGATCAAGAAAAAAAGATATAACTATGCAGAGAAAATCGGAAAAAAAAAATAAGGAACAATGAATAAAACTCACCATATTTCTCACTTCAATTCACCATTCCTAGCAGTATCATTAATCAATTACTCACTTAATCAAATTATAACTCAATAGCTGAATAACTAAAAAAAACTATACCTGATGCTTATTGATGCAGGCAGGTGACCCACAATCAATTTTATTTGCATTAAACAGTTCCAGCCAAAACAGAATTAATATTTTCCTATTTTGGATCAATGACAAAAAAAGAGCAGTGACCAAAATAGAAAATGCATTTCCAGCCAGAGAATCAGTGACCAAAACAGAAAATGCACTTCTAGCCAGAGAACCAGTGACCAAAACATGCAGTATTATACCAAATCAATATTCAAATAAAAACAGAAACTAAATCAATTAAAATCATAGAACAAGAGACACTTGAGTTACCTAAACAGAGGTTGAGCCACAATGAAGAGACAAAGAACCAGTGACACGGCACGATTCAGAAGCAGCGACATCCAGATTGTAATGCCCCCAAAGAGAAATACTTGAAGCCAAATCAAGCATGAAACACAACTAAAAAATATAATACAGATTAAAAGCCACAATACAATGAACATAACTATTGAACTATCCACATAAACTACACATAACTTCTATCCACTAAAGTGGCTACTTTCATCAATACGTGGGGAGAAGCTAGAAATACCGGGAAATGGTTGTTTCACTTTAATGGTGCTGTTATTTCTCAATTCATTCAATTAAATGAACGTATTGTGTACAAGATGTCTCTGGTATGGGTTGAGAGATGGATCGAGAACTTGCAGGTTGAGGCAGATGCTGGATCACTTGACTGGAGAAATGGGGGGAGGTACCTGCAAAGACACTCCGACGCTCAAGTCAGAATGGATCTAAGAGGTATAAGGTGTGAGGAATGAATGAATACCTGGAGGGACCTGGGTCCTCTATTTATAGGTGATGGTAGTTATCTTATCTTATCTTGTTTGGCTAAGATAAGGGAGACGTTTGAATTCGAAAGTTGGTTAGGAGCTCTAGAGGGTCGGACCCGGGTAACCGAGTTCGGAGACCATTCCGGGCGTAGGATCCGTGGGTCGGATCCGTAACAGTTGCCCCCGGAACGAGAGAGTGAGGGTGCTCGGTCTCATCGCTGGAGGAACCTTTTCCTCGCCGTTTGTGGTTTGGCAAGGAGATCATTTATTTGGTTTTTCCAGTCGAGGTCGAGGATTTGGGGAGTTCCTGGCCGTTTCATGGTCAGGCAAGGAGCACGTTGTTTGGGCGTCTCATCACATGCCGGGTTTGATGACCATTCTGAAGAAGGGCCCGGAGATTGGGTCTGGAACAGTTGTCCCCGGAGTATGAGAGTATGCTTTCTTGGTCTCAATGCTAAGTCGTTGGGGAGTCCGATTCTCTGTAGTTTGGGAGATTGTGAGGGGCCTGAAAAGGGCGTGACATCATCCTGCATTTATTGGTAGGATATTGGTCAGTCTGGCTTTCCGCAAGTTGGAAGACCGTCAGCTCATGCTTGTTTTGTGTGGCCTTTTTTGGGTTGTTATTTGTGAACTTATTTTAGGCCTCTTGGTGGGCCGATTTCAAGACTTTGTTTATTTAGCTTATTTGGATATCTGTTTTATTGGCTTCGGGGTGATCGATTCCCGAGTAGCCGTTCACTTATTTGGATATCCGTGAGTAATCGATTCCCGTGTAGCCGTTTACTTATTTGGATATCCTTTGTTATTCGGATATCCGTTCTGTTATTTGGATATTTGTTTTATTGGCTTCGGGGTGATCGATTCCCGGGTAGCCGTTCACTTATTTGGATATCCGTGGGTAATCGATTCCCGTGTAGCCGTTTACTTATTTGGATATCCGTTTTGTTATTCGGATATCCGTTCTGTTATTTTGATATTTGTTTTATTGGCTTCGGGGTGATCGATTCCCGGGTAGCCGTTCACTTATTTGGATATCCGTGGATAATCGATTCCCGTATAGCCGTTTGGATATCCATTTTGTTATTCGGATATCCGTTTGTTGGCTTCTGGGTGATCGATTCCCGGGTAGCCTTTTCTCTTATTTGGATATCCGTTTTATTATTTGGATATCCTGTTTTGTTGGCCTCGGGGTAATCGATTCCCGTGTAGCCGTTTGCTTATTTGGATATCCGTTTTGTTATTCGGATATTCGTTCTGTTATTTGGATATCTGTTTTATTGGCTTCGGGGTGATCGATTCCTGGGTAGCCGTTCACTTATTTGGATGTCCATTTTATTGTTTGGATATCCGTTTTGTTGGCCTCGGGTAATCGATTCCCGTGTAGCCGTTTGCTTATTTGGATATCCGTTTTGTTGGCCTCGGGGTGATCGATTCCCATGTAGCCGTTTACTTATTTGGATATCCGTTTTGTTGGCCTCGGGGTAATCGATTCCCGTGTAGCCGTTTACTTATTTGGATATCCGTAGGTAATCGATTCCCGTGTAGCCGTTTGGATATCTGTTTTGTTATTCGGATATCCGTTTGTTGGCTTCTAGGTGATCGATTCCCGGGTAGCATTTTCACTTATTTGGATATCCGTTTTATTATTTGGATATCCGTTTTGTTGGCCTCGGGGTAATCGATTCTCGTGTAGCCGTTTGCTTATTTGGATATCCGTTTTGTTGGCCTCGGGGTGATCGATTCCCGTGTAGCCGTTTACTTATTTGGATATCCGTTTTGTTGGCCTTGGGGTAATCGATTCCCGTGTAGCCGCGTTTGGTTTGTGCCGTCGGACGGGGCAATGCTTTTGAGAAAATGAATTACATTTATGGTTTGGGCCTCGTTAAAACCTCCCAATGTGGGTAGGAAAGAGTGCCCAGTAAGAAAATATACGATTTAAACGACTTAAGCAATAAATGCAAGTAAAAAAGGCAAAATATATAAAGGGTAAAGAGATAGTCTTAAACGACCTCAATCTTGTTACTTTGGAAGGATGTTTCTACATATAGTAGCACCGTAAGTTGGTGGAATTTCAGGATCTTGGAAGCTTGGTCCCGTCTAGTCTTTCAAGCATGTAGGCTCTTTTTTCGATTACCATCCTAATTTGGTAGGGACCCTCCCAGTTGGGCGTGAGCATCCCTTCTCCGGGAGTGGGTGGACCGATATCGTTTTGTCGTAAGACGAGGTCTCCTGGTCCAAAGTCTCATCGTACCGTGTTGCCATTGTACCTTAGACTTATTCTTTGTTTTAGGGCTAGCTCCCGTAGGTGTGCTATACTCCTGACCTTGTCTGCAAGGTCCCACTCTGCCTCTTTGTCGTTTTCTCGCACGGTTCTGCGCGGACTTTGGTCTTGGCGTGCATCGAGGTCGGTGAGGAAGATTCCTGCCGCATCTTGGGATCTCTTGCGGAGGGTCGAGTTGGTGTTCTCACACTCTACCGCGACTTTCCGGTCTCTGTGTATTGTGCCGATAGTGCCGTCATCGGCTTGGAACTTCATGAGTAAGAATTTGGTGAAGATGACCGCCGAGAGGTTGTTAATGGTCTTTCTCCCGAGGATGGTGTCTGTAGGTGGTGGAGTTCTTGAGGATGACAAATTCGAAGAGGATGGTCTTTCTTTGGTTCCCGGCTCCGATGGTGAGGGGAAGTGTGATGGTGCCGTCCGGTTGGAGGAAGTTATCCCCGAGCCCGGTTACCCCATTATGGTGGGTTTGTAGGTTTTCATTTCGGAGCCCGAGTTTGTCGAAGGATCCCCTGAAGAGGATGTTGGAATCTGCTCATGTGTCGAGTAGTATTCTTCTGACCAGCCCGGTTCCTATCTTTGCGGAGATAACGAAGGGGGCATCTTTCGCCGAGGTGCCGTATTGGCAGTCCTCGGGGGAGAATGTTATCGCATTATTGGTGATGATTGTCGGGGTTTAGTTTCTGACTGCCAGGACCTTGAGGTTCTTTTTTAGTGCCGATTTCGACTTTTTCGGCTTTATCCTTGCTTGTTATGACGTTGACGACTATGGTCGGGTCTGTTTCTGGGCTTTCCCGAGGGGCTTGTCTTTATGTCCTTGGGTTGCGTCCTTCCCTCTCCGGTGATCTGTCTCTTTCTGTGCGCTTCGACTCCCTGATGATCTTGGCGAACTCGGAGAGCTTACCGTCTCATATGGCTTGCTCCAGAGCGTCTTTTAAGTCGATGCAGTGCTGTGTTCTGTGCCCGTATCCTCGGTGGTAGTCACAATATAAATTCTTGTTGCCGCCCGTTCATCCTTTAAGTGGGCGGGCCTTTAGAAGGATGCCTCGGTCAGCTATTTGGTGGTAGATATCGGTGATGGGAGCTAACAAGAGGGTGTAATTTGAGCATTTGTCGGTTTGGAATGTTCCTTTTGGTTTTCTCTTGGTGGGGTGTTTTGGCGAGGTGCCGTACTGCCGTTCTGCCGTTTATTGGCCGCCACGACTTGGCTCACCTCCTCATCGTTTATGTAATCTTTAGCGACGCTCTGAATCTCGTGCATAGTCCAGACTGGCTTCGCGGTGAGATACTTTCAGAAGTCCTCATTCATAAGTCCATTGGTGAGGCAGAGGCTCGCGACTGAGTCCGTGAGTCCGTCGACCGTCAGGTATTTTCTCGTAGATTCGTCTTGTCTTTGGGTAATTCCGAGCAAGCTAATGGGGTGTTTAGCTTGGGTGATTTTGATAGTGAACTGGGCCATGAACTTTCTGGTGATATCGTGGAAACTGGCTATGGACCCGTTTGGGAGGGCGTTGAACCATTTGATTGCAGGGCCAGCTAAGGTTATCGAGAAGGCCTTACACCGGATCATGTCGGCGGCTCCTTCCAGGTTCATCCTGGCCTCGAAGGTCGTTAGGTGTTCCCGGAGATCGTTGGTCCCGTCCTATTTCATGTCAGTGGGCTTGTTGAAGTCCTTCAGGAGTTTGGCTCTCAAGGATTTTTCTGTGAACGGGATGGCTTCCATTATCACGTGCATGTTTCCTGCTCGTTTGGCCTCCCGATGGTGCCGTCGGTCGTCTTCTCCGCGTCGGTGTTTCGGGTCTAGGGAAACGCTGCGATCGTGCTGTTTGCAGTGTTGTTGCTCAGGGGGCCTGGTGTTCCTGGTATCGCGATGAGATTAGGTCCAGGAGGTCGCTTGGCTTGTATGCTCCGGGTGGTACCGTTCTTTGGGTGTGACTCGGCCTTTGAGGTTTTGCACCCTGAGGCACAACTCTTGGATTATCTGGACCGCCTTCTCTCCCAGGCCATCGGGTGGTCGGGCTTCAGTGGGAGGACGGTTGTCCTCTCTTGGTTGTTGCTGGGTTGGGGTTGGTTGGCGATGTGCCACGTTTATTATCCTCCCGTGGGTGGGAGGAGTGTTATCTTGGAGTTCGGGAGTTGGGCTTTGTGGGTTTGAGTTGGGGTGTTGGGTGGAGGATTGCTCCTCGAGGTTCTCCGTCATGCCGCCACGATTTGGCTGTCCCCCGTATCTGTGCAAGAACCTTGAGAACTTTCTTGATCTATTGGCTCCTGAGAGGTCTGAGCTTGGCCACGGTGGTAGCATTTAAGGAGGTCGTTCATGATGAGCTTCCTTATGAATTTTTAGTAAGGTCCAAAGGGGAATTATGGCAACAGAGTTGTCACAGGTGAGGCAGCGGATGACAGAGGTTTGGAACCTAGTGTTGAAAGAGGTGACCTCGTGGGTTTGGAGGAAGAGCTTGAAGAGTTCAAAAGAAGAAGCAACCTCGGTGGGCATGGAGCCGAAGTAGAGGGAGAAGATGGGGCCATGGCGCTTGGAGAGACGGATGAGGGAGTGGTGAATGAGAGGGTCCAAGAGGTGGAGGTGTCCCACTAAAGGGAGGCGAGACTTTGGGCTCAGAGGATTTGGAATTTCACCGTTGGAGTAGGGCGAGGGTGCATAAAGAGTGTTATCACTAAGAAGGTAATTGCAAGTAACATTGTTCCTTTGGGATTTCGCCGTTGGAATAGGGCGAAGGTGTGTTATCGCTGCAAAGGTGATGTAAGTTAAGGAAACATTATTCCTTTGGGATTTCGCCGTTGGAGTAGGGCGAAAGGGTGCATAAACATGCAAAGGTGATGCAAGTTAAGAAAACATTATTCTTTTGGGATTTCGCCGTTGGAGTAGGGCGAAGGTGTGTTATTCCTGCAAAGGTGATGCAAGTTAAGGAAACATTATTCCTTTGGGATTTTGCCGTTGGAGTAGGGCGAAGGTGTGTTATCCCTGCAAAGGTGCTGCAAGTTAAGGAAACATTATTCCTTTGGGATTTCGCCGTTGGAGTAGGGCGAAAGGATGCATAAATATGCAAAGGTGATGCAAGTTAAGGAAACATTATTCCTTTTTGCTCTCAGTTACACGCAAGAAATCTGAGTTTGATGATTGCTCTTCTGGGTTATCCGCCATGCCGCCACAACGTTGCAAAGTCCCCACAGACGGCGCCAATGTACAAGATGTCTCTGGTACGGGTTGAGAGATGGATCGAGAACTTGCAGGTTGAGGCAGATGCTGGATCACTTGACTGGAGAAATGGGGGGAGGTACCTGCAAAGACACTCCGATGCTCAAGTCAGAATGGATCTAAGAGGTATAAGGTGTGAGGAATGAATGAATACCTGGAGGGACCTGGGTCCTCTATTTATAGGTGATGGTAGTTATCTTATCTTATCTTGTTTGGCTAAGATAAGGGAGACGTTTGAATTCGAAAGTTGGTTAGGAGCTCTAGAGGGTCGGACCCGGGTAACCGAGTTCGGAGACCATTCCGAGCGTAGGATCCGTGGGTCGGATCCGTAACATATTGTATACCTAACTGCACGCCCAATCAAATTCTAGCAATTCAAACAAGTGATGGTCCTGTAGTAAAATAGCATCCCTTGAGTAAAAAAAAAGTAGGAACAACACAATTGCACAACATACCCCTGAACTAAACTGCAGACAACTACAACTAACTTGAATGAACCATATTCTGAATACAATGATGTTTTTTTTTTCTAGTACCTTGTTAGGGGATTACTTTCTATCAAATAATCCAACTAATCCTAACAAAAATCATAGACTACCGTTTATGTTTAGACAATAATTTGAATAATATTCGATCCAATGTCACAACACCTAATCAATTTTCCTTTTTGAATTAAAAAAAAGCAGTTAGTGTAGCATGAGTAAGAAAGAGACTTGTAGAAAACATGGTTACAAAGTAAAAAAATGGACACATGAATAACTGTACTAAGCAACAGAGAGAAGAATTAGAAGAAAAAAAAACTCACTCTGCATGAAGGAAACGGGTCTTCGAAAATGTAGGACAGCAGACGACGGCGTGACTGCAAAAGCAGCAAAGCAGAAGCAGAAGAGGTGACAACCCACAAACGATAGCGAAAAGCATCGACGGCCAGGGCAATAACGACGATGGCGAAAACACGCAGCAGCAACTCCGTCTTCCTCGCGCGACACATTTCTCTCCTCGACGATGACACGGGTGACAACTGCAGCAGGACGCAGTGGCGAGCTGGGCGCGACGGGGTGCGGTGGCGGCGCGGCTCCCTCCCCTCTTCTCCCTTTTTCTCCGTTCTCTCTTTCTTTTCTTTCTTTTGTGGGTGTGTTGCCGTGTGTGTTGTGTTGTGTGTGAGGAGTGTGGCAGCAATGTGAGGAGGGAGGGAGGGAGGGTGAGTGTGAGTTAGGTTTAGTGTCAATTAGGGTTTTGTTTTGGAGGAAAAAGGTTAGAATTAGTATAGGTATTTTTAATAAAAATAGGAATAATTTAGAAATTAAAAATTATTTTTTTTATTTAACAATAATATTTATAAAAATATTATTTAATTATTAATTTGTAAATTATTTTTAATTAAATACACTAATTTAATAATTAGATATAATTAGATTAATTTTTTAAATTATAAATAAAATTTAAAATTTAATTATTCGAATTAAAGTATATAAAATTTTTATTATTTTTTAATTAGTAAATTTTTATAAATAAAAAATATCTAATTAATATAAAAATTTTTGAAAATATAATTTTGAATAAGTATAATAAACCATTTATATATATATTTTTTAATTTATATAATTATTTAAATATTAAAAATTTTTATTTGATAAAAAAATTATTGTAATGGTTATAAAATCGTTCTTTAAAATAGCCTAAGAAAATGGTTTTATTTTGTTGTTATAATGAAAAATTGAACTTCAACTGCAACACTATAAAAACCGTTGTCTAAGACTATCTAATAGAACGGTTTTAAAGTGTAGTAATTTAGGCAACGGTTTTTAAGCGTGTCATTTGTACAATTATTTAAACAACATTTACAAACCGTTGCTTAAAACAAATTCTTGTAACAGTTATAAAACCGTTCTTTAAAATAGTCAAAGAGAACGGTTTTATTTTGTTGCTATAAAATAATAAAAAATTGAACTTCAACAGTAACACTATAAAAAACCGTTGTCTAAAATTATCTAAGAGAACGGTTTTAAGCCGTTGCAGATTTTAGCGTTGCTAAAACCCATATTTATTGTAGTGACGTTTATGTCTCGTGTTTTTTTTCTTCTTTTTCCTCATTCTTCTTTTTTTTTTTTGTATTTTTTTGCGTTCCTTTTTCTTTTTCTTCGCGTATTTCATCCTCTTCATCGTTCTTTTAATTACTGCTACACTACAAGAAAAAGTAATATTTGTAGCAAAAAAAATTATTACAAGAAATCGGAATTTTGAAACAAAAAAATTTTGTAACAAAAAAAAAAGGGTTGTTGCAGTATGTCCTGTTACAAAAAGTTTTTGTAACAAAAAATGGAACTGTTACCATTCAAAGTAATATTTTGTAACAAATTGTTCTAATACAAAAAACCAAACGTCGTTACAAAAGTGATAACAAATTTTGATCTTCAAAATATTTTTGGTGGCAATATATTTTTTTTTTTGTATTATAAAATTTTGTTACAAAATATAACTTGATTTTGTAACATTTTTTTTAGTTACAAAAACAAAATTTTTATTTTGTAACAATTTTTTTTAATACAAATTGCATGCATAATTTACCAAATTATTTTTTTAATTAATTGATATATTAACTACTTTACTGAGTAAGTCAATATTTATATAATATGTAAAAACATACATAATTCAAACATGCTTTATTTAACTAAAATTGTTTTAAAACAAAATAACATTAGTGAGTACATTGATTAGTTCTACAAGTTATATTTCTTGCACAAGTTCAACCAAAAGTTAAAAGTCTTAGTATCTCTATAAATCAAAATATTCTTGAGTCCTTTAGGTAGCATGTTGTCACCATTTTAGAACTCTTCTAAATGAGAAAAATCGAAACAAAAAAATTAAAAACAACATATAACACCAATTACAATTTTTTCCATTAACTTTTATTCAAAATTTTTAATTTTTTTTTGACAAAACCTCTCCTAAAACTTAGATATTTCCACCGTCTACGATTCCATCAATAACAACCAATTCATTATTTATTTCTCAGTCAATATACAACTAAATTTATCAAACCAAATAATAGCTATATATAGCTATTGTACCAATCATTTGTTTTCTGAAGAAAGCAACAATACGATGCATTTGTTCTATTTTCTACTACTTCCTCTATTTCAAATTTTAATTTAATTGTTTCATTAAGTACCATAACGAACACCACTTAACAAAGAGATAGATATAATCCAACATAGACTAGGGATACGTGATTACTAGACAATGAAACTAAATTATTTTGGATAATCATTACCCTTTTGGCCTAACTAACCTTCAAAATGAAAATTAAAGAAATTTCTAATTTATAACACATGTAGAAGCTTGTTTGAAATATTATTAATTTATTTTAATCTCAATCTTCAAAGTAGGATAACAGAGCCCGTGCCTCAACGTTTACATTGTTTTCAAAATTAGAACCATAACAACGAATTTCAACAAATAAAACAGAATTTACAAACAAACCTAAAAAAATTCCTAAGGAACAAGAACAAAGAATTTGCAAGTTTTAGCAAGTAAATACAATTTACAACCCGAATTAAATAAATAAAAACCTAAGGCTTGAAAATTTTAAAAATCATAATAAACAAGAAATCAGAACAAAGAATGAACAAGTGATACTTGAGACTCCATTGGAAGATGCAACCACGGATATGTAGAGATTGAGAATGACAAAATATCACGGCTGGCATAGGACCATGAATGACAGCGGCTACCCGAAGCTCCGGTGATGGATTTTCCATGACCAGAGACGCAACGACATGGCTGTAATGGAAATCAATGACAACAATATTCCCAGAAATTAAAAGAAATTGAAATCAGAGGGGAGAACGCCCTTATCGGCAGTGGATCCCGGCGAGGCAGCGCTGTTTTTCGGCGACGACGGTGACTCCACGAACGGCGACTGGGTGATGGAGAAAAAATATCGGTAAAGATTTTTCACAAAAATATCGCGTTGCAAGTATAGTTCTAAACTGACAATTAAACCTCAATCAACGTTTAGATTGTTTGTCACAAATACAAACCCAATAAAATTAACCGAAATATTCAAATCTCGGATCGTCTCTCAAGGAATTGCAGGGAAGTGTAGTTTATTATTGGTTATGAGATTGTATCTTTTTGGATTTTGAGTTTAATAAGCAAGGAATGTAAATAACAATAAAATAACTAATAACTAAGAAAAGTCCTAGCAAGGGTTGAGAATCGGAATTCCTATCCTTATTATCATTGTCAATTGTGATAGTAATTGCAAATTGCTCTCACTTAGTTAACCTCTAACAATTGAAGAAAAGTCAAGTGAGAAAATCAACTTGAGTTTACAAGTCCTAATCAAAGACTAGAGTTAGTGAATTTCAAGCCAACCGGCAATCTCCAATTACCATTCAACAAAAGACTTTTGAAAACTCAAGAGTCTCTAGATACTCAATCCAAGCTAAGAATACAAAAATCTAATTTAAAATCCAACCAAGCATTTTATCAAACATTTGGTAGGTACAAAACAAAAGCATAGAAAAGTAATAAGAGAATGTAAATCTAAGACCAACAATTGCAAGGAATCAATAATAACAAATAAAGGAAGAAGCAATAAACATGAAATACCTCAAATTGCATTAAAAAGGAAATTGAATCTAACATGAAGAATTCATAAATTAAATTGGAAAAATAGAGAAATCAATAAGAGAAGATAAACTAAGATGTTAGAACAATAGAATGTAGAAGAGAAACTAAATTAAAGTAAAGTAGAAATCTGAATTTGAGAAGAGCTAAACCTAAAAACCCTAAAACCTAGAAAGAGGAGAGAGCCTCTCTCTCTCTAGAAAACTACATCTAAACCTAACTAATGTGAATGAAAGTTGAATGATTGATTCCCCTTTTTCTAGCTCCACTCTGCAGCCTCTAATCAGTATTTTCGGGCCTGAAACTGAGTCCAAAGCAGCCCAGAAATCGCCCCCAGCGTTTTCTGTAAATTGCATCACGTGATGCTCGTCACGCGTACGCGTCAGCCACGCGTACGCGTCGTTGAACTTTTCACCTGGCCACGCGTGCGTGTCATCTGGAGAATGCAGCATTCACGCGTACGCGTCGCCCATCCGTGCGCGTTAATACTAGATTCTGAAATACTTGATTTCTTGTGTTCCTTCCACTTTTGCATGCTTTCTTTCCATCCTCTAAGCCATTCCTGCCCTATAAAACCTGAAAACACTGAACACACATATCACGTCATCGAATGGTAATAAGAGAGGATTTAAATTAGCAAATTTAAGGCCAAAGAAGCATGTTTTCAATCGCAGCACAAAATTAGGAACAAAAATGTAAAACATATGAATTGTATGAATAAGTATGGGAATAATGGATAAAATCCACTCAATTCAGTCTAAAATGTACCATAAAATAGTGGTGCATCATTGGGCGCAGCAGCACAAACAACGCCTTCTCCTTCTTCCTCGGTCTTCCTCCCTCCACACGTCTGTCTCTCCTATGCGTCCTCAGCGTCGTCCATGATGGGAGATGCGACGGCGGTGAAAGATGGCAACGACCCGCTCGCGATGAAGACGACTACGGTGGCGGCTTCCCTCGGCAATAGCAGAACGCGAACTGACAGCGACGATGGAGGCACAACAGCGCTCCTTCCTCGCGCAGCTCTTCCTCTCGCTCAATGTCTCCCCCTTCCTGACGGTGACACGACGGCACGGAGGCAGTGATGCCCACTGGCGCCGTCCTCCCTCTTCCCCCTCTCCTTCTCTTGCTCTCTGATTCCAGCTTTCCCATTTCTTTCCCTTTCTTTCCCTCTCCGTTCTTTCCTTTCTTTTGCTCTGTGTGTGTATTTTTGTGTTATTAGTGTGCATTTGGGGACAAAGTGTAACACCTTAAGCTGAATCCTATCCTTGAGGGCCTAGATAGGGTGTCACTCTCTTTGGGAAGCAAATTAACTCAATTATTATGCAAGAAAAAGGGGGAATACACATGAAGTTTCGAGGGAAATCAATAAACGATCTAAAAGATGGAATTGAACACACACAAGCAAGTTTGAGCAAATAAAATAACAACCAGATTCCCATGAGTACGGTTTTATAATAAAAAGAAAATGCCTAAAAATAACTGTGAAAAACCCAACGCGTCCTAACTAATTTTGTTGAAGGAACCCTCATCCTTATATCATATCCTATCGTTTGTCGTGACCCTTCGGTCTTCCATGAATCGGTGTACCAGTAATCCTCTTCCAACACTTTTTTGCGGGATGAAGATCCGGTTCTGCTGTGTGGGGGTGAACTAAGATCTGACGGGGTGCTGAAGTGGGAGAATAGGACACGTATTCCACTTTTGGATTTCCGCAAAAGGTCAATTTCTCCTCTCGGTCCTCCTCCTGGTTAGGGCTGCTGGACTCCTCTTCCTTTGTCTCAGAATCTGATTCGAGGTAGACCACCTCGAGTGACCATTTCTTAGGTGCTGAAGTATTCGTATCTAAAAAGGTTATGACAGGCAGTTGGGAGTCCTCTCCTGCAAAATCTCGACCTAAATAGATAGGTTGGAGTACGGTAGTAGTGGTTGTAACTACCCACGTGTGCTTTGAAGGATTATACTCAAAAGTCACCCTCGGGGGCGCTGCGTCGTCTCTACTCAATGTGCCATGCTCCTTTGGAGATAATATAGGAAAGAAAAGGGGTAAGAACTTAAAAGATCTCAGCAGGAGTGCTATGTAACACCTCCATATCTATCCCCAACCCATTTATGGGATATTAAAAATTATGTGGCATGGCATGTATTATGAACTTTCTTTGTAAAACGTAAAACATAATATGCATAAAAGAAAAGCATGTAACGTTGATATAGGCAACTCAAATAGAAAGGATGATAATGAAAAATCAACATAATCCTAACTTAAGAAAATAACCTTAAAAAGAATAATCACAATCAAACTTTCATTTATACTTTTCCTTTCTTAACTTGTAACTTTTATGGAAGGTATTGAACTCAAACTGGTATAAAAAGTGGGAGTCCCCTTCCCTTACCAAAGGTTCTTATCTCAAATGTTTTGGTGATCACCTTCCCTTACCGAAGGATCATATCAATATCTTGTCTTTGGGGGTCACCTTCCCTTATCGAAGGATCATCCTCTCAATTCAATTTACAAACAGGGTTGTTTAGGCATAGACAAGAAGAAAATCGTGCAAGAAGATAGACAAATATAATGATACAAGGGACATGTGAAATAATGATACCATAGTTATATGGCACAGGATAGGCATGTAGCTTCTAATTAAAGAGATATTAACAACATAATGACATAAATTACAAGATCATATTAATACACAAAAAATTGGGTATATTAAATAATCGAACAAAGCTTATAAAAGGGTATGTACTCTTGACCTAAAGGAATATTAATAACATAATGGCATAAATTAAAGGATCATATTAACACATATAATGAAAATAGGGCATATTAAATAATCGAACAAAGCTTATAAAAGGGTATGTACTCTTGACCTAAGGAATATTAATAACATAATGGAATAAATTAAAGGATCATATTAATGTACATAATGAAAATAGGACATATTAAATAATCGAACAAAGCTTATAAAAGGGTATGTACTCTTGACCTAGGGAATATTAATAACATAATGGCATAAATTAAAGGATCATATTAATGCACATAATAAAAACAGGGCATATTAAATAATTGAAAAAAGCTTATAAAAAGGCATATACTCTTGACTTTAATGACATAATGGCATAAATTAAAGGATCATATTTTTAATGCACATAATGAAAATAGGGCACATTAAATGATTGAACAAGATTTATAAAAAGACATGTACTCTTGACTTAAATGGCTTGTAAAGTAGTAGTAACAATTATAGATTCATTATGAAACTACACAAATATGCATGTACTCTTGATCAATAGGTTTTAAATGATGATGGATTTCTGTATGGGAGAAACTTTGATGACAAACATGATTTTTGTGTGTAAAGGAAAGGAAAAAGAGGAATAATGCCATAAGACACACAACTATGATAACATGATAAGGACAACATAAATGGTAAAAAAGATGAAAAATAGAGCATAATACATGTCAAATATAAAAGTAAAAAGCATAATTGCCTACTTTTTTTTCTAACGCCTCTTTGTTGACTATGAAATTGACTCTTGTGTTTGCACACACAGAATATTTTTGTAGGAAGAGAAGGTAGAGGATTAGTGTTGGAGAGAAGTGATCTTCTACCTATCGGTGTACCCATATTTATATACTTTTGGTGGTAGGTGTGGTTGGGATATTTTTAAATTCAAAAGAAGGGAGGTTGTTAGATTCCTATCCATAATTTAAAATTCTAGGCCTATCTCCTAACTGATTTTTAAATTTCAAAAATCAAATTTTCTAGAAAAGGTGAGGGGCAGTTGTTACATTACCACCCCCGTAAAAAAAAAGAATTTGTCCCCAAATTCCATGTCCTGAATTAGTCAATAAAGGTCATTAGTAAGATGCATGGTGATTTGGACATGGGTAAGCTAATCCTACTAGTAGTAGAGAGAGATGAGAAGCACCGGTATGGAATAGTTAGAGGGATCCTATTAATTGTGTACTTACCTTCGATTTGATCTTTTGACTCGTGGGCTTCCTTGCTGCTGAGGGCAAAGACTCGTCCTTAACACTGTGGTAGGTCAGCAGGGGGTAGGGAAACTGCCGGGCATTCCCTGACAAAATGCCCTGGTTAGAATTACCGGAAGCAGACATGTTGCCCCGCGAAGCACCTACCCTTGTGTTACTTCCCACACGAAGCACACTTCTTGAGCTCGGCGGCCTTCTGTAAGGCATTGGTGGAAGTTTCCAGGTGGTTCGTGCCTTGTTAAGTTTGCCCCTTTGTAGGTCCTCCAAGAAAGGCCTTCTTCCGTGCTAGTTGTTGAAACGATTCTTGGTCCAGCTGCCTTTTCTTAAAAGTTTCGCTTCTTTCTGATGATAGTTTCTTGGTGCACTCTTCGATCTCTTGGCACTTGCTAACAAGGGAGGAAAACTCCCAGATCTCCAGTGGAGCTATTGCGGTTAGGATCTCTGCGCTGAGCCCTCCTTGATACTTCATGCATTTCCATTTTTCATCCGGATTAGCCTTGTACATGGCGGAAAAGTTGCAAAGTCTCTCAAATTTCTCAATGTACTTCGCAATACTCATCTTATCTTATCTCAACTGCAGAAACTCCATCTCCTTAGACTCTCGAATAGAGAGGGAAAAGTACTTCTTGTAGAATGCTTCTTTAAAGGTGGCCCACCTGATATCTATCCCAGCATCCTCTGACAATCGTTTTGCTCCATTCCACCAGAATTCAGCATCAGCTTTGAGCATGGAGGTAGCATAGCTCACTTTTTCCATTTCTGTCAGCCATTCTTCTGCCATATCAGGGTCGAGGACTCTACAGAACTTAGGTGGACCAATTTTCTTGAAGTCAGCAAAGATTGTACAGGCTTGTCCTACATCTAATAGGCGAGTTTCGGAATCCCAATTTGCATTGGATAGTTGTTGGGCCATCAGAGTGGTGGCTTCGGTCTGCTCTTTCATTGCCCTTGCCATATCCTTCATGTATTTCACTAGATTTGAGGAGCTCGAACTTGATCCACGTGGACGTCCACGGCTTGCCATAATTGTCCTGTTTGTGGATAGCCATAGGGAAAAACCTTATTAGTCATACTCTCTATATTAGGGTCCTAGGATTGACTTTTCTCTGATACCAATAATGTAACACTCTAAGCTGAATCCTATCCTTGAGGGACTTTAGATAGGATGTCACTCTCTTTGGGAAGCAAATTAACTCAATCATTATGCAAGAAAGAAGGGGAATACACATGAAGTTTCGGAATAAATCAATAAACGATCTAAATAATGGAATTGAACACACACAAGAAAGTTTGAACAAATAAAATAACAACCAGATTTCTATGAGCACATTTTTCTAATAAAAAGAAAATGCCTAAAAATAACTGTGAAAAACACGACGTGTAATAACTAATTTCGTCGCAGGAACCCTCATCCTTATATCATATCCTATCTTTTGTTGTGACCCTTCGGTCTTCCATGAATCAGTGTACCAGCAATCCTCTTCCAATACTTTTTTCGCAGGGTGAAGATCCGATTCTGCTGTGTGGGATGAACTAAGATTTGATGGGGTGCTGAATTGGGAGAATAGGACACGTATTCCACCTTTGGATTTTTGAAAAAGGTCAATTTCTCCTCTCGGCCCTCCTCCATTGGGTCTTCCTTCTGGCTAGGACTCCTGGACACCTCTTCTTCTGTCTCAGAATCTTATTCGAGGTAGATCACCTTGAGTGACCATTTCTTGGGTGCTGAAGTATTCGTATCTAAGAAGGTTATGACAGGCAGTTAGGGATCCTCTCTTGCGAAATTCCGACCTAAGTAGATAGGTTGGAGCACGGTAGTAGTGGTCGTAACTACCCACACGTGCTTTGAGGGATTATACTCAGAAGTCACTCTCGGGGGTGCTGCGTCGTCTCTACTCGCTGTGCCATGCTCCTCTGGAGATAGTATGGGAAAGAAAGAGTGGTAAGAACTTAAAAGATCTTAGTAGGAGTGCTATGTAACACCTCCATACCTATCCCCAGTCCACTTATGGAATTTTAAAAATTATATGGCATGACATGTATTATGAACTTTTCTTGTAAAACGTAAAACATAATAAGCATAAAGGAAAAGCATGTAACATTGATATAGGAAGGCAACGGGGAAGGCAACGGCGCCATTTTGTATAGTTTCTAAACCAATACTAATCCTTTCATACAAAAATTTGTTTGTCACTAGTACAAACCCCTAAAATTATAAACCGAAGTATTAAACCTCCTTAGGAATTACAACAAAGTGTCTTGTTATTGGTTATGAGTTATATTTTGGGGTTTTGAGGTTTTAGACAAGGAACATAAATGGCAAAGAAAATAAACTAACAACTAACAAAGCTCTTGACAAGATATGAGAACTAGAAGTCCTATCCTAGCTATTCTCCTCAATTGTGACCACAAATTATCCATTGCTACCACTTAGTTAACCCCTAACCATGGAGGAAAGTCAAGCGGATGAATTAACTTGATACCACAAGTCCTAGCCAACTCCCAAGGGAAAGACTAGCTTTAGTGGTATCCAAATCAATTAGCAACTTCTAATTATCAATCAACAAAGGACTTAGATAACTCAAGCGTCACTGATTACTCCACCTAGGCCAAGAGGAACAAAATCTATACTAAAATCCAACTAAGCATTTTATCAAACACTTGGATGGCACCAAAGAAAATCATAGTAAATGGATAACAACAAAAAGATCTAACAACAATTATTGTAAGAAATCAATAGCAACAATCAAAAGAAACACAATTATTATGAATTACCTCAACTTGAATTGAAAGAAAATAAAATGAACAAAAGTAGATCTACAAACAAAGTAGAAGAAATTATAACAAACAATAGAAGAATGATGAATGTAACAACAAAGAATTAAGAAGGAGAAGTAGAAGAGGGCATGAATTAAAACCTAGATCTAAGAACTAAACCTAATCCAAATCCTAATCCTAGAGAGAAGGAAGAGCTTCTCTCTCTAAAACTAAAACTAAAACCTAGCCTAAAGTGTGTATGTGTCTTGTGATGCCTTCCCCTTCATTCCTTGGTCTTTTTAGCCTTTTCCCGCTAAAAACTCAGCTCCAAATGGGGCTAGAAACCCTCCAAAATCGCCAGGCACGTGTTCCTCTTTAAAAATCACGTGCGGCCTTCGGCGCGTACGCGCACAGTGCGCGTGCGCGTCCATGGAGAATTTCGCGATCTGCGCGTAAGTGCATAGTGTGCGTGCGCGCCCATGTGCTTTTCCAAAATTTTAGCTTTTCATGATTTCTTCACTTTGTATTCTTTCCTTTCACTCCTTTGATCCCTTCCTAGCCCTTTTCAACCTGAAATCACTAGCAAACACATCAAGGCATCTAGTGGAAATCAAAGGTGAATTAAGACTATCAAATTAAAGGTCTAAAAAGCATATTTTCACATCTAAGCACAAATACGGAGACAATCACAAAATCATGCTATTTCATTGAATAAATATGAGGAAAGGTTATCAAAATGCTCTAAATTCAACACGAGATAAACCCTATAAAGGGGGTTTATCAATGGCTTGATGAGAGTGGAGGAGAAGCACACAGCCATGTGTGCGTATGCACAAGTCTTTGTGTGTACGCACAAGAGAAAAATTTAGCACGTGGGCGAATGCAAACATCTGTGCATACGCACAAATCAGCGCACGTGACTCACTTAAAGAAAAATGCTGGGGGCGATTTCTGGGCCTCTAGAGCCTAGTTTTGGACTTTCTGAAGCTGATTGAATTCTATATCAAAGGGGCATTGATAAACCCCATTTTTAGCGTTTATCCTGTGCTTAATCTAGTGGATTTTATCCACTATTCTCACACTCATTCATACTAATTGCATGGTTTTACAATTTCCTTCCTGATTTTGTGCTATGATTGAAAACATGCTTCTTTGGCCTTATATTTGCTAATATTAATCCTATCTTATTATCATTCGATGCCGTGATATGTGTGTTAAGTGATTTCAGGATTTACAGGGCAGGAATGACTTAGAGGATGGAAAGGAAGCATGCAAAAGTGGAAGGAATGCAAGAAATTGAAGGAATTGCTGAGCTGTCCAGCCTGACTCACATTAAATCAATCATAACTTGAGCTACAGAGGTCCAAATGAGGCGGTTCTATTTGCGTTGGAAATCTAACGTCCGGGGCTTCGAAATGATATATAATTTACCATAGTGGCCGTACAGCTAGGCGACGCGCACGCGTTATTTACGCGCATGCGTCGCAGTGACGAAAAACCAGCGTGGCACATTTCGCCCCCAGCGATTTCTGGGCTGTTTTTGACCCAATTTTTGGCCTAGAAAATACATATTAGAGGCTATAAAGTGGGGAAATCCATTCATTCATAAACACAACATTCATAATTCAGAATTTTAGATTTTAGATGTAGTTTTAGAGAGAGAGAGGTTCTCTCCTCTCTCTTAGGTTTTAGAATTGGGATTTCTTTTACTTTATGGTTATTACTCCATTCCAGGTTCAATGTTCCCAACTTTAATTTTATGTTCTCTTCTACTTTTAGTTACCCTAATACTTTTACTTATTAATTATTTATGTTGCCAAATTGGCTTATGAATCTTTCCATGTTAGATTTGAATATTCTATTTAATATAATTTGAGGTATTTCAGATTTATGATTGTTTTATTCTATTTATGATGATTTTAATTTAATTTAGATTTTTCTCCTTTTGGTTTGGTTAAGTAATTGGTGATACTTGAGTTATCAGACTCAGCAGTTGATTAAAAATTGGAATTCTCGCTAATTGATTTGGATCGCTCTAAAGCTAGTCTTTCCACAGGAGTTGACTAGGACTTGAGGATCAAATTGATTGGTCCACTTGACTTTCCTTTATTTAGTAAGGGTTAACTAAGTAGGAGCGATAAACAATTCTCATCACACCTGATAAGGATAACTAGGATGGGATTTCTAGTTCTTATACCTTGCCAAGAGTTTTTCTAATTATTAATTTATTTTTCTTGCCATTTAATTTACTTGTTCCCTATTTCAAAAACCCAAAAATATACCTTTTTCCATAACCAATAATAAACACACTTCCCTGCAATTCCTTGAGAAATGACCCGAGGTTTCAATACTTCGGTTATCAATTTTATTGGGTTTGCTTAAGTGACAACTAAAACTTTTGTATGAAAGGATTATTGCTTGGTTTAGAAACTATACTTACAACGCGATTAATTTTGTGAATTTCTTTACTAGCAAAAGTCCTCTCGTCAAAATGCCGCCGTTGCCAGGGAATTGCAAACGTGTGCCTTATTATTGGTTATTGTAAATATTTTATTTTGCTTGTTTATTTGTTTTTAATTTTTATTAGCTACTATGAGTTCTCACCCCCGTCGCTTTGAGTTTGGTTCTAATGTTGTTGAAAGGAATGGAAGCTATAATAGGAACATGCATCAAGGTCGGAACAATCAAAGTTGGAAGGAGCTACGAGGATCTGATCAACCCTTTCGACAACAACACCTTCCAAGATACCATGGACAACGACCATCTTACAATGCATGCCAAGACAATAGTTATGGTGGACCTCTTCGTGACAACCAACCTCCACCAGTATACTATAGTCAAGAACCATTCCGAGGTGCGTATCAAGATAATAGATATGGTGGACCTCCTTGTAGTTACCAACAAGCCCCATCATATGCCTATGAACCACCTCCTCAACATAGCTTTGGATCACCACACTCACAAACCACCCACCACCACCCTTACCCACCCCAATTCCAATCCAACTACCCCCAAGAACCACCACTTCCATATGCACCATGTCCATATCCATCAATCCGAGAATCACAGGAACGTCTCAAGGACACAGTGAACCAATTTCATGCAACCCTTCATCAATTGGAGCAAGCGATAAACCGATTAGCCCCCAGTACGAAGGAGACACTAGAAGCTCCGGTTAGCAGTACGGAGCATGACTTTGTACTGGAACAAGTGGAAAAAGCCAGAATTATCAAAGAAGAAGAATTGGTCGAAGACTTAGGTGTTGCAGAACGTCCATGGGAAAGCCCAGTCATAGAACCCCCTTCTAAAGAGTTTGAATTTGTTGTTGAGGAGGGTGTACAACCTCCAAGGCATATCATGGTTGAAGACTTTGAAAGGGATGATCAAGAGATGGATTCAATCATTAATGAATTCTTATCTATATTTGAACCCTCTCCCATTGGACTTGACATGGAGATTAAAGAAAAAGAAGCACAACCTCCCATGCCCTTGGTGAACAATGAAGAAGACATCGAATTGGAAGAAAGCTACCAAGAGGAAAATGTTGAAATTGAAGAAGCTTGCAAGGAGGTGGAAGTTGTCAAGGAAGAGCTCAAGGGAATGGAGCTGGAAATCACTTTGCCAAAGTTGTTGGAGACCTCTCCCCCAAAGCCATCACCGTCCATTCCTTCATTCAAGTGGGTAAATCTTTCATCTCTAAGGTTGATTAGCCCACTTGAATATGCTTTACTTGAGACAGATGGTCAACTTAGAGCTCTTTGTGGCGTTAAGAGTAAGAGGAAAATGGTTAGTGGTAGAAGTTATCCTGCAAGGTTCAATATGGTTGCACGCTCCAAGTTGAAGTGCAAAGATTGGTGTAGAGCTCGATTGAATGGGTCTAGGAAGTCGTTTGGGCACTCTAGTGAGAATTCAGATTGCTTACCACCCGGTTGGAACAAAGATGGTCAACAAGAAGACGGGTGTAAAAGCAAGGTTTGGGACCCCGGAATTCAGTCTAGCAATCAACACTCTTGGGGCCTTGTCACTTGCTTTAACTTGTTTGAAGGCTTTATGCAACTAGTGTGGGATCCTGGAGGCTACTGGAATCACAAACACTGGTAAGGATTCCTGGATGAGTTCAAGCATAAGCCACCATGACAATGAGCTCACCAGATGTCCAACTTAAGGACTTTAACTAAAAGTGCTAGGTGGGAGACAACCCACCATGGTATAATTGTTCCTTTTTTATTCTTAATCATATTTTATTTTATTTTATTTTTACTAGTGTTCATTCACAATTTCTGCATATTCACCTGGATTCTGCATTTGCACCTGCATATTATATTAAAAAAAAATGCATGCGACGTCCGCGTCATAGGTGCCTTCGAAACGGGAAGAAAAGAAGTAGAGAGTCACGCAAAAGCGTGGCTGGAGGCGTGCCTTAGGCACAAATATGCCCACACGTCTGTGTCACCCACGCAACCACGTGCCCCTGCAAAATCGACGTAAAGAGGTGTATGGCAGAGAGTTATGATGGAGTGGGGCTGGAATGGTGCTGGAAGCACAAGCTCTATCACACGAACGCGTGCCCCACGCATCCGCGTCATTTTCAAAATATGGCCATTCATGCGATCGCGTCACCCACGCGCACGTGTCACCCAGATTTTTGGCAAAATGCATTTAAAACAGAGAGTTGCGCGAACGCAAGGCTGCACTCGCACCAATAGCACAAATCAGGTCACGCGACCGCATGACCCACGCGTCCGCGTCACCTGAACTTATCATCCACCACGCGATCGCGTGAACCACGCGTCCGCGTGACATGTGACGCACAGCTTATCCAGATCAGCCAAATATCTTATCTTTTCTTTCCCTTCTTATTTCTTTCTTCTTCCTTCTTCCTTCTTTATTCTTTCTCACTTTTTTACTTTCTCCCTTCCTTATTTTTCACATACATTATCAAAGGTTCTTTTCTTTCTCTCTTTATTTTTACTTTTCCTTTTATTATTTTTATTAATGTTTTCTTCTTCTTTTTTTTTTTTCACTTTCATTATCTATCTTTTCTTTTTATTCCTTTAAATTGGTGTTAGAAATTTAATTGGGTGATTATTTACTTCTATATTTTGCTTGTGAGTTATTGTGGAATTGTTTGACAATTAATATTACTTCTTAAAGGGTTGCTTGCATGTTCAAATTAATACTTTCAATAACATATTTACCATACATGCTATGTGTTTGTGAAAAAGTCCATATGGCATTGCGCACTATTTTAAATTATTCTATTCTACTACTCTAATGCCTGTTTTTCACAAAACTCCTTTTATATTTTATTGATTAAATATAATTGTCAATACAAATAGATTGTTAGTTTGAAAGAGTTGATAATCAAACTTGGACATTTAATGCTTGATCTATGCTACTCATGCCTTTGCCAGCATGCCAATAAACATCTTGCATTTACTTGCCATCACATGCACTAGCTATATTTCCATTGATGAACATTTCACATGTAGTCATGACCATGTGTTAACGACATCCTTCTGCATTATTATCACTTGTATCATCCCCTTCATTTCTCTAACCCTTAACTTTAAAAGTTACTTTCTTTTTCCCTTTTCAGGATGGCCACCAAGAAGGGTAAAGAGAAAGCTACTCCCAAACCACCGGCAAGAAAAGGAACAAAAAGAGCACTAGCTGCGGAGCCACCCGTCTACTTGCACATCTTAGCATGCAACGAGGACGGTGCAATCTTTAAGTGTGGGGAGGTCGATACCGATCTTCATGGGTTAGTTATTTTCTTCACAACAGCAATCTTTTATTTTCTTTGCTAGTTTATTGCATTTGCATGTTTGATTGCATATTTGTTTGATTTTGTGCATATTTTACCACCACTTGGTTAAAGTAATATTTTCTTTTTCAAGAAAATTTTTAGAGTATTTCACTAATTTGAATAAAATTTTTTTTGTTAAACTTGTTTGAAAAAATTTTATTTTGGAACATGGTTTAGAGCTCGAACACACAAAACCAGTGAGATTTTGAGCCTATTTAAATTGGTTGCATTCTATCAACTAATATTTTATTTTTGGTGTGTGTTGTTCTCTCTAAAATTGTAATCTTTGTCTTGCTTGATTCTATATTTCCATGGTTTGATGTATGCATGCACTTATATGATTGAGGCCTTTGTTTCACTGAGCTTACATACTCATATGGCCTTACCCTTTCATTATCCTTTGCAAACCAATGTTGAGCTTATTATACCCTTTTGTTCTTTACTTTAGCTCATGATTAACTCTAAGCGAAAAATAATAATGTCCTTAATTTGAATCCTTGGTTAGCTTAGACTAGTGAGAGTGCTCATGAATTAAGTATGGGGAAAAGTGGGTTTGGAAACGTTTGGTTTTGGAAATTAAGTATGTTGTATATTCTTGAGAAAATATGAAAGAAATGTTTAGGACATATTCATGCATTCAATAATTTAATCATGTGCATTGAGAAAAACGAAAGAAAAAAAAAGAAAAAAAAATAGGCATATATATATATATATATATATATATATATATATATATATAAAATAAAAATAAAAAAAAGAGAAAAGAAAAAGAAAAAGAGCAAATAAATAAAAGGGGACAAAATGCCCCAAAGTATGTAGTGAAAGAAATGCATATGTACTGTACTCGAAATTAGGATGCATGAATATATGGAAAACATGGTTAATGGATAGTTAGATGTGGTATTATGATTACATGGATTGTCTAAGTTAGGTGGGAAAAGTGTAAGTTAATTAAGGATTCAGATTTTAGTCCACTTAACCAAATACAATCCTACCTTGACCCTAACCCCATTACAACCCTTAAAAGACCTCTTAATATGTGTATCTGTACATTAAATTTTTTTTGATTGTTAGATGAAGAGCAAGCCTTAGAAAGCAAGATTAGTAGAGAATTGAGAGATCGAACCTTAAACACATGAGCGATTAGAGTGCATACACTTCCAGTGAGGGTTCGATGCTCGATTCTTTGTTCCCGGCTTTCACGAGCTATTTTCTTTTGTAAGTCTATTTGTACTTCATTTTTTATAATTTTAATTAGTGAAATCTAGTTCATATTTATTCTTAAAAGATTTGTTTACTTTTAACCAAGTAGGTAGAAACATTTTGCATGTAGTTACATTCATATAGGGTTGCATTTCATGCATTCTACCATTCCTCTTCACTCTCTTATAGCTTCTCTTGAGCTTAGCATGAGGACATGCTAATGTTTAAGTGTGGGGAGGTTGATAAACCCCATTTTTAGGATTTATCCTGTGCTTAATCTAGTGGATTTTATCCACTATTCTCACACTCATTCAAACTAATTGCATGGTATTACAATTTCCTTCCTGATTTTGTGCTATGATTGAAAACATGCTTCTTTGGCCTTATATTTGCTAATATTAATCCTATCTTATTATCATTCGATGCCGTGATATGTGTGTTAAGTGATTTCAGGGTTTACAGGGCAGGAATGGCTTAGAGGATGGAAAGGAAGCATGCAAAGGTAGAAGGAATGCAAGAAATTGAAGAAATTGCTGAGCTGTCTAGCCTGACCCTCTCGCACTAAATCAATTATAACTTGAGCTACAGAGGTCCAAATGAGGCGGTTTTAGTTGCGTTGGAAAGCTAACGTTCGGGGCTTCGAAATGATATATAATTTGCTATAGTGGCCATACAGCTAGGCGACGCGCACGCGTCGCAGTGACGAAAAACCAGCGTGGCAGATTTCGCCCCAAGCGATTTCTCAGCTGTTTTTGACCCAATTTTCGGCCTAGAAAACACAGATTAGAGGCTATAAAGTGGGAGAATCCATTCATTCATAAACAAAACATTCATAATTCAGAATTTTAGGTTTTAGATATAGTTTTAGAGAGAGAGGTTCTCTCCTCTCTCTTAGGTTTTGGAATTAGGATTTCTTTTACTTTATGGTTATTACTCCATTCCAGGTTCAATGTTCCCAACTTTAATTTTATGTTCTCTTCTACTTTTAGTTATCCTAATGCTTTTACTTGTTAATTATTTATGTTGCCAAATTGGCTTATGAATCTTTCCATGTTAGATTTGAATATTCTATTTAATATAATTTGAGGTATTTCAGATTTATGATTGTTTTATTCTATTTATGATGATTTTAATTTAATTTAGATTTTTCTCCTTTTGGTTTGGTTAAGTAATTGGTGACTGGTGCAAGAAATTGTGAACTTTGGTAATGGCTCCAAAAACTTGGTGCTCTAATCTCAAATTCATAATTTGTCACAACTTCGATACAACTGACCAGCAAGTGCACTGGGTCGTCCAAGTAATAAACCTTACGTGAGTAAGGGTCAATCCCACGGAGATTGTTGGTATGAAGCAAGCTATGGTCACCTTGTAAATCTCAGTCAGGCGGATATAAAATAGTTATGGAGTTTTCGAAATTAAATAATAAAAGAAGGATAGAAACACTTATGTAATTCATTGGTGAGAATTTCAGATAAGCGTGTAGAGATGCTTTCGTTCCTCTGAATCTCTGCTTTCCCGCTGCCTTCATCCAATCAGTCTTACTCCTTTCCATGGCTGGCTTTATGCAAGGGCATCACCGTTGTCAATGGTTACATCCTATCCTCTTGTGAAAATGGTCCAAATGTTCTGTCACAGCACGGCTAATCATCTGAGGTTCTCGATCATGCTGGAATAGGATTCACCCTCTTTTTGCATCTGTCACTACGCCCAGCAATCGCGAGTTTGAAGCTCGTCACAGTCATTCAATCCCAGAATCCTACTCGGAATACCACAGACAAGGTTTAGACTTTCCGGATTCTCATGAATGCCGCCATCAATCTAGCTTACACCACGAAGATTCTGATTAAGAGATCTAAGAGATAATCATTCAATCGAAGGTAGAACGGAAGTGGTTGTCAGGCACGCATTCATGGGGAATGATGATGATTGTCACATTCATCACATTCAGGTTGAAGTGCGAATGAATATCTTAGAAGCGGAATAAGTTGAATTGAATAGAAAACAGTAGTACTTTGCATTAATCTTTGAGGAACAGCAGAGCTCCACACCTTAATCTTTGGAGTGTAGAAACTCTACCGTTGAAAATACATAAGTGAAAGGTCCAGGCATAGCCGAATGGCCAGCCCCCAAAACGTGATCTAAGATAGCATACAACTGATCAAAGATGTATAATACAATAGTAAAAAGTCATATTTATACTAAACTAGTTACTAGGGTTTACAGAAGTAAGTAATTGATGCATAAATCCACTTCCGGAGCCCACTTGGTGTGTGCTTGGGCTGCGCTTGAATGTTCCACGTGTAGAGGCTCTTTCTGGAGTTGAACGCCAGCTTTTGTGCCAGTTTGGGCGTTGAACTCCACTTTGCAACTTGTTTCTGGCGCTGGACGCCAGAATTGGGCAGAGAGCTGGCGTTGAACGCCAGTTTGCGTCGTCCAAACTTGGGCAAAGTATGGACTATTATATATTGCTGGTAAGCCCTGGATGTTTACTTTCCAACGCAATTAGAAGCGCGCCATTTTGAGTTCTGTAGCTCCAGAAAATCTATTTTGAGTGCAGAGAGGTCAGAATCCAACAGCATCAGCAGTCCTTCTTCAACCTCTGAATCTGATTTTTGCTCAAGTCCCTCAATTTCAGTCAGAAAATACCTGAAATCACAGAAAAACACACAAACTCATAGTAAAGTCTAGAAATATGAATTTAACATAAAAACTAATGAAAACATCCCTTAGAGTAACTAGATTCTACTAAAAACATACTAAAAACAATGCCAAAAAGTGTATAAATTATCCGCTCATCACAACACCAAACTTAAATTGTTGCTTGTCCCCAAGCAACTGAAAATCAAATAGGATAAAAAGAAGAGAATATACTATAAATTCCAAACTATCAATGAAACATAGCTCCAATCAGATGAGCGGGACTTGTAGCTTTTTACCTCTTGAATAGTTTTGGCATCTCACTTTATCCATTGAAGTTCAGAATGATTGGCATCTATAGGAACTCAGAGTTTAGATAGTGTTATTGATTCTCCTAGTTCAGTATGATGATTCTTGAACACAGCTATTTTTTGAGTCTTGGCCGTGGCCCTAAGCACTTTGTTTTCCAGTATTACCACCAGATACATAAATGCCACAGAAACATAATTGGGTGAACCTTTTCAGATTGTGACTCAGCTTTGCTAAAGTCCCCAATTTGAGGTGTCCAGGGTTCTTAAGCACACTCTTCTTTTGCTTTGGACCTTGACTTTAACCGCTCAGTCTCAAGTTTTCACTTGACACCTTCATGCCACAAGCACATGGTTAGGGACAGCTTGGTTTAGCCGCTTAGGCCAGGATTTTATTCCTTTAGGCCCTCCTATCCACTGATGCTCAAAGCCTTGGGATCCTTTTTATTACCCTTGCCTTTTGGTTTTAAGGGTTGTTGGCTTTTTGCTCTTGCCTCCTGGTTTTAAGAGCTTTGGCTTTTACTGCTTGCTTTTTCTTTTTCTTTCTATTTTTTTTTTCGCTATATTTTTTTCTGCAAGCTTTGTTCTTTGCTGCTTTTTCTTGCTTCAAGAATCATTTTTATGATTTTTCAGATTATCAAATAACATGTCTCCTTGTCATCATTCTTTCAAGAGCCAACATATTTAACATTCTTAAACAACAACTTCAAAAGACATATGCATTGTTCAAGTATTCATTCAGAAAACAAGAAGCATTGTCACCACATCAACATAATTAAACTAAGTTCAAGGATAAATTCAAAACTCATGTACTTCTTGTTCTTTTGAATTAAAACATTTTTCATTTAAGAGAGGTGAAGGATTCATAGGACATTCATAACTTTAAGACATAGTTACTAACTACTAATGATCATGTAATAAGACACAAACATGGATAAGCACTTAACATAAAGAAAACGAAAAACAGAGAATGTAAGAACAAGGAATGAGTCCACCTTAGTGATGGTGGCGTTTCCTTCTTGAGGAACCAATGATGTCCTTGAGCTCTTCTATGTCTCTTCCTTGTCTTTGTTGCTCCTCCCTCATTGCTTTTTGATCTTTATGAAGGATGATGGAGTGCTCTTGATGTTCCACCCTTAATTGTCCCATGTTGGAACTTAATTCTCCTAGGGAGGTGTTGATTTGCTTCCTAAAAATTCTGTGGAGGAAAGTGCATCCCCTGAGGTATCTCAGGGATTTCTTGATGGTGAGCTTCTTCATGTGCCTGTTGAGATCCATGAATGTGCTCTCTTGTTTGCTCCATCCTTTTCTTAGTGATGGGCTTGTGAGATGAATCTTTCCATCTCCCATGGCTCAGAGGTGGAAGCAATTGTCTTTCCTTTCCTCTTTCTTGAGGTTTCTCTGGCCTTAGGTGCCATTAATGGTAATGGAAAAACAAAAAGCTTATGCTTTTACCACACCAAACTTAGAATATTGCTCGCCCTCGAGCAAGAGAAGAAGGAATAGATGAGGAAGAAGAAGATATGGAGGAGATGGAGGGATGTGTGTATGGATGTGAGTGGTGAATGGAAAACAGAAGGGATGACTATGAATGGAGAGAGAGAGAGAGGGTGAGGTGGGTGGGGATCCTGTGAGATTCACAGATCCTGAGATGATCCTGTGGTGTCCACAGATCCTGAGGTGTCAAGGATTTACAACCTTGCACCAAATTAGGCATGCAAAATGCCCTTGCACACAACTCTGGGCGTTCAGCGCAGATTGGTGCTTGTTCTGGGCGTTCAGCGCCAGCTCTTCTCCAGGGTGCGTTTCTGGCGTTCAAACGCCTAGATGCTGCCCATTTCTGGTGTTCAGCGCCAGAACCATGCTCTGTTCTGGCGTTGAACACCTAAAACATGCTTCTTACTGGCGTTTAAACGCCAGTAAGGTCTTCCTCCAGGGTGTGTTTTTTTCTTCTGCTGTTTTTGATTTCGTTTTCAATTTTTATATTTATTTTGTGACTCCACATGATCATGAACCTAATAAAACATGAAAAACAATGAAAATTAGATAAATAAACATTGGGTTGCCTCCCAACAAGCGCTTCTTTCATGTCAATAGCTTGACAGTGGGCTCTCATGGAGCCTCACAGATGTGCAGAGCTTTGTTGAGACCTCCCAACACCAAACTTAGAGTTTGGATATGGGGGTTTGACACCAAACTTAGAGTTTGGTTGTGGCCTCCCAACACCAAACTTAGAGTTTGACTGTGGGAGCTTTGTTTGACTCTGCTTTGAGAGAAGCTTTTTATGCTTCATCTCCATGGATGCAGAGAGAGATCCTTGAGTTGTAAACACAAGGTTGTCGTCCTTTATTTGAAGGATCAATTCTCCTCTATCCACATCAATCACAGCTCTTGCTGTGGCTAGGAAGGGTCTTCCAAGGATGATGAATTCATCCTCATCCTTCCCAGTATCTAGGACTATGAAATCAGTAGGGATGTAAAGGCCTTCAACCTTTACTAGCACGTCCTCTACTTGTCCATAAGCCTGTTTTCTTGAATTGTCTGCCATCTTTAATGAGATTTTAGCAGCTTGCACCCCATAGATTCCCAGTTTCTCTATTACAGAGAGGGGCATGAGGTTTATTCCTGAACCAAGGTCACACAGAGCCTGAAAGATCATGGTGCCTATGGTACAAGGTATTAAGAACTTTCCAGGATCCTGTTTCTTCTGAGGCAATGTCAGTTGATCCAGATCACTTAGTTCATTGGTGAACAAGGGAGGTTCATCTTCCCAAGTCTCAATGCCAAATAATTTGGCATTCTGCTTCATGATTGCACCAAGAAACTTGGCAGCTTGCTCTTCAGTAACATCCTCATTCTCTTCAGAAGAGGAATACTCATCAGAGCTCATGAATGGCATAAGGAGGTTCAATGGAATCTCTATGGTCTCTAGATGAGTCTCAGATTTCTTTCGTTCCTCAGAGGGAAGCTCCTTATTGATCACTGGACGTCCCAGGAGGTCTTCCTCCTTGGGATTCACGTCCTCTCCTTCCTTCACAGGTTCGGCCATGGTGATTAGTTCAATGGCCTTGCACTCTCCTTTTGGATTCTCTTCTGTATTACTTGGGAGAGTACTAGGAGGGATTTCAGTGATCCTTTTACTCAGCTGGCCCACTTGTGCTTCCAAATTTCTAATGGAATACCTTGTTTCATTCATGAAACTTACAGTGGCCTTGGACAGATCAGAGACTAAGTTTGCTAAATTAGAGGTATTTTGTTCAGAGTTCTCTGTCTGTTGCTGAGTGGATGATGGAAAAGGCTTGCTATTGCTAAACCTGTATCTTCCACCATTATTAAAGCCTTGTTGAGGCTTTTGTTGATCCTTCCATGAGAGATTTGGATGATTTCTCCATGATGGATTATAGGTGTTTCCATAAGGTTCACCTAAGTAATTCACCTCTGCTATTGCAGGGTTTTCAGGATCATAAGCTTCTTCTTCAGAAGATGCTTCTTGAGTACTGTTGGATGCAGCTTGCATTCCATTCAGACTCTGAGAAATCATATTGACTTGCTGAGTCAATATTTTGTTCTGAGCCAATATGGCATTCAGAGTATCAATTTCAAGAACTCCCTTCTTCATAGGCGTCCCATTACTCACAGGATTCCTCTCAGAAGTGTACATGAACTGGTTATTAGCAACCATGTCAATGAGTTCTTGAGCTTCTGCAGGCGTTTTCTTTAGGTGAATGGATCTACCTGCAGAAGTATCCAATGACGTCTTTGATAGCTCAGATAAACCATCATAGAATATATCCAGGATGGTCCATTCTGAAAGTATGTCAGAAGGACACTTTTTGGTCAGTTCCTTGTATCTCTCCCAAGCTTCATAGAGGGATTCACCTTCCTTCTGTCTGAAGGTTTGGACATCCACTCTAAGCTTACTAAGCTTTTGAGGAGGAAAGAACTTGGCTAAGAAAGCCTTAACCAGCTTATCCCAAGAGTTCAGGCTATCCTTAGGTTGAGAGTCCAACCACACTCTAGCTCTGTCTCTTACAGCAAAAGGGAAAAGCATGAGCCTGTAGACTTCAGGATCTACTCCATTAGTCTTAACAGTATCACAGATCTGCAAGAATTCAGTTAAGAACTGAAAAGGATCTTCAGATGGAAGTCCATGAAACTTGCAGTTCTGCTGCATCAGAGAAACTAGCTGAGGTTTCAGCTCAAAGTTGTTTGCTCCAATGGCAGGAATGGAGATGCTTCTTCCATGTAAATTGGAATTAGGTGCAGTAAAGTCACCAAGCATTCTCCTTGCATTATTATTATTTTCGGCTGCCATCTCCTCTTCCTGTTCGAAAATTTCTGAAAGGTTATCTCTGGATTGTTGTAATTTAACTTCTCTTAGTTTCCTCTTCAGAGTCCTTTCAGGTTCTGGATCTGCTTCAACAAGAATATTCTTGTCCTTGCTCCGGCTCATATGACAAAGAAGAGGGCACAGAAATAATAATAATAATAATAGGGATCCTTTATACCACAGTATAGAGGTCCCTGTGTAAGTGGAAGAAAAGAAGAAGAAAAGAATGTAATGTAAGGAAAGAAGCACAAGGGTGAGGAGAGCAGAGATGTGAGATGAGAGAGAGAGAATTTTCGAAAATTATTTTTGAAAAAGAGTTAGTGATTTTCGAAAATTGTTTTTGAAAAAGGTTAGTAATTTTCGAAAATTAAAATAAAAAATTAAAATAATTAGTTAATTAAAAAGAATTTTTGAAAAAGAGAGAGATATTTTCGAAAATTAGAGAGAGAGAGAGAGTTAGTTAGGTAGTTTTGAAAAAGATAAGAAATAAACAAAAAGTTAGTTAGTTAGTTGAAACAAATTTGAAAATCAATTTTGAAAAGATAAGAAGATAAAAAGTTAGAGAAGATATTTTAAAATCAAATTTTTGAAAAAGATAAGATAAGAAAATATTTTTGAAAAGATATGATTGAAATTAGTTTTGAAAAAGATTTGATTTTTAAAATCACAATTAATGACTTGATTCACAAGAAATCACAAGATATGATTCTAGAACTCAAAGTTTGAATCTTTCTTAACAAGCAAGTAACAAACTTGAAAATTTTGAATCAAAACATTAATTGTTATTGTTATTTTCGAAAATTTGATATAAAAAAATAAGAAAAAGATTTTTGAAAAATATTTTTAGAATTTTTGAAAATAACTAAGAAAAATGGAAAAGACTTGATTTTTGAAAAAGATTTTGAAAAAGATAAGATTTTTAAATTGAAAATTTGATTTGACTCATAAAAACAACTAGATTTTAAAAATTTTTGAAAAAGTCAAATCTAATTTTCGAAATTTTAAGAGGCAAAAAGGGAAAGATATATTTTTTTTTTGAATTTTTATGATGAGAGAGAAAAACATGCAAAATGATGCAATGCATGAGAATTTTGGATCAAAGTATATGATGAATGCAAGAACACTATGAATATCAAGATGAACACCAAGAACACTTTGAATGTCAAGATGAACATTAAGAACTTATTTTTTGAAAATTTTTATATGCAAAGAAAACATGCAAGACACCAAACTTAGAAATCTTTCATGTTTAGACTCTATGGATGCAAAAATGCAAAACAAGAAAAGACACAAAACATGAAAACATCAAGATCAAACAAGAAGACTTACCAAGAACAACTTGAAGATCATGAAGAACACTATGAATGCATGATTTTTTTCGAAAAATGCAAGATGAACATGCAATTGACACCAAACTTTAAATCTGACTCAAGACTCAAACAAGAAACATGAAATATTTTTGATTTTTTTTATGATTTTATGATTTTTTTTGTATTTTCTTTTAATTTTTTCGAAAATCATATTGAAAAAGAAAAATAAGGATTCCAAAATTTTTAATATGAATTCCAGGAATCTTATGCTCTTTAGTCTAAAGCTCCAATCAAAGGGTCAGGCATGACTTAATAGCCAGCCAAGCTTTAGTATGTAACTCAGACATGACACGCCTGACATTCCCTACAGCCAGCCAGGCTTCAACATGCTTCATGAAACACTAGAATTCATTCTTAAAAATTCTGAAGAAAAAAAATATATTTTTATTTTTATTTTTTTGAAAACATTTTTATTTTAAAATTTTTTTTTTCGAAAACGGATGAGAAATTTTTGAAAGATTTTTGAAAAATTTTTGAAAACAAAACAAAAAGAAAATTACCTAATCTGAGCAACAAGATGAACCGTCAGTTGTCCAAACTCGAACAATCCCCGGCAACAGCGCCAAAAACTTGGTGCACGAAATTGTGAACTATGGTAATGGCTCCAAAAACTTGGTGCTCTAATCTCAAATTCATAATTTGTCACAACTTCGATACAACTGACCAGCAAGTGCGCTGGGTCGTCCAAGTAATAAACCTTACGTGAGTAAGGGTCGATCCCACGGAGATTGTTGGTATGAAGCAAGCTATGGTCACCTTGTAAATCTCAGACAGGCGGATATAAAATAGTTATGGAGTTTTCGAAATTTAATAATAAAAGAAGGATAGAAACACTTATGTAATTCATTGGTGCGAATTTCAGATAAGCGTGTAGAGATGCTTTTGTTCCTCTGAAGCTCTGCTTTCCCGCTGCCTTCATCCAATCAGTCTTACTCCTTTCCATGGCTGGCTTTATGCAAGGACATCACCGTTGTCAATGGTTATATCCCATCCTCTTGTGAAAATGGTCCAAATGCTCTGTCACACCACGGCTAATCATCTGAGGTTCTCGATCATGCTGGAATAGGATTCACCCTCCTTTTGCGTCTGTCACTACGCCCAGCAATCGCGAGTTTGAAGCTCGTCATAGTCATTCAATCCCAGAATCCTACTCGGAATACCACAGACAAGGTTTAGACTTTCCGGATTCTCATGAATGCCGCCATCAATCTAGCTTACACCACGAAGATTCTGATTAAGAGATCTAAGAAATAATCATTCAATCGAAGGTAGAACGGAAGTGGTTGTCAGGCACGCGTTCATGGGGAATGATGATGATTGTTACGTTCATCACATTCAGGTTGAAGTGCGAATGAATATCTTAGAAGCGGAATAAGTTGAATTGAATAGAAAATAGTAGTACTTTGCATTAATCTTTGAGGAACAGCAGAGCTCCACACCTTAATCTCTGGAGTGTAGAAACTCTACCGTTGAAAATACATAAGTGAAAGGTCCAGGCATGGCCGAATGGCCAGCCCCCAAAACGTGATCTAAGATAGCATACAAATGATCAAAGATGTATAATACAATAGTAAAAAGTCCTATTTATACTAAACTAGTTATTAGGGTTTACAAAAGTAAGTAATTGATGCATAAATCCACTTCCGGGGACCACTTGGTGTGTGCTTGGGCTGAGCTTGAATGTTCCACGTGCAGAGGCTCTTTTTGGAGTTGAACGCCAGCTTTTGTGCCAGTTTGGGCGTTGAACTCCACTTTGCAACTTGTTTCTGGCGCTGGACGCCAGAATTGGGCAGAGAGCTGGCGTTGAACGCCAGTTTGCATCGTCCAAAATTGGGCAAAGTATGGACTATTATATATTGCTGGAAAGCCCTGGATGTTTACTTTCCAACGCAATTGGAAGCGTGCCATTTTGAGTTCTGTAGCTCCAGAAAATCCATTTTGAGTGCAGGGAGGTCAGAATCCAACAGCATCAGCAGTCCTTCTTCAACCTCTGAATCTGATTTTTGCTTAAGTCCCTCAATTTCAGTCAGAAAATACCTGAAATCACAGAAAAATGCACAAACTCATAGTAAAGTCTAGAAATGTGAATTTAACATAAAAACTAATGAAAACATCCCTAAGAGTAACTAGATTCTACTAAAAACATACTAAAAACAATGCCAAAAAGTGTATAAATTATCCGCTCATCAGTGACACTTGAGTTATCAGACTCAGCAGTTGATTGAAAATTGGAATTCTCACTAATTGATTTGGATCGCTCTAAAGTTAGTCTTTCCACAGGAGTTGACTAGGACTTGAGGATCAAATTGATTGGTCCACTTGACTTTCCTTTATTTAGTAAGGGTTAACTAAGTAGGAGCGATAAACAATTCTCATCACACCTGATAAGGATAACTAGGATGGGATTTCTAGTTCTTATACCTTGCCAAGAGTTTTTCTAATTATTAATTTATTTTTCTTGCCATTTAATTTACTTGTTCCCTATTTCAAAAACCCAAAAAATATACCTTTTTCCATAACCAATAATAAACACACTTCCCTGCAATTCCTTGAGAGACGACCTGAGGAATCAATACTTTGGTTAACAATTTTATTGAGTTTGCTTAAGTGACAACCAAAACTTTTTTATGAAAGGATTATTGCTTGGTTTAGAAACTATACTTACAACGTGATTAATTTTGTGAATTTCTCTACTAGCAAAAGTCCTCTCATCAGGCATCATTCCATGTCAAGGGGAGAGCAATTAGGGTAGATTAGAAACATGCTTTAGGTCATATTCTAGAGAGAGAAGCTCTCCCTTCTCTCTAGATTTAGGGTAGATTAGGTTAGATTTCTCTTAGATTTAGGTTTAACTCTTGTTTTCATTTAGTTTTCTTTGCCATTTATTGTTATTGCACCTTTGTTCTTTACTTCTATTTGTTATTTCCCTTCTTTTGTTCCTTTATGTTTATGATATTTTGTTACTTTTAATTTTAATTAATGCAATTCATGTTTTATGTTTCTTATTGTTTAATTTAGTTGTTATTATGGTTTTCTTGCAATTGGTAGTTATAGATTTTATTATCTCTTGTTATTTTACCATGCTTCTCTTTTATACCTTCCAAGTGTTTGATAAAATGCTTGGTTGAATTTTTGCCTAGTTTTTCACACTCTTGGTTGGGAAATTAGGTAATTAGGTGAACTTGAGTTGTAGATGTCCATTGTACATTGTGTGAGGATTGTTAGTTGATTTGGTTTCCACTAACTCTAAGCCTCCTATTAATAGAGTGTGCTAGGACTTGTGGATTGAGATTAATTATGCTATTTTGACTAATTCTCGATGTTAGGATTGACTAATTTGGATTAATTCTACACAATTACCATGTTTGTGGTCTATAACTAGGATAGGAAGCTTTAAGTCCCCAATTCTTGCTAAGAGCTGTTTTTACCATTTAATTTCTATTTTCATTACTTTTACTTGCTTTTCATTTAATTACTTGCCATTTTAATTTCCTGCCTCTTATAATCAAAACCCTCAAATCCCCCATAGCCAATAATTGAGCATTTCATTGCAACTCCTAGGGAAGATGACACGGGAATTAAAACTCCCGATTATTTTGTATTGATTGTGACATCTTTGAATTAAAATTTGATGGTGGGAGTGGGTTGCCGGTTTGTTCTATACTTACAACGAAAGTTATTTTAAGTGGAAAAATCCAAACCGGTGCAAATTCCCATCTATCAAATTTTTGGCGCCGTTGCCAGGGAGTTGCAATGTGTGCTATTTGTTGGCTATTGTGAATATGTTAATATGTGAATATTTTACTTTTTGTTTGTTTGCTTGGTTTTGTTTGTGTAGAAGGTTGATTTTGGGAGTTCATAGCTTGTTGGAAACTCCATCAAGGCTTGGTACAATCAAAGCTTGGAAACTCCTTGATTAGAGATCTCCATAAGTTTAACTTAATGATAATAAACTAAAGTGCTAGGTGGGAGACACCCCACCATGGTAACATTGTTCTAACTCCTTTCTTTTTGTTTATATTTTGACTTTATGGCATTTTGCTTATTTTAGTTAGCTTAAAATTAGTTTAATTTTGAGATCTGTTAGGTTAATTTCTGTATGGATCATGAATTTATGGGTTTTTGAATGTTTTGGGGTTGAGCTTTTGTTAAGTTAAGGCTTAGTGCCTTAGAATTTGAAGAAAAATTTTTGGAAAAACAGGGCTCTGTGCGTGCGCACACCACTGTGCGTACGCTCACCAGCTTGTATTCCCTCTGTTGGGAGTGCTCGCATGCCTTGTGCGCGCGCATCTCTCTTTGTTTTGCGCTTTGTGCGTGCGCACGTCCTTGTGCGTACGCACGCAACCTTCTTTTTGCGCACTTTATGCGTATGCACTTCCTTGTGCATACGTACACTCACCTGCACTCCTTCTGATGGGAGCGCTGGCACGCCCTGTGCGTATGAACCCCTACCCAATTTTGTTCCTGTGCGTGCGCACGGACCTGTGTGCACACGCACACATGATCCTTCCCTAAAAAAAAAAAGAAGAGAGTGTTCTTTGTGTATGCACATGCCTGTGCGTACACACACTTCTTAATTCCCTCTCTGTTCAGAGTGTTCGCACACCCTTGTGCGAGTGCACACCTTCCATTTTTCACCTTGTGTGCGTGTTCACACATGTCTGTGCGTTTGCACAAGTGCTGTTTTAAGCAAAATTTTTATTGCACTTTAAATTAAGCCCTAACACACTTTCACCCCCTCCATCCCTCCTTTCTCTTGCTATTCTCTTGTTTTTCTACTGGTTTTACTTAGTTTTAATTGCTTTTCATTTTCATTTTAGTAATTATATTAGTTTTAGTTTAGTTGTTTCTTAATTGAATAAATTGTAAGTATTTGCTTGATGTTGATTGGGTTGCTTCTTGCTTAAATTTTGGTTTAATTTTTGATGAATATGTGCACTGAGCATTTAGTCTTTGTTTGATTGCCTAAATGAACTGTGAGTTTGATTCATATGTTGTAGCTACCATATGACTATATCCTTGTTTGGAAACTTAATCATGAATTGTGCACTTTTACGTTAGTGAATTGAGTTGAATTACTTGTTCATCCTGATTTTCATATGAAATTAATCACATCACCGGTACTTGTTTCTTGTTAATACTTTGCATTTGTTTGAGTGACTTGACTTGATTGTTATCAAACTTGTCACTTTTTGCAACAACTGCCTTTACCATGTGACTATTTCATTATGTTTCAAGATGAATAAGTAGTCTTCTTCTCATTATTGGATTGGTTATTGTTTATTGTGCTTCCAGATTAATCTTGTGCTTTCACTTGCACAACTTCAATATCCAATATCTCAGATATTCAATTCACTTTAGTTGTGGTTACCTAGGTTGATCTATACCTTGGCTCTTACTTATCTTTACTTACGACCTTGGCCACTTAGTCGAGGAACACATGCTATTTCTTTTGCTTGTGTGGTTTCTATTTTTACCCGGTCAATGTGTGTTCTAAACCGTGCACACTTCAAATACACACATTGTCTTTTATCATACCATATTACTATGACTTTTTCTCAATTCTTGTTTGTTTGTTTTATACAGCGACCCAAGCCCTAATACCTACTAGCTGAAGGTGGAGCCTCGCATCTCTCCACCCTCGAATTGTGTGCGTGCATGGAGGACCGTGCAACGTTTAAGTGTGGGAGAGGATCCGCAATTTTCAGGGCGTAAATTTTTCTTTCTCAACACTTTGCAGTATTTTTTAGTTTTTAATAGTTATATTTTTGTGAATATTTGTTGGTATTTCATTGCATTACACTTTGCTTAGTTTGCTCGTATATATCTTAGTTTGCTTATAGTTATATTTGCATGTTACCTAGTATAGGAAATAAGTTTAGTAAAAATAATAAAGGAATTTTCAAGAAATCTCTTTTAGGGCGTTCCGTTGATTAAATTTGAAAATTTGTTTTTCATCTTGCTTGAAGTATTCTTCTTATGGAACATAGAAATGAGCTTGAATAAAACACCTAGTGAGATTTGAGCTTTAATTGGATGGTTGCACATTTTTCAACCATAAATTTTGTTCTTGTGTGTTATACTCTTTTATGATTGTAACCTTAGATTTGCTTGAATCTTTATGTCCTATATTTGATGTTTTGAATGCATTTAGTATGATTGAGGTCATTTTTCAAATTGAAATCACTAACCCATATGGCCAACTCCTTACATTTACTATTGTAACCCAATTTTGAGCCTTTTAAATCTCTTTTGTTCTAATTTTAAACACATCTTTTGCCCTAAGCGAAAAATCATTAATGTCTATTAATTGTATCTTTGATTAGCTTGGGTTGAGTAGTATGTATTATTCAAGTGTGGGGGAAAATTATGGAGGACACATTGGTAGTTAGTTTACTTTGGGTATTCATTGAGAAAATTTGGAAAAATGGGTAATCACTCACGCATTTTTCACTTAAAATATGCATCTCTTTTTTATGATAAAAGAAAAATTTTGGTGTATATACTTTATTTATAAAAAAAAGAAAGAAAAAAGAAAAAAAGAAAAGCAAAGAAAGGAAAAGAAATGACAATAAGAATATAAATAAAGAATGCATATGTGTGTGAATTAGAAAGAAGATGCATGGGTGAATGTGATAAAAGAAATGAATGGGGAGTTAGGTGTTTTCTTGTGTGTAAATAGGTTGATATAGGATTAGGTGGGATACTTGAGCTAATCAAAGATCTAATCCACTAGTCCAAACCATATTAATCCTACCCTTACCCTAACCCCATTACAACCTTCCAAAGATCTTATGATATTTGTATTCATGCATCAAGTATTTGTTGATTGTTAGATGACTAGCAAATTCTAGAAAACATGACTAAAGGAGAATTGAGTGATTAAGCTCTAAACACTGAGTGATTAGAGTGTACACACATCCGGTGAGGGGTTCGATCGCTTAATTCTATGATTCCATCTCTTATCTTGTATTTTCTTGCAAGTTGTTGAAATTAATTTTAAAAACTTCAAATCAAATCTTTGGACATTGGCTATATGGCTATATTTTCTTGCCTTAGCCTTAAGGATTTATTTTGGATTGATTGGAATTCTCTTATTTGTTTTTACCAAACTCCATAGGAACTATAGCATAGATATAGATAGATATCATTTTGCATAGTTGCATGCACATAGGTAGTTGCATTGAATAAATTGCTTGCCCTTTTATCCTTCTCCTTTGATTATGATTAGCACGAGGACATGCTATTGTTTAAGTGTGGGGGAATTGATGAATCCATATTTGACGATAAATTTTGGATTGATTTGAGTGGATTTCATCATATAAACCCACATTTATTCACCTAAATAGCATCCTTTTGTGTTCTCTCCCTAAATTGAGCTTAATTGTGAAAACATGTTATTTTGTGCTTAATTTAACTAATTTTATTCCACTTTCATTCTATTTGATGTCTTGATGTTTCTGATGAGTGATTTCAGGTATAATAGGTTGGAATGGCTTGATGAGAGTGGGGGAGAAGCATGCAATAGGGAGAAAACATGAAGAAATCAAAGGAGAAGCACACAGCCATGTGTGCATACGCACAAGAGGAAAATTTAGCACGTGTGCGTACGCACACATCTATACGTACGCACAAATCAGCGCACGTGACTCACTTAAAGGAAAATGCTGGGGGCAATTTTTGGGCCTCCAGAGCCCAGTTTTGGACTTTCTGAAGCGGATTGAATGCTATATCAAAGGGGCATCATTCCATGTCAAGGGGAGAGTAATTAGGGTAGATTAGAAACGATGCTTTAGGTCATATTCTAGAGAGAGAAGCTCTCCCTTGTCTTTATAATTAGGGTAGATTAGGTTAGATTTCTCTTAGATTTAGGTTTAATTCTTGTTTTCATTTAGTTTTTCTTGCCATTTATTGTTATTGCGCCTTTGTTCTTTACTTCTATTTGTTATTTCCCTTCTTTTGTTCCTTTATGTTTATGACACTTTGTTACTTTTAATTTTAATTAATGCAATTCATGTTTTATGTTTTTTATTATTTAATTTAGTTGTTATTATAGTTTTCTTGCAATTGTTAGTTGTAGATTTTATTATCTCTTGTTATTTTACCATGCTTCTCTTTTATACCTTCCAAGTATTTGATAAAATGCTTGGTTAGATTTTTGCCTAGTTTTTCGCACTCTTGGTTGGAAAATTGGGTAATTAGGTGAACTTGAGTTGTGGATGTCCATTCTACATTGTATGAGGATTGTTAGTTGATTTGGATTCCACTAACTCTAAGTCTCCCATTAATAGAGTTGGCTAGGACTTGTTGATTGAGATCAATTATGCCCTTTTGACTAATTCTCGATGTTAGGATTGACTAATTGGGATTAATTCTACACAATTACTATGTTTGTGGTCCATATCTAGGATAGGAAGCCTTAAGTCCCCAATTCTTGCCAAGAGCTCTTTTTACCATTTAATTTCCATTTTCATTGATTTTACTTACTTTCCATTCAATTACTTGCCATTTTAATTTCTTGCCTCTTATAATCAAAACCCTCAAATCCCCAGAGCCAATAATTGAGCATTTCATTGCAACTCGTAGGGAATACGACCCAGGAATTAAAACTCCAGTTATTTTGTATTGATTGTGACATCTTTGAATTAAAATTTGATGGTGGGAGTGGGTTGTTGGTTTGGTGTATACTTGCAACGGAAGTTATTTTAAGTGAAAAAATCCAAACCGGTGCAAATCCTCATCTGTTACTCATCTTATTTGCCATTAGCCGAATTTTTAGAAGGAAAAATAGTCGAAGTTACTGCAGCTGATGTCAAGATGGGACCAGACTCTTGATGAGTTTCGACATCAGTCGAGAGGCATGTAGCTTGCCTAAAAAAGGATGAAGCATTGCGTAAGAAAATGTAATACAAATAAAGTATAGGATAATAAGAATGTGCAGATTACCATTGGAGAACCAGTAGAAGCTTGGGAGGCCATAGTCAAAGGCGTAGGTTGAATTGGACTTAGAAAAGGCAAAGAAACTGCAACCTTTAGAGGTTAAGTTACTTCAGCCTCGACCCCAGATGGATCAACACCGGACTCCAAGTAGCTTTGTGTTTTAGCGTGGGACCTTGAGCTACGTGTGATAGGCTTGGACTAAAAGAAAGAATAGTTTAATATAGTAGGCAAGTGGTCTAATTGACTATCAAAGATGAAAGGTACAACAAGTACCTTGATTGGAGGAGTCGGATCAGATTTTTGCACTTTTCTAGGTTTATCTACTATAAGAATGTCAACGACCCCACGTTTCTTTGAAGGAAGGGTGGCCTCACTTGCACTCAACCGTCCTCGACCTCGACCTCTTTTGATTTCAATTTCCTAGGAATGTTTTCTTTGTCCGATTCTCAGTTTTCTTCGACTCGACTGGTTTGGGATCAGGAGCAACGCCAGTCAAGGTTGTCGGTCGAGCGGCTGGAAAAGTAAAAGGCATAAGAAAAGTAAGGACTTCAAAATTTCCTATTAAGTACCAAGGAAAGCATGGTACCTAGAGGATATCCAACAATCCTCATTCAACCATGGATTTTATGCCCAAAGTATGAGGGTCTTTTCTTCGGAATCGATAATCTACTCCTAAGGATCCTTAGAAGGATTGGGTAGTCGATCAGCTAGGCCGAATTGGGCGTTAAGAAAAGGAGGAAATTGTAATTTTTTCATAAAATTCTTTTTCTATATAAAAGGATCTGACTCAAAGCTTTAAAATAGCGATTGAGACATTTATGGAAGTGTGCTTCTTTTTTCTTTTCCTATACCTCTTTGGCCTCAATGAAAACATACCTCACGTTCTGAAAATGCTACTTTACTTTGTAATATTTTTCAAAGGCAATAATTTCTTTGATGTCCTCACCTTTGGTTTTTTTCAACACAGTAACAGTCTGTGCAGAAGGAAGAACCAAGTTAGAAAGAGCTTGTTCGACTGAAGGGCAATGAATAGCATAATATTTTGACCATCATTTGTGAAAATCAGGGGTTGAAATAAAGCAGAATTTAAGATCGAATTTGTTGTAATGAATAGTCACTCGTTCATAATTCATGTCCAAAACCTTGTCGAGTTCTTTCAAATTTAACACTTCATATGAATCATCTGAGCCCCAGGATCAAGAGAGAGTGGGGAAGGAAGTGCTTGTGCAAGGCCAAATTGCCTCGACACATACTGCAGAGAGTAGGTGACAAGTTTCTTTTTTAGAGCTACAATAGATTCATGAGGAAGTCCTACGGGAAATATTTGTGAAGAAAGGCCTTTTGTCCACATTTCATCAAGAGATTCTTGGTTTTTGGGCTTGAGACATTTAAGAGAGTGAATGTATCCTGAATCGCTTTTTTGACAGGCTAAAGGATTGGGAAGATAATTTAGATTGTTGTCGCTTTTGATATTGAGGAAAAGTTTTATGATATGATGAAAAGCATCGACAGATGACATGCCTTTTGCTTCTGACCATGAAAAAGTAGATAGTTAAATACCATTAAGTGGAGATTTTGGAAACTCAGAAGGGGTAGTGAGTTGAGGTTCAAATACTGACTTAAGCCATAAATTAACGATCCAAAGAGGTCCAAAAGGATTGATCGATGATTGTCCTCGTCGAATTTCGCTAACTACCAAAGATAGTGTTTCATATAGTTGGCACAAAATAAGAGAGGGAACATTGATATACTTCTTGTCGTGAAGGATGATGGCTAGTAGAAGGTAGTTGCTTTTTTGAATCTGGATTGATTTGGACAAAAAATGAATGCATTGAGCCATAAGAGGAAGAAAGTGACATGTTCACTATCGGTAACTGGGTCATCCTCGACACCCATGTTGTTCTGAATAAAGCCCGATACAAAAGTCGAGTCAAAATTGATGTCGAAAGCATCCTCAGGGTATGGAGTTGTCCAGCAGACATCTTCTCCAGCAGGAGATACACCAGTCAAAACGGTGATCTCGAGAAGAGTTGGTCCTATCATCCCATAAGGAAAGTGAAAGTTATTTGTGGCTGGACACTAAAAGTATAAACTAGCTCCGAGCATAGGAGCAGTATAAGAGAGGTCATACGTGGATAGTCGAAGAACAGATACTATACCTAAAGACTTCCAAAGAGACTTATAAGTGGGAGAAAGTCTTGACATCTAGGTCGAGAATAATGAACTCGATTCTTTTCGGGTGCGGTCTTAAAGACTCGATTTGCAAAGCTTATGGCTTTGACATATTTACAAAAAAAATCAAAGGAAGGTGTTCAAGGGGAGATGGAAAGAAAGAACAGATTGACTTGACTTGTTCTAAGGTAGAAATTGGACCTATAAATGAATATGTGATATTAGAAACTTAGAATGGAAGAAGTATCTGGCTACGCCATAAGGCGGTAGTTTCGCCATCAGAGTTGGGTGCTCTTAAAGTCCCATCATCGTTCTAGAATTGTGACATGCTAGCCACTAAAGGTGGAGGACCTTCAATAGGAACATCTTCATCACATTCTTGGGATGAGGAAGCAGGAGTGATAGAAGTCCCAACTGGAGTAGCGCTAGTAGTTTCGGTAGTTGAAAGAGAAGCAGACACCATAGTCTTCCCTACAATAGAAGCAGTAACAGGGATGTTAGTGATAATTGTGGCAGCTATAGTGGTAGATGAAGATAAGGCAGCCGTCACGGTTGGAGTGCTATTAGAATTAAGATCAGATTGAGTAGCCATGGTAATGGGGTTTTAGAAGGTGAAAGGTTTGCAAGGAAAGTACAAATCTCGAGAAAGATGAACTTCTGGAAATGTTGATGAAAGTATTAAACAATGATGAGGGTTTGGGATTATAAAAAATATTTTGAATCAATAAAAAACCTATTAGAGCCCATTAAAAATGTTAATATTCCGAGAAATGCACGAACCATTTCATTTTTCTCATAACCAATTTTTAAATTTTCAAAATTTGAAAAGAAGCATGTGAAGAGCACGTCAGTTGCTAAACATTAAGGTAACACGTGTTAAAAAATAAGGGTAAAAGCGAGACTTCTTTAGAGTCGAAGGAGTTGTCGATATTTTGAAATGGGAGTTGTTAATGGGGATGCATGTGAATGAGATACGAATAATAGTCAAATTACGCATATGAAAAAGGAGTGTCTCAACAGATGTCATTGTTAACAGAATAGAGAAAAGTTAAAAATACTAAACAAAGTGAAGATAACTATAACAAGATTTTTAACATGAGTTTCAAATCCTGTTGGCATTGGTTCAAGGTTGAAGATTCTTGTGCTACTTCCTGAGCATTAGTGGCTTGAGTAACGGCTTCGATTAAAGCATCTTGACTTGAGAGCTTGGAAGCATAAGCTTTCTCAATCATTTCCAATCAAAGAGAAAGGGCAGCATTGGTAGATGCAATTTTGTCTCTCCCTGATCTTAAGTCAGCTAATTCTTTTTCTAAAGTTACAATCTTAGACACCATTTGTTGTTCTTTTGTTCAACCTTCTGATAAGACTTCAATGACTTGGGATTTAGTCGTGTTATATTTGGCTAGTTGTGTATCACAATTGACCAGGGCCTCAAGTGTTTTGTTCAGCTCTTGATCGGTCGGCATCATGTATTCTGGTAAAATGGGAAGAAACGACTTCACTAAATGAATCAAGAGCAGAATATATGTCGTAGAATAGGTGTTGCTTGAGAAATGCAAGAGCATCGACCATTTGAGTCATTAAAATGTTATTATTACTATCCTTAATAGAAAGATTTAAGAAGTCAAGAATAATATTGATGTTATTAATTACTTGAGGATCACTGATAAACCACTATTTTATGGTTTATCTTGTACTCAATTGAGTGGTTTTATCAAGTCCTTGCACACTTATACATACAAATTGCATGGTTTTACAATTTCTTCCTAGTTTTGTTCTATAATTGAAAACTTGCTTCCTGAGCCTTTAAATTGTATGTTTTTAATTCCCCTTTATACCATTCGATGCCATGATCTGTGTGTTAAGTGTTTTCAGGTTTTATAGGGAAGGAATGGCTTAGAGGATGGAGAGGAAACTGGCAAAAATAGAAGGAGCACAAGAAATAAAGGAGACAACTAGCGAGAAGTGATGCACACGCATGGCTCACGCGTGTGCGTGAATTGGAGTTTGCATGGCGACGCGTGCGCATGACTGACCCATACGCGTGATACGCTAAAATGACCAGCGACGCGTACGCGTGACATGCGCTACCTGCAGAAATCGCAGAAAATGCTGGGGGCGATTTTGGGCTGAGTTTAGACCCAATTTTCGGCCCAGAAATACAGACTAGAGCCAGGGGACAAGCAGAGACTCAACACACATTCTCATTCGCATAGTTTTTAGTTTTAGATTGGAATCTTAGAGAGAAATCACTCTTCCTCTAGGTTTTCTACACACTCATAGTTTTTATAGTTTATGCTTTTGCTTTGGATATTGAGAAGAGTCACTACCTCCGTTGAAGTTTCATTATTCTAGTTTATTTTTTATTCCTTTACTCTTTTGATTACCTATTAAGCCTGTTCAGATAGGTATGTTATGATTTTGGGATTTATTAATGTAACGAACTACTTTTATCTTTAATTAATTTTCAGTTATTGTTATCATGTCTTCTTCTTATATTTCTGTGAAAGTTACATTCATGTCAATGGAGTAGACTCCCAACTTGACTTGGGGGTTGATTAAAAAGAGACCCTTGAGTTGGAATACTCAAGTAATTAGTTCAATTGGAAGTCGTTGGCTAACTCTCTATTTACTAATGCTAATCCTTCCATAAGGAGAGGATTAGGACTTGCGAATAAGAGTTAGCTCAATCACTTGACTTTCCTTTATTTAGTAAGGGTTAACTAAGTGAAAACAACAACCTCTTGCTATTCCACTTGGGAAAATCCAACAAAGATAGAACTTCCAATTAATCTTCCCCCGGTCAAGGCTTTTTATTTTGAATATATAAATCTCTTTTAATTTACATTGCTTTAATTTACCATCATTTAATTTTCTATTCTTCAACTCTTAAAATTCCTTGGAAAAATCCTGACTAATAAAATAACACTCTTTTGTCAACTCGTTGGGAGACGACTTGGGATTCTGACTCCCAGTATTTTCATTCTAATTTTGTGACAACTCTTTCTAAATTGATAAGCGGATTTTTGTTGGTTAAGAACTGTACTTGCAACGCTGTTCTTATAAAAAAAATTCTTAATTGGCTAATTTTTGCCCCATCAATCACTTATGGCCACAAGTAGAGTAGATTTTTCTGGAATTTCTCCTTTTTTGGTTGACACTTCTGGAGCCGGTGTGTTGTTTTCGACCCTGGGTAAGAGACATTGCGACTGTTCCTTTAGAGGAATAGACCCGCCGAGCTTCGGTCAAGAGATTTTCTAGGTCGAAGTTGAAATCCTCATAATGTAAATCTCTAGTTCCTAGAGAAGGAATGTGGTCAACGACTTTCTGTGTCGATGGTATGGAGGTAATGTCTTTGGCGACGAATTTCTGTGTCAAGAATATAGGAAATAAAAACAAGATCAAGGGGTAGTCAAAAGAAACTTAATAGAAAGACTAAATAAAAAAAGTACCAATGAAGGAGAAATTGAAGCATAAGCCGTTGGATGCTGAGTCAAAACAGAGGTGGCTAAAATAACAGTCGAAGTAGGTTGAACAAGCTGAAGAAATTCTGTTTCAGCAGAAATTGATAAATCTATTTCTTGATCAAAAGGATCATTGATATTCGCAACTTGAGAAGAAGCCTCTTTTTTAGTTTGTTTCGACTGCATTATATCAAAAATTACAAGTGAGGAAGAGTTATAAAATTATGATAGAAGCTATCAAATATACACCTTCGATGTGGTAGGTCAAGTCTTTTTAAGCTTTGGTGTTTCAGTTCTCGTTATGACATCAATGGGTCCATGCTTCTTTGCAGTAGTGATTGACCCTCCTTTGCTTTGATTTTCGATCTATGGGATATTCTCTGGTGATATTATGGCTTTGTTAATATTTAAGATTTTTCCAACTGGTTGAGGACCAGTAGCAATCCGAGTGATAGGTGTGTGTCGAGTAACTAAGGACATTGAGAAAATACGGTAAGAAATGTTGAAAAAAATATTGGAAAGTTAATAGAAGATTTCTTTTGCTTACCTCTGGTTCTTTTTATGCTACTTTTGTGAGGGAAAAGACCAAGTTTGAGAGTGCTTGATCGACAGAAGTGCAATGAGAAAAGAAATAGTTTGACCACCATTTTTGAAAGTTAGGAGTTGATAAGAAGCAATGTGTGATGTTAAGATGGTGGTATTGAGTTGACATCCTCTAGTGATTCATTTCCAACATTTTATCAAATTCTTGTGTCTTTGACACCTCGAAATAAACCTTTTGAGTTTTAAGGTCGAGAGACAAAGGACAAGACAAGGCTTGGGCTAAACCAAACTATCGAGCCACATACTATGGCGAATAAACAACTAGTTTCCTTTTGAGAGCCCAAGTCGATTCTTGCAGTAAGCCAACAAGAAGGATTTGGGGAGTTAAGATCCTAGCCCACATGTCATCGATTGATTTTTTGATTTACTGGTTAAGAACTGGTGAAAGAATTTAGACATGAAATGGAACTAGATCAAAATGAGAATGAATTTGGAAAATACAAGATATTGTTGTCCTTTTTAATATCGAATAAGGTTTTAATAAAGTGTTGAAAGGCACCAATGAGGAACATAGTTTTTGGTTTTGTCCAGGAAAGTTGGGAAAGACGAATGCCATCAATAGGAGTGTTGGGAATTTTCGATGCTGAAACTGAGAGTCGAGGCTCTAGAATAGCTTTGAGAAATAAATTTACAACCCAAAGAGGGCCAAATGGGTTGATTGAAGGATTCCCTTGACGAATTTCACCAATAATTAAAGAAAGAATTTCAAAACGTTGGCTCAGGATCAAAGCAGGAAGGTCAATAAGTATTTTTTTATGATGGAGCATAATGGCCAAGGACAAGTAATTGTTGTTTTGAATTTAGACTGACTTGGAACAAAAAATGAAAGAGTTGAGCCAAAGTAAGAGAAAGGACAAGTAATCGTCAGAACCTATGTTGTTTTGAATAAAGTTTAAGATGGAGTTCACATCGAAATTGATGTTGAAATCATCTTTAGGGTAGTCAGTTGACCATGACATGAATTCACCATCGACTGGTAAACCGGTCAAGGCAGAAATGTCCATTAAGGTTGGGCCTATCATTCCATATGGAAAATGAAAGTTATTGGTGGCTGGGCACTGATAAACCCAAATTTTTCAGTTTATATTGTGTAAAATTTGGGGGACTTTGTCAATATTTTCTACACTTATTCACAAGAATTGCATGGTTTTGTGTTCTCTTCCTAATATTGCTTAATGATGGAAAACATGTTTCTTTTGCCTCAAAATTACCATATTTTGATCCTCTTTTATTACCATTCGATGCCGTAATATGTTTGTTGAGTGATTTCAGAGTTTACAGGGCAAGAATGGCCTAGAAGAGAGAAAGAAAGCATGCACAAGTAGAAGGAACATGAAGAATTGGATTTTGGAAAATCAGCTGCGACGCGCACGCACACCTTACGCGCACGCGTGGGTGTAGGAAGCTGGGTATGGTGTGCGAAGAGTGGCGCATCTGCGTGGATTGGTGAAATCTCCATCGACGAGCACGCGTGCTTGCTGCGTACGCGTGGATCACGAAATTCAGATGACGCGCACGCGTGCATGACGTGTACACGTGACGAGCTGCACGTGACTTCATTAAAGAAATCATGCCTGGCGATTTCTGAGACTCAATAGGCCCAAATTCAAGCTGGTTCAACATGGAAAAGACCCAGGAACTCTAGAGGGAAAGGGGGGGGATCATCCATTACACACTTAGACACAATTTTTGCTAGTTTTTGGTATTTGTTCTTCTAGAGAGAGGAACTCTTATTCCTCTCTAGATCTAGTTTGATTTGATCTTCCCTTGTTGAATTCTGAATTGGGTTTTGTTGATTTCTAGTTTTGATTACTTAATTTGAATTCCCTAGTATAATTTGTTGAGATCTTGTGTTAGATTTATGTTTCCTTGTTATTTTCCATTTTCTATTCATCTTGTGAACCTTGTGGATCTTGAATTGTTAAAGTTACATTGATGTTTTCTATGATTAATAGTGTTAATTGAGTAGTTTTATATTGATAATTGTTATTAATGGGTACTTTCAATTTCCAATTTAATTGCAATTTGAATATGTCTTTTGTTAATGCACCCCATGTGTTTGATGAAATGTTTCCTTTGATTATGGAGTAGTTCTCTTTACTCTTGGCTTAAGCTATGAGAATTGGGTGACCTTGAGTCATTGGGTCTTATTGGATTGTTGATTGGAGAACCCTTGTGGTCAAGTTGACATCCATTGACACTAAGCCACTACTAATCTAATTAGTAGATTGGTTAGGACTTATGGGTTGAGATTGACTAAGCCACTTGACGTACCTCAAGCTTAGGAGTAGATATTATGTACTTAAGGCTCTTGAAGGTAGACTTAGTGAGTTTGGTTCCTCATAATTAGAAATTTATAGTTGTAGACAAGGATGGTGACCCCAATTCCTACGCTTAGCCAAGAGTTCCTTTTATTATTCACATTTGAAAATAAAAAATCTCATTTGTTTAGTTATCATTTTAGTTAATTGCTTAATTCTAGAGTAGAGGTAGATCATATGTTCTCTTGATTTAGTTACTTGATTTAGTTTCTTGCACTTTAAGATTTCTTGCTTGTTAAGTCTATTAGTTTAATTCCCTTATCATGACTTCCAACCCCGGAATTCTAACCTATGTTGATGCACATGTTTGCCTATTCCTTGTGAGATGACCCGAGGTTTGAATACTTCGGTTACTTTTATTGGGGTTGAACTTTGTGACAATCAATTCTTTAAAATTTGATTCGAGGATTATTTGTCGGTCGAGAGCTATACTTGCAACGTGAATATTTTGTAAAATTACGCAAGCACTGCGCACAACGCACAACTCCTAGTCACGCGTGCGCGTATGGGATGCTCATGCGTTGTTTCGCCTCTTGCCCACCCACGCGTGCGCACACATGACGCGTGCGCGTGGGTCGCCTTACATGCATCCCCCAGTACATTACACCCAAGATTTACGTGAGCATTGCGCAAGCACTGCGTAAAACGCGCAGTTATATTCACGCGTGCGCGCGCTATGACGCGTACGCGTCCCTTGCCTGTTTTCCTACCCACGCGTACGTGTGGGTGGCGCTCGCGCGCCCCTCTGCTTTTCTTCATTCCACGCGTACGCATAGCGTGTGCGCGCGCATCGGTCCTCGAACGCAGATAATACACCAGCGCGCCGTGTTTCAAATTCTTCTTTCTCACCCCCTTTTCCACTCTCTTCTTCCTCTTCTCCTCTCCTCTTTTCCTTTCCCTCTTCACCACTTCTCTCGCCCACCACCACCGATGACTACCACCTCCGGTGGTCCTCACTTTCTCTCTCCTCCTTCCCTTCTCTTCTCTCTCCCCTCCTTCCCTTTCTCTTACTTGCACCCTATCTTCTCTTTTCCTTTCAAGGTCATATTCTTTTCCATTCTCTTTGTCTTTACTTTATGCCTTTCTTTCTTAATTGCATGTATTTACTTTCTCTTATTTCTCTTAGTTGCACTTTGTTAAATTTGCTCTTTTTTATTTGCTTTCTTCTTTTTTTTTCTTTGCCATTTTCTATAGATGTTGAAATTTGAGTTACCTCTTGCCTTGATGGGTTGGTTTGTTATCTTTTGATTCCTTTGTGCTTATGTGATGTTGATTTGATGTTGGGTATATCATTTTGAGGTATTTCACTTTTGCATTTACTCAATGTGCTTATGGTTTGGGTGTTTCACACCAAGTGTTTGTTGAATTGCACCTATCATAATTTTAGTCAATTTTGACACTATGCTTTCAAATTGGTGCTCTTCTATCAATACACTTGCCTTCTTATTGTACATTGAGCTCATTGCACTCCATCTTTACCACTCATATGTTCATACCTATGACTTGCTCCCTTAGGTCATAGTGCAAGAATTGTATTTCACCCCTCTCTAACTCCACTTTATTCCTTTTGCATGCTTTATTGTTTTGGAGTTAGATTGGGTAATTGATTTTCTTGCGCGTTTTATCTTTCTTGCATATGTCACTTGGGGTTGTTAGCAATGCTTGAGTAATTTCTTCTCATGCCTTACTTGCATGTCTTTTTCACTCTTGCATCCCATGCTAGTGCATTGCTCCATATTTCAATGGTTGTCTTGCTTGCATGTTGCAGCTGTCATATTTTCAAGATACCTATTCTTTTGTGGCATTGTTTCTCACTAGCATGTTATAATTTGAGTGTGGTCTCTTTGAGTTTAATGTCTTCTCTTTCCTCTCCTTTTTTTAGATGGCCATCAAAAGGGACAAGGAAAATGCACAGAAGAAGTCGCCTCCCAAAAGGGCACCTCAAAAAGCCATCGCCAAAGCGTACCACGCGTCCAAGGCCAAGCCTCTCCCCAATAAGGCGCGAAGCATCATTAAAATTGATGACTAAGAGAAGGACAACCCTACGAGAGATTCCACTAGGTTTCCCAACCGCTATTGCGAACTCATGTTCCCCATCGTGATTGCACGGAATTATCATTCTGAACCCCTTCTTCACCCTCTGGGTCATATGGTTCAGTTTGTCATACCTTGCATTGAGCGACAAGGATGGGGCTTTCTCATGAGAAGACCACAAGAAGCCAATCTCTCGTGGGTGGTAGAGTTCTACACCAATTACTTCTCACCTTCTCTTTAGACTGTTTTCATGTGCCGAAAGCAAGTTCCAGTTTCTGAGAAAGCTATTAAAGAAGTACTCCGAGTCCCACCCGTACCGGATGAGGTAGATGGTTACCAAGAGGCCCTCCGCTAGCATAATGAGTTCAATTTTACTTTTGATTGGGACGCGGTCCACCAGGTTATTGCCGAACCAGATACATTTTGGATCGGAGGGCGTCTCAGGCCTCGACCTAAGGACATTCTTGTGCGTTATCTGACTGTAGAGGCTCGAGCATGGACCTAAATCTTATCTCATTACGTGATTCCCAGCACTCATGAGACCTTGATCACCGTGGACCTTGCCTTGCTAGTTTGGTGTATACTCACAGAGCGGCCGGTTAACATTGCTTACCTCATCCACCAAGCCATGGGTCGTGTTCATGCCAAGGGTAACCTACCTTTCCCAGCATTGGTGATGGAGTTAGTTGCTACTGATGGTGTTCCCCAGGAGACTAAGGATCGGAAAGCGATGATTCCGGTAGAGGGCGACGTCGTCCCAACCGGAAAATATCTCAAGCCTCCGGTGGAACACAAAACCCTTGATATAGCTGTTCCCTCAGTTTTTCCTACCACTTCTTCTACATCACAAGGATCTTTCCACCAATGGCTTGAAGACCTCCACAAGAAGATAAATAGATTTGAACGGCAGAACCAACGCCGGTATGCTTACATAAAGAAGCTTCTGAGTTGTGTGACTCCTTCTATGGAAGAACCGGAGATCTCCACATCCACCTCGTGCCTAAGTGAAGAGAGCATTCGCGAATGGGATAGTGGAAGTTCCAAGCCCGACCACCCCTTGCACCTTGCTAGTAGCACGGAGGACCGTGCTAATTCTTAAGTGTGGGAGGTCGTTCGACCGATCTCTGAGGGTAATAATCCCCTCTTTTCAACATCTATGGATTTTAGTTCTCTTTTGTTTTGTTAATTAGGACATCGCATGTTTAGTTAGTTTTTCTTGATAGGACTACTTGGTTAGGGTGATGACTTCTTTTCCAAGAAACTGTATTTTCAGGGTACCCTACCAATTTTGAAAAAATTTTTCTTAAGATAACTTGCTTGAAAAATGTATTTTGGAACATGGTGTTTGAGCTGAGAACACAAGCATGTGAGTTTTGAGCCTTATTGTGCGGTTATATCTTCTAACCACTTATCCCCATTCTTGTGTGCATTACTGAAGCATGGAAAACTTGTCTCATAACAAATTTCCTTCGGCAAGTGTACCGAATTTGTCATCAAGTAAAAACTCACAATAGAGTGAGGTCGAATCCCACAAGGATTGATTGATCAAGCAACTTTAATTAGAGGAATGTTCTAGTTGAGCGAATCCAGTATTTGAGTTTAGAATTGCAGAAAATAAAATGGCGGGAAGGTAAATGACAGAAAAAGTAAATGCTAGAATTAAAGAACTGAAAGTAAATGACTAAAAATAAATTGCAGAATTGTAAATGGGAATGGGGAATTGCTCATAAAAGTAAGTAACAGAAATTAAAGAGAATGGGTAAGATCAGAAATGGGGGGTTCATTGGGCTTAGGAGATGTTTCATTCTCCGGATCAATTTCATTTTCATCTCTTCCTCAATCAATGCACTCATTGATCTCCTTGGCAATCTTAAGTGATTGAATTACAATTTCTTGTAATTCAATCTCTCAAATTTTGATCAATAGCCAATTCCTTGGTCAATTGCTCATGAGAAGAGATGAAGTATGGTCACTGATTATACCACATGCATTTCCCAAATCAAGTGTTGAGAGGATTATAGTCACATATCCATCCAAACCCAATTTGGTCCAGCATGAGAAAGCATTTCTAGCATGATCTCTTCATTCCTCTTTCAAGGTTCAGAAGAGATCCAAGTATGAATAGCTTCTTTTCCAAGATAACTACCCAATTGGATGAAGATCGAAAGCTTTCAAGTAAAATTAAGAGAAAATAGAGAAGAAGAATAGTGAAAACTAGTATTGATCCATCAAATTACAACAGAGCTCCCTAACCCAATGAAAGGGGTTTAGTTGTTCATAGCTCTGGAAAATGAAAACGAAGATGGAGAATACATGATGATACTAGAAGTGTAGAGAAAGTAAATACAGAGAGTAGTTCTATGCCCAGAGGCTCCCTATAATTTCCCATTCTCCAAATAATTCAAAGCTACTTCTATATATACTACTCTTCTACTCTTCTAGTTGGTTCTTCAAGTCTTGGGTCTGGGCCTTTGGATCTTGAGTTTGAAGCAGTTATCTTCTTCATTGGGCTTGGCTTTACTTGCAGAGAGAAAGTGTGAAGTGGGCAGAGACTTTAGCTCAGGACGTTAGTGGTGTTAACGTTCAGTGAAAATATGGGTTCGAGAACGTTAGTGACTTTCAACTTTTTCCCTAACGTTCCTCACCCAAGTAAGAGCCACGTTAACCTCAACGTTAGTGGCACAAACGTTGCCACTAACGTTGCCTCTTTGTCCTTCGCGCACGTTATTGGGTCTCAACTTTCCCAATAACGTTGAGAAGCCTTCCCCTTCCCTACGTTAGAGTCCACGTTAACTTAGTTAACGTGGCTCTTTTAACGTAGGCTTGCCAACCTTCGAGAACGTTAGTGACACTTAACATTGTCACTAACGTTCCAATGTGCCCCTTAGCTCCCACGTTAGAGTCCACGTTAACTAGGTTAACGTGGCTTCTAACGTGGCTGTGCTAGCCATCTCCAACGTTAGTGACAAAGTTGAATGTCACTAACGTTGGCTCATCATCCCTCTCCTCACGTTAGCTTCCACGTTAACTAAGTTAACATGGGAGTTAACGTGGCTCATTGTGGCTTGTGTTGGCTCCTTCCAACGTTAGTGACAATGTTTGGTGTCACTAACGTTGTCGACAACCTTTCTTCTCCACGTTAACTTCCACATTAAATAGGTTAACGTAGGAGTTAACGTGGCCTCTTGGGGATAGTGTGTGTTCATCCCAACATTAGTGACAATGTTTGATGTCACTAACGTTGTCAACCACCTAGTTTCTTCACGTTAGCTTCCACGTTAACTAGGTTAACGTGGGAGTTAACGTGGCTTCTTGTGACTTGGCCAACGTTAGTGAGAATGTTGAATGACACTAACATTGGCGTCCCCCTTTTCTTCTTAACGTTAGAGGCCACGTTAACTAAGTTAATGTGGCAACTAACGTGGCCACTTATGAGCTTGGTCCAACGTTAGTGATAATGTTAAGTGTCACTAACGTTGGCTCCATTTCCTTTCTTCCACGTTAGAGTTCACGTTAGCTTAGTTAACGTGACTCTTAACATGGGCAATGATGGCTTCGAGAGCGTTATTGGCAATGACTTTTCTCATTAACTTTGTAAGTTACTCCCATTCCACGTTAGTGTTAACGTTAGTGTAACTAACGTAGCTACTAATGTGGTTCTTCTTTGCTTCCTTTGTCCTGAAATCAAGCAATAAAGTGCATCAAAGTTCTAGTCCAAGTCATGGGAAATGCAATATCCAATTTGTCATTAAATTCATGCAAAATTCTCATGAAATCATGTAAAGTGCACAATGTATGCTTGAATCAAGATGTAAATGAATATCTACCCAAAACTAGCTTATTTCCTAAGGAAATGCATGAAACTACCCTAAAAACAGTAAAGAGAAGGTCAGTGAAACTGGCCAAAATGCCCTGGCATCACAACACCAAACTTAAAGCTTGCTTATCCCTAAGCAAGTACTGGAACAAGAGAATGATGAATGGAATGCCAAGAGACATGAGTCATTCTTGTGGAAGTCATGTCCTTGGTTTTATGGTGGTTTCATGCATAGCAACTTAGGTTCATTCTTGGCTTTCAGACCTTTATCATGTCCTAGAATACTCACTGTGGTTGCATCCAATGAGACTTTTATTCATTGATCCTTTTGTTGTTATTTCAGGGCTTATTTTTGTTCTTAAGCTAAGTGCTCTGTAAGGGGGCAACTCTTTAAAATAAGCTTTCAGTCAACACTCCCGAACCAGTTGGTTCAAGGTGCTAGGTGTTGAAGCACCCCTAAGGACTTACTTGCTCAAGTCTCTCCCCCATACATACACACCACAGGCACATAGTTTATTTATTTTCTTTTCTTGAGACCTTGGTGTCCAACACCTCTTTGGGTTACTAAATGCTCTGTATTGAGGGTTACTCTTGATAGTGGACTTTCAGCTGATAATCCCGAGTTAGTTAACCCAAGTTACCAAGTGATAAGGCACCCCTAAGAGCTTATTCATCCAAGTAGATCCCTCACACAGGAGCACCACAGACACATGCCTCAAGATTAAAACCATAAGTGCCTAGCCTTATTGCTTACTCTTTTTCTTTTATTTTTCAACCTTTATTATTCTTTCCCTTTTTCTTATTAGGATCTTCTTATTTAGCTAGTCTCATGAGGTGTGTCTCAAGCATAGTATTCATGACAGATAGTTGTCCTCCCACCTTATGGTTGAACCAACTTAGCTAACTTATGACTATACCATAAACTCATGAACTTATTCCATAGTATGAACTCTACTCTGGTCTCTTAAAAACACTCATTCTCTTTTTATTTGATTTAAAGGGACAAACATACAAGTAAGCAAAGAGAGGATGCAGTGACATAAAGACTAGTAAACATAGACCTCTTCAACACAAAAACTTAAAAGATAGAATTTTAAAAAGGTTCAAACATAACATGGAAGGAAGTTCTATTTCATACAAGATCTTCCTTATTCAAAGCATAGAAGAAGATTGACCAAAGAAGGAACGTCACCACCTTTTACTCTTGTGGATGCCCATGCTTTCCTCCTTGTTTGTCTTCTTTGTGTCCTCTTGCATTCCCTCGCATCTGTGCCAATCTTGCTTGCTTCCAATCCTCAAGTGCCTTCCTCACTGATTCATGACTCTCTTCCACCTTTTGTCTTTCTTCTCGTGCTAATTCATCCCTCATTTCTTCATACCTTGTGATTCCTGGATGCAATATAGGCAGCTGTCCTACCAAGTAACCGAGCCTGGCTTGAGTATTTATATGATGCCCAGTCTCGCTCAGGTAAACTCCTTCTGCGAATGCCCTTTGCTCGTCCAATAGTTCTGCCTGCTCTATCTGTCTTCGATGCATCTCATGTATATGTGCACCTTGATGTGCTTGGATGTTGATTAGCCTCTGGATGGATTCTTGTTGCTCGTTTTGCCTTTGTTCCATCCTGTGGAATGTTTCTCCCCATTGTTGCCCTTGACTCAGTTGCTGATCCATCATTTGCTTTTGCCACTCCCCTTGTTGAGTCATCCATCTTGAGAGCGACTCCTCTTGCTGCCCCATCATCTGTAGTTGAAGCTCTCTCTGTGCTCCTTGGCTTTCCAAATATTGTCGAGATAGTCCATCAATGGCTTCCTGCAATTCGTGCATATCCAAGGTGGCTGGTGCTTGCCCCTCTAAGACTTGTCCTTCCACTACTTGAGGGGCTGTCCTCTTCCTTTGCTTCCGTTGAGGCAGGGGGGATGCGGTAGCATGCATTCGTCGAACGGTTATTGGAATGCCCTCTTTTATCCATACGGGGTCCTCATCTTCAAACACCACCCCAGCTTTCTTGCACAGTTGGTAAATAGTGCTGGGTAACCTAACGTTCCTCTCGAGTCGCTTTTCTCTGCCATTTTTCTAATGCCTTCTGCTATGAGTTCATGAACCTTGATTTCTCCTCCTTTGAGTATACAGTGTACCAGTGTAGCTCTCTTGAGATTCACCTCCGAGTTGTTCGCTGTTGGGAGGATGAACCTCCTTACAATTTCGAACCACCCCTTTGCTTCCGGAGTGAGCTATGCTCTCTTGATGAACCTTGGTCTCCTATCTGCATATCTTTTCCAGTCAGCCCCTGGTACACAAATGTCTTGCACAATCTGGTCATGATTAGGGTTGTTGTCCATTCTTGAATGATAACTCTCTTCTTCAAACGGTATGGACCACAGTTTTAATGCCTTCATGACACTCATGGGGTTAAAATCCACAATCTTTCCTCTCACAAAGCTTGTATATGATTCATCTGCCTTATCATATCGGACCGCATTTGCATAAAAATCTCTTATAAGATTTGTATTCACCTTAATGACCGGATCAGTGATGAGCTCCCATCTTCTCTTTTCTACCTTCTTTGTGATTTCAGGACACTCAGTTTTCCTAACTTGAAATCCCAGCTCATAAATGATCTCCTTATCCACCATCCACCCGTATTGCAATGCATGGTGCAAGCTTCTAAATCTCTTTTCATCATACGGGTGTTGCTCAATAGGTTCCTTTCCCTTCCTTCTTTTAGAGCTCGAAGATGCCATGAATGAGGGTTAATGTGTGAAGTTGGCAATGGTGTGGAGACTTTTGGTTGTTTAGGGTTGAGTGCAATGAAGGGAGTGAAGGGTAATCCGAAATGGAGAGGTGTGCAGAGTGGGGTACGGAACAAGGATCACTTATATAGAGAGGTTGTGAGTGAATGGAGGGTGTGGATTGATGGAGTGGTTGTTTGATGGACGGTTGGGGTTGTGCATGGAGAAAGGACAAGGATCATCACTTTATGATGGAGATTGCTCGGTCTTCAAGGGTCCCATCCTTTTCAATATTGCATGGCAACATTTTCCAATGCCTTCCCTTTTTAGAACAAGTGTGTAGTTTCTCCTCATGAAGTGGCCGAACCCTTCTCATTTAGTTGTCCAATAAATCTCCTTCAATGTTCCTCTCCTTTTCCTATAAAGATCAAATAAGAAAAGTAAGAAATATCATAAAAAAATCAATTTAAATTTTACGGCTAGAATAATAAAGAGAAGAAAAGATTTTGTTTATTCATGAACTCCAACTAACTAACTAACTAACTGTGTATCCTTATATGCACATTGGTGGCACCATGGGGTGACACCAAACTTAGTTTGGAGCACTGTGATGAAAAGTTCTGTTCAAAGCTCCAAGACTAGCATGCTCTCAGTTGCATTCATGCTTTCTTGGCATGCTTTGAACACCAAACTTGTTCTTCACTATATACTGCAATATAAGGATTTCACCAAGTGTTTGTCAAGTTTAGGTTGGAATTCATGAATATTGACTTATTCACTAGTAAAAGCTCATAAAACATGGGTTGCCTCCCATGAAGCGCTTCTTTAACGTCACTAGCTTGACGTTTCTCCTTCATCAGGGAGGTTGATAATGCTTCAAGTCCTCCCCTCTTGCCTTGGACTTATATCCATTGGTTGTATCAATGATCTCTACATGTTCCAAGGAGAGAACTCTGTTGATAGTGAAGACCTTAGGTAACTGAGATGGTACAGTGGGGAGATCAGGGGGGATATCTGGGAAGTAAGCTGAGATCACTTTATCCCCTAGAGAGAAGTCCTCTGTAGGGATCTTCTTGTTCCTCCACCCTCTTGGTACCTTCTTCTTTGTCCCTTTTGATGTTGCCTTACTCTTGGTGACTTCTTCTTCTAAGGGAATTTTGTTGTTGTCTTCACATGTCTCTGGTGGTTTAGGTTCCTCCAGCTTTTTCTTGAGTTGTGACAACTGCTTATTTCGTTGTTCATCAACCAAGGTCTTTCCCAGAGGGGTTGGTTGTGTTTCAGTGATTGCTTCCTCTGTCAGCATCTCATTATGATCCTTGCTTGATTTTTTGTTTTCTTGGTCTGCTTCTTGTGAGAGTTTGAAGACATTAAAGCTGAGTCGTTCATCATGGATCCTCAATATTAGCTCCCCTCGCTCCACATCTATGAATGCTCTGGCTGTAGCTAGGAATGGTCTTCCCAATATGATTGGGTGAGTGTGACTCTCTTCCATGTCCAAGATGACAAAGTCTGTGGGAAGAAAGTATTTCCCAACCTTTAACAACACGTTTTCCACCACCCCTATTGCTTGTTTTTGAGTTTTGTCAGCCAGCCTGATGACTACATCTGTGGGCAATATCTCATTGATCTGCAGCCTCTTTACCAGGGATAAGGGCATTAAGTTGATGCTTGCTCCCAAATCGTAGAGTGCTCTATCAAACATTGTTTCCCCTATGGCACAGGGGACATGAAAACTCCCTAGATCTTTTCTTTTTGTAGGTAACTGTGGTTGAATGAGGGCACTGCACTCCTTGTTCATTGGTATGCGAAATTGCTACTCAGGTTGTGAATTGTTGTTCGAAATTGATTCCCCGGCAATGGCACCAAAAACGGATGCACAGAACCATGGTCTAAACATATCTTCACAACTTCGCATAACTAACCAGCAAGTGCACTGGGTCGTCCAAGTAATACCTTACGTGAGTAAGGGTCAAATCCCACGGAGATTGTCGGTATGAAGCAAGCTATGGTCACCTTGTAAATCTCAGTCAGGCGGATATCAAATGGTTATGGAGTTTTTGAATTTAATTAATAAAATAGGGATAGAAATACTTATGTAATTCATTGGTGAGAATTTCAGATAAGCGAATGGAGATGCTTTCGTTCCTCTGAACCTCTGCTTTCCTGCTATCTTCATCCAATCAGTCTTACTCCTTTCCATGGCTGGCTTTATGTGATACATCACCACTGTCAATGGCTACTTTCGGTCATCTCTCGGGAAAATGATCCAATGCCCTGTCACGGCACGGCTAATCGTCTGGAGGCATCACCCTTGTCAATGGCTTCATCTTATCCTCTTAGTGAAAATGGTCAACGCACCCTGTCACGGCACGGCTATTCATCTGTCGGTTCTCGATCATGCTGGAATAGGATTTACTATCCTTTTGCGTCTGTCACTAACGCCCAGCAATCGCGAGTTTGGAGCTCGTCACAGTCATTCATTCATTGAATCCTACTCAGAATACCACAGACAAGGTTTAGACCTTCCGGATTCTCTTGAATGCCGCCATCATTCTAGCTTACGCCACGAAGATTCTGATTAAGAGATCTAAGAGATACTCATTCAATTCTAATGTAGAACGGAAGTGGTTGTCAGGCACGCGTTCATAGGGAATGATGATGATTGTCACGTTCATCACATTCAGGTTGAAGTGCGAATGAATATCTTAGAAGCAAAATAAGATGAATTGAATAGAAAACAGTAGTACTTTGCATTAATCTTTGAGGAACAGCAGAGCTCCACACCTTAATCTATGGAGTGTAGAAACTCTACCGTTAAAAATACATAAGTGAAAGGTCCAGGCATGGCCGAGATGACCAGCCCCCTAAAACGTGATAACAGGATCAAAATACAATCCCGGATGATCAAAAGATAATCCAAAGATGTCAAATACAATAGTAAAATGTCCTATTTATAATAAACTAGCTACTAGGGTTTACAGAAGTAAGTAATTGATGCATAAATCCACTTCCGGGGCCCACTTGGTGTGTGCTTGGGCTGAGCTTTGAGTGTTGCACGTGTAGAGGTCCTTCTTAGAGTTGAATGCCAGCTTTTGTGCCAGTTTGGGCGTTCAACTCTGGTTTTGGATCCTTTTCTGGCGCTGGACGCCAGATTTGGGCAGAAAAATGGCGTTGAACGCCCGTTTGCGTTGTCTAAACTTGGCCAAAGCATGGACTATTATATATTGCTGGAAAGCCCTGGATGTCGACTTTCCAACGCAATTGGAAGCGTGCCATTTCGAGTTCTGTAGCTCCAGAAAATCCATTTTGAGTGCAGGGAGGTCAGAATCCAACAGCATCAGCAGTCCTTCTTCAACCTCTGAATCTAATTTCTGCTCAAGTCCCTCAATTTTAGCCAGAAAATACCTGAAATCACAGAAAAACACACAAACTCATAGTAAAGTCCAGAAATGTGAATTTAACATAAAAACTAAGGAAAACATCCCTAAAAGTAACTAGATCCTACTAAAAACATACTAAAAACAATGTCAAAAAGCGTATAAATTATCCGCTCATCATTCATCACTATAGTTTGGCCTCCTTTGAGTGAGCTTTTCCTGGAAAGCAGCTCCTTCATATACTTGATGTACGCGGGCATTTGTTGAATAGTCTTGATGAATGGTATGTTGACATGTAGAGATGCAAACAAATCTAGAAACCTTGAGTATATTCTCTTCTCCACAGCACCATTGAGCAGTTGGGGAAAAGGTGCATAGAGTCTCAGTAGCTCCTGTTGTTAGATTTTTGGTTCTTGATGATCTTTTCCCTTCTTCTCTACTGAGGTATCTTCAGGTTGTTCTGACAGCTTGCTTGGCTTGTCCTCAGTCTCCTTATCACTTATAGTGACCATCTTGCAATCTTTCCATCTTACTTTCTTTGTTTCACCTCTCAAATTCTTCTCTGTGTCACTTGGGAATCCATCTGTGGGTTTGGGAATTTGTTCAGAGAGATACCCCACTTGAGATTCCAACCTCTTGATTGTGTCTCCCTGGTTCTTGAAACTGGCTCGCACTTCCTCCTTGAACACCTTGTTGTCTTGAATCTCCTTGCCTATGCCTTCAAGTAGATTCTCAATCATTGAGATTCTTTCATCAAATGATGATAGGTCAGGTTGAGGAGGGTTATTCTGGCCTTGATATGAATGTGGAGAGGTGTTGTTATGGGGGTGTTGATATGGTCTAGATGTGAAGTGTTGGTGGCTGCATTGTTTGGATTTGGGCGTCTTTGATCAAGGCTTTGGTCTTGTTGATTTCCCCACCCAAAGTTTGGGTGATTCCTCCATCCAAGGTTGTAGGTCTTGGAGTATGGATCATGGTTTTGCCTAGGTGAATTCCCAATGTAGTTGGCTTGCTCTTGACTACCCTCTGCTTCTTCATTCACTCCTTCTTGGGTTGTTGATGAAGTGGAGATTGCTGCTACTTGGTTCCTCTTCATCTTCTTGGTGAGGTCAGCCAGCTGCTGGGTAATGAGCTTGTTTTGGGCCAGCAGAGCATCTACATTGTTTAGCTCCATTACTCCTCTTGTGTTCCCTCTTTCAGAGGCATAGAAGTAGTCGTTCTCTGCTACAGTTTTAATGACATCTATGGCCTCCTCAATGGTCTTCTTCTTGTTCAAAGATCCTCCAGATGAATAGTCTACTGCCTTCTTTGACTCATAGGAGAGCCCTTCATAGAAAATGTGCAGCTGCACCCATTCATTGAACATGTCAGGTGGACACCTCCTTGTTAGGTCTTTAAACCTCTCCCATGCTTCATACAGAGTCTCACCATCTTGTTGCCTGAAAGTTTGGACCTCAGCTCTCAGCCTATTGATTTGTTGAGGGGGGTAAAATCTTGCTAAGAATTTGTTCACCACATCTTTCCAAGTTGTCAAGCTCTCCTTTGGGAAAGATTCCAGCCACTTGGCTGCCTTATCCTTGAGTGAGAATGGAAATAAGAGCAGTCTATAGGCGTCAGGATGAACACCATTAGATTTCACTGTGTCACATATTCTCAGGAAGGTGGTTAGATGTTGATTGGGGTCTTCTTGGACACTTCCTCCGAACGAACAGTTGTTCTGAACAAGGGTGATGAGCTATGGTTTTAGTTCAAAATTGTTGGCATGGATGGTTGGCTTTTGAATGCTACTTCCACAGTTTCCTGGGTTTGGATTGATGTAAGAGCCTAAAACTCTTCTATCCTCCCCAGCATGATTTGCTCGACCTCTTCCGCCATAGTTGTGAGTCACTTCTTCGTGATGGTTTTCCATGTTTTCTTCCATGTTTGGTTCAAAGTATTCCTCAAAGTGTTCCTCCTTTTCTTCAGCACCAACTACACATTTTTCTCTTGCCTCCCTTCTTAGTCCAAGGAAGGTTCTCTCAGGTTCAGAATCAAAAGAAGTTGAAGCCCCGCTTCTTCTTCCTGTCATACAACCAACAAGTACAAGCAAAGAGAATAGGTGCAGAAAGTATATCTGTCAGAATTACTGTTAGTGTGAGTGATGCAATATATCAAACAGTTAGTGGGTTAGTGAAATGAATGGTAAATAACAAAGAAAAAGTAAGGGGAAGGGAAGAAATTAACTAAAACAGAAAGTAAATAACTCAAACAGAAAATTAAATCAAACAAAAAATAAAATGCTCAATCTAGTTATCCTCCAATTTAATCATTGTTGATGCACAATCAATCCCCGGCAACGGCGCCATAAACTTGATGCACGGAAAACTTGTCTCATAACAAATTTCCTTCGGCAAGTGTACCGAATTGTCGTCAAGTAAAAACTCACAATAGAGTGAGGTCGAATCCCACAAGGATTGATTGATCAAGCAACTTTAATTAGAGGAATGTTCTAGTTGAGTGAATCCAGTATTTGAGTTTAGAATTGCAGAAAATAAAATGGCGGAAAGGTAAATGACAGAAAAAGTAAATGCTAGAATTAAAGAACTGAAAGTAAATGACTAAAAGTAAATTGCAGAATTGTAAATGGGAATGGGGAATTGCTCATAAAAGTAAGTAACAGAAATTAAAGAGAATGGGTAAGATCAGAAATAAGGGGTTCATTGGGCTTAGGAGATGTTGCATTCTCCAGATCAATTTCATTTTCATCTCTTCCTCAATCAATGCACTCATTGATCTCCTTGGCAATCTTAAGTGATTGAATTACAATTTCTTGTAATTCAATCTCTCAAATCTTGATCAATAGCCAATTCCTTGGTCAATTGCTCATGAGAAGAGATGAAGTATGGTCACTGATTATACCACATGCATTTCCCAAATCAAGTGTTAAGAGGATTATAGTCACATATCCATCCAAACCCAATTTGGTCCAGCATGAGAAAGCATTTCTAGCATGATCTCTTCATTCCTCTTTCAAGGTTCAGAAGAGATCCAAGTATGAATAGCTTCTTTTCCAAGATAACTACCCAATTAGATGAAGATCGAAAGCTTTCAAGTAAAATCAAGAGAAAAGAGAGAAGAAGAATAGTGAAAACTAGTATTGATCCATCAAATTACAACAGAGCTCCCTAACCCAATGAAAGGGGTTTAGTTGTTCATAGCTCTGGAAAATGAAACCAAAGATGGAGAATACATGATGATACTAGAAGTGCAGAGAAAGTAAATACAGAGAGTAGTTCTATGCCCAGAGGCTCCCTATAATTTCCCACTCTCCAAATAATTCAAAGCTACTCCTATATATACTACTCTTCTACTCTTCTAGTTGGTTCTTCAAGTCTTGGGTCTGGGCCTTTGGATCTTGAGTTTGAAGCAGTTATTTTCTTCATTGGGCTTGGCTTTACTTGCAGAGAGAAAGTGTGAAGTGGGCAGAGACTTTAGCTCAGGACGTTAGTGGTGTTAACGTTCAGTGAAAATATGGGTTGGAGAACGTTAGTTACTTTCAAGTTTTTCCCTAATGTTCCTCACCCAAGTAAGAGCCACGTTAACCTCAACGTTAGTGGCACAAACGTTGCCACTAGCGTTGCCTCTTTGTCCTTCGCGCACGTTATTGGGACTCAACTTTCCCAATAATGTTGAGAAGCCTTCCCCTTCCCTACGTTAGAGTCCACGTTAACTTAGTTAACGTGGCTCTTTTAACGTAGGCTTGCCAACCTTCGAGAACGTTAGTGACACTTAACATTGTCACTAACGTTCCAATGTGCCCCTTAGCTCCCACGTTAGAGTCCACGTTAACTAGGTTAACATGGCTTCTAACGTGGCTGTGCTAGCCATCTCCAACGTTAGTGACAAAGTTGAATGTCACTAACGTTGGCTCATCATCCCTCTCCTCACGTTAGCTTCCACGTTAACTAAGTTAACGTGGGAGTTAACGTGGCTCATTGTGGCTTGTGTTGGCTCCTTCCAACGTTAGTGACAATGTTTGGTGTCACTAACGTTGTCGACAACCTTTCTTCTCCACGTTAACTTCCACGTTAAATAGGTTAACGTGGGAGTTAACGTGGCCTCTTGGGGATAGTGTGTGTTCATCCCAACATTAGTGACAATGTTTGGTGTCACTAACGTTGTCGACCACCTAGTTTCTTCACGTTAGCTTCCATGTTAACTAGGTTAACGTGGGAGTTAACGTGGCTTCTTGTGACTTGGCCAACGTTAGTGAGAATGTCGAATGACACTAACGTTGGCGTCCCCCTTTTCTTCTTAACGTTAGAGGCCACGTTAACTAAGTTAATGTGGCAACTAACGTGGCCACTTATGAGCTTGGTCCAACGTTAGTGATAATGTTAAGTGTCACTAACGTTGGCTCCATTTCCTTTCTTCCACATTAGAATTCACGTTAGCTTAGTTAACGTGACTCTTAACGTGGGCAATGATGGCTTCGAGAGCGTTATTGGCAATGACTTTTCTCATTAACTTTGCAAGTTACTCCCATTCCACTACAAAAAAATTTGGTAAAAACGGCGGTTTTTTTTTGGTATTTACGGCGGTTTGAACCGCCATTATTACCAAGAATGGCGGTTTTGTAAACCGACGTAATTCTGGGCGCCATTCTGGTTATTACGGCGGTTTTTGAATAGGTTAAAACGACGGTTCAAACCGCCGTTATTTCCTGGGTTAAAACGGCGGTTTTTGAATCGGTTAAAATGGCAGTTCAAACCGCCGTTATTTCCTGGGTTAAAACGGCGGTTTTTGGATAGGTTAAAACGGCAGTTTGAACCGCCATTATTACCCTGACAGAGTGGCATTTTGGTTGGTTAAAACGGCATTTTTGAACCGCCGTTTTTACCCTAACCAAGTGACTTTTTGTTGGTTAAAATGGCATTTTTGAACCGTCGTTTTTACTCTGACAGTGTCATTTTTATTGGTTAAAATGGCATTTGAAACCGCCGTTTTTATCAGGTTAAAATGACATTTCATGTTATTTAAAATGACAGTTAAATATTGCCCTTTTTTACTGGGTAAAAGTAATTTTTTTTATCGTTTAAAATGATAGTTTTTATCGTGTTAAACAAATAATTTTTTTGTTTAAAATTTCACAATAATAAGAAATCATAACTCATCAACAAAATATACATAACTCATAAATAAAATATTAAACATAATATATAATATTTTAGTATTGGAAATAAAAAATAATAACTCCTATACAAATAAAGTATTGGAAGTCTTAATATGTAACTATTAATACATCAAGTCTCTATCATTAAAAAAATCACACTGCTCTATTATTCGCTTCCAAAGATCTACTTTCTAACTCTTTTGGCGATGGAATCTCACTATCTTGATCCAATTCCTACAACAAAAATATAATTTAAAAACAAAATAAAAAAGAATAAATAGATAAACCATTAACTTGGACAGCGCAAAATAAATTTAAACAAAAAATGAGAATTTAGAACAACCAGACAGTAATCTTGTTTATATATCCATGTATATAACATGAGATATTTAATATTTGACCTGAATAGATCCAGGAGTTGATCCAATGTTATACTAGCTAGACGCGACGCTCATTGCCACTGCAAGAAAGATAGCTAGACTTTTGCAGGTTATACAGATACAACAAACACTAACTGCTCTCCCTTAGCAAATAACTACAACAACCAACGCCATGAAGTACAAGAGCATACTGCAGATACCCCAAGGTTGTAAAGTAAAAACCAAGGAAACTCACCAAGCCAAACCCATGTCCAAGAAAATAATCTTCCTTCACTAAGAACCACTTCTACCATGCTCTTCCCCTGTACGTTTATTGAAGATTTCTGGTTATAAGCTTCAGAAACTTTACTTTTGTGTCTAGTATATCAGTTAATTTTTGCTGTTCTTAGAACTGGTTATTTGGACACTCGAAACATGCAAAATGCAAAGGAAAAGTGTTTGTATCTTTTATATTAAAAATCAAATTAAGATAGTATGAAAATCATGTATAAGACATACATTTTATATATATATAGTTTAATTTTCATATATTTACACAAGTTCCATCACATATTATTTTTCCTGTTCTTTGTTTCCAGTGCATCATATATAATAATTAGTATATACATCTTAATTCCAGAGAGGCTTGCAAGTCACAAATTGTTTTCAACAATAATATTGTATTATTGGAGCCATTGAATTCATGCTATATTATAGATATATAAGTTATACTATTAAGCAATTCATTAGTCATCATTACTGCAACATCCATTGAAATACATGTGTTTTAGATTGTTCCTATCATTGTTTTAATCATAAACAGTGTATAAATTTCTGATTAAGCCATCTTAAATAAAGCAAGAGCTAGTTTGTGAACATTAATTTTAAGAAACTAATTAAATTACTGTCTTTTTTTTCATTTATAAAAATGACTATAGATCATATCTTATATAGCAATTGGATTTATAGGAAGAAAGGATCAGGGTTATCATTACTGAAGTTCCAGCTAGCGTAATTTCCTTCTACTCCTTATTGGTCCTTGCTTCGCTAGGTAACATATATAGAGGGTGGCTTTTCCTTCGCTCAAGCCATGATTTGGTATTAAAAAATAGAAAGAAGCTGTCCAGTCATTTATTAACAAATCAGGTACTATGTTAGTGTTGTGTGATTACCTCTCATCTCGCTGGATCCAACCAGAACGCTTCCAAGGCACGCTTCTGGCATAGTGTTTCAGCCATGTCAATATACCTGAAATAAGAAAGATAAAAAATCATTAAATTGATTCAATATTTCAATGTGACACTCATATAAAAGAAAGCGAAAGAGTGACAAACTCATTTCCACCATAGTAACTAGCACCAGGATATCCCTCACTGTATTTGTTTGTCATGATAGACCCTACAGCTTCCATCACAGAGACAGAGGTGAAATTTTTTAAGGGTATGACTTCTAGCCCCTTCACAAAAACAAAAACAAGAAGTCAATCCATATATGTGGTGAAAACTGGAAAGCAAAACTCTACCATCATCTCATCAATCATCATATATGATAGGCAATAAAACATTCAAATGTTTTGCATAAACTCAGATAGTTGCATTATTTTTTTCAAGATTTTCTATATCCCTGGCAAAGATGCAAGTAATAATAAACTAATATATTACCTTCCATTATCTAGCTTTCTCTAGCTCAATTATATCAGCAATTTCAAGATCAACTTCCTCAAGTAAAGCATTCAATTGCTTTGGCCACTGCAAAGGCAAATCAATATATTACAATAGAAGTATGATTTTTCTTCCTTTCTGCTTGAAAGTTGAAACAATATGTATATCTAGATATGCATAACATTAACTGTAATTATATAATAAGCTTACCGAAACTCGGGATTTTTCTTTGTCGTAAACAGCTTCATCAGGTAAAGAGGACTACATTCAAAAGCAAGGGAAAGGAATGGCAAGTATTTAATTGGTTAAGGTAGGGGAGCATAGAATATTATGAATATGAATATTTATTATTATAAAGATAATAATATAATATAAAGCATATATGGTTGGAAATTTGATTAAAGAAGACCTTGTAGTAAACAGTGGTGCCTGCACTGAAGAGAGGACGTAAAGGCTTGTCCATGGAAGTTGAAAGTCTGCAAAGAAGTGCCATTGCCATTGCCATCTCCAAGACACAGAACACAGGGTGTGTGTGTGTGTGTGTGTGTTATGGGCTCTTGATGATCCACTCCTTATTCCTTAGCACCACTTCTGCTCCTCGATGGTTCATTGTCACCACTACTAACAAAGTGTGCAATAGTGATAAACAACCCTTACAAAGTTTACTACCAGCCAGCACAGAATTAAATGTCCATAATGATCAAATCCCTACATGATTTGAAAACCGTAAAATATTTATATATGCACCAATTATCTTGTGCAATTTATATTACTTGTTGAAACTGAATAACCCCTTCTTCAATACTTTCACCTAACCTTGAAATTTTAACAATTTCTTATACAATCAAAATCAAACTCATCTTTCTTGTACTCTATTTAACAATTTTATTTTAACAATTATTTTTACTTGCAGTTTTTAGCTTCCTCCGATCCTATAAAAATGTCTAAACATGGACCAACAATGCAAATTGAAACCACCATCAGCACCACCACATATAACAATTAATTAAATAAGCATGAAATTAGTTTCTGCTACACGTGTTCTTATGATTTTAGTGACCTCAGTAACTAGTTCTGAGGCTACAATTTCATCATGCAGTGATGTGATTAGGAACCTAAAGCCTTGTGTGAATTACTTGGTGAGTGGAAGTGGTAAACCACCAGGACCATGTTGCTTTGGCGTTAAAGCTTTTGCAGCTACTGCAACAACTTCTGCTGATAAGAAAACTGCATGCTAATACTAAATTTAAACTAATTATTTCAAGGTCACAAGCACTATTTAAGTTCAGCATGTTAATACTCACCAGATGAATGAAAAGATGATGTCTATCTTCAAGTGGCTCTTATTTAAGTAGCTTCCATGCATCTTCTAAATAGTTCCAAATCTATTTATCTATATAAAACAACCCCATTGTTAATAACTTCATTGTTCTCTAAAGCAAATAACTTAACAAAGCACAAAAACAAGTTTCAAGCTAATAAAAGAATTTGTTGATATGTCTGCAATATGTCACATACAACAATGATTAAATAAATGCATAAACAAAAAAAATAAGCATTCAAGCAATTCATCAAACACGTGCTATGCAAATCAGTAAAGCACCAACCGAGAGCATATTTACAAATCAAAACCGCAAAGAGAATGCAAATTTGTATACACGCATGTAAGAAGAAATCGAAGAAATTACATGAAGACCTTACCCCCAATTTCTGCTAACAAGGAAGAAAATCAAAACCTAAAATTACAGAAATAGAAGTAGTAACAATTTGCAAAACAAAGTATGAGTAATTAAAAGAAGAGAATGTGGATTTGTATATAAACCTAATTCAACGAAGATGGAGAAGGAGAAGCTTCACAGAAGACAACACGGTGGAGCAGGAAAAATCACACAGCAGATCCATCGATTGAAGTGAAACGTTGATGGAGTGAAACGTTGAAGGAGGAGATCGCAACTAGAAGAAAAGCATTGATGGAGGAGCTTGCCGCCAGAGGAGAGCCTCGTGGATGAGATTACAGATCTCATGTTGCGATGGAGTTTATTCTAGGTTTCTCACATTGCGATGGAGGTTCGATTAAATAGCACAATCTTTATTAATGAAATAGAAGAATTTTTATATCAGTGAAGCAGAGTAAGTAATGGCGTTTAAATCTGTCAAAAACACCAAAAAACCACTGCTTTCTGGAAGCAAATTATGGCAGCTGCATAAATCGCCTTAATTTATGAATATAATGGCAGTTTTATAGAAACGCCATTATGTTGCTGCCATTTTGTGCTCTTTTTTTTGTAGTGTTCCACGTTAGTGTTAACGTTAGTATAACTAACGTAGCAACTAATATGGTTCTTCTTTGCTTCCTTTGTCCTGAAATCAAGCAATAAAGTGCATCAAAGTTCTAGTCCAAGTCATGGGAAATGCAACATCCAATTTGTCATTAAATTCATGCAAAATCCTCATGAAATCATGTAAAGTGCACAATGTATGCTTGAATCAAGATGTAAATGAATATCTACCCAAAACTAGCTTATTTCCTAAGGAAATGCATGAAACTACCCTAAAAACAGTAAAGAGAAGGTCAGTGAAACTGGCCAAAATGCCCTGGCATCAATTACTCTCTCTATGATTGCAATCCTTGCTTTGTCTGATTCTATATATCCATTATTTTGTGTATGGATGCATTTACATGATTGAGGCCATCATTTCAACAGTCACTTTTCCCAAACAGCCTTAACCCTTTTATCTACCGTTGCTAACCAGTTTTGAGCCCATGATAAACCCTTTTTGTTCTTAAATTGAGCACATCAACACCCCTAAGCAAAAAACAATGAACGTCCCTGGATTTGGATCCTTGATTAGCTTAGGTGAGTGAGAGTGTGTATCATACAACTGGGAGGGTGTACTTGGGAACTTGGGTAGATGTAAAGGTATGTCTTTGTATTTGTAATTGAAAATTATGGGAATTGGGAACATACTCATGTATTGAATGATTGAACCATATGCATTAGAATTTTTGTACATGAAACCCCAAAAAGGGGACAAGCAATATATATAGAATGAAGGAAAAGGAATGTAAAGAAAAAGAAACAGGACAATAAAAGAAACAAAAATATAGAAAAAGAAAGCAATAAAAAGGGGACAAAATTCCCCAAGGTAAAGTAACAATAACAATGCATATGGAATGTGAACTAAAGAGAATGCATGAGTATATGAAAAAAATGGGAACCATGGGTAGCTAGGTATTGTATTAGAATTATATGGGTTATTTTATGTGTTTGGTGAGATCTTATGTTAATCAAGGATTCAAATTTCAAGCTCACTTGACCATATACATTCCTACCTTTACCCTAGCCCCATTACAACCTATTAACAAGACCTCATAATACTTGTATGCATGCATTGAGTAATTGTTAATTGTTAGATGAAAGACAAATCTTGGAAAGCATGATTAGGGGAGGATTGAGTGACGAACCCTATACACTTGAGCGAATAGAGCGAATAGAGCGGATACACTTCCGGTGAGGGTTCGATGCTCAACTCCTTGTCCCTGGCTTTCGCAAGCGTTCATCTCACAAGTTATATGCACTTCATTTTGATGTTCAAATTGGTAGAATTCATGGACTACATGTCACCTTAGCCCTATATGCTCATATGCGTTCTTGGAGGATGGATTTACCCTTGACCAAGTAGATAGGTACCTTTACATTAGTTATATGCATTTACATAGATAATTCGCACTTCATGAATCCTTTCCTCCCACGGTCTTTGGTCTTTTTATTTTTTTTTTTAGCATGAGGACATGCTCGGTTTAAGTGTGGGGAGGTTTGATAAATCTCAATTTTGTGGTTTATATTGTGTAGAATTTGGGGGATTTTGTCAATATTTTCCACACTTATTCACAAGAATTGCATGGTTTTGTGTTCTCTTCCTAATATTGCTTCATGATGGAAAACATGCTTCTTTTTCCTTAAATGTGCCATATTTTGATCCTCTTTTATTACCATTCGATACCGTGATATGTTTGTTGAGTGATTTCAGAGTTTACAAGGCAAGAATGGCCTAGAAGAGAGAAAGAAAGCATGCACAAGTGGAAAGAACATGAAGAATTAGATTTTGGGAAATCAGCTGCGACGCGCACGCACACCTTACGTGCACGTGTGGGTGTAGGAAGATGGGTATGGCACGCGAAGAGTGGCGCATCCGCGTGGATTGGCGAAATCTCCATCGACGCGCACGCGTGCTTGCCGCGTACGCGTGGATTGCGAAATTTAGACGAAACGCACGCGTGGATGACGCGTACGCGTGACGAGCTGCACGTGACCTCATTAAAGAAATCGTGCCTGGCGATTTCTGAGGCTCAACAGGCCCAAATTCAAACTGGTTCTGCATGGAAAAGACCCAGGAACTCTAGGGGGAAAGTGGGGGATCATCCATTACACACTTAGACACAATTTTTGCTAGTTTTTGGTTTTTTTCTTCTAGAGAGAGAAACTCTTATTCCTCTCTAGATCTAGTTTGATTTTATCTTCCCTTGTTGCATTTTGAATTGGGTTTTGTTGATTTCTAGTTTTGATTACTTAATTTGAATTTCCTAGTATAATTTGTTGAGATCTTGTGTTAGATTTATGTTTCCTTGTTATTTTCCATTTTCTATTCATCTTGTGGATCTTGAATTGTTAATGTTACATTGATGTTTTCTATGATTAATAGTGTTAATTGAGTAGTTTTATATTGATAATTGTTAGTGGGTACTTTCAATTTCCAATTTATTTGCAATTTGAATGTCTTTTGTTAATGCACCCCATGTGTTTGATAAAATGTTTCCTTTGATTATGGAGTAGTTCTCTTTACTCTTGGCTTAAGCTATAAGAATTGGATGACCTTGAGTCATTGGGTCTTATTGAATTGTTGATTGGAGAACCCTTGTGGTCAAGTTGACACCCATTGACACTAACCCACTACTAATTTAATTAGTAGATTGGTTAGGACTTATGGGTTGAGATTGACCAAGCCACTTGACGTACCTCAAGTTTAGGAGTAGATATTACGTACTTAAGGCTCTTGGAGGTAGACTTAGTGAGTTTGGTTCCTCATAATTGGCAATTTATAGTTGTAGACAAGGATGGTGACCCCAATTCCTATGCTTAGCTAAGAGTTCCTTTTATTATTCACATTTGAAAACTAAAAATCTCATTTGTTTAGTTCTCGTTTTAGTTAATTGCTTAATTCTAGAGTAGAAGTAGTTTTGTTGATTTCTAGTTTTGATTACTTAATTTGAATTCCCTAGTATAATTTGTTGAGATCTTGTGTTTGATTTATGTTTCCTTGTTATTTTCCATTTTCTATTCATCTTGTGGATCTTGAAATGTTAATGTTACATTGATGTTTTCTATGATTAATAGTGTTAATTGAGTAGTTTTATATTGATAATTGTTAGTGGGTACTTTCAATTTCCAATTTATTTGCAATTTGAATGTCTTTTGTTAATGCACCCCATGTGTTTGATAAAATATTTCCTTTGATTATGGAGTAGTTCTCTTTACTCTTGGCTTAAGCTATAAGAATTGGATGACCTTGAGTCATTGGGTCTTATTGAATTGTTGATTGGAGAACCCTTGTGGTCAAGTTGACACCCATTGACACTAACCCACTACTAATTTAATTAGTAGATTGGTTAGGACTTATGGGTTGAGATTGACCAAGCCACTTGACGTACCTCAAGTTTAGGAGTAGATATTACGTACTTAAGGCTCTTGGAGGTAGACTTAGTGAGTTTGGTTCCTCATAATTGGCAATTTATAGTTGTAGACAAGGATGGTGACCCCAATTCCTATGCTTAGCCAAGAGTTCCTTTTATTATTTACATTTGAAAACTAAAAATCTCATTTGTTTAGTTCTCGTTTTAGTTAATTGCTTAATTCTAGAGTAGAAGTAGATCATATGTTCTCTTGATTTAGTTACTTGATTTAGTTTCTTGCACTTTAAGATTTCTTGCTTGTTAAGTCTATTAGTTTAATTCCATTATCATGACTTCCAACCCCGGAATTCAAACCTATATTGATGCACATGTCTGCCCATTCCTTGTGAGACGACCCGAGGTTTGAATACTTCGGTTACTTTCATTGGGGTTAAACTTTGTGACAACCAATTCTTTAAAATTTGATTCGAGGATTATTTGTCGGTCGAGAGCTATACTTGCATCGTGAATATTTTGTAAAATTCTTTACCGACGATAGTCCACCTATCAGGCACCCGAAGTACAAACTGGCCCTAACAAAGGAGCAATATAAGAAAGATAAAAAATAGCTGATTCTAATGCATGAACAATATTTAAAGATTTTCAAATTGGCTTATATACAGGTACCAATCAAGACATCCAGGTTGAAAAAAGATGATTCAAATCCTTCTAAACATTTAACCAGCAAAATATGAAGCCTTAACATTCTTACAGAAAATCAATGGCAAATGTTCTGATGGTGATAAGAAGAAGGAAGAAACAGAATCAATCTGCTCCTGGGTTGCCAAAGAACCCAAAAAGAAATACAACTCCCCAATAACCAAGTATGGCAAAAATATCTTGCAATACCAAAGACTAGAAATTTTTGCATCTGAGTTTGGGGCCCTTAAAACTCCATCAACATCGTGAAACTGCGCCGATTCGGCCACTAGTGAAGGCAAAGTTTTGACTAAAGGTAATTAAATCTTGATTAAACTCAACAAATTGAATGCAAATTCACTAGGAAAAGATAGGAAAGATGCTCACGCATCACAACACCAAACTTGAATTGTTACTTGTCCTCAAGCAACCAAAACTAATACAAGATTAAGATGTGAATTTGCATGAGAAGTGAAAGTTTAGTTATGCTCATGTCTCTTCTTAAAGTGGGATTTATTATTGCAATTCTGAACAGTTTTGGCTTCTCACTCTCCTTTGAATCAGAGGAATGTCAATGTCATTTGGAAATAGAATCCAGATCATATTATGAATTCTCTGATCTTTATACTTAAGTTTAATCCTTGAACACAGCAGATATCCTTTAATTCTCAATTAACTGGTGCTTTGCACATTGAGCCTAGCCGTGACTTTAAATATTCTATCTCAAGGGGTTAATTGACACAAGAACACCACAAGCACTTAACTGGGGAACTCTCTTGAAGTTCTGATTTTTCTTTCAACTACTCCCAGACAGTGGTGCTTAAAGCCTTTGGCATACTCTACTAAATGCATTTGATCTCGACTCTAAATATTTTGTCTCAAGGGTTACTTGACACAAGAACACCACAAGCATATGACTAGGAAAACAACTCTTTGAGCTTTTAATCATGTCTGACCTTCCTAATCATTGATGCTCAGAGTCTTGGACCTTGCTTTTTATTCTTCCCTTGCTGTTTCTTTTGCTTCAAGGATTAACTTTTACTAATTTCAGAAAATTCATAATGGTTCTCTAAATTCCTGTTCCTTATACATCAACATCCCTTGATTCAAATTCAAACATGCACAGTTCATGTCATGCATTCAGAATCACAGAGAACACCACCACATTTGATTAAATTAGACTACTTTTTATTATAAACTCTTTTACTCATGCATTGCATCTTTTTCTATCTTTTCTTTTCTTTTGATTTCAAGCTCAATGAGCAATACATAAGACATCTTTCATAATTAAAATCAAATAGCAAAATAAAAAAAACAAATTAAACTAGAACCTAGAAATTGAAATAACAACTGATCATGCAATGACTAAAACAAAATAGCAGAAAACAGGAATATATCAAACTAATGGCAAACTACTATAGAAAGTGAAAGGAACTAGACTACCTCAATCTCCATGGTGGGGATCTCTCTCCTCAGGCTGTGCTCCGTATGGTCCTCTCAAGCGGTTGTAATCCTATCTCAGCTGAGAAATCTCCTGCCGCTGAAAGTCCTAAGCAGCTCTCATCTCCTCAAAGGTGGTACAGAGATGCTCCTAATAATGACTGTTTTGTGTGGCTCTCATCTCCTCTACAGATGTAGTGTACTGCTGCCAGCGGCTATCATTAGTGATCCTCATCTGCTCAATGGAAGAGGTGAGTTGTTGCCAGTACTTCTGAGGTGGGAAATACTATCCATGAGGCAGTGGTGGCTGAGCCTGCTGAGCTTCCTCCTGATCCTACTGAGCTTCCTCCTCAACTTGCTCTTCTTTGTGGATCCTGTACTGTTCCCTGTGAGTCTCCATTCTCTTCTTTGTGATTGGTCTCTCAACATAAATGGGGAAATCATTCTCCATCTTTACCCCTGCTGCTTCACACAGACGGTAAATCAGATATGGGAATTCAAGCATAGCATTCTTATAAGGGCTGGAGGGATAATATTCTCCACCTCCACCACTTCTCCCTTCATGATGCTGTAAATCATGACAGCCCGATCCACAATGCATTCAGACCAGTTGCTAGTAGGCATGATGGACCTTCGGATGAAGTCCAACCATCCTCTAGCTAAAGGGACTAGCTCAGCACTCTTTAAGTGGTTCAGTTTTCTCTCAGCACCTAGCTTCCACTGAGAACCCAGAATGCATAATTCTTCAACAACTAGATCCAGTTCCTGGTCATTATCCATTCACCTACTGTAACTGGGAGTTAGCTGAGGTGGATACAGCAGGTGGAGGGCTTGTCTGACACTTCTTGGGATAAAGTCAATGACCTTGCCTCTTACATAGATCTGGTAGCTCTTCTCATTGACTCCTTCGACGTCCTTGTATGTGACTCAGATGTTTCAATAAAACTCTTGGACCATTAAGTGCCCAACCTCCGTGTGCGGGTTGCACATAAAACTCCACCCTCTATTATCAATTTAAAACTGGATCTCCGGATATTCATCCGGTTTCAGTGCAAATCTTACTTCTGGAATCACTCCCATTTTTAAGGTATGCTCAAAAAAATGTTCTTCATGGAGCTTGGATCTGAACCTGTGCGTATTAGGAGAATTGGTGGCTAGCTCTTTTCTTTTCTTTTTCTTTGAAGGTGTGCTAGTCTTAGGTGCCATTACAGAAAACAGAGAATACAAAAAAAAAATAGGCAGCAAAGCGACAACACCAAACCTAAAATTTTTGCTCGTCCCTGAGCAAATTAAAGAAATACAAAGGGAAAGAAGAAGAGGGTGAAGCAAAAAGAAAGCAGAAAATAAAATAGAAGAAAATAAAGATTAATGTTAAATTTTTTTTCTGTAAATTTGTTTTTTTTTTCTTTTGAACAGGAATTCAGAAAAGAAAAGGGGGTACGGAAGGGCGGAAGAGGGACGAAGAGTAGAGTGTATGGTGGTTGTGTTTTGGAAGAGGGATTGAAGGTTATGTGGATGAATAGAAGGGATTGTGGGAATAGGTGCTGGAGGGAATTGGTGATAGAAGGAGGGTTGGGTGTTCTTCAGAGGAGGGGGCACGGTTGGGGTTGATAGAAAGAGGGATATGAGAGTGGGTGTGTATATCTTGTTGTGGGTTATGGGTTGTGGGTTGAGGATAGAGGACAGAGGCTTAAATAGAGGGAGGGGTTGGGTTTTGTTGGGGTAAGCAGGGTCACGAGCTTGTGTTGGGAGGGGAGGAGTTCACGGGTGTTTCTTGGAAAAGGGGGGGGGTGTCACGGGCAAGAATTGGGAAAAGGGGAAAGGGGTGAAGGCCTAGAACGGGGCAAGATCTGGTACTTATTTGGGAGGGGGCTCGACCGAATCTCAAGATTTAGGAAGGATTTGCTGAGGAAAGGTTGGAAGGGGGGTGTCACGGGTGTTAGGCTACGCCTAACTTGAGGGAAACACACGCCTAACTGGATTGAAGGGTGCGCCTAACTTGGTTTGCGTGATCAAGACCCTACGCCTAACTTATGTGATGCTGCGCCTAACTTGAAGTGAAGACCCTTGCTTGGCACCTGACTCCAAGGATGCTGTGCCTAACTTGAAGCCATGCCTCCCCTAGCAAGCCTCCCGAGTGTGCTAGCTACCCCTGCGCCTTACTTGACCTCCAATGCACCTAACTTGCCTTGAGTCTTCACACCTTGCGCCTAACTTGAGAATTCTCAAGTTAGGCATGAACTAGGCAGTGAAAAAATTTCCTTGTGCGCGTCATTGTGGCGCCTAACTTGAAAATTCTCAAGTTAGGCGTAGACCCTCCAGAGAAAAATGCTCCTTTGTGCATAATATATGGTGCCTAACTTGAGATTTTCAAGTTATGCGTCACTTTATCCGAATCAATATACTCCTCTCCTGGTGTCCATAACTCTGTATTCAGGAACCTGTTTCTGTTTCAATAACTCTACATGATCCGAACACACGTAAAACAAAGGAAAAAATAGTAAAAACTCGACTCAAATCAAATAAATAACAAAAATCAAACCAACAGAAATCAAACTAAAGGATACGAAAACATCGGGTTGACTCCTGACAAGCGCTTCTTTAACGTCACTAGCTTGACGGTCAGTGCTGCTAATTGAGCAGATGAGCAGACCATTGGCGATCAATCTCACCTCCAAGATAGTGCTTCAACCTCTGGCCATTGATTGTAAATTTTCTGTCAGAATGCTCTTTTTGAATCTCCACATGACTATATGGTGAAGCTCTGGTTACTACAAACGGTCCTGACCACTGGAATTTCAGCTTCTCAGAAAAGAGTTTGAGCCTTGAATTATACAGAAGCACTCTTTGACTTGGATCAAAGACTCTGATGGAAATCTTCTTGTCATGCCATATCTTAGTTCTCTCCTTATAGAGCTTGGCATTCTCATAGGCTGAATATCTGAATTCATCAAGCTCATTTAACTGAAGCATTCTCTTAATTCCTGCAGCTTGAGCATCAAGGTTCAGATACTTGATTGCCCAGTAAGCTTTATGCTCCAGCTCAACTGGCAAGTGATAGGCTTTACCATAGACCAGCTAATAAGGGGACATGCCAATAGGAGTCTTGTAAGCTGTCCGGTAAGCCTAGAGAGCATCATCAAGCTTCCTAGACCAGTCCTTTCTTGAGACACTGACGGTCTTCTCTAGAATCTTCTTGAGTTCCCTATTAGAAACCTTAACCTGTCCACTAGTCTGAGGGTGGTAGGGGTTGCTACTTTATGACGGACTCCATATCTCTATAGAAGTGAGTTCAGCTGTCTGTTATAGAAGTGACTTCCACCATCACTAATAAGTGTCTTTGGAACACCAAACCGGCTGAAAATATATCTCTGAAGAAAGCTCATCACCCCTTTGGCATCATTGGTGCGCAGAGCCACAGCTTCTACCCATTTGGACACATAATCAACTGCCACTAGAATATAGTTGTTGGAATATGAGGGTGGAAAAGGTCCCATGAAATCAATACCCCACACATCAAACAACTCACCTCAAGAATCCCCTGCTGTGGCATCTCATGGTTGGCAAGGAGAGTCTTAGCTCTTTCACATCTGTCATAACTCTTCACAAATGCTCTTGAATCTCTGAAGAGAGTCGGCCAGTAAAAATCACTCTGAAGGACTTTTACAGCTGTCCTTTCACCACCAAAGTGGCTTCCATAATCAGAGCCATGACAGTGCCAAAGAATTTGCTGTGTTTTCTCATCTGGGACACATCTCTAGATTATACCATCTGAACATCTTCTAAAAAGGTAAAGCTCCTCCCAAAAGTAGTACTTTGCATCAGTTAGTAGCTTCTTCACTTGTTGTCTACTGTACTCCTTTGGAATGAAATTCATGGCCTTGTAATTTGCAATGTCTGCAAACTATGGAGCCTGCTGAATGAAAAACAGTTGCTCATCCAAAAATGTTTCAGTCATAGCTGTGGGTGGTTGCACTCCTTCTTCAGGCTCAATTATGGAATGGTGGTCAGCTACTTGATTTTCTGACCCTTTCCTATCTTTTATCTCAATATCAAACTCCTGAAGGAGTAACACCCATCTGATTAATCTTGGTTTAGAATCTTGTTTGGTTAGAAGGTACTTTAAAGCATCATGATCAGTATAAACAATAACCTTAGAACCAATCAAATAGGACCTAAACTTATCAATAGCATACACAATAGCTAATAATTCTTTTTCTATAGTTGTGTAATTCTTTTGAGTATCATTTAACACACGGCTAGCATAGTAAATGACATGTATAAGCTTGCCATGTCTCTGTCCTAAAACATCTCCAATAGCATAATCGCTAGCATCACACATTAATTCAAATGGTAAATCCCAGTCAGGGGGAGCTATAATGGGAGTAGAGGTAAGGTTTGCTTTCATAGTTTCAAAAGCATGCAGGCATTTAGCATCAAACATAAAAGAAACTTTAGCAACTAATAGGTTGCTCAATGGTTTAGCAATTTTAGAAAAATCCTTTATAAATCTTCTATAAAATCCTACATGACCCGAGAAACTCCTAACTGCCTTAACATTAGCTGGTGGTGGTAATTTTTCAATTACCTCCACCTTTGCTCTATCAACCTCAATCCCCTTGCTTGAAATCCGGTGTCCAAGAACAATACCTTCTGTAACCATAAAATGACATTTTTCCTAATTTAAAACAAGGTTTGATTTTTGACACCGTTTCAAGACTAGAGATAAATGCTTAAGGCAGGATTCAAAAGAATTACCAAAGACAGAAAAATCATCCATAAATACCTCAATGAACTTTTCAACTATATAAAATAAATTGAAAGCATACACCTCTGAAAAGTTGCGGGAGCATTACAAAGTCCAAATGGCATTCTTCTGTAGGCAAATACTCCAAAAGGGCATGTGAATGATGTCTTCTCTTGATCTTGAGGGTCCACTACAATTTGATTATATCCAGAATATCCATCTAGAAAATAATAAAAAGCATGACCAGCTGACCTCTCAAGCATCTGATCAATGAAAGGCAAGGGGAAGTGATCATTCCTTGTAGCAGTGTTGAGCCTCCTGTAGTCTATGCACATTCTCCATCCTGTGACGGTTCTTGTAGGAATAAGCTCATTCTTTTCATTCCTGATCATTGTCATCCCTCCTTTCTTGGGAACTACCTGCACAGGACTTACCCAAGGGCTGTCAGAAATAGGGTAAATAATACCGGCTTTCCATAGTTTTATTGCCTCTTTTTGAACCACCTCTTTCATAGTTGGATTGAGTCTCCTCTGTGGTTGCACAACTGGTTTAACATCATCTTCAAGAAAGATCTTATGCATACACTTGGTTGGACTAATCCCCTTTAAATCACCAATGGTCCACCCAAGATCTATTTTATGGCTCCTGAGCACTGTAATAAGCGTCTCTTCATCTCCAGGCTTCAAGGAAGAGTTGATAATCACTGTATATGACTCATTTTCACCAAAGAACACATATTTCAGAGAAGGAGGCAGAGGTTTGAGCTCAAGCTTGGGGACTTCCTCCTCTGCCTTAGGCGTGTTCATCAGCTCTTTTTAGGGTGCTCAATCATCAACTTCAACTAATTCATACTCAGAAATAGGATCCAGAACATCATCAAGTACCTCAGCTTCCAGTACCTCTTGAACAAGTGGTTCAACAACATCAATTCTCATACACCCTTCAGAATTATTAGGGTGTTTGAGTGCTTCAAATACGTTAAGGACCACCTGTTCTTCATTGACCCTCAGGGTTAATTCACCCTTTTGCACATCAATCAAAGCTCTACCTGTAGCTAAAAAGGGTCTACCAAGAATAATAGAGGACTTTGCATCCTCTTTCATATCTAATATAACAAAATCAGCAGGAAAAATAAATGGTCCTACTTTCACAAGTAAATCCTCAACAACACCCACAGGAAATTTAATAGAAAGATAAGCAAGTTGAAGAGAAATACGAGTGGGTTTTACCTCCTGGTGCACGAATTGTAAATCACACTTTTACAACTCGTACCACTAACCAGCAAGTGCACTGGGTCGTCCAAGTAATACCTTACGTGAGTAAGGGTCGATCCCACGGAGATTGTTGGCTTGAAGCAATCTATGGTTATCTTGTAACTCTTAGTCAGGAAAACAATAAAATAATTCACTTATCAATTTTGATTGCAAGGAATAAAAGGGCAGAACACAAATTAAACTTGTATGTAATGATGGAGAATATGTTAGAGTTTTGGAGATGCTTTATCTTCTGAAATTCTGCTTTCCTCTGTTTTCTGATTCACGCACGCACGTCCTCCCATGGCAAGCTGTGTGTTGGTGGATCACCGTTGTCAATGGCTACCATCCATCCTTCCAGTGAAAAGGGTCCAGATGCACTGTCACCGCATGGATAATCATCTGCAGGTTCTCAATCGTACCGGAATAGGATTTACTATCCTTTTGCGTCTGTCACTACGCCCAGCACTCGTGAGTTTGAAGCTCGTCACAGTCATTCAATCCCTGAATCTTACTCGGAATACCACAGACAAGGTTTAGACTTTTCGGATTCTCTTGAATGCTGCCATCAGTCTAGCTTATACCACGAAGATTCTAATTAAGAGATCTAAGAGATATTCATTCATTCTATGGTGGAACGTAAGTGGTTATCAGACACGCGTTCGTGGGGGAATGATGATGATTGTCACGTTCATCACATTCATATTGAAGTGCGAATGGATATCTTAGATAGGAACATGCATGTTTGAATGGAAAACAGAAATACTTGCATTAATTCATCGAGATACAGCAGAGCTCCTCACCCCCAACAATGGAGTTTAGAGACTCATGCCGTCAAAAGGTACAAAGTTCAGATCTAAAATGTCATGAGGTGCCAAATAAACCTCTAAAAGTTGTTTAAATACTAAACTAGTAACCTAGGTTTACAGAAAATGAACAAACTATGATAGATGGTGGAGAAATCCACTTCTGGGGCCCACTTGGTGTGTGCTGGGGCTGAGACTTAAGCTAATCACGTGCATAGGGCTGTTTTGGGGGTTCAACGCCAGCTTTGGATCCTTTTCTGGCGTTGAACTCCAACTTGTAACTTGTTTCTAGCGCTGAACGCCAGACAGCAACATGGAACTGGCGTTGAACGCCAGTTTATGTCATCTATCCTTGAGCAAAGTATAGACTATTATATATTTCTGGAATGCCCTAGATGTCTAATTTCCAACGCAATTGGAAGCGCACCATTTGGAGTTCTGTAGCTCCAGAAAATCCACTTTGAGTGCAGGGAGGTCAGAATCCAACAGCATCAGTAGTCCTTTTTCAGCCTGAATCAGATTTTTGCTCAGCTCCCTCAATTTCAGCCAAAAAATACCTGAAATCATAGAAAAACACACAAACTCATAGTAAAGTCCAGAAATATGAATTTTGCCTAGAAACTACTGAAAATAAACTAAAAACTAACTAAAACACACTAAAAACTATATGAAATTAACCCCAAAAAGCGTATAAAATATCCGCTCATCACAACACCAAACTTAAACTGTTGCTTGTCCTCAAGCAACTAGATAAATAAAATAGAATACAAATAATTTTAAGAAGCAATAATATCTCAGAGTTTTTGAGTGAAGCTCAGATTCTAATTAGATGAGCGGGACTAGTAGCGTTTTGCTTCTGAACAGTTTTGGCATCTCACTTTATCCATTGAAGCTCAGAGTGATTGGCATCTATAGGAACTCATAATTCAGATAGTGATATTGATTCTCCTAGTTCAGTATGTTGATTCTTGAACACAGCTACTATATGAGTCTTGGCCGTGGCCCTAAGCACTTTGTTTTTCAGTATTACCACTGGATACATAAATGCCACAGACACATAATTGGGTGAACCTTTTCAGATTGTGACTCAGCTTTGCTAAAGTCCTCAATTAGAGGTGTCCAGGGTTCTTAAGCACACTCTTCTTTTTGCTTTGGACCTTGACTTTAACCGCTCAGTCTCAAGTTTTCACTTGACACCTTCACGCCACAAGCACATGGTTAGGGACAACTTGGTTTAGCCGCTTAGGCCGGGATTTTATTCCTTTAGGCCCTCCTATCCACTGATGCTCAAAGCCTTGGGGTCTTTTTTATTACCCTTGCCTTTTGGTTTTAAGGGCTATTGGCTTTTTGCTCTTGCCTTTTGGTTTTAAGAGCTTTGGCTTTTTCTGCTTGCTTTTTCTTTTTCTTTCTCTATTTTTTTTTTCTGCAAGCTTTTGTATTCACTGCTTTTTCTTGCTTCAAGAATCATTTTTATGATTTTTCAGATTATCAATAACATATCTCATGTTCATCATTCTTTCAAGAGCCAACATATTTAACAGTCTTAAACATCAAATTCAAAAGACATATGCACTGTTCAAGCATTCATTCAGAAGACAGAAAGTATTGCCACCACATATAAATAATTAGAATTTATCTTATTAAAAACTCGAAAAAAATATTGCCTCTTATTCTAAAGAAATTCTTATATTTTATTCATGTTTAATGATGATGATAAAATTAAATTATAGCTTAATTGGGGATAAAATAAAAAATATAGATTCTAATTACTACTATATGACTCCTAAGGTAAAACTAAAATAAAAACAATTATCACAGAGCTAAGGCTAGGATTGGAATTTAACAACCTTTGTTCTGGGAAGTGGATGTTCCTCTAATCTGCGGGGTGCTTGGTCCTTCAAGAGATAATTTCTGGCGCTTCAATTCCCTTAAATCACGTCCTTGCTCCTCCTGTTCTTTAAGCAAATAGCAAAGAATGCTACTTTGTTCCTTCTGTTCTTTCTGTATTTGTTCCATAGCTTCTTGCATCTTGGTAATAGATGTTTCAAGATACTCCCAGTATTCAGATTGAGAGATTTCTGGGAGAATTTCCTGTGTTCTCTTCTTGATGGGGTCATCCTGTGCTTGTTGTTTTTCCATTGATGCTTTGGTGATTGGCCGCTCAACTGAGATATACTCAGTTATTCCCATCCTTACTCCAGCGTCCTTGCAGAGCATAGAAATCAAGCTTGGATAAGCCAACCCGGCATCTTTGGAATTTTTGTTTGCAATTTTGTAGAATTCACTTGAAATCAGTTGATGAACTTCCACTTCTTTTCCCATCATGATGCAATGGATCATCACTGCTCTTCTAATAGTGACTTCAGAACGGTTGCTTGTGGGCAGTAGAGAATGCCCAATGAATTCCAGCCATCCTTTGGTGACTGGTTTGAGATCTTCTCTTTTGAGTTGAATTGGGACACCCTTCGTGCTGGTGGTCCACCTGGCTCCAGGGATGCATATATCCTCTAGAATCTTATCCAGGCCCTTGTCTGTTTTCATCATTCTCCTATTGAAGGAGTCTGGATCATCTTTCAGCTGAGGTAGCTTTAAGATCTCCCTGATCTTGTCATGGTAGGTATGAACAATCTTTCCTCTGACCAAGGTCCGATAGTCATAGATAGCAGATCCAGATAGTCTTTGCCTGTCTGTATGCCACATATTAGCATAGAACTCCTGGACCATATTCCTTCCCACTTTCGTTTCAGGATTGGCTAGGATCTCCCAGTTCCTGATTCGGATTTGCTTCTGGATCTCCGGATATTCGTCTTCTTTCAGATCGAATCTAACTTCCGGGATCACTGATCTTAGACCCATTATTTTGTAATAATGGTCTGAATGTTCTTTAGTTAAGAACTTCCCTTGGTTCCAAAGTGGTTTTGGAACACTCTCTTTCTTGCCTCTTGGAGTGGGTTGTTTTCCTTTAGGAGCCATGATCTTAGTGATCACGGATAGGCACACCAAACTTAGAGGTTTGCTTGTCCTCAAGCAAAAAGAAAAGAAAGGAGAGGGAGAGAAGGAGAGCTAAGTGCAATTGTAGATGGGAGGGGAGGGAGGCCGAACCCATATTTAAAGGGAGGGGGTGGGTTATTTCGAAAATACAAAGAAAGATAAGATACAAGATATGATTTAAGATTAAAAAGATATGAAAGATATTTGAAAAAGATAGATTTGGATTTTTGAAAAAGATAGTATGGAGATTTGAAAAAGATATTGATTAGTTGAAAAGATTTTTGAATGAAAAGAGATAGATTTGTTTTGAAAATTTTTTTTAACAGAGTTGAATTGGATAAAAAAAAGGATTTGTGCTTATGGATTAAGATAGTGCTTGATTCTCTGTCCATTAACAATGAACTTCTTATCAGAACAATATCTTGAAGCTCCACATAACCATATGGTGATACACTTGTAATCACATATGGTCCCCTCCACCGGGACTTCATTTTCCCGGGGAATAGCCTGAGCCTAGAGTTAAACAACAGAACCTTTTGTCCTGGTTCAAAGATTCTAGATGACAGCTTTCTGTCATGCCACTTTTTTTATTTTTCTTTATAAAGCTTGGCATTTTCGAAAGCAATGAATCTGAATTCCTCTAGCTCATTTAGCTGAAGCAATCTTTTTTCTCCAGCTAATTTGGCATCAAAGTTTAGGAATCTGGTTGCCCAGTAGGCTTTATGTTCCAGTTCCACGGGCAGGTGGCATGGCTTACCATACACAAGTTGGTATGGAGAGGTCCCTATAGGAGTCTTGAATGCTGTTCTGTAAGCCCACAGAGCATCATCCAAGCTTCGTGCCCAATCCTTTCTACGGGTACTTACAATCCGTTCCAGGATTCTTTTTAGTTCTCTGTTAGAGACTTCAGCTTGCCCATTTGTCTGTGGGTGATACGGAGTCGCCACCTTGTGGCAAATCCCGTACCGGACCATGGCAGAGTCAAGCTGTTTGTTGCAGAAGTGAGTGCCCCCATCACTGATTAGTACCCTGGGAACACCAAACCTGCTGAATATATGTTTCTGGAGGAACTTCAGCACTGTTTTAGTATCATTGGTGAGTGTGGCAATGGCCTCAACCCATTTTGATACATAGTCAACTGCCACCAGAATATAAGTGTTTGAGTATGATGGTGGGAAAGGCCCCATGAAATCAATACCCCATACATCAAACAACTCAATCTCCAAGATTCCTTGTTGAGGCATGGCGTAACTGTGAGGCAAATTACCAGCTCTCTGGCAACTGTCACAGTTACGTACAAACTCTCGAGAATCTCTGTAGAGTGTAGGCCAGTAGAAGCCACATTGGAGGACCTTGGTGGCTGTTCGCTCACCTCCGAAATGACCTCCATATTGTGACCCATGGCAGTGCCATAAGATCCTTTGTGCTTCTTCTTTAGACACACACCTACGGATTATGCCATCTGCACATCTCTTAAAGAGATAGGGTTCATCCCACAAGTAGTACTTTGCATCAGTAATTAATTTTTTCTTTTGTTGCCTACTGTACTCCTTGGGAATGAACCTTGCAGCTTTGTAGTTTGCAATGTCTGCAAACTATGGTGTTTCCTGAATGGCAAACAAATGCTCATCCGAAAAGGTCTAAGAGATTTCAAGAGAGGGGAATGACGTCCCTTCTATTGGCTCTATCCGGGATAGATGATCAGCCACTTGGTTCTCTGTCCCTTTTCTGTCTCTTATTTCTATATTAAACTCTTGCAGAAGCAACACCCATCTTATGAGTCTGGGTTTTGAATCCTGCTTTGTGAGTAGATATTTAAGAGCAGCATGATTTGTGTACACAATCACTTTTGATCCTACTAAGTATGATCTAAACTTGTCAATGGCATAAACCACTGCAAGCAATTCTTTTTCTGTGGTTGTGTAATTTTTCTGGGCATCATTCAAAACACGGCTAGCATAATAAATGACATGCAGAAGCTTGTCATGCCTCTGTCCCAGTACTGCACCAATGGCGTGATCACTGGCATCACACATTAGCTCAAATGGTAATGTCCAGTCTGGTGCAGAAATAACTGGTGCTGTGACCAGCTTGGCTTTCAGCATTTCAAACGCCTGCAGACACTCTGTGTCAAACACAAATGGCGTGTCAGCAGCTAGCAGATTGCTCAGAGGTTTTGCGATTTTTGAAAAATCCTTTATAAACCTCCTATAGAATCCTGCATGCCCCAGAAAGCTTCTGATTGCCTTAACATTGGCAGGTGGTGGTAATTTTTCAATTACCTCTATTTTTGCTTGATCCACCTCTATTCCCTTGTTTGAAATTTTATGCCCAAGGACAATCCCTTCAGTCACCATAAAGTGACATTTTTTCCAGTTTAAAACCAGGTTGGTCTCTTGGCATCTTTTCAGAACTAGTTTCAGGTGATCAAGACAGGAGCTGAATGAGTCTCCATATACTGAGAAGTCATCCATGAAGACCTCCAAAAATTTTTCCACCATATCAGAGAAAATAGAGAGCATACATCTCTGGAAGGTTGCAAGCGCATTACACAGCCCAAATGGCATCCTTCTATAAGCAAACACTCCAGATGGACATGTGAGTGCTGTTTTCTCTTGATCCTGGGGATCTACTGCAATCTGGTTATAGCCTGAGTAGCCATCCAAAAAGCAGTAATAATCATGACCTGACAGTCTTTCTAGCATCTGGTCTATGAATGGTAAAGGAAAATGATCCTTTCTGGTGGCTGTATTGAGCCTTCTATAGTTAATACACATGCACCACCCTGTAACTATTCTTGTAGGAACCAGTTCATTCTTTTCATTATGAACCACTGTCATGCCTCCCTTTTTGGGGATAACTTGAACAGGGCTCACCCAGGGGCTATCTGAAATGGGATAAATAATCCCAGCCTCCAGTAATTTGGTGACCTCTTTCTGCTCCACTTCCTTCATGGCTGGATTTAGCCGCCTCTGTGGTTGAACCACTAGTTTAGCATTATCCTCCAATAAGATTTTGTGCATGCATCTAGCTGGGCTTATGCCCTTAAGGTCACCTATGGACCACCCAAGAGCTGTCTTGTGTGTCCTTAGCACTTGAATAAGTGCTTTCTCTTCCTGTGGATTTAAAGCAGAGCTTATGATCACTGGAAAAGTGTCACCTTCTCCCAGAAATGCATATTTCAGGGATGGTGGTAATGGTTTGAGCTCGGGTTTAGAAGGTTTTTCCTCTTCCAGAGGAAATTTCAGAGGCTCTTTCATTTCTTCTGAATCCTCCAAATCAGGCTGAGCATCTTTGAAGATGTCTTCCAACTCTGATTCGAGACTCACAGCCATGTTGATCTCTTCCACCAAAGAGTCAATAAGATCAACTTTCATGCAGTCTTTTGATGTGTCTGGATGCTGCATGGCTTTGACAGCATTCAACTTAAACTCATCATCATTGACTCTCAGGGTTATTTCCCCCTGTTGGACATCAATGAGAGTTCGTCCAGTTGCTAGGAAGGGTCTTCCTAGAATGAGAGTGGCACTCTTGTGCTCCTCCATTTCCAGCACTACAAAGTCAGTGGGAAAGGCAAATGGCCAAACTCTGACAATCATGTCTTCAATCACGCCTGATGGGTATTTAATGGAGCCATCAGCAAGTTGGAGACATATCTGGGTTGGTTTAACTTCTTCAGTTAAACCAAGCTTTCTGATAGTGGATGCAGGTATTAGGTTGATGCTTGTCCCAAGATCACATAAAGCTGTCTTGGTGCAATTACCTTCTAATGTGCATGGTATCAGAAAACTCCCAGGGTCTTTAAGCTTTTCAGAAAAGCTTTTCAGAATGACTGCACTGCATTCTTCAGTGAGGAGAACTCTTTCAGTTTCTCTCCAATCCTTCTTATGACTCAAGATCTCTTTCATGAACTTGGCATAAGAAGGTATTTGCTCAAGTGCCTCTGCAAATGGAATCTTTATTTCAAGAGTCCTGAGATAATCTGCAAAGCGAGCAAATTGCTTATCCTGCTCCTCTTGGCGGAGTTTTTGAGGATAAGGTATCTTGGCTTTATATTCCTCAACCTTAGTTGCTGTAAGTTTATTTCCTACAGAAGTGGTTGAAGAAGCCTTTTTAGATGGGTTGTCATCAGCACATGTGTGTGTCTAATCCCTCACTGGCAATTGAGTGCCAGAGTTAGAAGCTGGAGTGACATTAGACGCCAGCTCCTCCTCTGTTCTTGGCGTTTGAACACCAGAACTGTGCTTCTTTTGGGCGTTCAACGCCAGATTCTTGCTTGTTTCTGGCGTTGAACGCTAGTCCTGAGCATGGTCTGGGCGTTCAGCGCCAGCCTTCCATCCAACTTCTGGCGTTTTGGTGCCAGAATTATTTTTCCCTGGGCTCTTACTGTCCTCAGATGGATTTTGGGTGGTTTGCTCATTTCTTGGTTTCCTGCTGCCTTGAAGTGGGGTTTTTAGTGCTTTCCCACTTCTTAATTGAACTGCTTGGCATTCTTCTATTATTTGTTTTGAAAGTTGCTGCTTTGTTTGCTTTAATTGTACTTCCATGTTTATATTAGCCATCCTTGTCTCTTGTAGTTTATCCTTGAATTCAGCTAACTGCTTCATTAGAAAATCCAATTGCTGATTGAATTCAGTAGCTTGCTCTGTAGGACTGAGTTTAGTAGTTACTGTTTTAGCCTCTTCTTTCATGGAAGAGTCACTGCTTATGTACAGATGCTGATTTCTAGCAACTGTATCAATGAGCTCTTGAGCCTCTTCAATTGTCTTTCTCATGTGGATAGATCCACCAGCTGAGCAATCTAAAGAGATTTGAGCTCTTTCTGTAAGCCCATAATAGAAGATGTCTAACTGAACCCATTCTGAAAACATTTCAGAGGGGCATTTTCGTAGCATCTCTCTGTATCTCTCCCGGGCATCATAAAGAGATTCATTATCTCCTTGTTTAAAGCCTTGGATGTCCAGCCTTAGCTGTGTCATCCGTTTTGGAGGAAAGTATTGATTCAGGAATTTTTCTGTCAGCTGTTTCCATGTCCTTATGCTAGCCTTAGGTTGGTTAATTAACCACCTCTTGGCTTGGTCTTTTACAACAAATGGAAACAGTAATAATCTGTAGACATCCTAATCTACTTCCTTATCATGTACTGTGTCAGCAATTTGTAAAAACTGTGCCAGAAACTCTGTAGGTTCTTCCTGTGGAAGACCGGAATACTGGCAGCTTTGCTGCACCAAGATAATGAGCTGAGGATTCAACTCAAAGCTACTAACTCCAATGGAGGGTATGCAGATACTACTCCCATATGAGGCAGTAGAGGGGTTAGCATATGACCCCAGAGTCCTCCTGGACTGTTCATTTCCACTTAGATCCATGATGGAGAAAGGGAGAAGATGCAAAATAAAAAAATTTTTATTTATTTATTTATTTAATTATTTCGAAAATAAAATAAATTAAAATAAAATAAATAAAAATAGGTGAAGATTTTCGAAAAAATGAGGGGAGAGGAAGTGATCAGGAAGTTTTGAAAAAGATATGATTTGAAAAAGATTTTAAATTTTGACAAAATCTGAATTTTAAAAATAATTTTCGAAAATTTTGTTTTTTTTTTAAATAGAGAGAAAAGATATTTTTGAATTTAAAGAGGAAAGAGAGAAACAATAAGATAGCCCAAGATTTAAAATTTTTAGATCTAATGCTCCTTGTTTTCGAAAATTTTGGAGGAAAAACACCAAGGAATACCAAACTTAAAAATTTTAAGATCAAGACACAAGGAAAACTCAAGAACACTTTGAAGACTCACAAGAACACAAGAGCATGAAGAAAGAACACCAAACTTAAAATTTTTAGAAAACCAAAATAAATTTTCGAAAAACAAAGGAAAATCAACAAGAAAACACCAAACTTAAAGTTTGGCACGAGATTTAATAGAAAAATTATTAATTTTTTTTTGAAAAATTTTTGAAAAGAAAATAAAAGACTCTGACCCAAAAGACAAAAATTTCGTAATCTAAGCAACAAGATTTACCGTCAATTGTTCAAACTCAAACAATCCTTGGCAACGGCGCCAAAAACTTGGTGCACGAATTGTAAATCACACTTTTTACAACTCGTACCACTAACCAGCAAGTGCACTGGGTCGTCCAAGTAATACCTTACGTGAGTAAGGGTCGATCCCACGGAGATTGTTGGCTTGAAGCAATCTATGGTTATCTTGTAACTCTTAGTCAGGAAAACAATAAAATAATTCACTTATCAATTTTGATTGCAAGGAATAAAAGGGCAGAACACAAATTAAACTTGTATGTAATGATGGAGAATATGTTAGAGTTTTGGAGATGCTTTATCTTCTGAAATTCTGCTTTCCTCTGTTTTCTGATTCACGCACGCACGTCCTCCCATGGCAAGCTGTGTGTTGGTGGATCACCGTTGTCAATGGCTACCATCCATCCTTCCAGTGAAAAGGGTCCAGATGCGCTGTCACCGCATGGCTAATCATCTGTAGGTTCTCAATCGTACCGGAATAAGATTTACTATCCTTTTGCGTCTGTCACTACGCCCAGCACTCGTGAGTTTGAAGCTCGTCACAGTCATTCAATCCCTGAATCCTACTCGGAATACCACAGACAAGGTTTAGACTTTCCGGATTCTCTTGAATGCTGCCATCAATCTAGCTTATACCACGAAGATTTTGATTAAGAGATCTAAGAGATATTCATTCATTCTATGGTGGAACGTAAGTGGTTATCAGACACGCGTTCGTGGGGGAATGATGATGATTGTCACGTTCATCACATTCATATTGAAGTGCGAATGGATATCTTAGATAGGAACATACATGTTTGAATGGAAAACAGAAATACTTGCATTAATTCATCGAGACACAGCAGAGCTCCTCACCCCCAACAATGGAGTTTAGAGACTCATGCCGTCAAAAGGTACAAAGTTCAGATCTAAAATGTCATGAGGTGCCAAATAAACCTCTAAAGGTTGTTTAAATACTAAACTAGTAACCTAGGTTTACAGATAAATGAACAAACTATGATAGATAGTGTAGAAATCCACTTCTGGGGCCCACTTGGTGTGTGCTGGGGCTGAGACTTAAGCTAATCACGTGCATAGGGCTGTTTTGGGCGTTCAACGCCAGCTTTGGATCCTTTTCTGGCGTTGAACTCCAACTTGTAACTTGTTTCTAGCGCTGGATGCCAGACAGCAACATGGAACTGGCGTTGAACGCCAGTTTACGTCATTTATCCTTGAGCAAAGTATGAACTATTATATATTGTTGGAAAGCCCTAGATGTCTAATTTCCAAAGCAATTAGAAGCGCACCATTTGGAGTTCTGTAGCTCCAGAAAATCCACTTTGAGTGCAGGGAGGTCAGAATCCAACAGCATCAGCAGTCCTTTTTCAGCCTGAATCAGATTTTTGCTTAGCTCCCTCAATTTCAGCCAGAAAATACCTGAAATCACAGAAAAACACACAAACTCATAGTAAAGTCCAGAAATATGAATTTTGCCTAGAAACTACTGAAAATAAACTAAAAACTAACTAAAACACACTAAAAACTATATGAAATTAACCCCAAAAAGCGTATAAAATATCCGCTCATCACCTCCTCAATTTGGAGCTTTTTCATTACTGAAAGTGGCATGAGATTGATGCTAGCTCCAAGATCATATAAAGCTCTCTGAATGGTGATATCTCCAATGGTGCAAGGAATTACAAAGCTTCCTGGATCTTGCGTCTTCTCAGGAAGGTTATATTGAATAATAGCACTGCATTCCTTAGTAAGCACCACTGTCTCTTCTTCCTTCTAATTCCTCTTGTTGGTCAATAATTCTTTCATGAATTTAGCATAAAGAGGCATTTGCTCAAGAGCCTCTGCAAAAGGAATGTTGATCTGTAGCTTCTTGAAGACTTCTAAATATCTAGAAAATTTCTTGTCCTTGGAAGCCTTCTGAAGCCTTTAAGGGTATGGCATTTTCGACTTGTACTCAGGAGCCTTGGGCAATGTAGGATAAGTGTTAAGAGAGTATGGGAATGGGTTGTCTGCATGCTTTGGAGGGGCGTGCTCTACTTCTTCCTTCTTCTCCTCTGGAGCTTCTTTTTAACTAGCTCCTCATTGACCTTGGTCTCAGAACTAGCTACTTTACCACTTTTCAACTGAATAGCCTTGCAATCTTTTCTTGGGTTCACCACTGTATCACCAGGAAAAGTACTTGAAGACCTCTCAGGTATTTGCTTACTCAACTGGCCCATTTGCACCTCCAAATTTCTAATGGAAACTCTAGTTTCCTACATAAAACTATTCATCATTGTCTCCCAGTTAGAGTTCTACTGGGGTTTAGAATTTGCCTACTGAGGTGGTTGTCGTGTATGAGACTGAAATTGGCAGTTATAATGATTATTCTGCTGATTGTAGGTCTTAGAGTATGGATCATTATTGGAGTGTCTAGGAGCACTCCCATGTAATTAACCTATTCAGAAGAAGACTGAGCATAATCATAATTCTCATTTTGCATAAAATTACCTGTCATGTCATAAGAGGCTTCTTGGGGTGCATTCTGAGTGTTCACAGCTGAAACTTGCATTCCATTCAACTATTGAGTAATTAGACTTATTTGCTGAGACAAAAGTTTGTTTTGAGCAAGAAGAGCATCAACAGCTTCCACTTCCAAAATGCCTCTCTTCTGACGAGTCTCAAAGTTCACAGGATTCCTGTTGGAGGAATATAAGTATTGGTTGTTAGCAACCAACTCAATAAGCTCAGTAATCTCCTCTGGTGTCTTCTTCACGTGTAAAGAACCACCTGCAGAATTATCTAAGCGCATCTTGGACATTTCACATAAGCCCTCATAAAAGATATCCAGCTGAGTCCATGATGCACCACTATTTCGTGGTACATCTTGCGCTTAATTGAGTGGATTTTATCCACTATACTTACACTTATTCATATAAATTGCATGTTACATTTTCCTTCCTGATTTTGTGCTATGATTGAAAACATGTTTCTTTGGTCTTAACTTAGCTAATTTTAATCCTCTCTTATTACCATTCGATGCCATGATATGTGTGTTAAATGTTTTCAGAGATTATAGAGCTGGAATGGCTTAGAGGATGGAAAGGAAGTATGCAAAAGTGGAAGGAATACAAGAAATTGAAGGAACTGCATAGCTATCAGCCCTGACCTCTTCGCATTCAAACAATCATAACTTGAGCTACAGAGGTCCAAATGAGGCGGTTTCAGTTGCGTTGGAAAGCTAACGTCCGGGGCTTCGCAACGATATATAATTTTTTATAGTGGCCATGCAGCTAGGCGACGCGCACATGCACTTGACGTGCACATGCACATTGGCAAAAAGTCCATCGGCGCGCACGCGCACCTGGCGCGTACGCGCGACATGCGTGACGTACTGCAACTCCAGAAATCACTGGGGGTGATTTCTGGGGTGTGTTTGACCCAGTTTTTGGCTAAGAAAACACAGATTAGAGGCTACAGAGTGGGGGAATCAAGGAATTCATTCACACAACTTCTCATTATTCACAATTTTAGGTTTTAGATGTAGTTTTAGAGAGAGAGGCTCCCTCCTCTCTAGGTTTTAGGTTTTAGGATTTCTCTTAGGTTAGGTTTACTTCTTCTCCATTCCAGGTTCAATGTTCCTTTAATTTAGTTTCTCTTCTACTTTTATTTATTCTAGTGCTTTGGTTCATCTATTTCTCTTGTTAATTACTTATTTTTCTAATTTGGTTCATGAAACTTCCAATGTTAGATTTGATTTTTATTTAATGCAATTTGAGGTATTTTAGATTTATGATTTTAATTTATCTTTTTACATCCTTAGCTTGAATTGATTAATGGGAGATACTTGAGTTATCAAACTCCTCTGTTGACTAATAATTGGAATTTGCTGGTTGGTTTGGATCCCTCTAAAGCTAGTCTTTCCTTAGGAGTTAACTAGGATTTGAGGAATCAAATTGATTAGTCCACTTGACTTTCCTTTATTTAGTAAGGGTTAACTAAGTGGGAGTAATTAACAATTATCATCACAATTGATAAGGATAACTAGGATAGGACGTCCAGTTTTCATACCTTGCTAAGAGCTTTATTAGATATTAATTTAATTCTTACAATTTACTTTTTCTTGTTCCTTATTCAAAATCCCCAAAAAGATAATCTTCCATAACCAATAATAAATACACCTCCCTACAATTCCTTGAGAGACGACCCGAGGTTTAAATACTTCGGTTATCAATTTTATTAGGGGTTTGTTACTTGTGACAACCAAATTTTTGTACGAAAGGATTCTTTGTTGGTTTAGAAACTATACTTTCAACGAGGATTTAATTGTGAATTCTTTACTAGCAAAAAATCCGTTCGTCAAAATGAGGTCGATACTGACTTCTGTGGGTTAGTTATTTCCTTCTCAACACCAATGTTTAATTTTCATTGTTAAATTAGTTGTTGCATTTGCATGTTTGATTGCATGTTTGTTTGATTTTGTGCATATTTTACCAACTACTTGGTTGAAGTAATATTTTCTTTTTCAATAAATTTTTTAGAGCATTTCACTAATTTGAATTAAAATTTTTGTTAAATTTGCTTGAAGAAATTTATTTTTGGAACATGGTTTTAGAGCTTGAACACACAAAACTAGTGAGATTTTGAGCCTAATTGATTGGTTGCATCTTATCAACCAATATTTTATTTTTGGTGTGTGTTGTTCTCTCTAAAATTATGATTTTAGTCTTGCTTAATTCTATATTTTCATTGTTTGATATATGCATGCACTTATAGGATTGAGGCCTTTGTTTCACTGAGCTTACATACCCATATGGCCTTACCCTTTCATTATCCTTTGCAAACCAATGTTGAGCCTATTATACCCCTTTGTTCTTTACTTTAGCACATCTTTAACTCTAAGTGGAAAACAATAATGTCCTTAATTTGAATCCTTGGTTAGCTTAGACTAGTGAGAGTGTTCATGATTTAAGTATGGAGAAGTTGGGTTTGCCAATATTTGGTTTAAGAATTGGGTGTTGTATATCTTTATGAAAATGTAAAAAAATGTTTAGGACATGTTCATGCAATCAATAATTTAATCATATGCATTGAGAAAAAAAAAGAAAAAATATATAATATATATATATAAAAGAAAAAAAGGAGAAAAAGAAAAGAAAAAGAGCAAATAAGTAAAAGGGGACAAAATGCCCCAAAGTAAATGGTAAAAGCAATGCATATGTACTGTACTCGAAATTAGGATGCATGAATATGTGGAAAACATGGTTAATGGATAGTTAGATGTTGTATTATGATTACATGGATTGTCTAAGTTAGGTGGAAAGTTTAAGTTAATTAAGGATTCAGATTTTAGTCCACTTGGCCAAACACAATCCTACCTTGACCCTAACCCCATTACAACCCTTAAAAGACCTCTTGATATGTGTATTTTGTTCATTAAATTTTTGTTATTGTTAGATGAAGAGCAAGCCTTGGAAAGCAAGATTAGTAGAGAACTGAGAGATCGAACCTTAAACACCTGAGCGGTTAGAGTGCATACACTTCCAGTGAGGGTTCGATGCTCGATTCTTTGTTCCTGGCTTTCACGAGCTATTTTCTTTTGCAAGTTTACTTGTACCTTATTTTATGATTTGAATTAGTGAGATCTAGTTCATATTTCTTCTTGAAGGATTTGTTTACTTTTAACCAAGTAGGTAGAAATATTTTGCATGTAATTGCATTCATATAGATAGGCTGCATTTCATACTTTCTACCATTCCTCTTCACTCTTATAGTTTCTCTTGAGCTTAGCATGAGGACATGCTAATGTTTAAGTGTGGGGAGATTTGATGCACCACTATTTCGTGGTACATCTTGCGCTTAATTGAGTGGATTTTATCCACTATTCTTACCTTTGAAGCATGGACACTTCGCTGAGTTATCGTGTCCACGTGTCAGACACATTTTGGACACGACACTCACCGACACTCGTCCGACACGTGTGTCTGCTGTGTCCAACCATGTCTTAATAAAAAATAAAAAATTCTTCTCCGGACACGCCTGGACACACCTAAAAACCATCACGTGTCCGCGTGTCCAGTCTTATTCTTAACATATATTCTTAAAATAAATTTAGATATAGCATATATTATTATTTATTAAAACAAAAAATATTTTAAATACTTGATATAATTAAAATAAGACATTAAATATAATTAAAAATTTTATTTTATATTTTAATATCAATAAAATATCAAAATATCATTACAATTTATCTAAAAAATACTTTATATTTTATATATATGCGTGTCCCCATGTCATGTAAGATTTTAAAATTCACGTGTCGGCGTGTCCCGTGTCAGTGTCAGTGTCTGTGAATCATAGATTCTTACACTTATTCATATAAATTGCATGTTTTACATTTTCCTTCCTGATTTTGTGCTATGATTGAAAACATGTTTCTTTGGTCTTAATTTAGCAAATTTTAGTCCTCTCTTATTACCATTCGATGCCATGATATGTGTGTTAAGTGTTTTCAGGGATTACAGGACTGGAATGGCTTAGAGGATGGAAAGGAAGCATGTAAAAGTGGAAGGAATACAAGAAATTGAAGGAACTGCAAAGCTATCATCCCTGACCTCTACGCATTCAATTGATCATAACTTGAGCTACAGAGGTCCAAATGAAGCGGTTTCAGTTGCGTTTGAAAGCTAACGTCCGGGGCTTCGCAATAATATATAATTTTCTATAGTGGCCATGCAGCGAGGCGACGCGCACGCGCACTTGATGTGCACGTGCACATTGGCGAAAAGTCCATCGACGCGCACGCGCACCTGGCGCGTACGCACGACATGCGCGACGTACTGCAACTGCATAAATCGCTGGGGGTGATTTTTAGGCTATTTTTGACCCAATTTTTGGCCCATAAAACACATATTAAAGGCTACAGAGTGGGAGAATCAAGGAATTCATTCACACAACTTCTCATTATTCACAATTTTAGGTTTTAGATGTAGTTTATAGAGAGAGATAGGCTCCCTCCTCTCTCTAGGTTTTAGGTTTTAGGATTTCTCTTAGGTTAGGTTTAGTTCTTCTCCATTCCAGGTTCAATGTTCCTTTAAATTAGTTTCTCTTCTACTTTTATTTATTCTAGTGCTTTGGTTCATTTATTTCTCTTGTTAATTACTTATTTTCCCAATTTGGTTTATGAACCTTCCAATGTTAGATTTGATTTTATATTTAATGCAATTTGAGGTATTTTAGATTTAAGATTTTTATTTAGCTTTTTACATTCTTAGCTTGAATTGATTAATTGGAGACACTTGAGTTATCAAACTCCTTTGTTGATTGATAATTGGAATTTGCTGGTTGGTTTGGATTCCTCTAAAGCTAGTCTTTCCTTAGGAGTTGACTAGGACTTGAGGAATCAAATTGATTAGTTCACTTGACTTTCCTTTATTTAGTAAGGGTTAACTAAGTGGGAGTAATGAACAATTCTCATCACAATTGATAAGGATAACTAGGATAGGGCGTCCAGTTTTCATACCTTGCTAAGAGCTTTATTAGATATTAATTTAATTCTTACAATTTACTTTTTCTTGTTCCTTATTCAAAAATCCCAAAAAGATAATCTTCCATAACCAATAATAAATACACATCCCTGCAATTCCTTGAGAGACGACTCGAGGTCTAAATACTTCGGTTATCAATTTTATTAGGGGTTTGTTTCTTGTAACAACTAAATTTTTGTACAAAAGGATTCTTTGTTGGTTTAGAAACTATACTTTCAACGAGGATTTAATAGTGGATTCTTTACTAGCAAAAAATCCGTTCGTCAAAATGGCGCCGTTGCCGGGGAGTTGCAAACGTGTGCCTTATTATTGGTTATTGTAAATATTTGCTTTTTCTTGTTTATTTGTTTTTGTTTTTAATTTTTATTAGCTACTATGAATTCTCACCCCTGTCACTATGAGTTTGGTTCCAATGTTGTTGTAGGGAATGGAAGCTATAATGAGAATAGGAATCAAGGTTGGAACAATCAAAGATGGGAGAAGCCACAAGGATTTGATTAACCCTCTTGGCAACAACCCCCATTATGTGTTATAACCAACAACCATTCTATAATGCATACCAAGACAATAGTTATGGTGGACCTTTTCGTGACAACCAACCTCCACCAAATTACTATGGTCAATAGCCATTCCGAGGTGCGCACTAAGATGATAGATATGGTGGACCCCCTTGTGGTTACCAACAAGCCTCACCATATGCTTATGAACCACCCCCTCAACATAACTTTGAATCACCATACTCACAAGCCCCTTACCACCAAACACCCCCATATGACCCTAATCCTTCTCCAGCATACCAACCACCATATGAACCATACATAGAACCACCCCACTTCCAAAACAATTGCCCCCTTTCATCTTCCTATGACGATATGCTTCAATCTCTTGCACATAGACAAAATAACATGGAAAGCGCACTTACTGGTCTGACCTCCGCTATACAAGCGCTCGTCTCTCGGATTGGATCATCGAATACCTCCAATAATCAACCTTCAAGCTCTAGTGTACCCCCTTTTCAACCCCATAATGATCTCTCCATCCCATCACCACCCTCCATGGAAGAGCACCCACATCCATCAATCCAAGAGCGACACGATCCCAATTATGCTAATGACATGGAACAAGAGAGAAGTGATCGGTTTCACGAATTCATACTTCACAAGAAGCTAGAGGAGGCCCTAAAGGTGGAGGTAGGAGAGACCCTTGAAGGAAGTTATCAGGAGGTGGAAGTCAACAAGGAGGAGCTGGATTTTGTACTAATGCAAGTGGAGAAAGCCGAAATTACTGAAGAAGAGGAAGTGGTTGAAGATTTAGGAGATGCGGCACCTCAATTTGAACCTCGAGTCATAGAGCCTCCTTTTAAGGAGTTTTAATTTGATGTTAAGGAGGATGTACAACCTCCAAGGCATATTATGGCTGAAGATTTTGAAGAGATTGATCAAGAGATGAAGATTATAGAAGAAGAGGCACAACCTCCCATGCCCTTGGTAAGTAATAAAGAAGAGATTGAATTAGAAGAAAGCTACCAAGAGGAAGAGGTTGAAATTGAAGAAGCTTGCAAAGAGGTGGAAGTTGTCAAGGAAGAGCTCAAGGGAATGGAGCTGGAAATCACCTTATCAAAGTTGTTGGAGACCTCCCCCCCAAAGCCATCACCATCTATTCCTTCATTCAAGTGGGTAAATCTTTTATCTCTAAGCTTAATTAGCCCACTTGAATATGCTTTGCTTGAGATGGATGGGCAACTTAGAGCTCTTTGTGGCTATAAGAGCAAGAGAAAGATGGTTAGTGGTAGGAGTTGTCAAGCAAGGTTCAATATGGTTGCATGCTCTAAATTGAAGTACAAAGGTTGGTATAATTCTCAAGTGAATGGGTCTAGGAAGTTGTTTGGATGTCTTAGTGAGAATTCCAATTGCTCACCACCCAAGTGAAAAAATGATGATCAAGGTAAAGACGGGTGCAAAAGCAAGGTTTGGGACCCCAGAATTCATTCCGACAATCAACACTCCTGGAGCTTTGTCACTTGCTTTAACTTGCTCGAAGGCTTTATGTGCCAAGTTCGGGACCCCGGAGGCTATTGGAATTGCAAACACTGGTAGAGATTCCAGGATGAGTTCAAGCACCAGCCACCATGACAGGGAGCTCACCAAATGTCCAACTTAAGGACTTTAACTAAAAGTGCTAGGTGGGAGACAACCTACCATGGTATGATCGTTCTTTTTTAGTCTTAGTTTTATTTTATTTTGTTCTATTCTTAGTTTTATTTTATTTTTATTAGTGTTTATTCATAATGTCTGCATCAGCATCTGCATTCTGCATTTTGCTAGTAAAGAATTTTGTATATATATATAAAGGGGGGATCGACGCGCAAGCGTCTACGACGTGCACGCGTCGTTTGCGTATGCGCACATGAACAGAGAGTTGCGCGAGAGACGCGCGGGAGGGGTGCGTGGCACACAAGCCACCCCACGCGTACGTGTCCCGTGCAAAAAGTTCAACCCACGCGTAAGCGTCAACGACGTGTACGCGTGGGCATGAAAAATTGGCGTAAAAGCGTGTTGAACAGAGAGTTGTGATGGTCCGGGGCTGGTACTGTGCTAGAGGCACAACATCACCCATGCGTACGCGTCCCAGACGCGTGCGCGTCCTTTTGCTTCCAGACCACCCACGCGTACGCGTGGGCAACGCTTACGCGTTGAACGACCAACTCAGTTTTCACGCGTACGCATGATGCCCGCGCGCACGTCACGCCCCGTTTTTCTGTTCTCCCTTCTTTCTTTCTTCTTACTTCCTACTTCCTTCTTCTTCCTTTTTCCATTTTCCTCATCAGGTTTCTTTTCTTCTCTCTCCTTTACTCTCTCATTCTTCATTTAATTATTGCATTTAATTATTTTTCTTCCTTCTTAATTTCATCTTAGCTTAATTCCTTTTGGTTTCTTTTTCATTTCTTTTTCATGCATTTTTTATGTTGGTGTTGGAGTTTTATTTGGATAGTACCTTATTTTACTTGAGCCTGTGGCTATTCTGAGGAGTGATTTGACAATTGACATTTACTTATGGCTCTCATATACATTTGGATTACATTATTTTCATTCCTATTATACCTTGCACACCACGTGTTTGTGAAAAAGCTTTTATGGCACTTTGAATCCTATTTTCTTTTACTCTTTTACTTGTTTGCCTCTTTTTCACAACACTTATGCTCTACATGTATTTGGGATTATCGTTCACAATTGTCATCATTACAAATGCTCTTTTAATTTGGCACAATTATTACTTGATGCTTGAGTTATGCTTCTCATGCCTGTTACTTCCATGTTTTTACCCTCCTGCATCTTATTATTCTGAATTGCCTACCTGATCTTAATTGATGTCTTACCTACATATTGTAGCTACCATGTATTTGATCTATCATCTTACCTTTGGCATTCATTATCAATTGGAATTTTCTCCCTTCCGGTCTTAGTTATCTATATTTCACACTCTTCCTTTTTATTCTTCCTTAGGCATGGGTACTAATAAAGGAAAAGAGAAGGCCACTGACAAGACACCGGCGCGGAGAGGAACCAAGAGACCTCCAGCTAAGGCGCCTCCATCTACAAGCGTCAGTTGGAGCAACCCGTCCACTTGCACATCTTAGCATGCACCGAGGACAGTGCAATCTTTAAGTGTGGGGAGGTCGATACCGACTTCCGTGGGTTAGTTATTTCCTTCTCAATACCAATGTTTAATTTTCTTTGTTAAATTAGTTGTTGCATTTGCATGTTTGATTGCATGTTTGTTTGATTTTGTGCATATTTTACCAACTACTTGGTTGAAGTAATATTTTCTTTTACAAGAAACTTTTTAAAGCATTTCACTAATTTGAATTAAAATTTTTGTTAAATTTGCTTGAAGAAATTTATTTTTGGAACATGGTTTTAGAGCTCGAACACACAAAACCAGTGAGATTTTGAGCCTAATTGATTGGTTGCATCTTATCAACCAATATTTTATTTTTAGTGTGTTGTTCTCTACAAAATTGTGATCTTTGTATTGCTTAATTCTATATTTCCATTGTTTGATGTATGCATGCACTTATATGATTGAGGCCTTTGTTTCACTGAGCTTACATACCCATATGGCCTTACCCTTTCATTATCCTTTGCAAACCAATGTTGAGCCTATTATACCCGCTTTGTTCTTTACTTTAGCATATCATTAACTCTAAGCGGAAAATCATAATGTCCTTAATTTGAATCCTTGGTTAGCTTAGACTAGTGAGAGTGTTCATGATTTAAGTGTGGGGAAGTTGGGTTTGCCAATATTTGGTTTAAGAATTGGTTTTTGTATATCTTTATGAAAATGTGAAAGAAATGTTTATGACATGTTCATGCATTCAATAATTTAATCATATGCATTGAGAAAAACAAAAGAAAATATATATATATATATATATATATATATATATATATATATATATATATATATATATATATATATAAAGGAAAAAAGGAGAAAAAAGAAAAGAAAAAGAGCAAATAAGTAAAAAGGGACAAAATGCCTCAAAGTAAATGGTGAAAGCAATGCATATGTACTGTACTTGAAATTAGGATGCATGAATATATGGAAAACATGGTTAATGGATAGTTAGATGTTGTATTATGATTACATGGATTGTCTAAGTTAGGTGGAAAGTTTAAGTTAATTAAGGATTCAGATTTTAGTCCACTTGGCCAAACACAATCCTACCTTGACCCTAACGCCATTACAACCCTTAAAAGACCTCTTGATATGTATATTTTACGCATTAAATTTTTGTTGATTGTTAGATGAAGAGCAAGCCTTCGAAAAGCAAGACTAGTAGAGAACTGAGAGATCGAACCTTAAACACCTGAGCGATTAGAGTGCATACACTTCCAGTGAGGGTTCAATGCTCGATTCTTTGTTCCCGGCTTTCACGAGCTATTTTCTTTTGCAAGTTTACTTGTACCTTATTTTATGATTTGAATTAGTGAGATCCAGTTCATATTTCTTCTTGAATGATTTGTTTAATTTTAACCAAGTAGACAGAAACATTTTGCATGTAGTTGCATTCGTATAGATAGGTTGCATTTCATACTTTCTACCATTCCTCTTCACTCTTATAGTTTCTCTTGAGCTTAGCATGAGGACATGCTAATGTTTAAGTGTGGGGAGATTTGATGTACCACTATTTCATGGTACATCTTGCGCTTAATTGAGTGGATTTTATCCACTATTCTTACACTTATTCATATAAATTGCATATTTTACATTTTTCTTCCTGATTTTATGCTATGATTGAAAACATGTTTCTTTGGTCTTAATTTAGCTAATTTTATTCCTCTCTTATTACCATTCGATGCCATGATATGTGTGTTAAGTGTTTTCAGAGATTACAGGACTAGAATGGCTTAGAGGATGGAAAGGAAGCATGCAAAAGTGGAAGGAATACAAGAAATTGAAGGAACTGCAAAGTTGTCAGCCCTGACCTCTTTGCATTCAATCGATCATAACTTGAGCTACAAAGGTCCAAATGAGGCGGTTCTAGTTGCGTTGGAAAGCTAACGTCAGGGGCTTCGCAACGATATATAATTTGCCATAGTGGCCACGCAGCTAGGTGATGTGCACACGCACTTGACGAACACGCACACATTGGCGAAAAGTCCATCGGCGCGCATGCGCACCTGGCGCGTACGCGCAACATGCGCGACGTACTGCAACTGTAGAAATTGATGGGGGCGATTTCTGGGCTATTTTTGACCCAGGTTTTGGCCCAGAAAACATAGATTAGAGGCTACAGAGTGGGGGAATCAAGGAATTCATTCACACAACTTCTCATTATTCACAATTTTAGGTTTTAGATGTAGTTTCTAGAGAGAGAGGCTCCCTCCTCTCTCTAGGTTTTTGGTTTTAGGATTTCTCTTAGGTTAGGTTTACTTCTTCTCCATTCCAGGTTCAATGTTCGTTTAATTTAGTTTCTCTTCTAGTTTTATTTATTCTAGTGCTTTGGTTCATCTATGTCTCTTGTTAATTACTTATTTTCCCAATTTGGTTTATGAACCTTCCAATGTCAGATTTGATTTTATATTTAATACAATTTGAGGTATTTCAGATTTATAATTTTAATTTAGCTTTTTACATTCTTAGCTTGAATTGATTAATTGGAGACACTTGAGTTGTCAAACTCCTTTGTTGATTGATAATTGGAATTTGCTGGTTGGTTTGGATCCCTCTAAAGCTAGTCTTTCCTTAGGAGTTGACTAGGACTTGAGGAATCAAATTGATTAGTCCACTTGACTTTTCTTTGTTTAGTAAGGGTTAACTAAGTGGGAGTAATGAACAATTCTCATCACAATTGATAAGGATAACTAGGATAGGACGTCCAGTTTTCATACCTTGCTAAGAGCTTTATTAGATATTAATTTAATTCTTACAATTTACTTTTTCTTTTTCCTTATTCAAAATCCCTAAAAAGATAATCTTCCATAACCAATAATAAATACACCTCCCTACAATTCCTTGAGAGACGACCCGAGGTCTAAATACTTTGGTTATCAATTTTATTAGGGGTTTGTTACTTGTGACAACCAAATTTTTGTACGAAAGGATTCTTTATTGGTTTAGAAACTATACTTTCAATGAGGATTTAATTGTGAATTCTTTACTAGCAAAAAATCTGTTCGTCAGTCCATCTAAATAACATGTCTGGAGGGCATTGCCTAGTTAGTACGTAGCTTGAATCTCTCCCAAGCTTCATAAAGGGTCTCACCATCTTTCTGTCTGAAAGTCTGAACCTCCACCCTTGGCTTAGTCAGCTTTTGAGGTGGGAAAAATTTAGTCAAAAATCCAGTGACAACCTTATCCCAAGTATCCAGACTTTCTTTGGGTTGAGTATCTAACCACAGCTTTGCTCTATCCTTCACAGCAAATGGGAAGAGCATGAGTTTGTTCACCTCAGGGTTCACTCCATTGGTCTTCACAATATTACAAATCTGCAGAAAATCAGAAATAAATTGATTCGGGTCTTCCTGAGGAAGTCCATGATACTGGAAATTTTGTTGTACAAGAGTAACTAGCTGTGGCTTCAGTTCAAAGTTGTTTGTAGCTATAGGAGACACCACAATACTTTTGCCATAAAGATCTGCATTAGGAGTAGTGTAAGAGCCAAGCACTCTTCTAGGTTGCTCATTCCCATTCGAATTTGCCATATTGGCATTAGCAGCATTATTATGATCCATGGTGGACTCTGCAGCCTTGTAAAGTCTTGTGTGTTGCAAACGATGCCTCAAAGTCCTTTCAGGTTCAGGATCAGAGTCTAACAGAGGTTCCTTGTCCCTGTTCCTGCTCATAAACAGACAGAAGACAAGAAAAGATAGGACTATCTACGTCAGAGTGTAGAGAATTCCCAGTGAGGTAACCTGTGTAAAATAATAAAATAAAAATACTAAATAAACTAAACAATAAAATTCAAAAATTACTATTGAAATTAGGACAAAAATTTCGAAATTTTTTTAGAAAAATAAACAGGAAAAATAAAAATAAAAAAAACTAGGGGACACCAAACTTAATTTCAGAAATTAAGGAAAAATAAAGCAAGAAAAATTCGAAAATTTAAGGTGCAAAATTAAATAAATTTAAAGCTAAAACGCCTAATCTATGCAATCAAACCACTAATAGTTGTTAATCACAGTCAATCCCCGGCAACGGCGCCAAAAATTTGGTGCGGAATTTAAAGTCCACAAACTAACCGGCAAGTGCACCGGGTCGTACCAAGTAGTACCTTAGGTGAATGAGGGTCGATCCCATGAGGATTGATGGATCAAGCAACAACGGTCAAGTGATTTGCTTAGTCAGACAAATAGAAAATAGTGTTTGGGTCTCAATTGCATTAACAGTAAATCCAGAATATCAGGAAGCAAGCAATAAACGGTTTGTGAAATATATGGAGAAAACAGTTAAGGCTTCAGAGATATCTATCTTCCAGATTGACTTTTCTTAATTACTAACTATTTTAATCATGCAAGATTCAATTCATGGCAAACTATATGTCACTAAACCCTAATTCCTTAGACCTTTTTAGTCTCCTCTAACTTTAATCAACCGCCAATTCCTTGGTCACTTAATTCCAATCAAAGGGTGAAGTTCAATTCTAGTTTTTATGCCACAGAAACTCTAACTACCCAAATATAAGAGGATTATATGTCACGTATCCCGTTAAGTCCAGATAATTAGAAATTTAGAAGAAATTGTTTTCAAGCTGTTGTTCAAGTAAAGAGCTTTTACAAGTTATACAAGAACTCAATTAGAACAAGGGTCATACTTCCGTTCCACCCAGATTCATAAGATAAAGAACAAAAAAATTCTTGAAATATGAATCAGTACATAAATTAAAATAGAAAAGTAATAGTATCAATCTATACAATAGACAGAGCTCCTAACCTTAATAGTGGAGGTTTAGTTGCTCATGGTTCAGAGAGAAAACTTGGATTCTGTAAAACTGTAAAAATTGCGGAATGAGGTGGAAGAGAAGAGAAGAGCCCGAAGGGCGGATTCTTTTTCCCTTTTATATCTAATCCTAATTATTGTAAAATATAATTTCTAAAACTAAATAATATCTTTTCCTATTTAATTTAAAAATTAGAGTTTAATCAGAATAATAAAAGATCTTGCGTGGCTTGTACAATGGCGTGGGGACCACTTGATTGAAGGAGAGCTTGCGCATAACTTGGCATGGAGCTGTGCCTTACTTGAGGGATGCAGTGAGGAAGGGCGCTTGGTGCTCATGTGCTGCGCCTTACTTGAGTGGAAGGTGTGCCTAACTTGGAATGTGGCCTTTCCTTGTGTGTGCTTGTTGATGTGCATTGCGCCTAACTTGAGATTTCTCAACTTAGGCGCAGCCTTGGCAGTATTCCTTGGATGCCTCCTGTAAGAACTGGGTTTTGCATGAATAAATTAATTTAAATACCCAAATTAAGTTCCGAAAAGTTAGAATGAGAATTTGGGGATTTAAATATGATTTTTGGACTCAGTAGGTCTTTCCGAGTCAGAAAATGTGTTTTCTGCGAAAAATCGTGAAAAAATGCGAACCGGCAGTTAAACCGGTTGAACCAGTCCAAGTCTGCCCAGTACTATACGAGAAAAAGTGAAAAATAGTAAAACCATAGAAAAATATTAAGAATGGAAAATCGGGCGTTGGTATTAAAGGTTTGGCCCAAAGTTGGGCCGAACGGGCTAAAAATGCTAACGGGTTGGACCGGGCATAGTTGGGCCCAAGTCCAACTTATATAAGTCTCCTTTAATGAGCTTTCAGCTCATTTTTATTAAAGAGAGAGAGAGAGTTCGGTTATGAGAGAAGAGAGAAGAGAAGCCATGGGAGCACTATTCATCCTCCATTTCTGGAAGCCATAACTTGAGCTACATAGCTCCGATTGACGAGTCGTTTACGGCCACGCGAAGCTCTTGACGAGCTCTTCCCTTCTATTTAAGTTTTTCTGGTAAGAACTCGAAGCTCACTCCCTAGTTCTCCCATAATATTCTGCATGATTTTATGTTTGGTTTTTGAGTAGATTTTGTGGTTTTGGTTGTTTAGGTGATCTCTAGTAGCGGGTAATTATTGAATTTTACCCCTACTCACATTGGGTAAGGTAAGGTTTTACTAAACCCTTGTGTTTAGTTATTTTGGGTATCTTAGGTTTTGATGTTGGTGAATATATGTGTTGTTAGTTTGAGCTTTGGTGTTGGTTGAAGTTGGTTGAGGCTTTGGATCAAGGTTGGTGGCTTCGTTTTGGTGTTTGGTGTATTTGGGAATCGGCCAAGATATGGTTTCGGTTTACTTTATGTAATATGTAATGTTCATGGACACTTAGGCTAGTTGACCCTAAGATAGGATTGAATATTGTTGGTGTATGAATATTTATATGTGAATGGATGAAAATTGTGGGTTGTATGGGATTATTGTGATTGATGATGATTATTAGGAATTGTTGGTGTTATTGAGTGTTGATGATTGGTGTTGTTAATGAGGATTGATAAATGAAGTGGTGGTGTTGTGTGAAACGAATTCAAATACTAGTAATATTAATTATATGATTTGATGAGGTTGTTGGTATTTAATGATTATGAAAGTTGATGAGAAATATGTGAATTTGATAATGATGGGTTGTATTGAGGGATTATGATGTTTGCCGTTGGATATGTGATTTATTGTTGTTGATGTGGTTGGTAATTGATGGTGATTAGTGATGTTGTTGGTATAATGAAGGTGAGTGTTAAGATTGTTGATACTGATGTGAATTATGACGAGTTGATGATTTTGGAATATGTTGATGAATTTATGATGTTGAAATTGGTAAGGATGGTGTAAGAGATTGAAATTGGGATGAAATGGGGTTGATTTTGATATTGGATAATGATTGAATTAGGATTGAGGAAAGTGTTGGTAGAGGATTGACTTTGGTATCATATAATTGAGGTTTGGCGGTTGGAAATGGTATAATATGCTATAAAGGGTAGGTGATGATAGAAATTAGGATTTTTAAGTGGTTTTGGTTGGTTTTGGTTGAAAATGTTGGTAATGTTGAGGTTGAGATTCTCGGTAAAAGTGGGTTTTTGGTAAACTTTGTCTAATCATAACTTTTGCCTCGGTTTTCAAAATCTAATGAAACTAATCTAGAATTAAAGATCTTTGAAAATCCTTTTAATCGATATAAAGTTTGTGAAATTTGGAATTTTGTAGAGGAAGTTATGAACATTCAAAGTTGGTCTAGAAAATCTGAAATTCTGCTAAGTTGAAGAATTTCAAGATTTTCTGATATGTGCACACGCACAGCCTTGTGTGCTTGCACAACCCTGTAAAAATGATTATTCTATGCAGACGCACAGACCTGTGCGTACGCACAGGCAGGGAAAAGGGCTCTGGTGGCAGCGCTAGCCTAGGTTGTGTGCGCGCACATCAATGAAGAATTACAACCTGTGCGCACGCACAAGTCGAGAAGGGTCATCTGTTGGGGGCACTCGCACAGCTTGTGCGAGTGAACAGATTTTATAAATTTTAGTACCTGTGTGTGTGCACACCCCTATGCGTACGCACACTTTCAAAATCTTCTTGGGCGTGCGCACGCACGCCCCTGTGTGGATGCACACGCCCTGTTTCATAATTTTAAACTTTGTTTTCAACTATTTCACCTTCCCAACAAGGTTGTAAGCTTCTATAACACCATTTAAGGCTTTTGGGCGTAATTTTGAGTATGGGAATATGAGAGATAAGCTAAGGGTTTTAGTTGGTGATTATTTTGAAAAGTTAGCAGACAGAGGTCTAGGTTTCTGGGGTATGGAGGATGAGTGTGGTTGAGAGAGAAGGAAGAGTAGTGAACTTGGGGAGTACTGACAATGAATTGAGAAATTGAGGAACTAATAAGCTCAGAATGGAATTAAGAACTGATGATGGGTATTATGAGCTTGATGTTTATTGAGGTAAAGTGTACCATGCACAATATCATTGGAATGTTAAAAATAGGTAATTGAAGGAGATGTGAGATGAGGAATGGTAATGACTGGTGATGATTTGGGGTTGTTGATAGATTTGTTGAATGTGGAAATTGTACCAGGCACTATATCCTTGGGATGATGATCTTGTTGAATAATGAGAGTTTGTCAGGCACTATATCCTTGGGTTATGCATGCAAGTGTGCCCGGCACTATATCCGTGGGTGAATAGCATGTGCCCGGCACTATATCCGTGGGTCAATAGAGTGTGCCCGACACTGTATTCGTAGGTGCGGCAGAAAAGCGACATCCGAAAGGATGTGTCGGGTTGGCAATTATGGACCGACAAGTGATATCCCGAGCCAATAGGATAGACATTCATCATGTGTATTTTCTATCTGTTTGTATGCTTTGCCGACTTGTAATTGTATTCCTAAATGAATAACATGCCTATTTGCTTACTTGAAGTACTTGTTCTATATGCTTCTACTTGTGTTTTACTTGCTTGCACTTATATTGTGATTGTCTGGTGCTGAGGAGGTTAGGTAGGCGGTGGCGATGGGATCGCACGGAGGTTAGGTTGGCGATGGCAGAGGGATACAGCGGTATGAACAATATTAGTTAGAATTCCCCTAGGTTTAGGCAACCCTAGTTTATGGTATAAGTTCTTTATATATTTATTTATTTTGTTCTAAACTTGAATATCGGTTTGATGTGAAGTTCTAGGATTGCTTTTGGCGTCCCGGAGCCTTACATCTTACATTTTTGGGCACTGTTACCATACTGAGAACCTCCGGTTCTCATTCCATCCATTTTTGTTGTTTTTCAAATGCAGGTCGCAACCCGCCGCAGTGAGTTGGGTGATGGTAGCAGAGCGGAGGATCTTATTCTATTTTGTTGTCATCTTGGTTATTTTAATTTGTACTCTCACTTTTGTACTTTGTTTTTCCTAGAGGCTTTTATTTGAGGGAACAAAGCTTGTATAAGCCCTTTTGAACTACAGTCTTCTAATTATCGGTATATATGGCTAGCCGGCTTAAACTCCGTGAGTCGTAACTAGATCTTTATGACATTATACTATGATATTTTGATATAAATTGTATCTATTTCTTGTGCTTTAAGTTAGTTGCTCCGTTTATGCGTTTTTGCACTTTTCATACCCTAACTTTGAGCTTTATTCCTTCATCGGGCTTCTAGATTATATTATTCTTTCTATATAAATATGTATAAGCCTTAGAATTGTCGTAACCTTTGGTTAACCCTTGCTTTACGACTAGAGGTAAGGCTTGGGTTAATTGGGGTGTTACATTTAGTGGTATCAAAGCGGTTCGTCCTCGTGAGCTTGAGGGATGGACCGATTGTGCTTCGTTGCATACTCTATGTGTCTTTTTCTTTGATGCTATTAGGTTATCTACTTGATATTGTATAGCATGCTTATTTGTGAGTGCCTATTTGGGATAATGGAAGCACTAGGCTTTTGATATTGAGACTGATCACCTTGATATCGATTGTTTGGTATCGACAGGAACCCTAATGGCTACTCGCGGATGAGGTCGTACACGTTCACGAAGAGAGAGTGGAAACGAGCAACCGGCCGATAACCATGCCGAGTTCATGGCGGCGATGGCGAATCTTGCAAACACCATGGAGGTGAATGCTGCTGTGACTTTACAAGCTGTGCAGAGGTTAGGCCAACCGGCGGGGAATGGAGGCAAAAATGGTGATGACTTGGGAGGTGCTCCGATGACCCTAGCTACGTTTCTGAAAGTTCACCCACCAGCTTTCAGAGGATCGACTAATCCCACAGAAGTGGATAACTGGTTCCAAGCTATGGACCGCGCACTGTAAGCACAGCATGTCCCGAGCAACCAATACGTGGAGTTTGCTGCTTATCAGCTTCTGGAAGAGGCCCTGATGATTGGATTTGTGATGGTTTAGAATTTCTCTAATGAAATCTCATTGTAAAGTATAGTTTCTAAACCAACAATAATCCTTTCATACAAAAGATTGTTTGTCACAAGTACAAACCTCTAAAATTATAAACCGAAGTATTGAACCTCGGGTCGTTCTCCCTAGGAATTGCAATAAAGTGTCTTGTCATTGGTTATGACGTATTTTTGGGGTTTTTGAGATTTTAGATAAGAAATATAAATGGAAATAAAAGTAAACTAATGACTATGAAAGCTCTTGACAAGATATGAGAACTAGAAGTCCTATCCTAGTTATCCTCCTCAATTGTGACCACAAATTATCCATTGCTACCACTTAGTTAACCTCTAACCATGGAGGAAAGTCAAGTGGGTGAATCAACTTAATTCCACAAATCCTAGCCAACTCTCAAGGGAAAAGACTAGCTTTAGTGGTATCCAAATCAATTAGCAACTTCTAATTATCAATCAACAAGGGAATTAGATAACTCAAGTGTCACTAATTACTCCACCTAGGCCAAGAGGAACAAAATCTATACTAAAATCCAACTAAGCATTTCATCAAACACTTGGAAGGTGCAAAAGAAAAGCATAGTAAATTGATAACAAGAATAGAATCTAACAACAATTGAATGTAAGAAATCAACAACAACAATTAAAGAAAACAAGATCTACATGAATTACCTCAAATTGCATTAAAAGAAAATAGAATGAATAAAATTAGATCTACAAACAAAATAGAAGAAATTATAACAAACAATAGAAGAATGATGAATGTAACAATAAAGATAAGAAGAAGAAGTAGAAGAGAGCATGAATTAAAACCTAGATCTAAGAACTAAACCTAATCCTAATCCTAATCCTAGAGAGAAGTGAGAGCTTCTCTCTCTAAAACTAAAACTAGCCTAGGGTGTGTGTATGAGTCTACATCATGCCTTCCCCTTCATTCCTTAGTCTATTTAGCCTTTTCCCGCCAAAAACTCAGCTCCAAATGGGGCTAGAAACCCTCCAAAATCGTCAGGCACGTGTTCCTCTTTAAAAATCATGTGCAGCCTTCGGCGTGTACGTGCACGTCCCTGGAGAATTTCGCGATCTGCGCATAGGCGCATAGTGCGCGTGCGCCCATGGGCTTTTCTAAACCTTTGGCTTTTCATGAGTTCTCCACTTTGTATGTTTTCCTTTCACTCCTTTGATCCCTTCCTAGCCCTTTTCAACCTGAAATAACTAGCAAACACATCAAGGCATCTAGTGGAAATCAAAGGTGAATCAAAATTATCAAATTAAAGGTCTAAAAAGCATATTTTCACATCTAAGCACAAGTACGGAGACAATCACAAAAATCATGCTATTTCATTGAATAAATGTGAGGAAAGGTTATCAAAATGCTCTAAATTCAACACAAGATAAACCCTACAAAGGGGGTTTATCAACCTCCCCACACTTAAACCAAGCATGTCCTCATACTTAACTAAGAATGAAGCAAAGTGTATGACATTTATTCAATGCAACTAAATTATCTAAATGTGAACTATCTAAATGAATGCAACTAACTATATGAATGCTAATGCTTGGTCAAAAACAAATCAAATTCCAAGAGAATATATGTAAGCACAAAGGCTCAAACAATGGGAATCAAATCCGACCCACAATTGTATTGAATTATCAAAAGGATTTACAAACTTGCATGAATATAGATGATAGTGGTGAACATATGTAATTGAGCAATCGAATCCTCACCGAATGTGTGGTGCGCAGAAATTGTGATTACACTTTGATTATGTAAAATTCATTGCTCTTTCTTTCCCTGGTGATGGCGCCAAAAACATGATGCCAATACCATGGTTCACAACTTCGCACAACTAACCAGCAAGTGCACTGGGTCGTCCAAGTAATACCTTACGTGAGTAAGGGTCGAATCTCACGGAGATTGTTGGTATGAAGCAAGCTATGGTCACCTTATAAATCTCAGTCAGGCGGATATAAAATACTAATGGGGTTTTCGAAAATAAATAATAAAAGAGGAATAGAAATACTTATGTAAATCATAGGTGAGAATTTCAGATAAGCGTATAGAGATGCGTTTGTTCCTCTGAATCTCTGCTTTCCTGCTATCTTCATTCAATCAGTCTTACTCCTTTCCATGGCTGGCTTTATGCAAGGGCATCACCGTTGTCAGTGGCTACATCCCCTCCTCTCAGTGAAAATGGTCAACGCACCCTGTCACGGCATGGCTATTCATCTGTCGGTTCTCGATCATGCTGGAATAGGATTCACCCTCCTTTTGCGTCTGTCACTAACGCCCAGCACTCGCGAGTTTGAAGCTCGTCACAGTCATTCAATCATTGAATCCTACTCGGAATACCACAGACAAGGTTTAGACTTTCCGGATTCTCTTGAATGCCGCCATCATTCTAGCTCACACCACGAAGATTCTGATTAAGAGATCTAAGAGATACTCATTCAATCTAATGTAGAACGGAAGTGGTTGTCAGGCACGCGTTCATAGGGAATGATGATGATTGTCACGTTCATCACATTCAGGTTGAAGTGCAAATGAATATCTTAGAAGTGAAATAAGTTGAATTGAATAGAAAACAGTAGTACTTTGCATTACTCTTTGAGGAACAGCAGAGCTCCACACCTTAATCTATGGAGTGTAGAAACTCTACCGTTGAAAATACATAAGTGAAAGGTCCAGGCATGGCCGAGAGGCCAGCCCCCAAAATGTGATCAATAGTCTCCTAAGATGAACAATGGATTAAAACTGAGACCAAAGATATCAAATACAATAGTAAAATGTCCTATTTATAATAAACTAGATACTAGGGTTTACAGAAGTAAGTAATTGATGCATAAATCCACTTCCGGGGCCCACTTGGTGTGTGCTTGGGCTGAGCTTGAATGTTTGTACGTGTAGAGGTCCTTCTTGGAGTTGAACGCCAGCTTTTGTGCCAGTTTGGGCGTTGAACTCCACTTTGCAGCTTGTTTCTGGCGCTGGACGCCAGAATTGGGCAGAGAGCTGGCGTTGAAAGCCAGTTTTCGTCATCTAAACTTGAGCAAAGTATGGCCTATTATATATTTCTGGAAAGCCCTGGATGTCTACTTTCCAATGAAATTGGAAGCGCGCCATTTTGAGTTCTGTAGCTCCAGAAAATCCATTTTGAGTGCAGGGAGGTCAGAATCCAACAGCATCAGCAGTCCTTCTTCAACCTCTGAATCTGATTTTTGCTCAAGTCCCTCAATTTCAGCCAGAAAATACCTGAAATCACAGAAAAACACACAAACTCATAGTAAAGTCCAGAAATGTGAATTTAACATAAAAACTAATGAAAACATCCCTAAAAGTAACTAGATTCTACTAAAAACATACTAAAAACAATGTCAAAAAGCGTATAAATTATCCGCTCATCACAACACCAAACTTAAATTGTTGCTTGTCCCCAAGCAACTGAAAATCAAATAGGATAAAAAGAAGATAATATACTATAAATTCCAAACTATCAATGAAACATAGCTCCAATCAAATGAGCGGGACTTATAGCTTTTTGCCTCTTGAATAGTTTTGGCATCTCACTTTATCCATTGAGGTTCAGAATGATTGGCATCTATAGGAACTCAGAGTTCAGATAGTGTTATTGATTCTCCTAGTTCAGTATGATGATTCTTGAACACAGCTTCTTTATGAGTCTTGGCCGTGGCCCTAAGCACTTTGTTTTCCAGTATTACCACCGGATACATAAATGCCACAGACACATAATTGGGTGAACCTTTTCAGATTGTGACTCAGCTTTGCTAAAGTCCCCAATTAGAGGTGTCCAGGGTTCTTAAGCACACTCTTCTTTTGCTTTGGACCTTGACTTTAACCGCTCAGTCTCAAGTTTTCACTTGACACCTACACGCCACAAGCACATGGTTAGGGACAGCTTGGTTTAGCCGCTTAGACCAGGATTTTATTCCTTTAGGCCCTCCTGTCCACTGATGCTCAAAGCCTTGGGATCCTTTTTATTTCCCTTGCCTTTTGGTTTTAAGGGTTATTGGCTTTTTGCTCTTGCCTCTTGGTTTTAAGAGCTTTTGGCTTTTTCTGCTTGCTTTTTCTTTTTTTTTTTCTTTCTATTTTTTTTCGCCTTTTTTTTTCTGCAAGCTTTGTTCTTTGCTGCTTTTTCTTGCTTCAAAAATCATTTTTATGATTTTTCAGATTATCAAATAACATGTCTCCTAGTCATCATTCTTTCAAGAGCCAACATATTTAACATTCTTAAACAACAACTTCAAAAGACATATGCAGTGTTCAAGCATACATTCAAAAAACAAGAAGCATTGTCACCACATCAATATAATTAAGCTAAGTTCAAGGATAAATTCGAAACTCATGTACTTCTTGTTCTTTTGAATTAAAACATTTTTCATTTAAGAGAGGTGATGGATTCATAGGACATTCATAACTTTAAGACAAAGTTACTAACTACTAATGATCATGTAATGAAGACACAAACATAGATAAGCACATAACATAGAAAACGAAAAATAGAAGAAATAAGAACAAGGAATGAATCCACCTTAGTGATGGTGGCGTTTCCTTCTTGAGGAACCAATGATGTCCTTTTGAGCTCTTCTATGTCTCTTCCTTGTCTTTGTTGCTCCTCCCTCATTGCTTTTTGATCTTCTCTTATTTCATGGAGGATGATGGAGTGCTCTTGATGTTCCACCCTTAGTTGTCCCATCTTGGAACTTAATTCTTCTAGGGAGGTGTTGATTTTCTCCCAATAGTTTTGTGGAGGAAAATGCATTTGAGGCATTTCCGGGATCTCATGGTGATGAGCTTCTTGCGCCTCTTGAGCTCCATGAATGGGCTCTCTTGCTTGCTCCATCTTTTTCTTAGTGATGGGCTTCTCTTCCTTGATGGGAATGTCTCCTTCTATGAAAGCTCCAGCTGAGTAACATAGATGGCAAATAAGATGAGGAAAAGCTAGCCTTGCCATGGGGGATGACTTTTCGGCTATTTTGTAGAGTTCATTAGAGATGACTTCATGAACTTCTATTTCCTCTCCAATCATGATGCTATGAATCATGATGGCCCGATCCACAGTAACTTCAGATCGGTTGCTAGTGGGGATGATGGAGCATTGGATGAATTCCAACCATCCTCTAGCCACAGGCTTGAGGTCCAATTTTCTTAGTTGAACCGGCTTGCCTTTGGAGTCAATCTTCCATTGAGCTCCTTCCACACATATGTCCATGAGGACTTGGTCCAACCTTTGATTAAAGTTGACCTTTCTAGTGTAGGGGCGTTCATCTCCTTGCATCATAGGCAAGTTAAATGCCAACCTCACATTTTCCGGACTAAAATCCAAGTATTTCCCCCGAACCATTGTAACATAGTTCTTTGGATCCGAGTTCTTACTTTGATCATGGTTCTTGGTGATCCATGCATTGGCATAGAACTCTTGAACCATTAGGATGCCGACTTGTTGGATGGGATTTGTTAGAACTTCCCAACCTCTTCTTTGAATTTCATGTCGGATCTCCGGATACTCATTTCTTTTGAGTTTTAAAGGGACCTCAGGGATCACCTTCTTTTTGGCCACAACATCATAGAAGTGGTCTTGATGGGCTTTGGAGATGAACCTTTCCATCTCCCATGACTCCGAGGTGGAAGCTTTTGTCTTCCCTTTCCCTTTTCTAGAGGATTCTCCGGTCTTAGGTGCCATCAATGGTAATGGAAAAACAAAAAGCTTATGCTTTTACCACACCAAACTTAGAATTTTGCTCACCCTCGAGCAAGAGGAGAAAGAATAGATGAAGAAGAAGAAGAAATGGAGGAGAGGGAGAGGGGGTTGTGTTTCGGCCAAGAAGAGAAGAGAGGGTTGTGTTGTGTGAAAATGAGGAAGAATGGAGGGTTATATATAGGGATGGGAGGGGGTAAAGGTTCGGCCATTTAGGGTGGGTTTGGGTGGGAAATTGATTTTGAATTTTGAAGGTAGGTGGAGTTTATGAGGTAGGTTTATGGGGAAGAGTGGATGGATGTGAGTGGTGAAGAGGTGATGGGGAAGAGAGATTGAGGTGATTGCTGAAGGGTTTTGGGGAAGAGTGTTTATGGGATTTTGTGAAAGAGAGTGGTGAGGGGTGAGAAGAAGTGAGTGGAGGTAGGTGGGGATCCTGTGGGTCCACAGATCCTGAGGTGATCCTGTGGGGTCCACAGATTCTGAGATGATCCTGTGGTGTCCACAGATCCTGAGGTGTTCAAGGATTTACAACCTTGCACCAAATTAGGCATGTAAAATGCCTTTGCACACAATTATGGGTGTTCAGCGCCAGGTTGGTGCCTATTTTGGGCGTTCAACGCCCATTTGTTGCCCATTTCTGGCGTTGAACGCCAGAACCATGCTTGTTCTGGGCGTTCAGCGCCAGCTCTTCTCCAGGGTGCAATTCTGGCGTTCAGCGCCCAGATGCTGCCCATTTTGGGTGTTCAGCGCCAGAACCATGCTCTGTTCTGGCGTTGAACGCCAGGCAGATGCTTCCTCCAGGGTGTGATTTTTCTTCTGCTGTTTTTTATTCCATTTTCAATTTTTATATTTATTTTGTGACTCCACATGATCATGAACCTATAAAGACATATAACTAAGAAAAATATAGTTAGATAAATAAAAATTGGGTTGCCTCCCAACAAGCGCTTCTTTAATGTCAATAGCTTGACAGTGGGCTCTCATGGAGCCTCACAGATGTTCAGAGCATTGTTGAGACTCTCCAACACCAAACTTAGAGTTTGGATATGGGAATTCAACACCAAACTTAGAGTTTGGCTGTGGCCTCCCAACACCAAACTTAGAGTTTGACTGTGGAGGCTTTGTTTGACTCTGCTTTGAGAGAAGCTTTTTCTGCTTCCTCTCCATGGATGCAGAGAGAGATCCTTGAGTTGTAAACACAAGGTTGTCCTTATTTAATTGAAGGATCAATTCTCCTCTGTCCACATCAATCATTGCTCTTACTGTGGCCAGGAAAGGTCTTCCTAGGATGATGGATTCATCCTCTTCCTTTCCAGTATCTAAGACTATGAAATCAGCAGGGATGTAAAGGCCTTCAACCTTTACTAACACGTCCTCTACTTGTCCATAAGCCTGTTTTCTTGAATTATCTGCCATCTCTAATGAGATTTTAGCAGCTTGCACCCCATAGATTCCCAGTTTCTCTATTACAGAGAGGGGCATGAGGTTTATTCCTGAACCAAGATCGCACAGAGCCTTAAAGATCATGGTGCCTATGGTACAAGGTATTATGAACTTTCCAGGATCCTGTCTCTTCTGAGGCAATGTCAGTTGATCCAGATCACTTAGTTCATTGGTGAACAAGGGATGTTCATGTTCCCAAGTTTCAATACCAAATAATTTGGCATTCAGCTTCATGATTGCACCAAGAAACTTGGCAGTTTGCTCTTCAGTAACATCCTCATTCTCTTCAGAAGAGGAATACTCATCAGAGCTCATGAATGGCATAAGGAGGTTCAATGGAATCTCTATGGTCTCTAGATGAGTCTCAGATTCCTTTCGTTCCTCAGAGGGAAGCTCCTTATTGATCACTAGACGTCCCAGGAGGTCTTCCTCCTTGGGATTCACGTCCTCCTCTCCCTCCTTAGGTTCGGCCATTTTGGTTATGTCAATGGCCTTGCACTCTCCTTTTGGATTTTCTTCTGTATTGCTTGGGAGAGTACTAGGAGGGATTTCAGTGATCCTTTTACTCAGCTGGCCCACTTGTGCTTCCAAATTTCTAATGGAAGACCTTATTTCATTCATGAAACTTACAGTGGCCTTGGATAGATCAGAGACTAAATTTGCTAAGCTAGATGGATTCTGCTCAGAATTCTCTGTTTGTTGCTGAGTGGATGATGGAAAAGGCTTGCTATTGCTAAACTTGTTTCTTCCACCATTATTAAAGCCTTGTTGAGGCTTTTGATCCTTCCATGAGAAATTTGGATAATTTCTCCATGATGAGTTATAGGTGTTTCCATAAGGTTCACCTAAGTAATTCACCTCTGCTATTGCAGGGTTCTCAGGATCATAAGCTTCTTCTTCAAAAGATGCCTCTTGAGTACTGTTGGATGCAGCTTGCATTCCATTCAGACTCTGAGAAATCATATTGACTTGCTGAGTCAATATTTTGTTCTGAGCCAATATGGCATTCAGAGTATCAATCTCAAGAACTCCCTTCTTCATAGGCGTCCCATTATTCACAGGATTCCTCTCAGAAGTGTACATGAACTGGTTATTAGCAACCATGTCAATGAGTTCTTGAGCTTCTGCAGGTGTTTTCTTTAGGTGAATGGATCTACCTACAAAGGTATCCAATGACATCTTTGATAGCTCAGATAAACCATCATAGAATATATCTAGGATGGTCCATTCTGAAAGCATGTCAGAAGGACACTTTTTGGTCAGCTGCTTGTATCTTTCCCAAGCTTCATAGAGGGATTCACCTTCCTTCTGTCTGAAGGTCTGAACATCCACTCTAAGCTTGCTCAGCTTTTGACGAGGAAAGAACTTGGCTAAGAAAGCCGTGACCAGCTTATCCCAAGAGTTCAGGCTGTCTTTGGGTTGAGAATCCAACCACACTCTAGCTCTGTCTCTTACAGCAAAAGGGAAAAGCATGAGCCTGTAGACTTCAGGATCTACTCCATTAGTCTTAACAGTATCACAGATCTACAAGAATTCAGTTAAGAACTGAAAAGGATCTTTAGATGGAAGTCCATGAAACTTGCAGTTCTGTTGCATCAGAGAAACTAGCTGACGTTTCAGCTCAAAATTGTTTGCTCCAATGGTAGGGATGGAGATGCTTCTTCCATGTAAATTGGAATTAGGTGCAGTAAAGTCACCAAGCATTCTCCTTGCATTATTGTTGTTGGGTTCGGCTGCCATCTCCTTTACTTGTTCGAAATTATCAATAAGGTTGTCTCTGGATTGTTGTAATTTAGCTTCTCTTAGTTTCCTCTTCAGAGTCCTTTCAGGTTCTGGATCAGCTTCAACAAGAATGTCTTTTTCTTTGTTCCTACTCATAAGAAAGAGAACAGAACAAGAAAATAAGAGGAATCCTCTATGTCACAGTAAAGAGGTTCCTTATTGTTAGTAGAAGAAGAGAAGAAGAAGAAAAAATTCGAACACAGATAGAAGAGGGGGTTCGAATTTGGTGAGTGATGTGAGGAAGAGATGTTAGTAGATGAATAAATAAATAGAATAAGATGAGAGAGGAGGAGAATTTTCGAAAATAATTTTTTTGAAAAAGAGTTAGTGATTTTCGAAAATAGTTTTTGAAAAAGGTTAGAAATTTTCGAAAATAAAAATAAAAAATTATAATAATTAGTTAATTAAAAAGAAATTTTGAAAAAGGGGGAAGATATTTTCGAAAATTTGAGATAGAGAGAGAGTTAGTTAGGTGGTTTTGAAAAAGATAAGAAACAAACAAAAAGTTAGTTAGTTAGTTGAAACAAATTTTAAAAAGATAAGAAGTTAGGAAGTTAGAAAAGATATTTTGAAATCAAATTTTTGAAAAAGGTAAGATAAGAAGATATTTTTGAAAAGATATGATTGAAATTAGTTTTTGAAAAAGATTTGATTTTTTTAAAAATCACAATTAATGACTTGATTCACAAGAAATCACAAGATATGATTCTAGAACTTAAAGTTTGAATCTTTCTTAACAAGTAAGTAACAAACTTGAAATTTTTGAATCAAAACATTAATTGATGATGTTATTTTTGAAAATTATGAGATAAAATTAAGAAAAAATTTTTGAAAAATATTTTTGAAATTTTCGAAAATAACTAAGAGAATTGAAAAAAGATTTGATTTTTGAAAAAGATTTTGAAAAAGATAAGAATTTTTTTTTTTAAATTGAAAATTTGATTTGACTCATAAAAACAACTGGATTTTTAAAATTTTTGAAAAAGTCAAATCTCATTTTCGAATTTGATGAGAGAAAAAGGGAAAGATATTTTTTTTTTTTGATTTTTTGAATTTTTATGATGAGAGAGAAAAACATGAAAATTATGCAATGCATGAATTTTTTAGATCAAAACAATGAATGCATGCAAGAATGCTATGAATGTCAAGATGAACACCAAGAACACTATGAAAATCATGATGAACATCAAGAACATATTTTTGAAAAGATTTTTTTTTAATGCAAAAAAACATGCAAGACACCAAACTTAGAATTCTTTAATGCTTAGACACTAAGAATTCAAGAATGCATATGAAAAACAAGAAAAGACACAAAACATGCAAATGCAAAGATCAAACAAGAAGACTTACCAAGAACAACTTGAAGATCATGAAGAACACTATAAATGCATGATTTTTTTCGAAAAAGGCAAGATGCACATGCAATTGACACCAAACTTATAACATGACTCAAGACTCAAACAAGAACACAAAAAATATTTTTGATTTTTATGATTTTCTAATTTTTTTGTATTTTTTTTTTCAAAAATTATTTGAAAAACAAAAATAAGGATTTCAAAATCTTTAATATGAATTCCAGGAATCTTGTGCTCTTTAGTCTAAAGCTCCAATCAAAGGGTCAGACATGGCTTAATAGCCATTCAAGCTTTAGAATGGATTTACATCTATTGAGGTGATTAGTTGAAGACCAATCCCAAAGGAGTTTGGGTATGGCTTTTCAGCCAGATAGGATTCAACATGTTACCATGAAACTCTAGAATTTATTCTTGAAAGTTTTGAAGCCATATAATAATTTATTTTTGAAAACATTTTTATTTTAAAATTTTTTTTTTCGAAAACAAAGGAAAAGTTTTTTGAAAGATTTTTGAAAAATTTTTGAAAAGAAAACGAAAAGAAAGTTACCCAATCTGAGCAACAAGATGAACCGTCAGTTGTCCAAACTCGAACAATCCCAGCAACGGCGCCAAAAACTTGGTGCGCAGAAATTGTGATTACACTTTGATTATGTAAAATTCATTGCTCTTTCTTTCCCTGGTGATGGCGCCAAAAACATGATGCCAATACCATGGTTCACAACTTCGCACAACTAACCAGCAAGTGCACTGGGTCGTCCAAGTAATACCTTACGTGAGTAAGGGTCGAATCCCACGGAGATTGTTGGTATGAAGCAAGCTATGGTCACCTTATAAATCTCAGTCAGGCGGATATAAAATAGTAATGGGGTTTTCGAAAATAAATAATAAAAGAGGGATAGAAATACTTATGTAAATCATAGGTGAGAATTTCAGATAAGCGTATAGTGATGCGTTTGTTCCTCTGAATCTCTGCTTTCCTGCTATCTTCATTCAATCAGTCTTACTCCTTTCCATGGCTGGCTTTATGCAAGGGCATCACCGTTGTTAGTGGCTACATCCCCTCCTCTCAGTGAAAATGGTCAACGCACCCTGTCACGGCACGGCTATTCATCTGTCGGTTCTCGATCATGCTGGAATAGGATTCACCCTCCTTTTGCGTCTGTCACTAACGCCCAGCACTTGCGAGTTTGAAGCTCGTCATAGTCATTCAATCATTGAATCCTAGTCGGAATACCACAGACAAGGTTTAGACTTTCCGGATTCTCTTGAATGCTGCCATCATTCTAGCTCACACCATAAAGATTCTGATTAAGAGATCTAAGAGATACTCATTCAATCTAATGTAGAACGGAAGTGGTTGTCAGGCACGCGTTCATAGGGAATGATGATGATTGTCACGTTCATCACATTCAGGTTGAAGTGTGAATGAATATCTTAGAAGCGAAATAAGTTGAATTGAATAGAAAACAGTAGTACTTTGCATTAATCTTTGAGGAACAGCAGAGCTCCACACCTTAATCTTTGGAGTGTAGAAACTCTACCGTTGAAAATACATAAGTGAAAGGTCCAGGCATGGCCGAGAAGCCAGCCCCCAAAACGTGATCAATAGTCTCCTAAGATGAACAATGGATTAAAACTGAGACCAAAGATATCAATAGTCTCCTAAGATGAACAATGGATTAAAACTGAGACCAAAGATATCAAATACAATAGTAAAATGTCCTATTTATAATAAACTAGCTACTAGGGTTTACAGAAGTAAGTAATTGATGCATAAATCCACTTTCGGGGCCCACTTGGTGTGTGCTTGGGCTGAGTTTGTACGTGTAGAGGTCCTTCTTGGAGTTGAACGCCAGCTTTTGTGCCAGTTTGGGCGTTGAACTCCACTTTGCAGCTTGTTTCTGGCGCTGGACGCCAGAATTGGGCAGAGAGCTGGCATTAAACGCCAGTTTGCATCGTCTAAACTTGAGCAAAATATGGATTATTATATATTTCTGGAAAGCCCTGGATGTCTACTTTCCAATGCAATTGGAAGCGCGCCATTTTGAGTTCTGTAGCTCCAGAAAATCCATTTTGAGTGCAGGGAGGTCAGAATCCAACAGCATCAGCAGTCCTTCTTCAACCTCTGAATCTGATTTTTGCTCAAGTCCCTCAATTTCAGCCAGAAAATACCTGAAATCACAGAAAAACACACAAACTCATAGTAAAGTCCAGAAATGTGAATTTAACATAAAAACTAATGAAAACATCCCTAAAAGTAACTAGATTCTACTAAAAACATACTAAAAACAATGTCAAAAAGCGTATAAATTATCCGCTCATCAATGTGTATCCGCTCTATTCACTCAAGTGTTTAGGGGTTGATTCACTCAATTCTCTCCTAATCATGCTTTTCAAGATTTGTTCTTCAACTAACAATCAACAATCATTCAATACATACATACAATTATCATGAGGTCTTTTCCATAAGGTTGTAATGGGGCTAGGGTCAAGGTAGGATCATATATGGATAAGTGGACTAGAATTTGAATCTTTGATTAGTCTAGACCTTCCCACCTAACCTATATAATGACCTATACAATTAAGTACTAACCTAACTACCCATCCTTCTCACTTTTTACATAGTCAAACACATATGCATTGATCTTTATTGAGCTCCACTTTGGGGCATTTTGTCCTCCTTTTTTTTATTTCTTTCTTTCTCTCTCTCTCTCTATATATATATATATTTTTTTTCTTTTTTGTCCTTTTTTTCTTTCAAGCTACATACAAGAGCATCAATGCATAAGGTTTATATATTTAATCAATCAATACATGAGTATGTACCCAATTCCCAAATATAAATACAAAATACCCTTTTATCCCAATCAATGTTCCCAATCTCCCCAAATTTGAATATAAAATACTCTCACTAGCCTAAGCTAATCAAAGATCCAAATAAGGGATTTTATTGTTTTCTGCTTAAGGCTTGTAATGTGCTAAAATAAAGAACAACTGGGTTAAGCATAGGCTCAAAATTGGTTAACAATGGAGAGTAAAAGGTAGGCTATTTAGGTAAGTGAGCTAATGAATTAATGGTCTCAATCATATAATTGCATGAAATCAAGGAATAATTGGACATATAGAATTAAACAATTCGAGGATCACAATCATAGGAAGAGAACAATTTCACACAAGAAGGAAAAATAAGTGGTTATAAGGTGTAACCACACCAATAGGCTCAAAACTCACAAGCTTGTGTTCTTAGCTCAAAAACATGATCCACAAAAGTATGAATTCAAGAAAATTCCACAAAAATTTTCCAATCAATTGGGGTGGTGCCCTATAGATAAATTTCTTGGAAATTCTATCATTTTGACTAAGCCTATCCTAAGTGCAATGTTGTGCTTGATACATTTTAAAATTCCTTAGTTTACCTTCTTTTCTAATCAAAACAATTTCTTTTATGCACAAAGGGTTTAACTAAGTTTTCACCAATCCAAAACATTTTCCAAATCACAACCACAATGCTAAAATGCAATATATACAATAAAAGTGTGCAACAACCAAAACAAAAGTATCCACAAAAGCAAATATATACAATAATCTCAAAATAGTGCAAAATGAAGCAAAATAAGATAAACTAAGTGATAATGTCTGAAAAGTGTTCACCAAATCCACCAACGGCAACGGCGGTGACCTCCCCACACTTAAACAATGCAAGGTCTATTCCCTTTTTCTCTTCTTTGTGTATTTCCACCCCTTGACTACTTCTTTCATTTTCTTCATGCTTGTTGACTTCTTCCAATTCCTCCTCATCATCAATCAAATCAAACTTGGGAGGTTGTATGAAATCTACTTCCATATCAACTTCACATTCAATGGAAGAGTCTTCAATGAGATTACCAACATCATTTGGTGTTGAGTTGTCTTCAATTGCTTCAATTTCGCGTCCCATGGGAGAGGATTCAATTATTGTTAAGAAATCCTTGATGATTGAATCCATCTCTTGATCAACCCTTTCATATTCTTCAATCTTGATATGCTCCGGAGGTTGTTGAGACTTCCATGGTGGTTTTGCATCTCCTAGATCTTCAACCACTTCTTCCTTTTCTTCAATGACCCTAAGCGTGTAACTCAGATTTTCGAGGGCGAAAATATTTTTAAGGAAGGGAGGATGTAAGAATCGGATTTTTCACGAATAAAATAATTTAAATGCCCAAATTAAGTTTTGGAAAGTTAGAATGAGAATTTTGGGATTTAAATATGATTTTTGGACTCAGTAGGTCTTTCCGAGTTAAAAAATGTTTTTCTGCAAAAAATCGTGAAAAGCCGCGAACCGACAGTTAAACCGGTTGAACCGGTTCAAGTCTACCCGGTACTGTGCGAGAAAAAGTGAAAAACAGTTGAAAACCTTAGAAAAATATTAGGAATGGAAAACCGGGCGTTGGTATTAAAGGTTTGGCCCAAAGTTGGGCCGAACGGGCTAAAAACGCTAACGGCTTGGACCGGGCCTAAGTTGGGCCCAAGCCCAACTTATGTAAGTCTCCTTTAATGAGCTTTCAGCTCATTTTCATTAAAGAGAGAGAGAGAGAGTTCGGTTATGAGAGAAGAGAGAAGAGAAGCCATGGGAGCACTATTTATCCTCCACTTCCGGAAGCCATAACTTGAGCTACGGAGCTCCGATTGACGAGTTGTTTACGGCCACGCGAAGCTCTCGACGAGCTCTTCCCTTCTATCTAAGTTTTTCTGGTAAGAACTCAAAGCTCACTCCCTAGTTCTCTGCCCTAAGATTCTGCGCGATTTCATGTTTGGTTTTTGAGTAGATTTTATGATTTTGGTTGTTTAGGTGATCTCTAGTAGCGGATAATAGTTGGATTTTACCCCTACTCACGTTTGGTAAGGTAAGATTTCACTAAACCCTTGTGTTTAGTTATTTTGGGTATCTTAAGTTTTGATATTGGTGAATATATGTGTTGTTAGTTTGAGCTTTGGTGTTGGTTGAAGTTGGTTGAGGCTTTGGATCAAGGTTGTTGGCTTTGTTTTGGTGTTTGGTGCGTTTGGGAATCGGCCAAGGTATGGTTTCGGTTTCCTTTATGTAATATGTAATGTTCATGGACACATAGGCTAGTTGACCCTAACATAGGATTGAATATTGTTGGTGTATGAATATTTATATGTGAATGGATGAAAATTGTAGGTTGTATGGGATTATTGTGGTTGATGATGATTATTGGGAATTGTTGGTGTTATTGAGTGTTGATGATTGGTGTTGTTAATGAGGATTGATAAATGAAGTGGTGGTGTTGTGTGAAACAAATTCAAATACTAGTAATATTGATTATATGATTTGATGAGGTTGTTGGTTGGTGCACGAAATTGTGATCTCAACGGTGCCAAAAACTTGGTACGCACAATCGTAATCTCAATTCCTTTTCACAACTACGCACAACTAACCAGCAAGTGCACTGGGTCGTCCAAGTAATAAACCTTACGTGAGTAAGGGTCGATCCCACAGAGATTGTCAGCTTGAAGCAAGCTATGGTCATCCTTGTAAATCTCAGTCAGGCGAATTCAAATGGTTTTGAGGTTTTGATAATTAAAATATAATTAAAACAGAAAATAAAGATAGAAATACTTATGTAATTCATTGGTAGGATTTCAGATAAGTGTATGAAGATGCTTTGTTCCTTTTGAATCTCTACTTTCCTATTGCCTTCATCCAATCATTCATACTCATTTCCTTGGCAAGCTGTATGTTGGGGGATCACCGTTGTCAATGGCTACCGTCTGTCCTCTCAGTGAAAATGGTCCAAATGCACTGTCACCGCACGGCTAATCATCTATCGGTTCTCACTCATGTTGGAATAGGATCCATTGATCCTTTTGCATCTGTCACTACGCCCAACACTCGCGAGTTTGAAGCTCGTCACAGTCATCCCATCCCAGATCCTACTCGGAATACCACAGACAAGGTTTAGACTTTCCGGATCTCAAGAATGCTGCCAATTGATTCTAGCTTATACCACGAAGACTTCGATCTTTTGGAATGGAGGCTAAGAGATACACACTCAAGCTATTGCAGATAGAACGGAAGTTGTTGTCAGAAACGCGTTCATAGGTGAGAATGATTATGAGTGTCACAGATCATCACATTCATCAGGTTGAAGTGCGAGTGAGTATCTTGGAATAAGAATAAGCTTGAATTGAATAGGGAAACAATAGTACTTTGCATTAATTCATGAAGAACATCAGAACTCCACACCTTAATCTATGGGGTGTAGAAACTCTACCGTAGAAAATACATAAGTAATGAAGGTCCAGGCATGGCCGAATGGCCAGCCTCCAAACGTAACATAAGATGTTCTAAAAGACTAAATGTCCAAAGATGATAAAATAACTCTCTAAAAGTAGTTTTTATACTAAACTAGTAGCTAGGGTTACAGAAAATAAGTAACTAAGTGCAGATAGTGCAGAAATCCACTTCCGGGACCCACTTGGTGTGTGCTTGGGCTGAGCATTGAAGTTTTCATGTGTAGAGACTCTTCTTGGGGTTAAACGCCAGCTTTGGTGCCATTTTGGGCGTTTAACTCCAGTTTGTAACTCAGTTTTGGCATTTAACGCCAGAATAGGGCAGGAAGTTTGCGTTTAAATGCCTATTTGCGTCGTCAAAACTCAGGCAAAGTATGGACTATTATATATTGCTGGAAAGCCCAGGATGTCTACTTCCCAACGAAATTGAGAGCGAGCCAATTGGGTTTCTATAGCTTCAGAAAATCTATTTCGAGTGCAGGGAGGTCAGAATCCAACAGCATCTGCAGTCCTTTTTCAGCCTCTGAATCAGATTTTTGCTCAGGTCCCTCAATTTCTGCCAGAAAATACCTAAAATAACAGAAAAATACACAAACTCATAGTAAATTCCAGAAATGTGAATTTTGTATAGAAAATAATAAAAACATAATAAAAACTAACTAAATCATACTAAAAACTACCTAAAAACAATGCCAAAAGGCGTATAAATTATCCGTTCATCACAACACCAAACTTAAATTTTTGCTTGTCCCCGAGCAACTGAAAATCAAATAGGATAAAAAGAAGATAATATACTATAAATTCCAAAATATCAATGAAACTTAGCTCCAATTAGATGAGCGGGACTAGTAGCTTTTTACCTCTGAACAGTTTTGGCATCTCACTTTATCCTTTGAAGTTCAGAATGATTGGCATCTATAGGAACTCAGAATTTAGATAGTGTTATTGATTCTCCTAGTTCAGTATGTTGATTCTTGAACATAACTACTTTATGAGTCTTGGTCGTGGCCCTAAGCATTTTGTTTTCCAATATTACCACCAGATACATAAATGCCACAGACACATAACTGGGTGAACCTTTTCAGATTATGACTCAGCTTTGCTAGAGTCCCCAATTAGAGGTGTCCAGGGTTCTTAAGCACACTCTTTTTGCTTTGGATCACAACTTTAACCGCTCAGTCTCAAGCTTTTCACTTGACACCTTCACGCCACAAGCACATGGTTAGGGACAGCTTGGTTTAGCCGCTTAAGCCAGGATTTTATTCCTTTAGGCCCTCCTATCCATTAATGATCAAAGCCTTGGATCCTTTTTACCCTTGCCTTTTAGTTTAAAGGGTTACTGGCTTTTTGCTCTTGCCTTTTGTTTTAAAGAGCTCTTGGCTTTTTCTGCTTGCTTTTTCTTTTTCTTTCTTTTTTTTCTTTTATTTTCGCCATTTTTTTCGCAAGCCTTGTTTTCATTGCTTTTTCTTGCTTCAAGAATTAATTTTATGATTTTTCAGATTATCAATAACATTTCTCTTTTTCATTATTCTTTCAAGAGCCGACAATTTTAACATTCATAAACTTCACTATCAAAAATATGCACTATTCAAGCATTCATTCAGAAAACAAAAAGTATTGTCACCACATCATAATAATTAAGCTAATCTCAAGGATGAATTTGAAATTCATGTACTTCTTGTTCTTTTGTAATTAAAATATTTTCATTTAAGAAAGGTGAAAGATTCATAGGACATTCATAGCTTTAAGACATAGACACTTAGACACTAGTGATCATGTAATAAGACACAAACATAAATAAAACATAAAGCAAAATGTTCGAAAAATAGAAAAATAAGAGCAAGGAGATTAAAGAACGGGTCCACCTTAGTGATGGCGGCTAGTTCTTCCTCTTGAAGATCCAATGGAATGCTTTAGCTCCTCAATGTCTCTTCCTTGCCTTTGTTGCTCCTCCCTCATGGCTCTTTGATCTTCTCTAATTTCATGGAGGAGGATGGAATGCTCTTGGTGCTCCACCCTTAGTTGTCCCATGTTAGAACTTAATTCTCCTAGGGAGGTGTTAATTTGCTCCCAATAGTTTTGTGGAGAAAAGTAAATCCCTTGAGGCATCTCAGGGATTTCATGATGAGGAATTTCCTCATGCTCTTGTTGAGGTTCATGAGTGGGCTCTCTTGTTTGCTCCATCCTCTTTTTAGTGATGGGCTTGTCCTCTTCAATGAGGATGTCTCCCTCTATGACAATCCCAGCCAAATTGCAGAGGTGACAAATGAGGTGAGGAAAGGCTAACCTTGCCAAAATAGAGGACTTGTCAGCCACCTTGTAGAGTTCTTGAGGTATAATCTCATGAACTTTCACTTCCTCCCCAATCATGATACTTTGGATCATGATGGCCCGATCCACAGTTACTTCGGATCGGTTGCTAGTAGGAATGATAGAGCGTTGGATGAACTCCAACCATCCTCTAGCCACAGGCTTAAGGTCATGCCTTCTCAATTGAACCGGCTTGCCTCTTGAGTCAATTTTCCATTGAGCTCCTTCCACACATATGTCCATGAGGACTTGGTCCAACCTTTGCTCAAAGTTGACCCTTCTAGTGTAGGGGCGTGCATTTTCTTGCATCATTGGCAAGTTGAACGCCAACCTTACACTTTCCGGACTGAAATCTAAGTATTTCCCCCAAACCATTGTAAGCCAATTCTTTGGATTCGGGTTCATACTTTGATCATGGTTTCTAGTGATCCATGCGTTTGCATAGATCTCTTGAACTATTAAGATTCCGACTTGTTGAATAGGATTGGAGAGAACTTCCCATCCTCTTCTTCTAATCTCATGTCGGATCTCCGGATACTCACTCCTTTTGAGCTTGAAAGGGACCTCAGGGATCACCTTCTTCTTGGCCACAACTTCATAGAAGTGGTCTTTGTGGACCATTGAGATGAATCTCTCCATCTCCCATGACTCAGAGGTGGAAGCAATTGCCTTCCCTTTCCTCTTTCTTGAGGTTTCTCTGGCCTTAGGTGCCATTAATGGTTTTGGAAAAATAAAAAGCAATGCTTTTACCACACCAAACTTAAAAGGTTTTCTCGTCCTCAAACAAAAGAAGAAAGAAAATAGTATAAGAAGAATAAAATATAGGAGATGGAGGGAGATAAGTGGTTCGGTCAAGGGGTAGAAGTTGTGGTTGTAATGTGTGAAAATGAAGGAGTGGAGAGGGGTTTATATAGGGGTGGAGGGAGGGTTAGGTTTTGTGTATTAGGGTTAGGTATGGAAGGGAAAGAATTTTGAATTTGGAGGTAGGTGGGGTTTTTGGGGAAGAGTGGATGGATGTGATTGGTGAAGAGGTGATGGGCAAGGGTAATGAGGGTGATTGGTGAAGGGTATTTGGGAAAGAGTGTTATGAAAAGGTGGGAGAGAGAGAAAGAGGGGTGGGGTAGGTGGGGATCCTGTGGGGTCCACAGATCTTGAGGGATCAAGGACTTATCATCCCTGCTCCATTTAGGCGTGTAAATGCCCTTAGAGTGCAATCCTAGCGTTTAACGCCAGACTGCTGCTTGTTTCTGGCGTTAAATGCCAAGTTGTAGCCTGTTTCTAGCGTTTAACGCCAGACTGTAGCCTGTTTCTGGCATTTAACGCCAGCTTGATGCTTCTTTCTGGCGTTAAACGCCAGTAAGCTTATCCTCCAGGGTGTGCTATTTTTAATGTTGTTTTTCATTCTGCTTTTTATTTTTCAGTTGTTTTTGTGACTTCACATGATCATCAACCTACAGAAAATATAAAATAACAATGGAAAATAAATAGATATAATTAAATAACATTGGGTTGCCTCCCAATAAGCGCTTCTTTAATGTCAATAGCTTGACAGTGAGCTCTCATGGAGCCTCACAGATAATCAGAGCAAGGTTGGGCCTCTCAACACCAAACTTAGAGTTTGGTTGTGGCCTCCCAACACCAAACTTAGAGTTTGAATGTGGGAGTTCTGTTTGACTCTGTATTGAGAAAAGCTTTTCATGCTTCCTCTCCATGGTTACAAAAGGAGAACCTTGAGTCTTGAATACAAGGTAGTCTTCATTCAACTTAAGGACCAACTCTCCTCTGTCAACATCAATCACAGCTTTTGCTGTGGCTAGGAAAGGTCTGCCAAGAATGATGGATTCATCCTCATCCTTCCCAGTGTCTAGGATTATGAAATCAGCAGGGATGTAAAGGCCTTCAACCTTCACTAGCACGTCCTCTACTAGTCCATAAGCATGTTTCATTGGTTTGTCTGCCATCTTTAGTGAGATTCTTGTAGCTTGTTCCTCAAAGATTCCCAGTTTCTCCATTACAGAGAGTGGTTGAGGTTTATCCCTGACCCCAGGTCACATAGAGCCTTCTTAAAGGTCATGGTGCCTATGGTACAAGGTATGAAGAATTTTTCGGGATCCAGTTTCTTCTGAGGGAATGTCTGCCTCATTAATGCATTCAGTTCATTGGTGAATAAGGGGGTTCATCTTTCCAAGTCTCATTACCAAATAACTTGGCATTCAGCTTCATGACTTCTCCTAGATACTTAGCAACTTGCTCTTCAGTGATGTCTTCATCCTCTTCAGAGGAAGAATATTCATCAGAGCTTATGAATGGCTGAAGAAAGTTCAATAGAATCTCTATGGTCTCTGTATGAGCCTCAGATTCCTTTGGTTCCTCAAAGAAAAACTCCTTTCTGTCCAGAGGACGTCCCATGAGGCTTTTCTCACTGGAACTCACGTCCACCTCACTCTCTCCAGGTTCGGCCATGTTGGTCATGGTTATGGCCTTGCACTCTCTCTTGGAATTTTCTTCTGTACTAGGAGGAGTTTCAGTAATCTTCTTACTCAACTAACCCACCTGTGCCTCCAAATTTCTAATGGAGGACCTTGTTTCATTCATGAAATTCAGTGTGGTCTTGGATAGATCAGAGACTATGGTTGCTAGGCCAGAATGGCTCTGTTCAGAATTCTCTGTCTGTTGCTGAGAAGATGATGGAAAAGGCTTGCTATTGCTAAACCTATTTCTTCCACCATTATTATTGAAGCCTTGTTGAGGCTTCTGTTGGTCCTTCCATGAGAAATTTAGATGATTTCTCCATGAAGGATTATAGGTGTTTCCATAGGATTCTCCCATGTAATTCACCTCTACCATTGCAGGGTTCTCAGGATCATAAGCTTCTTCTTTAGAAGATGCTTCTTTAGTACTGTTGGATGCAGCTTGCAATTTATTCAGACTCTGAGAAATCATATTGACTTGCTGAGTCAATATTTTGTTCTGAGCCAATATGGCATTCAGAGTATCAATTTCAAGAACTCTCTTCTTCTGAGGTGTCCCATTATTCACAGGACTCCTCTCAGAGGTATACATGAACTGGTTATTTGCAACCATTTCAATGAGTTTCTGAGCTTCTGCAGGGGTTTTCAGATGAAGAGATCCTCCTGCAGAATGGTCCAATGACATTTTTGACAACTCAGACAGACCATCATAGAATATACATATGATGCTCCATTCTGGAAGCATGTCAGTATGACACCTTTTGATCAATTGCTTATATCTTTCCCAAGCTTCATAGAGGGACTCACCTTCCTTCTGTCTGAAGGTTTGGATTTCCACTCTAAGCTTGCTTATCTTTTGAGGTGGAAAGAATTTGGCCAGGAAAGCACTGACCAGCTTTTTCCAAGAGTTCAGGCTTTCCTTAGGTTGTGAATCCAACCATGTTCTAGCTCTGTCTCTTACAGTAAAAGGGAAAAGCATAAGCCTGTAGACCTCGGGATCAACTCCATTGGTCTTGACAGTGTCACAGATTTGCAAGAATTCAGCTAAGAACTGATGAGGATCTTCTAATGGAAGTCTATGAAACTTGCAATTCTGTTGCATTAGAGAAACTAATTGAGGCTTAAGCTCAAAGTTGTTTGTTCCAATGGAAAGAATTGAGATGCTTCTTCCATAGAAGTTAGAAGAGGGTGCAATAAAGTCACCAAGCATCTTCCTTGCATCTCCACCATTGTTATTGGGTTCGGCCATGTCTCCTTCTTTTTCGAAAATTTCTATCAGGTCCTCTCCAGAGGGTTGTGCTTTAGCTTCTCTTAGTTTCCTCTTAAGAGTCCTTTCAGGATCAGGATCAGCTTCAATAAGAATGTCTTTATCCCTGTTCCTGCTCATATGAAAAAGAAGAGAACAGAAAAGAAGAGGAATCCTCTATGTCATAGTATAGAGATTCCTTTATGTGAGTAGAAGAAGAGAAGAATAGAAGACGGAGAAGAGAAAAATTCGAACACAGAGAAGAAGAAGGGGTTCGAATTTTGAGTGGAAGAGGAGTGTTAGTAGATAAAGAAATAAATAGAGAGATGAGAGAAAGAGAAAAACATAAAAATGATGCAAAATATGAGAATTTAAGATCAAAACACGTGATGCATGCAAGAACACTTTGAATGTCAATGATGAACACCAAGAACACTTTGAATGTCAAGATGAACACCAAGAACTTATTTTTGAAAATTTTTTTAGAAAAGACACACATGCAAGACACCAAACTTAGAAATTTTCAATGTTTAGACACTAACAAATTGAAAATGCATATGAAAAACAAGAAAAGACACAAAACAAGAAAATGCAAAGATCAAATAAGGAAAATCATGAAGAACAACTTGAAGATTATGAAGAACAAAACTCAATGCATGAATTTTCGAAAATTAAAGGAAAATTAAAAAGATGCAATTGACACCAAACTTAAAATTTGACATAAGACTCAAACAAGAAACATAGAATTTTTGGTTTTTATGATTTTAGAAAAAAAATTTTGTATTTTTCAAAAATTATTATGGAAAAAGAAAAGTAAGGATTTCAAAATTTTTAGCAAGAATTCCAGGAATCATGCAATGTTAGTCTAAAACTTCGGTCCAGGAATTAGACATGGCTTACTAGCCAGCCAAGCTTTTAGTGAAAGCTTCGGTCCAAAACACTAGACATGGCCAATGGCCAGCCAAGCTTTAGCATATCATTACATTCAACAAGTTTGATAGAAATCAACAAGCTCTTGTGATTATAAGTTGAAACCTCGGTCCAAAAGATTAGACATGGCTTCACAACCTGCCAAACTTCAACAGATCATCATGAAACTCTAGAATTCATTCTTAAAAATTCTGAAGTCATAGAATAATTTTTTTTTGAAAATTTTTCGAAAATTAAAATAATAAAAACAAAAAGCTCAAAAGTAAAATAAAATTACCTAATCTGAGCAACAAGATGAACCGTCAGTTGTCCAAACTCGAACAATCCCCGGCAACGGCGACAAAAACTTGGTTGCGCGGGGATTGTTTGTTTCCCCAGCAACGGCGCCAAAAACTTGGTGCATGAAATTGTGATCTCAACGGCGCAAAAAACTTGGTACGCACAATCATAATCTCAATTTCTTTTCACAACTCCGCACAACTAACCAGCAAGTGCACTGGGTCGTCCAAGTAATAAACCTTACGTGAGTAAGGGTCGATTCCACGGAGATTGTCGGCTTGAAGCAAGCTATGGTCATCCTTGTAAATCTCAGTCAAGAGAATTCAAATGGTTTTGAGGTTTTGATAATTAAAATATAATTAAAACAGAAAATAAAGATAGAAATACTTATGTAATTCATTGGTAGGATTTTAGATAAGTGTATGAAGATGCTTTGTTCCTTCTGAATCTCTGCTTTCCTATTGCCTTCATCCAATCATTCATACTCCTTTTCATGGCAAGCTGTATGTTGGGGGATCACCGTTGTCAATGGCTACCGTCCGTCCTCTCAGTGAAAATGGTCCAAATGCGCTGTCACTGTACGGCTAATCATCTGTCGGTTGTCACTCATGTTGGAGTAGGATCCATTGATCCTTTTGCGTCTGTCACTACGCCCAACACTCGCGAGTTTGAAGCTCGTCACAGTCATCCCATCCTAGATCCTACTCGGAATACCACAGACAAGGTTTAGACTTTTTGGATCTCAAGAATGCTGCCAATTGATTCTAGCTTATACCACGAAGACTCCGATCTTTCAGAATGGAGGCTAAGAGATACACACTCAAGCTATTGCAGATAGAACGGAAGTGGTTGTCAGGAACGCGTTCATAGGTGAGAATGATGATGAGTGTCACGGATCATCACATTCATCAGGCTGAAGTGCGAGTGAATATCTTGGAATAAGAATAAGCTTGAATTGAATAGGAAAACAATAGTACTTTGCATTAATTCATGAAGAACAACAGAACTCCATACCTTAATCTATGGGGTGTAGAAACTCCACCGTAGAAAATACATAAGTAATGAAGGTCCAGGCATGGCCGAATGGCCAGCCTCCAAACGTAACATAAGATGGTATAAAAGACTAAACATCCAAAGATGATAAAATAAGTCTCTAAAAGTAGTTTTTATACTAAACTAGTAGCTAGGGTTACAGAAAATAAGTAACTAAGTGCAGATAGTGCAGAAATCCACTTTTGGGACCCACTTGGTGTGTGCTTGGGCTGAGCATTGAAGCTTTCACATGTAGAGACTCTTCTTGGAGTTAAACGCCAGCTTTGGTGCCAGTTTGGGCGTTTAACTCCAGCTTGTAACTCAGTTTTGGCGTTTAACGCCAGAATATGGCAGGAAGTTGGCGTTTAAACGCCTGTTTGCATCGTCAAAACACGGGCAAAGTGTGGTCTATTATATATTTCTGGAAAGCCCAGGATGTCTACTTCCCAACGCAATTGAGAGCGCACCAATTGGGTTTCTGTAGCTCCAGAAAATCCATTTCGAGTGCAGGGAGGTCAGAATCCAACAGCATCTGCAGTCCTTTTTCAGCCTCTGAATCAGATTTTTGCTCAGGTCTCTCAATTTCTGTCAGAAAATACCTGAAATTATAGAAAAATACACAAACTCATAGTAAATTCCAGAAATGTAAATTTTGCATAGAAACTAATAAAAACGTAATAAAAACTAACTAAATCATACTAAAAACTACCTAAAAACAATGCCAAAAAGCGTATAAATTATCCGCTCATCATTGGTATTTAATGATTATGAAAGTTGATAAGAAATATGTGAATTTGATAATGATGGATGGTATTGAGGGATTATGATGTTTGACGTTGGATATGTGATTTATTGTTATTGGTGTGGTTGGTAATTGATGGTGATTAGTGATGTTGTTGGTATAATGAAGGTGAGTGTTAAGATTGTTGATACATGATGTAAATTATGATGAGTTGATGATTTTGGAATATGTTGATGAACTTATGATGTTGAAATTGGTAAGGATGGTGTGAGAGATTGAAATTGGGATGAAATGGGGTTGATTTTGATATTGGATAATGATTGAATTAGGATTGAGGAAAGTGTTGGTGGAGGATTGACTTTGGTATCATATAATTGAGGTTTGGCGGTTGGAAATGGTATAATATGCTATAAAGGGTAGGTGATGATAGAAATTAGGATTTTTAAGTGGTTTTGGTTGGTTTTGGTATGAAATATTGGTAATGTTGAGGTTTTGAGATTCTCGGTAAAAGTGGGTTTTTGGTGAACTTTGTCTGATCATAACTTTTGCCTTGATTTTTTCAAAATCTAATGAAACTAATCTAGAATTAAAGATCTTTGAAAATCCTTTTAATCGATATAAAGTTTGTGAAATTTGGAATTTTGTAGAGGAAGTTATGAACATTCAAAGTTGGTGTAGAAAAATTGAAATTATGCTAAGTTGCAGAATTTCAGGATTTTCTGATATGTGCGCACGCACAGCCTTGTGCGCTCACACAACCCTGTAAAAATGATTATTCTGCGTGGACGTACAGACCTGTGCATACGCACAGGCAGAGGAAAGGGCTATGGTGGCAGCGCTAGCCTAGGTTGTGTGCGCGCACATCAATGAAGAATTACAACCTGTGCGGACGCACAGCCCTGTGCGCACGCACAAGTCAGAAAGGGTCGTCTGTTGGGGCGCTCGCACAGCTTGTGCAAGTGAACAGCCTTTATAAATTTTAGTACATGTGCGTACGCACACTTTCAAAATCTTCCTGGGCGTGCGCACGCACACCCCTATGCGGACGCACACGCCCTATTTCATAATTTTAAACTTTGTTTTCAACTATTTCACTTTCCCAAGAAGGTTGTAAGCTTCTATAACACCATTTTAACGCTTTTGGGCGTAATTTTGAGTATGGGAATATGAGAGATAAACTAAGGGTTTTAGTTGGTGATTATTTTGAAAAGTTAGCATACGGAGGTCTAGGTTTCTGGGGTATGGAGGATGAGTGTGGTTAAGAGAGAAGGAAGAGTAGTGAACTTGGTGAGTACTGACAATGAATTGAGAAATTGAGGAACTAATGAGCTCGGAATGGAATTAAGAACTGATGATGGGTATTATGAGCTTGATGTTTATTGAGGTAAAGTGTGCCAGGCACTATATCCTTGGAATGTTGAAAATATGTAATTGAAGGAGATGTGAGATGAGGAATGGTAATGACTGGTGATGATTTAGGGTTGTTGATGGATTTGTTGAATGTGGAAATTGTGCCAGGCACTATATCCTTGGGATGATGATCTTGTTGAATAATGAGAGTGTGCCAGGCACTATATCCTTGGGTTGAGTATGACAGTGTGCATGGAATTATGTCCCTGAGATTGACTTATGATTGATAATCTTTTCTGCTGCAAGAGTGTGCCAGGCACTATATCCTTGGGTTATGCATGCAAGTGTGTTCGGCACTATATCCGTGGGTGAATAGCGTGTGCTCGGCACTATATCCGTGGGTCAATAGAGTGTGCCCGACACTATATTCGTGGGTGCGGCAGAAAAGCGACATCTGAAAGGATGTGTCGCGTTGGCATTTATGGACCGACAAGTGATATCACGAGCCAATAGGATAGACATTCATCATGTGCATTTTCTATCTGTTTGTATGCTTTGCCGACTTGTAATTGTACGCCTAAATGAATAACATGCCTATTTGCTTACTTGAAGTACTTGTTATATATGCTTCTACTTGTGTTTTACTTGCTTGCACTTATATTGTGATTGTCTGGTACTGAGGAGGTTAGGTAGGTGGTGGCGATGGGATCGCACGGAGGTTAGGTTGGTGACGGCGGAGGGATACAGCGGTGTGAACAATATTAGTTAGAATTCTCCTAGGTTTAGGCAACCTGGTTTATGGTTTAAGTTCTTTATATATTTATTTATTTTGTTCTAAGCTTGAATATCGGTTTGATGTGAAGTTTTGGGATTGCTTTTGGCGTCCCGGAGCCTTACATCTTACATTTTTGGGCACTGTTACCATACTGAGAACCTCCGGTTCTCATTGCATACGTTGTTGTTGTTTTTCAGATGCAGGTCGCAACCCGCAGCAGTGAGTTGGGTGATGGTAGCAGAGCAGAGGATCTTATTCTATTTTGTTGTCATCTTGGTTATTTTAATTTGTACTCTCACTTTTGTATTTTGTTTTCCCTAGAGGCTTTTATTTGAGGGAACAAAACTTGTATAAGCCCTTTTGAACTACAGTCTTCTAATTGTCGGTATATATGGCTAGCCGGCTTAAACTCAGCGAGTCGTAGCTAGATCCTTATGACATTATACTATGATATTTTGATTTAAATTGTATCTATTTCTTGTTCTTTAAGTTAGTTGCTCCGTTTATGCGTTTTTGCGCTTTTCATACCATAACTTTGAGCTTTATTCCTTCATTGGGCTTCTAGATTATATTATTCTTTCTATATAAATATGTATAAGCCTTAGAATTGTCATAACCTTGGGTTAACCCTTGCTTTATAGCTAAAGGTAAGGCCAGTCAGAGTATAAACATATGTGTACTTATAACCTAGAATTGTTCACAAAAAATATGGAATATAAATTATATTTCTCTAAGTCAACCTCTATGAGGGACAAGTACAATATATACAAGGCAGAGAATCTATTTACATATATATATAATACAAAGCACTAAGTCCCACAAGAGTTTTTTGCTGCGAAATAGTCTCCAGAATGCTTAGTGAGGTGCCTCACATCCTGCATCTGAAAACAAAAATATATGTATCGAATGAGAAACGAGAGTTCTCGGTATGGTAAAGGTTCCTAAGGTCTCGGAAAAGCCAGAGGCATTCTTAGGACTCCAACATTCAAAATCAAACTTAAAATTAATACTAAACCAGTAGGTTTAGTAGTCTACCCAAGGGATTCCCATTTCTAAACTAACTCTTCACTTTCTATCTTCGTCAAACCTCCTAATCACTAGATGGAACAACCTCATCATGCTTCCACCATATGAGGGTCTCTCAGATACAAACACAAACAAAATAGACAAAGACAAGCACAGATATATATATATATATATATAGCAGTTACAACAAATAGATTAGATAGCAGTTAACCGCAGATAAACAATTAGGCAAACCAAAATAAATGCATACTTAAACAAATCATACAAATGCACATGATGTATACTTGTTCTACTGACCATGAGCTCACGTGTCGGTTAACTACCAAAACCCGACACACCTGGTAGCTAACTTGGATACTGTCTCTCCCGGAGGTATAAAATTGGGGGATTAGTGCCCTACCACCTTCTCCTAGAGGCAAACACCAGGGGGAATAAATCAGGGGATTAAATCCCTACCACATTCTCCTAGTGAGGTCGTGCCATACCGGTTGGGGATTAGTGTCCTACCACCTTGCAGAGAGAGAGAGAGAGAGAGAGAGAGAGAGAGAGAGAGAGAGAGAGAATGTGAGGGAAAACGTCAGGGAATTAGTGCCTTACCACCTTCCTCACATCCCACATAACACAATCACAAAGAATGCAGGGGGAATGAATCGAGGGATTAGCACCATACCGCCTTCCCCACATCCAACTCATCACAATTACAAAAAATGCGGGGGAACAAATCGAGGGATTAGCGCCCTACTGCCTTCCCCACATCCAACTCATCAATATCATCATTGCCATTAACCATGCCTCATTCATTCTCAAATTCATTATTGTTATCATCATCACTATCAATCACTTCTCATTAAACCAATCATTCACTTCTCAAGTCTCCTTTCTTACCAAATCTAACTTCATTTACACCCTTTAAGTCAAGTACTTCCCTTCACAACCTTCCTCCATAGGTTTACTCTGCTTTCTATGCTTAAAAACTAGGTATCAAACTTTAAAAAAAATAGTTATGGAGGTTTAGAAGGATAAATGATTGGTTAAATATTTAAAAATATCATTTTCAACCAAAACAGGGGTTAAGGGAGGTTTACAAGCTTCACGGGAAGTCAAATAGTTAAAAACAGAAGTTTGTGTGAAAAACAGGACATAATGTGTACGCATCATACTGTGCGTACGTATGCACCAGAAATGATTTCATGTTTGTGCGTACACATCATACCGTGCGTACGCACAGCTTGTAAAATTCGCAGGGCATGTGTACGCACAATTGCACAAGTGTCAACACCTGCTCTGTTCCGTGATTGCGCACCATAAGGTGCGTGGGCACCTAAACCAGAAATTTTGATTTTCTGTAGCTTAGTCAAATTTAATTTTCTGTACCTAACTTTGGACATCCATAACTTCCTTTACAAAACTCCTATTTCTTTAATATTTAAATCGTTTTAAAGCTCTTAAAATTATCTTCAATTTGAAGCAAAGTTCACTCAAATCCAAAATTTGAGGCTCAAATTGTGGTCCACCGAAATTGTTTAAAAGTCTGTTTTTACCAAAAGAGTTCAAAACATCTATTTTCCAAATTCTCAATTTCAAACCAATGGTTCACAATCCCAAAACAACCTCAAAACTCTATTCAACACCTTCCATTCATTTCACAACATACCACCACCCAATTCATTCAATTATTCAACAATTTCATATATGTATACTCAACAATTTCTCAGCCAAAATCAACAACAATCATACTCACATACCACTTTTTCATGCCACAATCCTATCAACATATAAACTAATCAATATATCATCATTATAACTCATAATTCCACCAAATTCATATACACATATCAGATCTCAAACTAATTTCACACATATACACATTTATTCACTAATCACATCAACAACCAAATTCAATCCAAGCTTATCCTATAGTCAATTACCCTATGTTTTCACGCGACATTATATATTAACTACGAGAAACCAAAATCATACCTTGACCGATTTCTCCCCAAGTCACAATATACACAAAATCTCTTTTCCGCAAGCCTCAACATTTCCAGACCAACTCAACAAGCTTCAATTCGCCACAACTTTGCTCCAATTCGTTAATATGATTCCAATCAACACAAAATTCAATCTAATTCCACATAATATCACAAAAATTAACATAGGATTCACTAATTTAATAATTTCACAAATGTTAGAGATTTCTCATGTTACCCATGGATGATTTGGGTGAAACCCAACAATTACCCTCTACTAGAGTTCATCTAAGTCATCAAAATACAGAATCCTTTAACATCTAAAATCCAAAATTATGAATTGAAGAGGAGTGAGAATCAGGCATAAAATCTCAAATTCTTTACCAATTTGTTCAAATGGTTTCGAAGAAAATTCCAAGACAAACGCGTGGCCACTGACGGCTCGTTAATCGAAACTCCGGATTAAAAGATATGGAGGATTGAAATTGAAATGGAAGTTGGGGTTGGATTTTGCTTCTCCCCTTTCAAGTTTAGCGTGATTCTTTAGTGATTTGGAAAAGAATGGTTGAGTTAGGTGATATATGTGTGTGTGTGTGCTTCTCCCCCTTCAAGTTCAGTGTGATTCCTTAATGATTTGGGAAAGAATGGCTGAGTTATGTGGTATATCTATGTTGTGCCTTGAGCCTGGTTTAGGTCCGGCCTAACCGGTTCAGTCTGTTGGCCTATTTTAGGCCAAAAACTTTAAAATTAGTGTCAAAATTTATATTCTAAATATTTTTATTCTTCTAACATATTTAATTCAATTTTCTAATTTCTTTGAATAATAGTTAATTTCTTAGCTAATTATTTATTAATTTCTCGAGGTTTACAGAGAAAAGATTAAGGTTTTTTCAAGGAACAGATTCTGGAATTAAGAATGATGTGAGAAGTAATATTTTGTTTTGTTTGAGAAAAGAGGTAATTAAAGGCCCAAAGCATTACAAATTTTTAAAATGCGCACAATTTTAAGGAAAGAGTAACAATTTTTCAAAATTTAAAGAATCTAAAAAGGTAAACATGCCTAGCATGAGGAATATTAAAACTTGAGTCTTTTTTAACAAAGTCGCAAATTTTAAAGGGGCAATTTGTTGGTATAAAAAATGGACTTTTTTAACGATCAATAATTTCGACCATCGAAGCAGTGTTTCGATTGCAGGAACGGAACTAGGCAAGTTGGAGTCGTGAGAGGAGGTACAAAAAATGTCGAAATCAGAAGGAAATTGGTGACCTCCGTTGAAATATCAAAAGTTTAAACTGGCCTTCAAGCTGAAAATGAGAACATGGGAGCGAAATATGAGGAACAAACTAGTACTTAAGGACCAAAGGAGATGTGGTTGTCAAAACTTGGAGATAAAGGTTTTACATGGTCAAGGCAAAGTCGTGGTTGAGAAAAAGGAGGAAGTGGGATCATTGACGACATGCTCCAGAGTCAGTCAAATTCACGGTCTATAAATAATAGAAATTCAGAAGAAGTTCGGGACTTTACTCAAGAATACTAGATCATCATCCAAACTCATAAAATTTCAGGTCTCTGCAAAGGAAGAACATAAAATGTAAGTGCATGTAACTGTCAGAAGTCAATCTTTGATTTATTTTCTTTTGCTTTTTATTGGATTTATTATTATTTGCTTGATTTTTTTTATTATCATTTCGTTTTAATCAAATTTTATACTTTCATCTTTTTGTTTATTTTACTCCTTTAACGTTGTAATAAGGTTATTATTAGTAATATCAAATTAAACTGTCTTGACACTAATTAAATAATTTTTGGATCGATCTTACTCTATTTTAAAAGAGTTGTATCTGCTTTTCAATACTTAAAATTTTGATATAAGCTTGTTTCGACGTTATCCGTCAAAGTTTACAAAAAATCGAGTGAAACAAACAAACCATGATAATAAAAAAATATATTAAAAAACTAAAAGTAAAATATCATACTCCGAAGTCTGTTATTTTAGCCATTTTGGAGGATCGAAGATAACTTATTAAAATTAATAAAAGGAATAGATAACTTATTTAAAAATTGCACCCTAATCATGTAAGATTAGACCCCACGTATGTCCTTTGTCTTCAACTCTTCATTTCATGTTTCACAAAAAAGCATGGCACCACTTACAAGTTACAACGGTGTTTATTTTATTTCTTCCTTTTTCTTAGTGAACAGCAGTACAACGATAACAGCTGAGCTCCACATTAAACACGATAATAATGGAAGACACCAGGGAATCAGAACCGAGATGATAAGAGAGAGAAGAAGAAAAGAAAAATTGGCCAATTTGTTCTATGAGAAATATGGTATGTATTTTTATTGTATATTTTTTTAAAACCAAATCATCGCAGCCTTTCCCTCCCCCCCCCCCTTTTTTTTTTTTTTGTCTTTTCGTCTTCTGCTGTGTACTACTTTTTTTTAACATTGTTGTTGCTGTCATGGTTATTGTTGCTGTCCCCACTTTTTTCTCCCTTCTTTCTACTTTTTTTATTATTATTATCATTATTTTCTTCTTTTATATGTTTAGTAAAAATATTAAACATAAAAATTTTAAAACACAATAAAAAAATATTTTTGTATTATATTTATAAATTTATGTGCTATATCCAAAATTTTTCATGTTCTATAACAAAATTTTTATGCTTTGTAAATTTCTGTGCTAAAAAAATATGAAGACAGAAATAAAATCACGTGATAGACACATGCTTTTTTTTTGAATTTATACTAATTTAGTTAGACTTAATTACTAAAAACATTTACATATCTAAGATCACTGATTTTTTTTGTCTAATTTTTACTTTTGATATTAAAAATAATTAATAAAAAAATAAAAAATAAAAATAATTTTTATACCATAAAAAATATAAATAAATAAATGATACAAATATTATTTTATTATCTCATCTCAAAACTACCTTTGGTCCTTTTTCAATAATTATATAAATAATGCTATGGATAAAAGTTAGTCCTTTTAATAATAATTATATTAGTAAAGTAACCATAAAAAAATTATTTTACTAATATTTGGTTAATAATAATATTTTTATATTAAATTTTAAATTTTAATAATATAATAATAAAATATTAATAAAAAGATTGGTCTTAATTAATATTTCTCAATTAGTAAGTAATGCTCAGCAATTCAAAATCAGCAAACTAGTAACAATGGTTGATGCTTCATATTTACTTGCAAAGAGTATTCAATATATACATGCAATGAGCTTTTAATAAAGTAAAAAATAGAAAACATAGCCCTGCCTTCATAGACTAATTCCTCTAGGCGAAAGGACAACATATACCAAATAAGCAAGGTAAGGTTTCAATCGAATGGCTTATAAAAGCTATATTTGTTTCTTGGTAAAGTCATCAAGATTTGAGAGGAATTTTAGTTTTCGCCTAAAATTTGTTTCATCCCAAATCTTTACTAAGCTAAGTGGATTAAAAGCAAAGGACAACATAACACCTCGAATCTTTAAAAATTAAAATAATAAATTATTTATAATTTATTATATTTATTAAAATTTTATTTTTAAAAATTTATTTTATTAAAAATAAATAAATTAAATTTATGATTCTTTGAATTTAAAATTATTTAAAATTTAGACTCATATAAATTTTATAATAATTAAATATTTTTTAATATTTAAAATTTAAGAATTTTAGTAAGTTAAAAATAATAAATATTTGATTTAATTTGAATAACTAAAATTTAAGATTCAATATTTTAATTTTATGAATTTAAAAATTAATTATATTATCTCTAATTTTAAATAAGAGTACTTATTTAAAATTAATTAGTGTTGATAAATAAATAATGCTTTTAAAATAATTATATTGGAATACATTTAGTTTTTAATTACTACTCTACTCTCTAATTTTATTAAATTCCAACACTACCCTTATTCTTCTTACCAAATCCTAACTCTCATTTATCAAATTAAACCTACATATTCACCCTCCCTCACACACACCCTTTACGGACAGAAGAGAGACAGAATGTGAGAAAGAGAGCACACCAATGGGAGAGAAAAGTAGAAACAGATGACAGCATAGGCATCAACACCGACAGAGGAAGCTATTGTCGTCGCTAATGAGCTTAAGGAGAGAGAGAACATGAACAGAATCGAAGAGAGAAAGAGGATCGTGAGGGAAACATAAGAGGGAAGAAGACGAGAAGAAGAGAGAAAAGAAGAAGGTGAAAGTGTAAACTCTGAAAAATTAAAAGATAATTAGCTAATAAATTAATTATTATTCAAAGAAATTAGAGAATTAAATTTTTATAATCTAGAGAGGCAAGGATATTTAAAATATGAATTTTAACACTAATTTTAAAGATTTTGACCCAAAATTAGGCTAATAGACCGAACTGGTTGGATCAGATCCAAACCGGGCCTAAAACATGCAAATCAACCATTTCTTCCCTAAATCATAAGAGAGTGATCGCGAAATTTTACAACCACAAAACACTGGCAAGTGCACCGGGTCGTATCAAGTAAAAAACTCAGGTGAGTGAGTGTCAATCCCACGAGAATTAACGGATTAAGCAAGCAATAGTTAATTGATTATTCTAGTCAGACAATCAAAATTTGGGTTTTGAAAACTTTGAAAGATAAACATCAATGAAATAAAGGCAAGGCAATGAGTAACGTAAAGATAATATGATTGAAATAGTTAAGGCTTTGGAGATGTTAAAACTTCCGGATTAATATTTTTCACTTTTCACCTTGATCATGCAAAGATACTTTTATGGAAAATCATTAGTAATTAAACCCCAATCCCTTAGTGATTTAATTTTTCTTTAACCTAATTAATCGCTAATCCCTTAGTCAATTATTTAAGAAAAGAGTTGAAGAATGCCCACTGATTTATAAAACCACACAATTCATAAGAATCTCCCCTAGTTGATTTTATGGCACTTATCAATCCAATTTCAAAACTTAAGAATGATGAGAATCAGTTTTCAAGCTTAATTCAATTAATCAACTTTTCCAAGAAGTTAAAAGACTTCAAATTAGAGAAGAATTATTTTCCAACATATTCAAACCCTTTAAAATGAAGAACGAAAACATTTTCTTAAGAAGTAATCAAGTGCATAAATCAAAGGTAGAAAAGCTAATGTATTAAACCATGGAATTAACAGAGCTCCTAACCTTAACCGATGAGAATTAAAAACTCGTGTTCTTCAGCGAATCCTTAAGAAATTAAAATTGTAAATTTTAGAAGAAGAGAAAATGTGAGAGGCAAGAGAGAGAGAGAGCTCTATGTGAGTGATCTCACTTATTTATACTAAAATTCCTACTAATTCAAATTTAAATTCAAATTCTAAAACTAATCTTATCTTAACCAGAATGGTTAAGATAACTTCTTAATTTAAATTTAAAAACCTAAATAATATCTTTTTCTAATTAAAAATAAATTCGAATATAAATTAAATACACAAGACTGCATTGCTGAGGATGTGGGGACCACCCTGAGTGCAGGAACTGGCGCAAAACATGATGTTGTGGCATGTGGTGCCAAGGTTTCTTTATTGGAAAGCTCTGAAAGTTGGCTTTCTAATGACATTGGAACCGCATTATTTGGACCTCTGTAACTCAAGTTATGCTCATTAGAGTGTGAAGAGGTCAGGATTGACAGCATCTACAAATTCACTTTGTACTTGTCTTCAATTCTTGGTTCTTCCTTGTGCTTTTACTTCTCTTTTCCTAAAATTTTCCTACAAGAATCAGAGAGCACGCTAAGGATGAAGAGAAGTGAGGAATGAACCCTAACCCTTCCACTTCCAAATTCAAATCCTTGTAACTTTTAATCTGAAACTCCGATCGCCGCACCGTTTGTAGCTACGCGACCATCGCGTCGAGCTTTTCAAAACCGTCCAAACAAAGTGGTAAGAAATTTTCATTTTCTCACCCAGACTTCTTCTCTTCAGTTTCAAAATTTTGGAGTTTTGGTATTAAGGAATTGAATGATTTTGATGGTTTAGGTGAACTCTAGCAGCAGGTGATCACTGCGTTTCATCTAATACACCTATGGATACGGTAAGAAACTATCAAACCTTTGTGAATTATTGGATTAGTGAGCCGTATGTGAAAATTGTGGTGATATTGTGTGAATTAGATTGAGTTTCATGTTGAATTGGAGTCCAATTGGTGGTTTGGAACGAAATTCTGGTGGTTGAGCTTGTGGAGTGGATATTTGGTGACTTGGAGCTTGTAGAAGAGAGGTTTTTGAGGTGTTTCAGGCTTAGAAAGGAATCAGCTAAGTTATGGTTTTGATTTCTCTTAGTTAATGTATAATGTTGCGTGAAAACTTTGGTTAGATGCCATATGATAGGTTTGAATGCTTTGAATTGTTGGATTTGATGGGTTGCATGTAATTATGTGTGTAATGAGTATTGTAGAATATATATATATATATATATATATATATATATATATATATATATATATATATATATATATATATATATATATATATATATATATATATTAATTTGAGCTTGGGGTATTTCTCATGGATAATTTAAGCTTGGGGATGCACGCACAGAGGGACTGTCCAAGGTTAGCTACCGGACATGTCGGGTTTGGCTATCTCATCAGCCATAGGACAGGCATACATCATATGCATTTGTATGTTTTGCTTGAGTGTGCATTGTTTTGGTTTGCCTAACTACTTAACCATGTTTATCTGCTACTTACTTACTTGTATATGTACCCTACCTGTATTTTCTTTGTTTGACTTGTATGTGTATGTATCTGAGAGACTCTCTCCTAGCAGAGGCGTGATGAGGATTGTTTTGATACAAAATTTACAATTTAATATCCGTATAACTACCGACAAGTACACTAGGTCATATCAAGTAATAAACTCACAGTGAGTATTGATCCCATGAGGATTAATGGATTAAGAAAAAATAGTTAATTGATTATTCTAGTTAAATGGTTCATAGTTTTGAATTACAAGCAATGGAGAATTTAAATGACTTGAAGTAAAGGAAAACAATAAAATGACAAAAAGTAAATGACGGGAATATAAAGTGCTGGTATTTAAATTACAAGAAAGTAATTGCCCAGGAAGTACATAACAAGAATTACGAAAGGAAAGGACATAGGGATCAAGAGATGTTGTATTCTCAAGATCAATAATTCTTATCTCTACTTTAATCATGCAATCATTGATCTCTTGACAAATTATAAGTGATTAAATTTCAATTTCTTGGTAATTCAATCTCTCTTAACTTGATCAATTGTCAATTCCTTGATCGAATTACTTATGAGAAGAGAAGAACATTGGTATCTAATTTAGAGCCACAAAATTTTATGAATCCAAATATGGGTTGATTATATGTCACGTATCAATTCCATATCTAAATTCACAATAATTGGGAGAAAGATCTTCAAGCTCAAATTCTATAGCTCCTTTTTCCATGTCCTCATAGAATTCATATTAGATTCAAATTCTTTTCCAAGACATTTGAATCCTTGAAATGAAGAATGAAGATTATTTCTAAAAGAACAATGAAAGAAGAATTGAAGATGAAGAATCAAACATATTAATTCATAACAGAGCTCTATTCCCCAATGAAGAGAATTAGAAACTCAAAACTAAAGAATTACAAAATGGGTATGAAAGAAAACGGAAGAGGAGAAGAGAATGAGAGTGAAAGGAGAGTGGAGTCACCTCCACCACTGATGGTTTGTGTGTGAAGTGTCTAAGGTCCTATTTATAAACTATCCTAAATTACAAATTCAAAAAAAAATTCACATTACAATCAAATACAAATTTTCTAGCTACTTCTATATGATTCTTGTAGTCTTGATTGATTTGTTAATTGTGGGCTTTCTTACATGAGTTGGAGTGGACTTTGAGTGCAATAATTGGACCAATTTGAGGGCTCTAGGTCCAGGGCATTATTTGAAAGGTAACGCTTCTTGTTTTAGCATTACTAATGCCACTCTCTTATGCATTTTGGTGCTCCCAGGGTCAAGGGCATTAGTGAAGGTAACGCTTTGTTACAAAGCATTACTAACACCTTGACAATTGTACAAGATATGCTTCAGAAGGTGTCGCTGGCGTTAGTGGCACTAACACTTCTTTCCTGGCGTTACTAACGCTTCATATAATAGGGGATGAGAACTTGGTGTCTGATGAGTGGATATTTTATACGCTTTTTGGCATCATTTTTATATAGTTTTTAGCATGTTTGTTTAAGTTTTATTAAGTTTTCATCGGTTTTAGTGAAAACTTTATATTTTTGGATTCTACTTTGAGTTTGTGTATTTTTATGAAATTTCAGGTATTTTCTGGCTGAAATTGAGAAGTTAGCGCAAAAGTCTAATTCAGAGGCAGAGAAAGCACTGCAGATGCTGTCAAGATCTGACCTCCTTGAACTTGAGGGAGCTTTTCTACAGCTACAAACATCCAAATGGATCATTCTCAACCTCTATAGAAAGCTAACATCCAGAGCTTTCCATCAATGTATAATAGTTCATACTTTGCTTCAGAATTGAAGGCCCAAAAATGGCGTTCAACGCCAGCTTCCAGCCATATTCTGGTGTCCAACTCCCAAAGGAGAAGAGACCAGCGTCCAACGCCCAAAGAAGACCCCCTAGCCAGCATTCAACGTCCTAAAGGCATCCTAGCACGTGGATCTCAATCAAGCTCATCCCAAACACTCACCAAGTGGGCCCCGAAAGTGAATTTCAGCACTAAAAGACTATTTTACCCTTCTTATGTAATCCTTAGTCATTAGTCTAGTATTTATTTGAGAACTTGTATTCTTTAAGGGGATTCGAAAAGAGACCTTTGACACTTTACACGTTTAAATTATATTTTCTATCAGTATGAGTCTCTAAACCTCCTAGGTTGAGGGGAGGAGCTTTGCTGAGTTTTATGGATTAATAAAGTATTACTATTTTATCTTCAATCCGTGTTTGATTCTCTACTCTAAGATGTATCTTCGCTCTTCATCCTTATGAATGCATTGAACTGGCATAAGGTTATCTCATTCTACATGGGTTCTGAGTGATTCTTTCATTGGATAATGATGAACCACTAGTTTGATTATACATCTCTTAGACGGTAAATCCACGACTTCGTTGGGAACTTTTCGAGATACCAGTTCAGCCGAGGTATGGGGAGATTAGGGTCTTTGTGGTAGAGGCTAGAACCAAAGGCACAGTATTCTCTGATCTGGAAGATTCGACCTTGTCTGTGGCGTTTTGAGTAGGATCACTAAGGGGAATGGACTGCAGGAGCTTCACCCTCAATCAGACTGGATCCACACTAACCCTGGGGTTTAGATATGGAGAGCATTAGCAACCTCTCAAGAAAGGCGTTGATTACATACAGTCTGTCATAGAAGAAATCATTCACAGTTAGAGGAGATAGTAAAACCAAATTGATCCAAAAGAACAAAGCATCTCCGAAGCCTTAACCATCTTCTTATCATTGCTTTCACCATCAATTGAGTAACGTTTTCTATATTTTACTTTTATGCCTTTAAACAACCAACCAACCTTTCTACCCGCCTGACTAAGATCTACAAGATAACCATAGCTTGCTTCAAATCACAATCCTCGTGGGATCGACCCTGACCTAGTGCACTTGCTGGTTCAGTTGTACGAAGTTTAATTCTGCACACCAAGTTTTTGGCGCCGTTGTCGGGGATTATTCGAGTTTGGACAATGATAAGCGGATAATTTATACGCTTTTTGGCATTATTTTTACATAGATTTTAGTATGATTTAGTTAGTTTTTAGTCTATTTTTATTAGTTTTTAAATAAAATTCACATTTCTATACTTTACTATGAGTTTGTGTGTTTTTCTGTAATTTCAGGTAATTTCTAGCTGAAATTGAGGGACTTGAGCAAAAATCAGATTCAGAGGTTGAAGAAGGACTGCAGATGCTGTTGGATTCTGACCTCCCTGCACTCAAAGTGGATTTTCTGGAGCTAAAGAAGTCTAAATGGCGTGCTCTCAATTGCGTTGGAAAGTAGATATCCAGAGCTTTCCAGCAATATATAATAGTCCATACTTTGCCCGATTTTAGACGACGCAAACTGGCATTCAACGCCAGCTTTCTGCCCTATTCTGGAGTTAAACGCCAGAAACAGGTTGCAAAGCAGAGTTAAATGCCAGAAACAGGTTACAAACTGGCGTTTAACTCCAAGAAAAACCTCTACATGTGAAAGCTTCAATGCTCATCCCAAGCACACACCAAGTAGGCCCCGAAAGTGAATTTCTGCATCATTTACTTATTTCTGTAACCCTAGTAACTAGTTTAGTATAAATAGAACTTTTTACTATTGTGTTAGACATATTTGGATCATTTTAGATCTCTAGACCTCCATGGGAGGCTGGCCATTTGGCCATGCCTACACTATTTTTACTTATGTATTTTCAACGGTAGAGTTTCTACACACCATAGATTAAGGTGTGGAGCTCTGCTGTTCCTCATGAATTTATGCAAAGTACTATTGTTTTTCTATTCAACTCAAGCCTATTTCTTCTCTAAGATATTCATTCATACACAAGAACATGATGAATGTGATGATTATGTGACGCTCATCACCATTCTAACTTATGAACGCGTGCCTGACAACCACTTCCGTTCTACATGAAAACAAGCTTGAATGCATATCTCTTAGCCTCATGATCGTGAGATCAGAGTCTTCGTGGTATAGGCTAGAATTATTGGCGGCCATTCTTGAGATCCGAAAAGTCTAAACCTTGTCTGTGGTATTCCAAGTAGGATCTGGGAAGGGATGGCTGTGACGAGCTTCAAACTCGCGAGTGCTGGGCGTAGTGACAGACGCAAAAGGATTACTGAATCCTATTCCAGTATGATCGAGAACCGACAGATGATTAGCCGTGCGGTGGCAGCGCATTTTGGACCATTTTCACTGAGAGGACGGGATGTAGCCATTAACAACGGTGATGCCCAACATACAGCTTGCCATGGAAAGGAGTAGGAATGATTGGATGAAGACAGCAGGAAAGCAGAGGTTCAGGAGGAACAAAAGCATCTCTATACGCTTATCTGAAATTCTCACTAATGAATTACATAAGTATTTCAATCCTATTTTATATTTTAATTATATTTTAATTATCATTCACCATAACCATTTGAATCTGCCTGACTGAGATTTACAAGGTGACCATAGCTTGCTTCAAGCTGACAATCTCGTGGGATCGACCCTTACTCACGTAAGGTTTATTACTTGGACGACTGATGGGACGCAGAAGCTGGTAAATTAAAAATTATTAAAATGGTTACGTTGCAAGTATAGTTCTTAACTCACCGAAAATCTGCCTATCAATTTAGAAATATGTCACAGAGAGTTAAATTAAAAATTACTGGGAGTTTTAAGTCCCAGGTCGTCTCCCAACGAGTTGCAGGAAAGTGTGCTATCTTATTAATCAGATGTTCCAAGAAGTTGAGCTAAGTAAATTGGAATGTAAATTGAGGAAACTTAAATAATACGAATAAAAGCCTTGACTGGGAATTGATTGGTTGGAATTTCTACTATTGATGGAGTGATTGGGAGATTAATTTATAATAAATGGTTGTCTGTTTGGTTATCCTTTACTAGGTAAGGGAAAGTCAAACAAGTTGGAATGCCAAATCTGTTCACAAGTTGCAACCCACTTAGTTCAAAGGGATTGGCGTTGGTGACAGGATAGCAATCTAACATTTAACCCAATTACAAATTTTCCCTTCAATCCTTCCAGCTCAAGAGTTCCTTTTAATCAACTCCCCATCAAGTAAAAGAACTACTCACATGTTGTAAATAATAAATCCATAGCATATAAAAGGGAATTAAAAGAGGACATGATTATTGGAATTGAAATTGAATTAAAAAGAAATAATCCTTGCATTAAATAATCATAAAAGTATCTGAATAACAAAATTGAACGAGGCAAAGAACATGGAAGAATGAAACCAAGTTAAGAAAACAAACTAGAATGATGAAGTCTTGATGAGGAAATAACTCTTCTCAATGTTCCAATGCTAAGACCAATTGAAAATTAAAATTCTAAAACCTAGAGAGAGAAAAAACCTAAGAGAGTAAAAAAACTAGATCTAAAACTGTCTCTGAATGTATATGTTATTTGTTTCTGCATGTTCTCTGACTCTAGTCTGCTGTTCCGGGCCGAAAACTGGGTCGAAATAGGGCCCAAAATCGCCCCCAACGAATTCTGCAGATTATGCAGATCGCACATGTCACGCGATCGCGTCATCCATGCGGACGCGTCATTCGTGCTTTTCCTCGCCACGTGTTCGCGTCGTCCACGCTACCGCGTCGCCAGAACTTTTCCAATTCGCGCGGCCGCGTGAGCCATGCGACCGCGTCACTACAATTTGCTCTCCTTCGCGCGGTCGCGTGAGCCATGCGACCGCATCACTTCTCGCTGGTTATCTCCTCAAATTCTTGTGTTCCTTCCATTTTTGCTAGCTTCCTTTCCAATCTCCAACTCATTTATGCCCTATAAAGTTTTAAACACTCAACACACAGATCACGGCATCGAATGGAATAAAGGAGAATTAAAAATAGATAATTAAAGTCTCTAGGAAGCAGTTTTCAAACATGTAATAAATTCAGGAAGGAAATCTAAATGCATGCTAATTTAATGAATAAGTGGGTAAGGATCATGATAAAACCACACAATTAAACACAATATAAATCATAAAATAGTGGTTTATCAACCTCCCCACACTTAAACATTAGCATGTCCTCATGCTTAATTGAAGGAGATAATGAAATAAGTATGAACATGTAGAAACTCATGAAATGCAATGCAAACCTATATATATATATATATATAAATAAATGCAACTACATGATTCTTGTCCACTTAATCAAAAGTAAATGAGCTCTTTAAAATAATTACAAATCAAATTCCACTAATTTTATCATTACACAATAAAACAGATAAAAGTGCAAGAAGATAGCTTGTGAAAGCAGGGAACATGAAAATTCAAGCATTGAACCCTCACTGATAATGTATGTACGCTCTAATCTCTAGTGTATAGGGTGGTCACTCTATCCTTCTCTAATCATGCTTTCTAACTTTTGTTCTTCTCCTAACCAATCAACAATAGTTAATACACCAATGCAAATATCATGAGGTCTTTTCAAGGTTGTAATGGGGCTAAGGTATAGGTAGGGGTGTATATTTGGTCAAGTGAGCTAATAAATTGAATCTTTAATTAACCCAAGCTCTAACATAACTTGTATACACTTAATGTCATCTTTAAAGTTCATACCTAGCTACCCAGAATTCCTTTTTCAATCCATACTCATGTATCAACTTACATTTTGGTTCTATTATATGTGCATTGATCTTTGAATTCTGAATTTAACATTGGGGTAATTTTGTCCCCTTATTTATTGATTTTTCATAATTTTTTTCATTTTTTAAATAAATAAATAAAGCTTATCAATGCACATAGATTTTTCATTCTTATAATTTCACCTGAGTAGGTATCCAAATTCCCCTTAAAATTTTTTTTTGACACATTCCCTTAACAACTTTTGTTCCCACAATTTCCCATACTTAACTAGCATACACAATTCTATCTTAAGCTAACCAAAGATTCAAATTGGGGTATACAATTGTTTTTCGGCTTAAGGTTAGTAATATGGTAAAATATCGAACAAATGGGAATTAAAGGCTCAAAGTGGTTAACAAAGGTAATTGAAAAGGGTAGGCTTAATTTGGATGAGTGAGTTTGAACAAATAATGGCCTCAATCATGTGCAAGCATGCAAATATAATAACTATTGGACATATAAGATAGAACAAAATATAGATTACAATCGTAGAGAAGCAAACACACAAGAATGAAATAATTATGGTTAAATAATGTAACCATTCATAAAGGCTCAAATCTTTCACAGGTTGTGTATTCTTAAACTCAAATATCATGTTCCAAATACAATTCAAGCAAATTTATCATAAGAATATTTGAAAAATTAGTGAAATTTTGTTCCAAAGATAGATTTTTAAAAGAAACTTATTGTCTTTTCAATCAAGTAGAACATGCATGCAACTATCCTAACCTATGCAATTTATTCTATTCTATAAAGGAAAGAAAATCTAACTAAAATATCCTAATTATTGGTGCTAGAGAAGAGAATTTACCTCCGGAAGCCAGGTACTGACCGACCTCCCCACACTTAAGGCTTTGCACCGTCCTCGGTGCCATTTGTCAGGAACAGGGGTGGGCTGGTAGCAGTATCTCCACAGTCGGGGCCGTCATGGCTCCCTGTGCTGGTAAAAGAAGTGGAGTCTGGGGTGTCTGAGTCTCTGAAGCGTCCCTTGAGTAGCTCCTTGAGGTGTTTGAATCGGCGCTCGTTACGGCGCTCTCTCATCTTTGCTTTCTGTTCTTGCCGATCCAACCGTTCGATTATCTGCTGGAGCAATTTCTCAGTTGTAGATGCTTGTGGTGTTGAAGAAGGATTATCTTCAACTGGAGCAGTAGGAAGGCTTGTAGTGGCTGCTGAGAGTCTGAGGTATTTCCCGTTAGGGACATACTGATCATCCCGTGGAAGCATGGCTTTGGTGTCCCCAGCTCTGTAGGAGACTCCGGCTACTGAGACAAGATCTGAGACCAAGGCGGGGAAAGGTAAGTTGCCCGCAATTTGTACGTGTTCCATAGCATTCCGGATATGTCTTGAGAGATTCAGAGGTTGGTCTGTAAGGATGCACCATAGTAGAACAGCCATGTCCGCAGTGAAGGAGGACTCATGAGTGCTCGGAAAGACGTAATGGGACATGATCTGCGCCCATACGCGAGCCTCCAAGGTAAGTGCCGAAGCCAAGATTCCCTTAGGGCGGGTACGGTGGTATCCGTAGATCCAACGGCTGCCAAGTAATGCGATGACTCTGAGAACGGAGTCCCAGTCGAATTTGTATCTCTGGCGCTAAAGGGCGGCTTCTTGAAAAGTGTCCATTCCTGCTGGAATAGGGGGAAGACTCAGAGCTTGCTGAATGGCCTCTTCTGTGATGGGGACTTGCTTCTGCCGGACATAAACAGACTGCAGGGTTGGCATGTAGAAGTTGGAATAGAACTCAACTACCCAAGAAAGATTGACCTGCCTTGGCTGTCTCCATAGGAAATCCCATTGTCTTCGCTCAATTTGCGGCTCAACAAAGGTGACAATATTGGACGGGAGGATAAGAAGGTATTCATTGTTATAATTCCTTTCTGCCATGATAGGGAACATCTGCTCACAGTAGCGATTGGGAAATCGCGCAGTGTCCTTTGCTGGAAAGGCTTTCTCCTTTTCGTCAACTTTTATTATCCGCTTAACTCTTTTTGTTGAAGGCTTGACGGTGGTTGAAGAAGGCTCTGCCACCAATGCTCTTTTAGTTCCTCTTCCTGCTGGTGGTTTGGAAGTTGCTTTCTCCTTTCCTTTCTTGGTGGCCATCCTGAAAGAAGGGAAGAGAAAGAAAATTAAATTTAAAGAGATATACAGCAAGGAAGGAAAACGGAAAAGGGGGTGATGGATGCACATGAAGATATGCTGATATTATCACATGCTCGCGAGTACATGTGAGAAGCCAACTATAAAAAATAGCTAGTGCATGTAAAGACAAATGAATGCAAGGTGTTTATTGGCATGCTGGCAAAGGGCATGAGTAGCATAGACCAAGCAATACTTTGTAACAAACCATCACGTTTGTATTGATAATTAAATTCAATTAATAAAATAATAAGGAGAATTTGTGAAAAGAAAGCATTGAATAGTAGAGTAAAGTAATGTAGAAAAGTGCATAGGGCTATATAGGCTTTTTCACAAACACATGGCATGCATGGTAAGTAAGATATAAAAAGTATGAAATTGAACATGCAAGCAATCCCCTTAATAATAATAATAATTGTCAAATAAATTATAACAAGTCACAAGCATATAATGAGGGATAATGACTCAAAAAATTCCTAGCACCATGTAAAAAGGGAAAGAAGAAGATGAAAAAAAAATTGAAAAGAAAAAAAAAGAAAAAGAAAATAAAAATGTATATAAAATAATAAGAATGATGGAAAAGAAAAGAAGGAAGAAGGTAAAACCTTGTTGATGGTGGTGAGAGAGATAGAGAGTGAAAAGTGGGATATAAGGGGGAAGGGGGAAGGAAGAAATAAGGAGGGAAAAGAAAAATTAGGATTTGGGGGAGAGGAAGATAAGATATGTGGCAATTTTAGGTTGAGTTGTGCGGCGCTTGCGATGCGGCCGCGTGGGGCATGCGTTCGCGTGGGTGCGCGTCAGGTAAGGGGACGCGATCGCGTCGGTCACGCGGTCGCGTGACCCATGTTACGCTGCTGGCGCGAGTGCAGCTTCGCTCCAGCACAACTCTCTGTTCGATTTATTTTAATTGCCAAAATTGGGTGACGCGGCCGCGTGGGTCACGCGATCGCATGGGTGTGCGTTATAAAATGGGTGACGCGGCCGCGTCGGCAACGCGGTCGTGTGAAAAGGATTGTGCTTCCAGCGCCAATCCAGCGCTACTCTTGCACAATATTTCAGTGTGCACCCTTCTACGTCGAAAATTCAGGGCATGCGGCCACGTGGGGCACACGGTCGCGTGGGAGGCCATGATTCCTATGCGACGCGAACGCGTCAGGGACGCGGTCGCGTGGGTCGATTTGTGCCATTGGCACGCCTCCAGCCACGCTCCAGCCGAACTCTCTGTTCGTTTATTTGTTTTCTCCACCCCCTTTTGCGACGCGGACGCGTCGCTGATGCGATCGCGTTGCGTGGCAAAAATTTTTTTTTTTGAAAAGAAATATAAAGACATGAAATGAAAATGCACGAAAGTACTAATAAAGAGAAGAGTTATTGAATAGAAAAAACAAAGAAAAGAACGATCATACCACGGTGGGTTGTCTCCCACCAAGCACTTTGCTTTAACGTCCGTAAGTTGGACGCTCCACTAGTTCAATCGGCTGTTATGTGGGGATCTTCCAGGCGGAAGATCTCAAGCTCCTTATTTTTCTGCACCTTTTCACCATGGTACAGCTTCAGGCGTTGTCCGTTAACTTTAATAAGTTCAGAGCTTGAAGGATGGCTTAGGTGATAAACTCCGTACGGTTCAGCCTTCTCTACTCTGTATGGACCTTCCCATTTTGATCTCAACTTACTGGGCATGAGCCTTAGTCGAGATTTGTAAAGGAGGACAAAATCTTCAAGTTGGAACTCTTTCTTCTTGATGTTTTGATCATGCACAGCTTTCATCTTTTCCTTGTAAATTCTGGAGTTCTCATAAGCTTCTAGGCGAAGGTTCTCCAGTTCTTGCAGTTGCAATTTCCTTTCAGCTCTAGCGTTCTCAATTCCCATGTTGCACTCCTTAACTGCCCAGAAGGCTCTGTGTTCTATTTCAACTGGGAGATGACAAGCCTTTCCGTAAACTAAGCGGAAGGGGCTCATCCCAATGGGTGTCTTGTATGCTGTTCTATATGCCCACAGTGCATCTTGTAGCCTGGTGCTCCAGTCTTTTCTATGAGGCTTTACTATCTTTTGCAAGATACGCTTAATTTCTCTGTTCGACACCTCGGCTTGCCCATTAGTTTGGGGATGGTGAGCGGTTGCAACTTTATGGATTATCCCATGCTTCTTCATCAATCCTGTTAGTCTCCTGTTACAAAAATGGGTGCCTTGATCGCTCACGATCGCTCGTGGTGATCCAAAGAGACATATAATATAGTTTCTCACAAAGGAAACAACAGTGTTAGCATCATCAGTGCGGGTAGGAATTGCTTCCACCCATTTAGAAACATAATCCACAGCTAACAATATATAAAAATATCCATTAGAATTTGGAAATGGACCCATGAAGTCAATGCCTCAAACATAAAAAATTTCACAGAAGAGCATATATTGTTGAGGCATCTCATCCCTCCTGGATATATTACCAAATTTCTAGCATGGGGGGCAAGATTTACAAAACTCAGCAGCGTCTCTAAAAAGAGTAGGCCACCAGAATCCGCAGTCTAAGATCTTTCTAGCTGTTCTTTGAGGGCCAAAATGTCCTCCACTTTCAGATGAGTGACAGGCCTCTAAAATGGACTGGAATTCTGATTGAGGCACACAACGTCTAATTATCTGGTCAGCACCACATCTCCATAAATATGGGTCATCCCATATATAATATTTAGACTCGCTTTTCAGCTTGTCTCTTTGATGTTTAGAAAAATGTGGAGGAAATGTGCGGCTAACTAAATAATTAGCAACAGGTGCATACCAAGGGATTACCTCAGATACTGCTTGCAGGTTGTCAAAAGGAAAATTATCATCTATAGGAGTAGAATCATCCTTAATATGTTCAAGGCGACTCAAGTGGTCTGCTACTAAATTCTGATTACCACTCCTATCCTTTATTTCTAAATCAAATTCTTGTAACAGCAGTATCCAACGTATAAGTCTTGGTTTGGATTCCTTTTTAGCTAATAGATACTTTAGAGCTACGTGGTCTGAATACACTACTACTCTAGTACCGAGTAAATAAGCTCGGAATTTATCCAGAGCAAAAACAATAGCAAGAAGCTCTTTCTCAGTAGTAGTATAATTGGACTGGGCAGTGTCTAAAGTCTTAGACGCATAGGCAATAACAAAAGGATCCTTACCTTCACGCTGAGGCAGCGCTGCTCCTACTGCATGGTTGGAAGCATCGCACATGATTTCAAACGGCTGACTCCAGTCTGGTCCTCTCATAATTGGGGCTTGAGTTAGAGCAGTCTTCAGCTTATCAAACGCTTGTTTGCAATCCTCACTGAACTCGAACTTAATATCCTTCTGCAGTAATCTGGATAAGGGAAGTGCCACCTTACTAAAGTCCTTAATAAATCTCCTGTAGAAACCTGAATGGCCAAGGAACGAACGGACTTCCCTCACAGAAGAGGGGTAAGGTAAACTATAAATAACATTCACCTTTGCTGGGTCTACAGAAATGCCATTATTAGATACCACATGTCCTAATACAATCCCTTGTTTTACCATAAAGTGGCATTTTTCGAAATTCAATACAAGGTTTGTATTAACACATCTATCTAATACTCGAGATAAACCATCTAAGCAAAGGCTAAAAGAATCACCATAAATGCTAAAATCGTCCATAAAAACTTCCATACAGTCCTCAATAAGATTAGAGAAAAGACTCATCATGCACCTTTGGAAGGTAGCTGGTGCATTGCACAAGCCAAAGGGCATTCTCTTATAAGCATAAGTCCCAAAAGGACATGTAAAAGTAGTCTTTTCCTGATCCTCAGGAGCTATATGAATCTGCCAAATTCCACCCAATTGCCTTCTTATGCTTCCTCAGTACATCAAGTAACTGCTCTTCTTGTTGAGAAGTCAGTTCCCTTGCAATAATAACCGGAAGCTTTTGCTCATCCTCAAGATAAGCATATTTGAGATGTGGAGGGAGAGATTTCAATTTTAACTTTTGATCATGGGCGGGCTCTGGATTATCTGGGGCTTGTGAAAATGGCGAAGTGCTCCCATTGTCAGTTAAGAGGGTCTCCACACTTGGACCTTGTCCAGTGTGCCTCTCTTCAAACTCTTCCTCTTGAATTTCAGCCACACTTTCGTCTATGACATCACACTGGAAGATAGAACAATCTTCTAGGGAATTGTCAATAACTCCATTCAGATTGAAGATTACTATGCGGCCATCTATTTCAAAGGAGTATGTTCCTGAAAAAGCATCCAATTTGAATTTTGATGTCTTCAGGAATGGTCTTCCAAGTAGGATTGATGATGGCTTATCTGAATCATTGTGGGGCATCTCCAAGATATAAAAATCAGTGGGAAATGTGAGCCCTTTAATGTTCACTAAAACATCTTCAGCAACTCCAGCCACTGTAATAATGCTTTTATCTGCTAACACAAAACGAGCTGCCGACCTTTTTAAGGGAGGGAGCCTTAAAACATCATATATAGACAAAGGCATTATACTGACACATGCTCCTAAATCGCACATGCAATCATAAATTACTACACCACCAATAGTACAACTAACTATGCAAGGACCTGGATCACTACATTTTTCAGGTAATCCTCCCATTAAAGCAGATATAGAACTACCTAAAGGAATAGTTTCTAATTCATTAATTTTGTCTTTATGGATACATAAGTCTTTTAGAAACTTTGCATATTTAGGTACCTGCTGAATAACATCAAAAAGGGGAATAGTTACCTCAACCTTTTTGAATATCTCTACCATCTTAGGATCGGGTTCCAGCTGCTTCCTGGGCTTCCTTGCAAGTTGAGGAAATGGAATGGGAGTGGTGTTTTCTGTGGTGCCTGCGCTTTTTGGTGCTTCCTCCTGTGGTTGAGCTATCTCTTCTTCAGCTATGTCCTGTATATCCTCTTCCTCTTCAACATCTTCGATTTCTACCACCTCTTCAGCTGAGGCGTATTCTGGTGAGCTTGGTTCCTCCTGAATCCTCTCCTGCAGTGTGGTTCTGGACCTCAGGGTGATAGCGTTAATGCCTCCCTTTGGATTGGGTAATGGTTGAGAGGGGATTCCAGTGGTGCTTGAAGGTTGGTTACTGGAATTTTGTGCTGATCCAAGCTGTGTCATAAAAGCTTGCATAGTAGAGGTGAAACCATTCATACTGGCATTAATACTATTCATGATGTTACTTTCCATGGCCTGTTGTCTTTTCTCAAAAGATTGCAGTAGGTCTTCAGTAGAAGGTGAAGAAGAATGGGTAAATTGAGAGGTTTGCTGCTGATTGTTCTGTGGTCCTTGGTTCTGCCTCAGGTGAGGTGCTCTGTAAGGTTGATTTTGCTGCCTGTTATTGTTATTATTCCACCTCTGATTTCCCTGATTATCTCTACCTCCTCTGTTATTGTTGTCCCTCCAATTCTGGTTTGAATTGTCCTGCCATCCATGGTTATTATTTCCACCTTGATTGTACCCTTGGTTGGGGCGGTCATAGAAGTTGTGAGTGGATGCCACCATGTTGTCTTCTTGTTGGAGCTGCGGGCATTCATCAATGTAATGGCTATAATCAGCACAGATTTCGCAAATTCTTTGTGGGACTAGTTGTTGGTTTTGCTGTGGTGGAGGTTGAGCTTGCTGAGCTTGTTGATTCAACTGTATTTGCTTCAGCAAGTTGGTCATTTCACAGATGCTTTGAGTTAGAGCAGCAGTCTCTCTGCTAGAAGATACTTCTGCAACAGCTTTTGAACGGCCTTGCTTTTGTCTATGGTTCCTAGTGGATTTAGCTAAATCACTGATCAATTGCCAAGCTTCATCATTGGTCTTGTACTTCTTCATAGACCCATTGCTGGCACTTTCCAGTAAGGTCTTATCTTGGGGCCTCATACCCTGTGTAATATAGCTGAGTAGCACGATCTTGTCAATCATGTGGTGGGGGCATGCTTCCAGAAGATTATTGAAGCGCTCCCAGTATTCAAAGAGAGTCTCATTGTCATCCTGAACAATTGTGGAGATATCCTTCCTTAGCTTATCAGTAACTTCAGATGGAAAGAATTTTTCCAGAAACTCCTTTCTGAGTGTATCCCAGTTGGATACATTTGCTAGAGGTTGAGTGTAGTACCACTCTCTTGCTTTTCCCTCAAGAGAAAACGGAAAAGCTTTTAGCAGAATTGAAGTTTCATCAATGCCGTCACGCCTGACAGTAGAACAGGCTACCTGGAAATCTCTCAAGTGCTTGATAGGCTCTTGAGCAGGTAGGCCATGAAACTTGGGCATCAAATTTAGCAGTGCGGACTTTATTTCAAAATCTGTAGCTACCGCCGGATGATGCGCTTGAAACGGTTGCATTGTAAAATCATGGGCTCCTTCCTCCTGGATGGTAACTCTCCTAGCTGCCATGTTTTCTGCGCGTAAAACAACCGAATCAGTAGAACGGGGGCTGGTTTCTTCCTCAGATTCACTTTCAGATCTGCTCTCAGAGCGGGCTAACCGACGCTGTTCTCGCCTTATTTGTGAAATTGTCCTTTCAATTTCAGGATCGAATATTAGCAAGTGCGGATCAGGAAGTGAACGCGTCATTTGACGGAAGAAACATGCAGCTCATAGTAGCAAAATAAAATGAAATGCAAATAAATAAATTCTAATTAATAAAATTAGCACTCTATTGCAACTCCCCGGCAACGACGCCAAAAATTGATGGGACGCAGAAGCTGGTGAATTAAAAATTATTAAAATGGTTACGTTGCAAGTATAGTTCTTAACTCACCGAAAATCTTCCTATCAATTTAGAAATATGTCACAGAGAGTTAAATTAAAAATTACTGGGAGTTTTAAGTCCCAGGTCGTCTCCCAACGAGTTGCAGGAAAGTGTGCTATCTTATTAATCAGATGTTCCAAGAAGTTGAGCTAAGTAAATTGGAATGTAAATTGAGGAAACTTAAATAATATGAATAAAAGCCTTGACTGGGAGTTGATTGGTTGGAATTTTTACTATTGATGGAGTGATTGTGAGATTAATTTATAATAAATGGTTGTCTATTTGGTTATCCTTTACTAGGTAAGGGAAAGTCAAACAAGTTGGAATGCCAGATCTGTTCACAAGTTGCAACCCACTTAGTTTAAAGGGATTGACGTTGGTGACAGGATAGCAATCTAACATTTAACCCAATTACAAATTTTCCCTTCAATCCTTCCAGATCAAGAGTTCCTTTTAATCAACTCCCCATCAAGTAAAGGAACTACTCATACATTGTAAATAATAAATCCATAGCATATAAAAGGGAATTAAAAGAGGACATGATTATTGGAATTGAAATTGAATTAAAAAGAAATAATCCTTGCATTAAATAATCATAAAAGTATCTGAATAACAAAATTGAACGAGGCAAAGAACATGGAAGAATGAAACCAAGTTAAGAAAACAAACTAGAATGATGAAGTCTTGATGAAGAAATAACTCTTCTCAATGTTCCAATGCTAAGACCAATTGAAAATTAAAATTCTAAAACCTAGAGAGAGAAAAAACCTAAGAGAGTAAAAAAACTAGATCTAAAACTGTCTCTGAATGTATATGTTATTTGTTTCTTCATGATCTCTGACTCTAGTCTGCTGTTCCGGGCCGAAAACTGGGTCGAAATAGGGCCCAAAATCGCCCCCAACGAATTCTGCAGATTATGCAGATCGCACATGTCACGCGATCGCATCATCCATGCGGACGCGTCATTCGCGCTTTTCCTCGCCACGCGTTCGCGTCGTCCACGCTACCGCGTCGCCAGAACTTTTCCAATTCACGCGGCCGCGTGAGCCATGCGACCGCGTCACTTCTCGCTGGTTATCTCCTCAAATTCTTGTATTCCTTCCATTTTTGCTAGCTTCCTTTCCAATCTCCAACTCATTTATGCCCTGTAAAGTCTGAAACACTCAACACACAGATCACGGCATCGAATGGAATAAAGGAGAATTAAAAATAGATAATTAAAGTCTCTAGGAAGCAGTTTTCAAACATGTAATAAATTCAAGAAGGAAATCTAAATGCATGCTAATTTAATGAATAAGTGGGTAAGGATCATGATAAAACCACACAATTAAACACAATATAAATCATAAAATAGTGGTTTATCAACGACCCAGTGCACTTGCTGGTTAGTTGTGCGAAGTTGTGACAAAGAACTAAAATTATGAACGTGCGCATGAATTTTTTAGCGCCGTTACCAAGGAATGAACGATCACGATTTTGCATACCAGACAACTAACGGATTATCTTGTTGCTTAGATTAGGTATTTGCCGTTAATTTTTTTTGAGTCTTTTAATTTTCTTTTTGTTAAAAAAAAATAAAAAAATAAAAACTTTTTCAAAAACCTTTTCTTTTCTTTATTAATCTTGATCTTTTGTTTGAGTCTTTGTTCTTGTCTTGTTTGAGTCTTTTTCGAATTTATTGAGTCATTTTCAAACAAATAATTTTCAAAAATAGTGTCTTTTGTTTGAGTCTTGTGTCAATCTTTAAGTTTGGTGTCTTCTTGTGTTCTTTCTTTTGAAATTTTCGAAATTTGTGTCTTTGGTTCTCAAAATTTTTAAGTTTGGTGTCCTTTACATGTTCTTGTTTTCTTTTAATTCTTTGAGTTTTGTTCTTGGTGTTTTTCTTAATCTTCAATGTGTTGTTATTTTTCTTCTTGTTTTGATCTTAAAATTTTTAAGTTTGGTGTCTCTTTGTGTTTTTCTTTGCAATTTTCGAATTTTAGGTGTCTTAGATCTAAAAATTTTAAGTTTGGTGTCTTTTTGTTGTTTTTCTCTTTCTTCATTAAATTCAAAAATCAAAAAAATAAAATATCTTTTCTTATCTTTATCTCAATTTTCGAAAATTACAACAAATTTTTCAAATTTTAATTTCAAAATCATTATCTTATCTTATCTTAGTTTTAAATTTCAAATTCAAATCTTTTCAAAAATCATATCTTTTTCAAATTACTATCTTATCTTTCTATCTTTCTTCAAAAATTCAAAAATCTTATCTCATCTTATTTCAAATTCAAAATTTAAAATTTAAAATTCAAAATTCAAATTTCAAAATCAAATCTTTTTCGAAAATCAAATTTCAAATCTTATCTTTTTCAAATCTTTTCAAATTCTTATATTATCTTTTCTAATTTCAAATTTTAAATTCAAATCTTTTTCAAATCTTCTATCCTAACTTATCTTCAAATCTTTCTTAATTAGTTACTTGTTTTCTCTCTCTTATTTTTCAAAACTTTCAAACTAATTCTTTTCTATTGTAATTTTCGAAAATATCTTCTCTCTTTCTCTCTCTTCTTTTTCGAAAATTCATCATTTAATTTTCAAATCTTTTTAGTTAATTAATTTTGTTTTCGAATTTAATTAATAAATAAAAATAAAAACAAAAATATTTTCTCTTCTTACTTCTAATTTTCGAATTTCTATCCTTCACACTTTTCGAATTCTTCTTCACTCTTCTCTATCTTCATTCTTCTTTTCTTTCTTCTTCACATCTCACAGGGAGTCCTCTATTCTTGAACATAAAGCTCACATTCTTCTTCTTTTTTGTCTTTTTTTCTTGTTTATGACCAGGAACAGAGATAAAGAACCTCTCTTTAATCCTGACCCTGAACCTGAGAAAACTCTAAGGAGACGTTTACAAAAAGCTAAAGCACAACACTCCGGAAGAAACCTCTCAAAAAATTTTGACAAGAAGCTGAAGACATGGCAGACAATGCTAATAATGAAGGAGATGCAAGAAAGGTTCTTGGTGACTACACCACACCCACCTCTGATTTCTATGGAAGAAGTATCTCCATACCTTCCATTAGAGCTAACTTTGAGCTTAAGCCACAGTTAGTCTCTCTTATGCAACAGAATTGCAAGTTCCATGGACATCCACTAGAAGATCCACACCAATTCCTATTGGAATTCTTGCAAATTTGTGACACTATTAAGACCAATGGAGTGGATCCTGAGGTCTACAGACTTATGCTCTTTTCCTTTGCTGTTAAAGATAAAGCTAAAATATGGTTGAATTCTCAACCTAAAGAAAGCTTAGACTCTTAAAAGTTGGTCAATGCTTTCTTGGCCAAGTTCTTTCCTCCTCAGAAGATGAGAAAAATCAGAGTGGAAGTTCAAACGTTCAGAGAAAGAGAAGGTGAATCCCTCTATGAAGCTTGGGAAAGATACAAGAAACTGATCAGGATATGCCCTTCTGACATGCTCTCAGAATGGTCTATCTTAGGCATCTTCTATGTTGGCTTGTCTGAGATGTCTAAAATATCATTGGACAGCTCTGTAGGTGGATCACTCCACTTGAAGAAAATACCTGCAGAAGCAAGAGAACTCATTGAGATGGTTGCAAACAACCAATTCATGTACACCTCTGAGAGAAATCCTGTGAACAATAGGGTCCCTCAGAAGAAAAGAGTTATTGAAGTTGACACTCTGAATGTCATCTTGGCTCAGAACAAGATCTTGACCCAGCAGGTCAATATGATCTCTCAGCATTTGACTGGAATGCAAGCTGCAACTGACAGCGCTCAAGAAGCTTCCTTTGAAGTAGAAGCTTATGATCCTGACCAACCCGTGATGGAGGAGGTGAATTACATGGGAGAACCCTATGGAAACACCTACAACTCCTCATGGAGGAACCATCCTAACCTCTCATGGAAGGATCAATAGAAGCCTCAGCAAGGCTTCAATAATAATCAAGGTGGAAGAGCCCAGAATAGGTTCAACAACAGACCACCATTCCCATCTTCTCAAGGGAATATAGAGACTCCTAAGCAAAGCCTTTCTGACTTGGTAACTATATTCTCCAACCTCTCTAAGACCACTCATAGTTTCATAACTGAAACAAGGTCCTCTATAAAAAATTTGGAGGTACAAGTTGGTCAACTGAGCAAGAAAATCCCTGAGACTCCTCCTGATACTCTTCCTAGTCACACAGAGAAGAGTGCAAGGCCATCACTACAAAGGATGAGGCCAAATCTGGAAAAACTGGGATGGCATTGAATGCCAGTGAGTAATACCTCACTAGGCGTTCAACGCCCAAACAGGCATCAAAGTTGGCATTGAACGCCAGTGAGAAAGCCCTCACTGGGCATTCAACGCCCAAACTGGTAGGGACTCTGGCGTTGAACTCCAGGAAGGAGGTCCCTCCTGGGCATTCAACGCCCATCTTGGCAAAGAAACTAGCATTGAACGCCAGTAAAGGGATGCATGATGGGCGTTCAACGCCCAAAGAACCACCAGAACTGGCGTTGAATGCCAGTAAAGGCTTGCCTACTGAGTGTTCGGCTCTCACTAAAGAAATTCCTATCCAAGAATTAAAGGAAGCCAAGGCTCATGTAGAGACCATAGAGGTTCCCTTACATGCACTCCTGCAGTGCACATGAGTTCTGATGAATACTCATCCTCTGATGAGGATGAGGACACTAGGGAAGAGCAAGTTGCTCGGTACCTAGGAGCTCTCATAAAGCTAAATGCCAAGCTATTTGGTACAAAGCCCTTGGAGGAAGAACCTCCAGTGCTTACCAAAGACCTCAATACTTTGGTACAGTAGAAGCAACCTCAGAAGCTTCCGGATCCCGGATGCTTCTTAATTCCTTGTACCGTAGGCACCATGACCTTTAAGAAGGCTCTATGTGACCTAGGGTCAAGTATAAACCTCATGCCACTCTCTATAATGGAGAAGTTGGGAATCTTTGAGGTACAAGCTGTAAATCTCTCACTAGAGATGGCAAACAAATCAATGAAAAAAGCATATGGCTTAGTAGAGGATGTACAGGTAAAGGTTGAATACCTGTACATCCCTGCAAACTTCATAATCTTAGATACTGAGGAAGATGAGGATGAATCCATCATCCTTGGAAGACCTTTTCTAGCTATTGCCAATGCTATCATTGATGTAGCTAAGGGAGAACTGATTCTACAACTAGGGAGGATCACATCTTGTTCAAGATGCCTCACCCCAACTCTCCTTCTGAAAAAAGAGAGATAATTGTGCAGCACTTAGTGTTCCAACCATCTCTTTCAGTGCAGAGCTTTACTAGAGGGACAAGAAAGTCCCCATTAAAGGCCTCTCACATGGCATGAGAGTTGTCTTCACCAAAAAACCAGTCCTACCACATACAGTGAGTCGTGTCCTATCTCTAGAGCATGTGGAGCTCATTCATGAGAAGACAGGAAGAAAGTTTACTGTAAGAGGCAAAATTCTGAGCCCATATCATTCTCTATAAGGAGCTAACCGTCAAGCTAGTGACGTTAAAGAAGCGCTTGTTGGGAAGCAACCCAACCTTATTTAGTTATTTCTATTTCCTCTAATTTCTTAAGTTTGTTTTTCTTTATGTTATTTCTTTAGGTTCATGATCATGTGAAGCAGTCAGAACAGAGACAGAAAGGTTCTGCAATCAAAATAGAACACTCTGGATGGAGTGCCCTGCTGGTGTTGAACGCCCCCCAGGGAGCACTGGCTGGGCGTTCAATGCCCGAATTGGCAGTCTTGCTAGCGTTGAACGCCAGCCAGAGGCAGAGCTGGGGCGTTCAACGCCCCAATTGGCAACAGAGCTAGTGTTGAACGCCAACCAGGGGTAGAGCCAGGGCGTTCAACACCCAAATTGGCAGACCTGCTAGCGTTGAACGCCAGCCAGAGGCAGACCCTGGGCGTTCAAATGCCCATGCAGAGGGCAGGGATTCTGAATGCCCTAGCCTCTCAGGACCAGTGGGTCCCACAGCATCTTTACCTACCTCACTTCTTCCCCCTTCTTTTTCATATTTCCCCATACACTCTTCCCTATAAACCCTAACCCAATCACATCCATATTACTTCCCCAAAACCATCATAACTCCCACCAACCCCCACCCACTTCAAAATCAAATTTCCCTCCCATTTATCCACCCATGACCGAACCCTAACCTAGCCCACTCCCATAAATACCCCTCATTCTAGCCTTTCATATACACACCTTTCATACACATCAAAGCCCCCTTGGCTGAATTGCTTTCTCCCTCCTTCTTCTTCTATTTTCTTCTTCTTCTACTCCATTCTTCTCTTTTATTTATTTTTTTCTCGAGGACGAGCAAAGCTTTTAAGTTTGGTGTGGGAAAAGCGTTGCTTTTTGCTTTTCATTACCACTTATGGCACCCAAGGTTGGAGAACCCTCTAGAAAGAGAAAAGAAAAGGTCGTAGCCGCCACCTTTGAATCTTGGGAGATGGAGAGATTCATCATCGAAGCCCACCAAGACCACTTCTACGAAGCAGTGGCAGGGAAGAAGGTAATTCCTGAGGTCGCTTTTAGGCTTAATAAGAATGAGTATCCGGAAATCCAAAGAAAGATCCGGAGAAGAGGTTGGGAAGTCCTAACTAATCCCATCTAAGAGGTTGGAATCTTAATGGTGCAAGAGTTCTATGCTAATGCATGGGTCATGAAAAACCATGACATTAGTATGAACCCAAATCCCAAGAATTGGAGTACCATGGTCCGAGGGGGAATCTTGGACTTTAGTCCGAAAAGTGTGAGGTTGGCGTCCAACTCGCCTTTGATGCAAGGAGACCCACATCCTTACATTAGAAGAGTCAACTTTGATTAGAGACTGGATCAAGTGCTCTCAAACATCTGTGTGGAAGGAGCACAGTTAAAAAGGGACTCCCAAGGCAAGCCCATTCAACAAAGAAAGCTTGACCTCAAGCCCTTAGCTAGAGGATGGTTGGAATTCATCCAATGCTCTATCATCCCTACTACCAATCGCTCAGAAGTGACCATTGACAGAGCCATCATAATTCATTGCTTCATGATTGGGAGTAAGGTGGAAGTACATGAGGTGATACCTCAAGAATCGTACAAGATAGCTGAAAAGCCTTCCACCAAAGCAAGGTTATCTTTTCCTCATCTCATTTGTCACCTATGAAATTCAGCTGGAATTGTCGTAGAGGGAGACATCTTCATTGAGGAGGACAAGTGTAAGAACCAGAGTTTTCACGTAAAATCGTTTTAATAAAATAATAATTCTTAAGTGCCCGGAGTAGATTCAAAATTTAGAAGTTTTAATTTGAAAATTTAAAGGTAAAATTTAATTTCAGTGAATTTTTCTGAGTTGGAAAATGTATCTTTTTCGAAAGGTTTTTGTAAAAATACGCCCTGGCGCTTAAGCCGGCAGTACCGGCTCTAGTCTGTCTGATACTGTGTATTGAGAAAAATAAGATTTTGAAAATTGATTTATTGTTTTGAAAGGATAAAAATAATTTAGAATTGAAAACCGGGCACTAATCTTAAAGGTTTTGGCCCAAAGTGGGCCAAATGGACCAAAAATACTTAGCGGGTTGGACTGGGCCCAAGTCCAACATATAAGTGCCCTAACTAAGAGGCATTCAGCCTCATTTTCAGAAAAGAAAGAGAGAGGGACGGTGAGAAGAGAGAAGAGAAGGGGTTTAGAGTTTTACTGTTCACCTAAACCTTGTTTTGATCATAACTTGAGCTACGGAGCTCCGATTGACGAGCCGTTTGCAGCCACGCGAAGCTCTCGATGAGCTCTTTGTTTCTATTTAGGTTTTTCTGGTAATATTTTGAAACTCAATCTCCAGTTTTCATCCTAAATAGTTCTTTGTTTTTGGTTCTATTTCTTGAGTAGATTTTGTGATTTTGTTTGTTTAGGGGTGATCTAGCATTGAAATATTGTTGAGTTTTACCCTTAATCTCATTTGGTAAGGTAAAGTTTTACTAAATCCTTGTGTTTAGTTGTTTTTGTAAACCATAGGTTTGATATTTGTATGTTATGTGATGTTAGATTGAGTTTTGGTGTTTGTTGGAGTTGGTTAAGGCTTTGGATCGAGCTTGGTGGCTTCGTTTTGGTGTTTGGCGCGTTTGGGAATCGGCCAAGGTATGGTTTCAGCTTCCTTTATGTAATATGTAATGTTTCTGGAAACTTAGGCTAGTGGACAATAAGATAAGATTGAATGATGTTGGTGTATGCCTAATTATTTATGAAATTATGTTGTATAATGAAGAAGATTATAGGAAATGTTGGAATGTATAATATATGTTTATAATGCTTGTTGAAGGATATTGATGATTATGATGTGTGATGACTATTATGATGATGATGGGTGGTAAGTGAAGTATTTATATATGTGGAATTATTGATGTGTGATGTTGTTGTGAAATGTTTGGGAGTTTAATGATTTGATGATGAATGTTGAGAATTATTATGGTTGTTGAGAGTTGTTGGTACTGTTGATGATAGATGATGAATCATGAAAATGTTATTGATGAATGAGGAGAATTAGGAGTTTTTATGATGATTTTAGATGTTGAAGAATAATGATTTTGATGGTTGGAATAGTGTAAATAGGAGGTTGATGACTTGCATCATTTACTCTTTTTTCTTGCATAAAGAGGACCATAAAAGAGCATAAATCTCATTTGATCAGTACAATTCATGCATTATTTGATAGATATTATGGTACACTACTTTGAGATGAGTTGTGCTGAATTTCAGGTGAAAAAGGCATCAAAAATGGGAAAAAGCAACAAAGAAGCTGGGCGTGTGAAACTGGCGTGTCACTTGGAACAAACGCCACAAAAATGCACTGGCGTGGCACGCCAGGAGCTGGGCGTGGCACGCCAGGAACTGGGCGTGGCACGCTAGTACAAAGTTACAGAGAGCAACAATGGAGGACACAAAAGGGGTGTGGCATGCCATGTTGGGCGTGGCACGCCTAACCCATCAGCCACTATGGGCGTGCCACTTGAGCCAAGGGGCGTGGCACGCCAACTCATCACTCCAGGGGGAACTTTCACTATGGCGTGCCACTTGGTATCGAAGGCGTGGCACGCCAACTCCAAAAAGTCACTTGGGCGTGCCACTTGAGGATCCAGGCGTGGCACGCCAAGCTTGAAGAGTCCACAAATGTATGGGCGTGCCACTTGAACAGCATGGCGTGGCATGCTAGTGCAAAAATTCAAAGAAGGGGCTGAAGGCAATTGAAGACTGGGCATGCCACTTGAAGTTGAAGGCGTGGCAAGCCAGGCTCTAAATCTCACTTAGGCGTGCCACTTGAGTGACCAGGTGTAGCACGCCAATGCACAAAGAGGCCAAAGCAAGGGCTGGGCGTGCCACTTGATGTCGAAGGCATTGCACGCCAACCCAAGAATTTCACTATGGCGTGCCACTTGAGTACTGGGCGTGGCACACCAGCTACTAGAACCAAGACAAAATTATGGGCATGGCACACCAGCCTCTAGGCGTGGCACGCTGGTATAAGTTTCCAGAGAGGGTGAAGGAGGCCAAATACATGGGGCATGCCACTTGGTGTTGAAGGCGTGGCACGCCATCCACTATTTCTCACTTGGGCATGCCACTTGAATCTCAGGCATGGCACGCCAGTGTCATTCAGAGAGCAAAAGAACCATTGGGGCGTGCCACTTGACTTCGTGGCGTGGCACGCCAAACAGAGGAGCCACTTGTTCACAAAAGGGTGTGGCACGCCAGACCCTGGGCATGCCACGCTAGTTCAATTTCAGGTAATTTATGGCTAAAATTGAGGGACTTGAGCAAAAATCAGATTCAGAGGTTGAAGAAGGACTGCAGATTCTGTTGAATTCTGACCTCCCTGCACTCAAAGTGGATTTTTTGGAGTTACAGAAGTCCAAATGGCACGCTCTCAATTGCGTTAGAAAGTAGACATCCAGGGCTTTCCAGCAATATATAATAGTCCATACTTTTCCCGAGTTTAGATGATGCAAACTGGCGTTCAACGCCAGCTTTCTGCCTTATTCTGGAGTTAAACACCAGAAACAGGTTGCAAAGCAGAGTTAAATGCCAGAAACAAGTTACAAACTAGTGTTTAACTCCAAGGAAGACCTCTACATGTGAAAGCTTCAATGCTCAGTCCAAGCACACAACAAGTGGGCCCGGAAGTGGATTTCTGCATCATTTACTCATTTCTGTAAACCCTAGTAATTTGTTTAGTATAAATAGGACTTTTTACTATTGTATTTACATCTTTGATCCGATCTTTGATTAGTTTTATGCTATCTTAGACCTTTGGGGGGGCTGGCCATTCGGCCATGCCTGGACCTTCATCACTTATGTATTTTCAACGGTAGAGTTTCTACACACCATAGATTAAGGTGTAGAGCTCTACTGTTCCTCATGAATTAATGCAAAGTACTATTGTTTTCCTATTCAATTCACGCCCATTTCTTCTCTAAGATATTCATTCGCACACAAGAGCATGATGAATGTGATGATTATGTGACGCTCATCATCATTCTCACCTATGAATGCGTGCCTGACAAACACTTCCGTTCTACATGTAAACAAGCTTGAATGCGTATCTCTTAGCCTTCTGATCGTGAGATCAGAGTCTTTATGGTATAGGCTAGAATTATTGGCGGCCATTCTTGAGATCCGGAAAGTCTAAACCTTGTCTGTGGTATTCCGAGTAGGATCTGGGAAGATATGGCTGTGACGAGCTTCAAACTCGCGAGTGCTGGGCGTAGTGACAGACACAAAAGGATTACTGAATCCTATTCCAGTATGATCGAAAACCGACAGATGATTAGCCGTGCGGTGACAGTGCATTTTGGACCATTTTTACTGAGAGGACGGGATGTAGCCATTGACAACGGTGATGCCCTACATAAAGCTTGCCATGGAAAGGAGTAGGAATGATTGGATGAAGACAGCAAGAAAGCATAGGTTCAGGAGGAACAAAAGCATCTCTATACGCTTATCTGAAATTCTCACCAATGAATTACATAAGTATTTCTATCCTATTTTATATTTTAATTATCTTTTAATTATTAAATCTCCATAACCAATTGAATCCGCCTGACTGAGATTTTCAAGGTGACCATAGCTTGCTTCAAGCCGACAATCTCCATGGGATCGACCCTTACTCACGTAAGGTTTATTACTTGGACGACCCAGTGCACTTGCTGGTTAGTTGTGCGAAGTTGTGACAAAGAACTAAAATTATGAACGTGCGTATTAAGTTTTTGACGCCGTTACCAAGGAATGAACGATCACGATTTTCCCACACCACACGCCAAGCCAGAATTGAGGGAGCACGTGACACGCCACTGAAGCGCCAATCACACGCCAGCTAGGAAGTCATGCTTAGTGAGTTTCTTTTCCCTCCAAAATGTAATTTTCCTTTTTCACTTTTGTAATTCTTTTATTTTTACTAGGAGTAGTATAAATACCCCCAAGAAGTACTGAAGAGGGGGTTAAGCAGTTAGAGATAGGAGTTTTAGATTCACTTTTACACTTCATCATCTTCTTTACTTTTGAGTACTTTTCTTTGAGTTATGAGTAGCTAAATTCCCTCTCATTGAGAGAGGAAGCTCTGTTGTACTTGATGGATTGATGATAGTGAAATTCTTCTTCTCTTCATCTTCTCTTTGATTTTCTAGAAGGAATTTCGTTCTTAATGCTTAGTGTTCAATTATCTTGGAAAAGAGATTGAATGCAAAATGGGTTTCATGGGAACCTTGGGAAAGGAAACATGAAACCATGCTTGAAATCCCTTCCCACAATTGAGTAGGATCTGGGTTTTGGTGTTTGGATATGGTGACATATAATCCTCCCTCTACTTGGACCTATGATAATGTGTGGTATAATCAGGGACCAAGCATATCTCTCTTCATGAACAATTAGACCAAGGAATTGGCTATTGCTCAAGATCTGAGAGATTGAGCCACCAAGGGATTGGGGCTCAATCAATCATGATTGCCAAGAGATCAATGAGTTGCATGATTGAAGAGGATATAATCTGAAGTTGATCCAAAGAGACAACATCTCCCAATCTCAATGAATTTTCCCATTCTTATCTACCACTTTCTTTATAGCTTATTTTTACATTCTGCAATTCCCCATTCCCATTTACATTCAAGTCATTTATGATTCTGCACTTTACATTCTGTTATATCCATTTCTGCACTTTATTGCTTTCCTTTACATTTTAGTCATTTACATTTCTGCCATTTATAATTCTACAAATCACAATCTATCTGTTTTGCTTGACTAATTCATCAATTGATTAAAACTGCTTGAATTTGCCAATCTCTGTGGATACGATCCCACTCCACTGTGGGTTATTACTTGACGATAATTTTGGTGCGCTTGCCAAAAGAAGTAATTCACCAAAATTTTTGAATGGGGGTGTGAATTGGATTCATCAGAGGTTATTGATGGTTGAGTGGTATGGACTTTTGTGTTGTTTTGGTAGTAATTAGATTGTGAGTAGTTTGGTTTTGAAATGAGAATTTTGGTGAAAGTAAGTTTTTAAGGTTTTTGGTAAAAATTGGTTTTAGGCCAACTTTGACGGATCATATCTTGAGCTACAATTTTTGAAACATAATGATTTTTATATCAAATTAAAGATAATTCAAAGAGATTTAAAACGATATAGATTTTTTAGAAATCTGAATTTTGTATAGAAAGATATGATAATTGAAAGTTTGGCTCAGAAATCTGAATTCTGTGAAGTTGCAGAATTTGTGATTTTTGGTTTCTGTGCGCAAGCACACTGATGTGCACGTGATATAATCAGTAGCAATTTTTAACTTGTACATACGCACATACAGGGATATGGCTACTGTTGGGAGCGCTAGCACGCTCTGTGCGTGCACACAACCAATGAAGTTTTGCAAGCTGTGCGCACGCACAGACTTGTGCACATACACACGTCAGAAGGTGCACTCTGTTGAGGGTGTTCACACGCATTGTGCGAATGAGCAGAGTTGGAAATATTTACTCCTGTGCGTGCACACCTCTATGCGTACGCACACTTCTTGAAAATCCTCCTGGGCGTGCGTACGCATAACTCTATGCGTACACACACTGCCCTGTTTTTTAAAGAAAACCTTGTTTTTAACTGTTTTACCTTCCCAGTAAGCTTGTAAAATTTCGTAACACTTGCTTAAAACCTTTTTGTCAGTTTTAGGATCTTGAATCAAGGGAGAATATAATAAAAGAATAGAAAAGGTATCTTAGTTATGAGTTAGAGCCGGTGACCTAGGTTTGGAAGGTTTGTGTAACTTCTAGTTTGAGTGGGGGCGTGTTGAGTTATGAAGTATATAGTTGAAGAGGTTTTTGAGAAGTTGGAAACTGGTGATGGTTATGACGAGTTGAAGGCTTGAAAATGAATGAGGAAATTATTGGATTATACGGGAGTGTGCGGAGCTTATATCTCCGGCATGGCAGATTTCTCTGCTGCATGAGTAATTATTGTTGAGAGTGTTCGGGGCCTATATCCCTGGCGTGGTAAATTTCTCTGCTGCATGACTAGTTGTTGTTGAGAGTGTGCTGGGCCTATATCCCTGGAGTAGCAGATTTCTCTACTGCATGAGTAGTTATTGTTATTTCCTTCTCTGCTGCATGAAGTGTGCGGGGACTATATCCCTGGCGTAGTAGGCTTCCTACTGCATGAGTGTACAGGGCACTATATCTCTGACGTAGCATATTCACTGCTGCATGAGTGTGCAGGGCACTATATCCCTGGCGTGGCAGAAAAGGCTACATCCGAAAGGATGTGTCGGGTTGGCATTTACGGACTGACAAGTGATATTACGAGCCAATAGGACAAGCATTCATCATATGCATCTCTTATGTGCTTGTTTGATTTGATTAATTGAGTTTGCCTAAATGTATAATATGCCTACTTGCTTCTTGAATTACTTGCTATATTTGAATATTAACTGTGTATTACTTCCTTGTATTACTTGTGATTGTCTGGTGCTGAGGAGGTTAGGTAGGCGGTGGCGATGGGATCGCACGGAGGTTAGGTTGGTGAAGGCTATGGGATACAGCAGTGTAATTAGTACTATTTAGAAATCCTTTAAGATTAGAAAACCTTGTTTATTGTTTATGGTTTACGTTAATTATTTTGTTTTAAGCTTGAATATTCTGTATCGATGTGAAGTTCTAGGATTGCCTTCGGTGTCCCGGAACCTTATATCTTACATTATTGGGCACTGTTACCATACTGAGAACCTCCGATTCTCATTCCATACTTTGCTGTTATTTTTCAGATGCAGGTCGTAATTCACCTCGGTTATTTTGAGAGATAAGTTGTATAAGCTGTTTTAAACTTTAAAAACTCTTTGTATTTCAGTTTGACTAGTTGGCCTAAACTCCGCAGGCTATGACTAGTTCTCTTTTTGGTATTTCATACTTATATATATATATATATATATATATATATATATATATAATTATTACCTTGTTTATCCTGGAGCTATCTACAAGGTTTATATGTATTATGTCTTGTCCTGTTCGTACTTACGTATTTAGTTATCGTGTGTGGACGCTTCGCATTTTGTATTTCCGCTTTACGCGACCTTAAGCTTTTATTCCTTCATCGGGCTTCTAGTATTACTATTTCTTTCTATATATATAATATTATATGAGCCTTAGAACTGTCGTGACACTTTGTTATCCCTTGCTTTACGGCACGAGGTAAGGTTTAGGGTAACGGGGTGTTACAACAAGCCCATCACTAAGAAAAGAATGGAGCATACTAGAGAGCATGCACATAAGCCTGTGCAACTGCCTCAGCAAGGAATCCCTGGGATACCTCAAGGGATGTAATTTCCTCCTCAAGGCTATTGGGACCAATTGCATAATTCTCTTGGAGAATTGAACACTAATATGGAGCAATTGAGGTTGGAGCATCAAGAGCATTCCACCATCTTCAATGAAATAAGAGAAGATCAAAGGGCTATAAGGGAAGAACAACAGAGACAAGGGCGTGACATTGAATAGAGCAAGCACTACATTGGATCCTCAAGGAGGAGTAGTAGCCGCCATCACTAAGGTGGATTTGTTCTCTTAACCCCCTTTTCTTATATTATTTTTCTATTTTCTGTTATATTTTATTGTCTGTTCTCTTGTTCCTATTGCATGATCATTTCTATCTATGTCTTAAGGCTATAAAATGTTCCATATATCTCTCACCTCACTTAAAAGAAAATTTTATTTGAAAAGAATTGAGAGATACATGAATTTCGAGTTTATCTTAAGAATAGTTCAATTATCTTGATGTGGTGGCATTGCTTTTATTTTCTGAATGTATGAATGAATAGTGCATATTTGAAATTGAAATTAAGAATACTGGCTCTTGAAAGAATGATGAAAAAGGATAAGTATTATTGGTAATCTAAAAAATCCAAAAATAGATTCTTGAAGTAAGAAAAAGCAGCAAAAAGCAAGATGCAATAAAAAGAAAAAAAAATTTGCATGCATAAAAAAAAGCAAAAAAAGAAATAAAATGCAGAAAAAGCCAATAGCTCTTTAAACCAAAAGGCAAGAGCAAAAAGCCAATAACCCTTTAAAATAAAAGGCAAGGGTAAAAACATCCAAGGCTTTGAGCATCAATGGTTAGGAGGGCCTAAAAAGAGTAAAATCTTGGCCTAAGCACTCTAAATGGACAGTGTACCTAACTATATGCTTGTGGTGTGAAGGTGTTAAGTAAAAAGCTTGAGACTGAGCAGTTAAAGTCATGATCCAAAGCAAAAAGAGTGTGCTTAAGAACTCTGGACACCTCTATCTGGGGTTTCTAGCAAAGCTGAATCACAATCCGAAAGGGTTCAACCATGTAAGTGTCTGTGGCATTTATATATCCGGTGGTAATACTGAAAAACAAAGTACTTAGAGCCACGGCCAAGACTCTAAAAAGATGTGTTCAAGAATAAAAAAGAACTGAACTAGGAGAGTCAATAATATCATCTGGATTCTAAGTTCCTAAGGATGCCAACACTTCTCAGTTTCAATGGATAGTGAGATGCCAAAACTATTCAGAATAAAAAAGCTACTAGGTCTCACTCATCTAATTGAAATTGAGCTTCATTGAAAACTCTGAGATTTATTGTTTCTTACTCTTCTTTTTATCCTACTTTTTATTTCTTGGGGACAAGCAACAGATTAAGTTTGGTATTGTGATAAGTGGATATTTTATACGCTTTTTGGCATCATTTTCATATAGTTTTTAGCATGTTTTATTTAAGTTTTATTACGTTTTCATAGGTTCTAGTGAAAAATTTACATTTTTGGATTCTACTTTGAGTTTGTGTGTTTTTAAGCAATTTCAGGTATTTTCTGGCTGAAATTGAGGAGCTGGAGCAAAAGTCTGATTCAGAGGCAGAGAAAGTACTGTAGATGCTGTCAGGATCTAACCTCCTTGCACTCAAAAGAGTTTTTCCGGAGTTATAGATATCCAAATGGAGCGTTCTTAATGGCTTTGGAAAGCTAACATCTAAAGCTTTCCAGCAATGTATAATAGTTCATACTTTGCTTCAGAATTGAAGGTCTAAAACTGTCATTCAACGCCAGCTTCCAGCCCTATTTTGGCGTCCAACGCCCAAAGGAGAAGAGACCAGCGTCCAACGCCCCAAAAAGGACCCCCTAGCCAGTGTTCAATGCCCTAGAGGCCTCCTAGCACGTGGATCTCAATTAAGCTCATCCCAAACACTCACCAAGTGGGCCTCGGAAGTGAATTTTAGCACTAAAAGACTATTTTACCCTTCTTATGTAATCATTAGTCATTAGTCTAGTATTTATTTGAGAAATTTTATTCTTTAAGGGGATTCGAATAGAGACCTTTGACACTTTACACGTTTACATTGTATTTTCTATCAGTATGAGTCTTTAAACCTCCCAGGTTGAGGGGAGAAGCTTTGCTGAGTTTTATGGATTAATAAAGTATTACTATTTTATCTTTAATCAATGTTTGATTCTCTATTCTAAGATGTATCTTCATTCTTCATCCTTATGAATGCGTTGAACTCGCATAAGGTTATCTCATTTTACATGGGTTCAGAGTGAGTCTTTCATCGAACAATGATGAACCACTAGCTTGATTATACATCTCTTAGACGGCTAATCCACGACTTTGTTGGGGACTTCTCGAGACACCAGTTCAGCCGAGGTATGGGGAGATTAGGATCTTTGTGGTAGAGGCTAGAATCAAAGGCGCAACATTCTCTAATCCGGAAGATTTGACCTTGTCTGTGGCATTTTGAGTTGGATCACTAAGGGGAATGGATTGCAAGAGCTTCACCCTCAATCATATTGGTTCCACACTAACCCTGGGGTTTAGATCTGGAGGAGCATTGGCGACCTCTCAAGAAAGGCGTTGATCATATACAGCCTGACATAGAAGAAATCATTCACAGTTGGAGGAGACATTAAAACCAAATTGATCCAGAATACAAAGCATCTCCGAAGCCTTAACCATCTTCTTATAATTTCTTTCACCATCAATTGAGTAACATTTTCTTTATTTTACTTTTATGCATTTAAACAACCAACCAACTTTTCTATCCGCCTGACTAAGATCTACAAGATAACCATAGCTTACTTCAAATCACAATCCTCGTGGGATCGACCCTGATTCACTCAGGTATTACTTGGACGACCCAGTGCACTTGCTGGTTCAGTTGTGCGAAGTTTAATTCCGCGCACCAGTGTCGTGCGTACACTTGTCTCGTGCATATGCACGAATTCCTTTTTTGCTCAGTTGTGCGTAGGCATGAGGCATGCGTATGCACGATATCCTTGTGAGCTTGCTTTGTGCTTTTTTGCTTCTTTTTCTATTATTTCCTACAAAATTTATTAACTTAAATAATCGAAGCAATATTAAATTTAAGAACCAAAACACTCTATAGTTAAGCATTATGCATTGATTTCTTCTATGAAAAAGCATAGAAAAACACATCATGATACGCATGAATCACAACACCAAACCTAAACTTTGCTTGTCCTCAAGCAAATAGAGAATCATGCAATACAATTTGACAGTCCAATGTGAGAAGAATATCAATTTTTAATGTTCATGGTTGGCTAGTTTACTATGCATGCAAAAATCACAAAAGAATTCCAAATGATTGATCTTTCTATCTTGATCACTTCATGAAATCTTTTCTAATGTTCCTTCCATGAAGCAAGCATTTTGTCTTTTTTTTTTCTTTCTTAGCTTAGTTTCTTGGGTGCTTTTCACCATTTGTTTTTAGCTTCGACTCTAAATGCTTTATTTTCAAGTATTACTACTTGATACATAAGCACCACAAGCATGTCATTAGAGGATTTTTTAAGCTTTTCATCTGTTTCTTTTCTTTAATCTCTAATCATTGATGCTCAGAGCCTTTAGCTTTGAGGGAGTGCATTTCACTTGAGCCTATCCTTGACTCTAAGTGTTTTGTTTTCAAGCTTTTTGCTTGATACATAAACACCACAAGTTCTTGACTAGTGAATTGTCATTAGTACTCAGAGCCTTCAACTTTCTCATTATTTCCCTTTTTCTTTATTTGATCATCACATGGTTTGCTTCAAAGGTTTTCAAAATTTCAAAGATTTGATAAAATGTTCTATATGAAAACTTCAATCAAACAAATTCAAATGTGTTGAGCTAGAATAGTCATGCTAACCTTCCAATACTCATATGCTCATGGTAGCTTCTTCTTTAGTTATCTTGTTTGTTTATGATCATGATACTTAATTGCTTTGACTCTCAAATTTCAATATGGTAATTATGATATCACAGTGACATGTTACAATTTAAAATTAGACTATGCTTATCTAAAAGAAAGATCACTCATGCATGTAATAGAAATGGAAGACAATTATGCATGCAATTGAAAGTACAGGAAATAAATAAGAGAAAAAAGAACTTAACCACCTTATAGATCCTCATCTTCATTCTTGTTGTCATTTTCCTCATATTCTCTCCCTCTAACACCAAACTTAGAATGATTACTTGTCCTCAAGCAACAAGTGAGAACATTGGTAATGGGATTGTGAATTAATCATGAATATCTTCAAAAGGTGCTATACGTAACACATGTGTTTAAGCAAGCAAAATTAAAACCAGCAATAAAGGCAAAAAGAAATAGAGACAATGTGATTGCATTGACAAGTGGGTTGGGCATGGTACATTCCACGAAAGGTAAGTGGCAGCACCAAACTTGTCCTATGCAATCACATGCCAAATTATTTGAAAGTAAAACTAAGTAAAGTAAGAAATTTGTTACTAACGGTTGGGTTGCCTCCCAACAAGCGCTTTTTTAATGTCATTAGCTTGACTTTTGGTTCTTGAATTTCTTCCTCTTCTTCCAGTTGGTTAAAAGAAATAACTTCAAGGGAGAAGAAGAGAAAATTGATGCCCCCTAATTTGATCTCCTCCTAACAAGCTTTCTTTTGTTATTTGCTTGATTCACTTTTCTTGTTGGGGTAGGGGTTGGATTGTCTTTTGTTGACCTTCTCTTTTTCATGGATGTTGCCTTTTGTTCTTGGTCACAATATCTCTTTCAGTGCTTTCCTTGATTGCCTTCACCTCTTCTTTTTTAAGGTTTAAGTGTTGTGTAATGGTTACAGGATACTTGGTGCGCAGAATTACACTTCGCACAACTGAACCAGCAAGTGCACTAGGTCGTCCAAGTAATACCTGAGTGAGTCAGGGTCGATCCCACGAGGATTGTTGGCTTGAATCAAGCTGTGGTTATCTTGTAGATCTTAGTTAGGTGGATAGAAAAGTTTTTTGTTTGTTTAAAGCACATAAAAGTAAAATAAAGATAACTTTACTCTATTGAAGGTGAATACAATGATAGGAAGATGGTTAAGGCTTCAGAGATGTTTTGTTCTTCTGGATTAATTTGGTCTCACTGTCTATGCCAATTGTGAATGATTTCTTCTATTGCAGGCTGTATGTGATCAACGCCTTTCTTGAGAGGTCGCCAATCTTCCTCCAGGCTGAACACCAGGGTTAGTGCACATCCAGTCTGATTGAGGGTGAAGCTCCTGCAGTCCATTCCCCTTTATGATCCTACTCAAAATGCCACAGACAAGGTCGAATCTTCCAGATCAGAGAAGGCTATTCCTTTGGTTCTAGCCTTTACCACAACATACCTCGGCTGAACTGGTGTCTCGAAAAGTCCCCAAAGAAGTCGTGGATTAGCTGTCTAAGAGATGTATAATCAAGCTAGTGGTTTATTGATATCCGATGAAAGACGCCCGCTGAACCCATGTAGAATAGAGATAACCTTATGCCGGTTCAACTCATTCATAAGGTTGAAGAACGAAGATACATCTTAGATTAGAGAATCAAACACAAATTGAGATACAATAGTAATATTTTTATTAATCCGTAAAACACAGCAGAGCTCCTAACCTTAACCTAGGAAGTTTAGAGACTCATACTGATAGAAATACAAAGGAAACATAAAAGTGGGCAAGAGTCTATGTGTGTCTCTAACAATGATGAACTCTTGTCTATATATATTAATCTAATAACTAAGAATTACAGAAACATGATAGGCTTAGGCTTGTAGTATAAAAATCCACTTTCAGGGCCCACTTTGTGAGTGTTTGGGCTGAGCTTTAGTGTCTCTCACGTGCTAGGATGCTCCTTGGGTGTTGAACGCTGGCTAGGAACACCTTTATGGGCGTTGGACGTGGGCCACTCCTCTGTGGCATTGGACACCTGGACTGGGGTAGATGGCTGGCGTTGAACGCCAGTTTTGGGTCTGCAATTCCGAAGCAAAGTATGGACTATTATACATTGATGAAAATCCCTGAATCTTAGCTTTCCATATCCAATGAGAACACTCCATTTAGACTTCTGTAACTCCAAAAAAGCTCCTTTGAGTACACGGAGGTCAGATCTTGACAGCATCTGCAGTGCTTTCTCTGCCTCTAAATCAGACTTTTGCTCTAGCTCCTCAATTTCAGCCAGAAAATACATGAAATTGAATAAAAATACACAAACTCATAGTAGAATCCAAAAATGTGAATTTTACACTAAAACCTATGAAAATATAATAAAACTTAAATAAAACATGCTAAAAACTATATGAAATTGATACCAAAAAGCGTATAAAATATCCACTCATCAATACCCTTCATCAAGAACTTCTTGGATTGAAGGTTCATTTAGATCACCCTTCATGAAACTTTCAGTGGAGTATGGATTTCTTTGGTTGATTTTCTTTCTCTCTTTTGTAGGATCTTGCATCGATTCTTTTGAGAGAGACTTTGCATGTTCTTTTGTCACCTCTAATAGCCTCTCAGGATATGGGATCCTAGGCTTGTATGCCTCCACAACCTCCTTCTTCGGTACAGGGGCCTCTTTGTATTGCTCTTCTAATTCCTCCTTTGCAACCACAATTTTATCTTCAATCTCCTTGCTAAGCACTACTCCACTCTTCAAGCTTATGACATTGTATTCTTTCCTTGGCCTAGGAATGACATTAGTATGTTTCTCAGCAAAATATTATACCATTGGGCTTATTTGCACTTCTAGATTTCTTCTTGAGGCTTCCATATTTTTAATCCTTTCTCTGGTCTCTTACCTTAAGGACTCAGTGAGTTGGTGATTAAGGTGTGTATTTGGGAGAGTTACTCTAGTGTAAGTTACAAAGAACATTTTTGATGAGTTTGTGGAGGTGCATGGGTTATGGTGAAATTGTTTTGAGGGGATTGATATAGATTTTTGGAATTATAAAATAAATTTTGTGGGTTTTGAAATGAATTTTGTCTTCAGGGATACTCAAGTGGTGAAGAACTTTAATATGAAAAATTAGGAGGTGAGGTTGGACAATTTTTCATAAATGCATCCAGAGATGATGGCTCTTGATGAATGGGATATGGAACATTGAATTTTCTTTGATTTTGACCTTCCCAACCACAATTTGGGTAGTTGTCAGATTCATAATAATACGAATTATTTTGTGGCCCTGGAAAATATCCTTTTTGGTTTGATTGCTCAAACCTCATCCTTCCCCATTCTTAATATTCCCAACCACCATTAGCATAGTAGCTCGAATCATTTTGTCGTGGTAGAAAATATCCCATGTAATTTGCTTGATCAAAGGGTGATGTAAACTCCATTCTTCCTTGACTACTCTGTAACAAACACGATCACCAAGAGAAATTAAAATTCCGTATATCACACATAAAGAATTCTCAGTAAGGCAAAAACACAAACAGTTAAGTTACAAAAAGAAAAGAAAGAGTTAAAATCTAATAAATGACTAAATCAAAGAAAGAAAAAGATGTCTAATCTAGTAATCAATCAACCGATAGTTTGTTAGTCACAATTAATCTCCGACAACGGTGCCAAAAATTTGATACGGAACTTACAATTCAATATCCTCATAACTACCGACAAGTACAACGGGTCGTATTAAGTAATAAACTTACGGTGAGTGAATGACGATCCCACGAGGATTAATGGATTAAGAAAATAATAGTTCATTGATTATTCTAGTTAGACAGTTCATAGTTTTGAATTATGAGCAATGGGGAATTTAAATTGCTTGAAGTAAAGGAAAACAATAAAATGACAAGAAAGTAAATGACGGGAATGTAAAGTGCTGGAATTTAAATTGCAAGAAAGTAAATAACAAGAATTAAGAAAGGAAAGGACATTGGGATCAAGAGATGTCACATTCTTAGGATCAATAATTCTAATCTCCATTTCAATCATGCAATCATTGATCTCCTGACAAATCATAGGTGATTAAATTCTAATTCCTTGGTAATTCAATCTCTCTTAACTTGATCAATTGCCAATTTTTTTATCTAATTATTCGTGAGAAAAGATGAAGATTGGTCTCTAATTTAGAGCTACACAATTTCATGAATCCAAATATGGGTTGATTATATGTCACGTATCAATTCCATATCCAAATTCACAATAATTGGGAGAAAGATCTTCAAGCTCAAATTCTATAGCTCCTTTTCCAATTCCTCATAGAATTCATGTTAGATTCAAATTCTTTTCCAAGATATTTGAATCCTTGAAATGAAGAACGAAGATTCTTTCTAAAAAAATAATGAAAGAAGAATTGAAGAATCAACACATTTATTTATTGAATTGCAGCAAAGCTCTATCCCTAATGAAGAGAATTAGAAACTCAACTAAAAAATTACAAAATGGGTATAAAAGAAAATGTAAGAGGAGAGGAGAATGAGAGTGAGAGGAGAATGGAGTCACCTCCACCACTAATAGTCTGTGTGTGAAGTGTCTAAGGTCCTATTTGTAAACTATCCTAAATTACAAATACAAATAAAATTCAAATTACAATCAAATGTAAATTTCCTAGCTACTTCTAGATGATTCATGTGGCCTTGATTGATTTGTTAATTGTGGGCTTTCTTACATGAGTTTGAGTGGACTTTGAGTGAAATAATTGGTCCAATTTTAGGGATCCAGGTGCAAGGCGTTATTTGAAAGGTAAAGCTTCTTGTTCTGGCATTACTAATGCCACTCTCTTAAGCATTTTGGTGCTCCCAAGGTCAAGGGCGTTAGTGAAGGTATTGTTACAAAGCGTTACTAATGCCTTGACAATTGTACAAGATACGCTTCAGGAGGTGTCACTGGCGTTAGTGGCACTAACGCTTCTTCCCTAGCATTACTAACGGTTCATATAATTGGGGATGAGAAGTTGGTGTCGTGCATACGCATGCCTTGTGCGTACGCATGAGGGCGTGCATACGCACGATATCCCTTGTGGCCGGCATTGTTTGAAGTAACGCTCCCTTATTTTAGGCGTTACCAACACCCATATTTCATGATCCAGTTTTATTGTTGCACACCAGTATTATTTTAGACAACGCTTTGGGTGCTTAGCGTTAACAACGCCTCTTTGTATGCTTGCTTCATATTGATTCAACGCTAGTGCCATCTTGGAGGGCGCTTCACTAGTTTGGCATTATTAACGCCTAAGCACGCATGCTTCATTCTTCATTGTTGGCGCCACTTTAAGAGGGCGCTCCAAAGGAGTGGTGTTACCAACGCCTTGTTTCATTGCATGCTCCAAGGTCAACGATTTTAAAAGCGTGGCCTAAGGCTCCAAAGTGTATCCTAAGGCTTCAAAGTATGTCCAAAGCTTCCTCTTTTCTTCTTTTGAGCTTGCTTTGTGCTTTTTTGCTTCTTTTTCTATTATTTCCTACAAAATTCATTAACACAAGTAATCAAAGTAATATTCATTTTAAGCACCAAAATACTTCCACAATTAAGCATTATGAATTTATTCTTATATGAAAAATCATAGAAAAACACATCATGATGCGCATGCATCACAGTTATTAATCACAAGGAATTCTGAGCTATCATTCTTTCTCTGATTAAAAATTAAGTAATTTCTATTCTTCCAACAAATGTTACCACTCAAAAAAATCTTTTCTTTAAATCTCACTCAAATAAGTTATAAAAATAACAATTACAACTATTTTTTTAACAAAAAAAAAAAATCTCATCTCTCTAACCCTAAAACCATCCTATCATATTTTTTGTAACACCCTAAATTTTGGCTGTGGGGGGATTTGGGGGATTTTGATTGCAAATTATGGGAATTTAAATGGCAGGAAACTAAAGAAGCATGCAAGAAATTAAATTAGGAGAAATTATAGAAAGAATCTTCGTTCTTCATTTTAAAGATTCAAATGTCTTGGAAAAGAGTTTGAATCTAACATGAATTCTATGAGGACTTGGAAAATGAGGCATAGAATTTGAGCTTGAAGATCTTTCTCCCAATTATTATGAGTTTGGATATGAAATTGATACGTGATATATAATCAACTCATATTTGAATTCATGAAATTATGTGGCTCTAAATCAGAGACTAATCTACATCTCTTCTCATGAGCAATTAGATCAAGAAATTAGCAATTGATCAAGTTAAGAGAGACTGAATTACTAAGGAATTGGAATTTAGTCACTTATGATTTGCCAAAAGATCAATGATTGCATGATTGAAGTGGAGACGAGAATTATTGATCTTGAGAGTGAAACATCTCTTGATCCCAATATCCTTTCCTTTCTTAATTCTTGTCATTTACTTTCTGGTCATTTACTTTCTTATCATTTTATTGTTTTCTTTTACTTCAAGTCATTTAAATTCACTAATGCTCATAATTCAAAACTATGAACCATCTACCTAGAATAATCAATTAACTATTATTTGCTTAACCTATTAATCCTCGTGAGATCAACACTCACTCACCTGAGTTTATTACTTGATGCGATCCAGTACACTTGCTGGTAGTTATAGATAAACCACAATTTTATGATTTATCTTGTATTGAATTCGATGGATTTTATCAACTTTTCCTACATTTGATCAATGAAATAGCATAGTTTTGTAAATTCTTTCTAATTTGTGCTTAAGAGTGAAAACATACTTCTTAGGCTCTTAATTTGCTAAATTTAATTCACTTTAATTCCATTCGATATCTTGATGTGTTTGTTTAGTGATTTCAGGCCTAAAAGCAAAAGATTGGATTGAAGAAGTGAAGAAAAAGCATCTAAAAGTGGAGAATTCATGAAGAAATAAAGTTTTGGAATTCTGTCCAGGTGCGTGTACGCATGCCTTGCGCGTACGCGTGACACGAAGCATGTGACTCACTTAAAGAAAATGTGGCTATGACGGAGGAAAAATGTCGGTAAAGATTTTCACAAAAATATCGCGTTGCAAGTATAGTTCTAAACTGACAATTAAACCTCAATCAATGTTTAAATTGTTTGTCACTTAAGCAAACCCAATAAAATTATAAGGATTGCAGGGAAGTATGTTTATTATTGGTTATGAGATTGTATCTTTTTGGGGTTTGAGTTTAATAAGCAAGGAATGTAAATAACAAGAATATAACTAACAACAAAGAAAATTCCTAGCAAGAGTTTAGAGTCGAAATTCCTATCCTCATTATCATTGTCAATTGTGATGGTAATTGCAAATTGCTCTCACTTAGTTAACCGCTAACAATTGAAGGAAAGTCAAGTGAGAAAATCAACTTAAGTTCACAAGTCCTAATCAAAGACTAGAGTTAGTGAAGCTCAAGCCAACTAGCAACTTTCAATCACCAACCAACAAGAGACTTTGACAATTCAAGAGTCTCTAAATTACTCAAGCCAAGCTAAGAATACAAAAATCTAATTTAAAATCCATCCAAGCATTTTGTCAAACACTTGGAAGGCACAAAATAAAATCATAGAAAAGTAATAAGAGAATGTAAAATCTAAGACAACAATTGCAAGGAATCAATAATAACAAATGAAGAAAGAAGAAATCATAAACATGAAAACATAACTTGCATTAATATGGATTAAAAGAAACAAGAAGAATTCATAAACTAAATTGGCAACATAAAAGAATCAATGATAGAAGAATATAACTAAAGTACTAGAACAAATAAAAGTAGAAGAAAACTAAACTAAAGTAAGGTAGAAATCTGAATTTGAGAAGGAACAAGACTAAAAACCCTAAAACCTCTCTCTCTCTAGAAACCTACATCTAAATCCTAAAATTATGTGAATGAAAGTTAATCTCCCTTCCAGCTCCACTATGTAGCCTCTAATCTGTATTTTTGGGCCTGAAATTGGGTCAAAAGTAGCCCAGAAATTGCCCCCAGCGAATTCTTTTTAATGCAGCACATGACGCTCGTCATGTGTACGCGTCAGCCATGCGTACGCATCACTGAATGAATTCCTGGTTACACGTACGTGTCATCCATTCGTACGCGTCACTACCAGCTTCTGAAATTCTCAATTTCTGGTGTTCCTTCCACTTTTGCATGCTTTCTTTCCATCCTCTAAGCCATTCCTGTCCTATAAACCCTGAAAACACTTAACAAACATATCACAGCATCAAATGATAATAAGAAAGGATTAAAAATAAGGAATTTTAAAGCCAAAGAAACATGTTTTCAATCATAGCACAAAATTAGGAAGGATTTGTAAAACCATGCAATTTATATGAATAAGTGTATGAATAATTGATAAAATCCACTCAATTCAATAAAAAATAAACTATAAAATAGTGGTTTATTAGGTTAGCAGTTTTTGGACCTCTTCAAGCCCAGATCCAACTCATTTCTGAAGTATTTGAAGCTAAATTCAAGAAGAAACAAGGGGAGAGCAATTAGGTTTAGTTTAGTAACATGTTTTAGGTTATATTCTAGATAGAGAAGCTCTCTTTTTTCTCTAGAATTAGGGTAGATTTAGGTTAAAATTCTCTTAGATTTAGGTTTCTTGCTTTAATTTAGTTTTTCTTGCAATTTCTTGTTATTACATCTTTTCTCTCTTAGTTTTACATGTTATTTCTTTTATTTGGTCACTTTTATGTTTATGAACTCTTATTGATTTTGATTTCTATTAATGCAATTTGACGTTTCTTTATCTATTGTTGTTTAATTGAGTTGTTATTATTTTTATCTTACATTTGGTACTTTAGATTTTACTATTATTGCACTTTTATGATTATTTTATTGTATGCCTTCCAAGTGTTTGATAAAATACTTGGTTTAGTTTTAGAGTAGGTTTTAGCACTCTTGGCTTGAGATTGAGGACTTAGGTTCCTTGGTGTCATTAATGTCCAGTGTGATTGGTAATTTAGGGTTGTTATTTGGTTTTAGGAATAATTATGTCCACTTGACTTCACCCTCCGATGTTAGAGGAAAAGTAAGTAAAATTAACCCTTTGTAATTACCATGTTGTGGTCAATGATCTAGATAGGAAGCCTTAACTCTAACCCTTGCCATGAATGTCTTTTAGCATTTATATTACCTTAGATGTTAGTTTTACTTTCTTGTAATTTACATTTCCCGTTCATCATTTCAAAACCCCCAAAATTCTCATAACCAATAATATGCACACTTTCCTGCAATTCCTTTGAGAGACGATCCGAAATTTAAATACTCTCGGTTATTATTGGTTTGCATTGTGACAAACAAAATTAAACTTTGATTGAGGGTTAATTGTTGGGTTGGAACTATACATGCAACGCAATTCTTTTTGAGAGAAATTCCTAACCGATGTTTGGCCTCTGTCAAGTTTTTGGCGCCGTTTGTAAAACTCGGTCAAACCGTAATTAATTAAATAATAAATGAAATAGGAGTGAATATGGTTAAAAAATCTAGCAATCAGAATTTGATAATTTAAATATGATATTCGGAATCAATGAATTTTTCTGAGTCGGAAAATATAGTTTTCTGAATAAAAATGTGCACTGGAAATTTGATTGGCAGTACCGGCTGTGATCTGTCCAGTACTGTGGCTGAGAAAATTAATTAGAAGTGAATAATTTTAAGAAATAATAATTTACAATTTGGGAAGATATAAATATTTAAAATACGATTTAAAACTCTAATCTTAGAGGTTTTGGCTCAAAATTGGGCCAACAGACTAAACCAAGTGAACCAGGTCCAAGTGAGCCCAAGACCCAACATATATAAACATTAGTTATGAGTATTTCAGCTCATTTACCCTGAAAAAGAGTGTGGGGCGCAGCTTTGGAGAAGAGAGGAAGAAGAGAAAAAATCTTAACCCCATCAAACTTCAAATCACCATAACTTTCTCTCCGAAACTCTGATTGACGAGCCGTTTGCGGCCACGCGTCGCTCTTCTCTACAATTCTATCCAAATTTTATGGTGAGTATTCCACTGTCCTCTTCCCATTTTTTGTTTTTCTCTTTACATTCAAATTTGGTTTGGGTTTTGAGAAAATCTTGTGATTTTGGTTATTTAGGAGTCAACCAATTTCATGGGTTAATGTAAGGAACCCTCTAACCCTTGTGATTTATCAATTTCATGAACCCTAGGTTGATTATAAGTGTGAAAATTGATTATGTTAGAGTATTGGGTGATTTTGGTGCACAATTAGAAGATTGATATTGCTTGTGGGGCCTTGGTGAGGCTTGGAGCTAAGGGTTGGTGGAGACTCTCAAGAAGAAGCTCAATTATATTGGCTACAAGAGGTACATTTTAAGTTTCATTTAAGTACCGTGGGGTGTGATGAGAATTCCTAGGCTAGATGCCCCTAGGATAAGTTTGAATTGTGTAAATGGTTGGTACTAATATGCATAGTTGATATGTAATGTGAATTAACGATTAGGTTGAGAATTGTGTGAATTTGTATGTTTACTGTGTTGAGAATTTGATGAATTAGATAATGAATGTTGGTTTGTGGAAAATGCATTTAAATTGTGAATTTGGGCTGGAAGCCGTGAATCTTAGGCCGGAGCCCAAAAAATGGTAAGGAAGGGAAGTTGATGTGTGAATTGTGTGATGATATAAGAGCTTGGATGGATTTTAGATATTGAATGTGTGAATAATTGGTTTGATTATTGAATAATAATGTTTGAGGAATTGAGGTGTAGAATTTGATAGTTTGGAGTGAAATTGTGTAGATGAGGTAGGTTTGGTTCTGGTTAAGTATAATTATATGAATGTAGTTGGGTTGTGGTCATTTGGATGAGTGGAAATGAATTTGGCTTGTGAACATTGTAAAAATTGGTAATTTCTGTTTTTGGGTAAAAACTTATTTTTGACCAACTTCGCCTGTCTGTAACTCGGTCCTTGGAGTTAGAAATTCTTCAAAACCAAATTTTTATGAGAGTTTATTCAACGATCTTTCCAACAGTCTAGAAATGGTTGAAAAAGGAATTCTGTAGAAGAAGTTATGTGTGTCGGAAGTTTGGGGTTTGAAAATGTAATCCTCCAACACGCACGCATGGCCGACACGCATGCGTCACTCACGATTTTTACCCTCTCACGTGTGCGCCTGGCTGACGCGTACGCTTTGCTGTATTGATGCAAGTGCCCAGTAGAAAATCCAGAGAGTTGCGCTAGTACTGTGCTGGGTTTGTGCGAGGAGCACAAAACGCACTCATGCGTACGAGTCATTGACGCGCACGCGTCGCGGTACCTTTCTGCTTCCCAGGCGTATGTATGGACGACGCTCACGCATCACTTCCTTTTTCCAGTTTCTATGCGTGCGCATGGGCGATGCACACGCGTGACCCTGTCTCAGCAAAAGTTAATTTTGAGTTTTTAAAGCCGGATTTCAGACTTTTAAGCCTCTATTCTCACCTTTTAAATCTTAAAGCCTTATAGTAAGCCTAGAAATGAGAAAGGACTAGGAAGGGTGGTAGCTTGAGGGTGAAGTAAAGGGAGAGTAATGATGAATTATAATTAATGATGACTATATGAGTTGCTGAGGGTGATGATGAAAGTGCGGTGTATGCCGTGAGCCAAAGGGCTGTATTTAATAATGATTATTGGCTGGTTATGGGTTATGTTATGAGCTGGATGGCTATGATAAATATTGATTTATGGCTGAAAATGAAAATATGGCTTTGAATGATTGTTTTATCTTGAGCTCTCTTTCTCGAAAGTGCGACCCCAGAGAGATGAAGGAATATGAGGATCCCCTTCTTTGTTCCTCCTGGTATTGTAAAATCACCCCTAGCAAGATGGTGGGAAGTTAGGATCCCATCCTTGGTTCCTCCTGGGCATATGAGAATGTACCTCCTAGGTAGATGCAAGGGTTGTGGTTGCGCCCTACTTCCTCCAGGTTGGTTAGCATAGAGGCTCCCTGGGTGGACGCAAGGGTTGTGGTTTCGCTCCATTTGCCCCAGGTTATGATGTGTGATGTATAAAATGTGCAATTATGTGATGTATAAGTGATGATATGGTCACGATAAATGATTATGGACCGTTATGAATGAATGTGAAATGAGTATCTGAGATACGAGTTTCCCTGGATGAAAGCAAGACTAGCCATCACGTGCTCCAGGTTGAAACTCGATACTCTGTTGACCCTTTGTCGTAAGTGTGACCGAACACTGTAAAAGTTCCGGATGAGCTCGCCCCCGTGGATAAACACCAGTGTGGGTGTTGTATGATTATGATTATGATTACGTTTATGATTGAGAATTACACAAGTTGGGGATGCACGACAAAGGGACAGTCCAATGGTTAGCTACCAGGACTTGTCGGGTTGGCTTTATAACCGACAGATGATATCATCAGCCATAGGACAGGCATACATTATTTGCATATGTTTGAATTGTTTGGGTTTGCCTATTTGTTATGGATTGCTAAATCATATATGATATGTTACCTGATTATGTGCTACTTGTTCTACTTGTACTTTAATTGTGTATTACTTGCCTGTATTGCTTATGTTTGTACAACTGAGAGGTCCCTCATGCTGCTGTCGATGGACGATGAGGCCTATTCTTGATGAGATTAGTTGATGATGTAATTGAATAATGATGATGAGTATTGAATGAGATAATTTGAGTTTCCTGGGTAGATGCAATAAAGTGATTTCACTTGCTCCAGGTAGAGAATGAGATAATTTGAGTTCCCTAGGTAGACGCAGTGAAGTGATTTCACTTGCTCCAGGTGAGGATATGAGGTAATGATATAGAATTACTGAGATAGAATGGCTGGGGATAGTTTCTTTTATAATTCTAATTGTGAATCGTCGGATAGTTAGAAAGTTAGGAAGGATGAGGAATATGAATTAGGTTTAGCATTCCCTTATGACAGTTGCCTATTTATGGATTAGCGAGAACATAGGATGAATATTTGGTGAAAGGAAGTTTAGGATGCTTAGTGAGTTTTTATTACAATGCATTATATTTATTTGGCACTTTTACCGTACTGGGAACCCATGGGTCGGGGGTTCTCATTCTACATATACCTCTTATTTTTCAGATGCAGGTCCAGGTGCACAGCAGTGGGCTGTGGTTTGTCTGAAAGACGGCGAAGACCTCTAAGATCCCTTATTTACTTTTGCTTAGAATCTCTCCACCTTTATTTTGAGAAGCTTATATTATGTATTAAACTCTTTTGAACTTGCCTATAGAGGCTCTTATGTTTCTTTTTTTGGAGAGATTAGGAGTTACTGTTGTCAACTACTGTTATACTGTACCCTAGTCGGCCTAAACTTCACGGGTCGCGACTAGTGGCTATTTACTTATGTTATATGTCTATATAATGTCCTTCTCTTAATCTCATTTATGCCTTTATCAGTATATCACTTTCGACTTCACGCTTTATCTTTTAGTTGTCGATGTGTGAGTGATACGACTTTGCGATTTTATTTTTACTCTTTTTAGTCTTCTCGATTAATACTTCTTTCAATTTTACTTATAATTATGTATTAAAAATCCCCCTTGAGTGTCGTACCACCTTATTATCATTGACTTATGACTCGAGCATAAAGATTTGAATAGTAGGGTGTTACATTATGGTATCCGAGCAGTTCATCCTCGTGAGCCTGAGGGATGGAACTGCTTATGTTTCAATGCATACTCTGAGTCTGTGCCTGTGCTAGTTAGGGTATCTATCCGATACATCTAGCATGAAGTCCATGAGTGTATCTTTGGTAATTTGAAGCACTTAACTGGAGATATTGAGTCTGATCACCTTGATATCGCTTGGCTAGTATGGACAAGACCCAAAGGGTGTCTCATGGACATGAATGAAGTAATCGAAAAAAGGAATTCCCAAGAAAGAACCGGTGAGAGAATGTCGTGATAGGAATCTTGGCAGTGGTATATATGAGAATGGTGTGTTGATTTTGGATTGATGAGTGGAACACTTGGAGGCGAATAGTTGCTTGAACAATTTGTTTAATTAGGTTTAAGTTGATTTGAGTCTGGTGATTTAGGGCAGAAGGGGCTTGTAATTGGATTTGAATGGGAATGAAAGTTTGTGAAAATCGAGCACTTGTGTAGGAATTGGAGGATGACAAATTGGTAGGCAGCAGATATTATAGGTTTTAAATGATTAGGTAATGTGAGTATAGAGATCAAGAAATTTTAAGAGGATGCGATTGAGTCTCACGATGAGCGTAAGCATTATTTCTATCAAGTTGAGAAAGCTTAGAAGTGGGCCTAGGTTTTGTGATTCGATAGGGGAATATGACATGGATTCATTATTGGATTCTTGGTGGTTAATAATCAGAGTGACGCAGTAGAAACTTGCAAAAGCAGTAACACAGGATAGTTACGAATAGGAGCTATAAAAGTTGACTAGAATATCTTAAGTTTGAATACTCGAAGGGTTTAGTGTGTTAATGCAAGTAATGATTCCCAAATAATTGGATTTGATTGCGGCTGTGAGCTTTGATTGTTCTGAGACGGATGAGAAAATGATCGTTGATGCGTAATTGGATTTAGATTATCAGTGAGTGCAAGTCGTCGTATTTGAGGGATGAATACTATAATAATTGGTCATGGTGACCTTGGATTTAGATTAAGATTTATAATGACTGGTTTCGAAAGACAAGTTTGGAAAATATTAAATTGAAATGCTGATGTTGTATTGAGATTGATTTGAGGGGACCCGTGAAGGGTGGCAAACTCTAGTTTTTTAGGGGAGGTGCCGTGGAAATTTTCCCAAGAATTTGAAAGAGTGTTGGTTATGATTTTGAAAATGATTTTTGGTTTGAGTAACTTTAACAAAAGAGATGTGTTTCTAATGCTTTTATAGATTATTAAAGAAAATTAGATTCTTATGATTTTGTTAACTTGTTATTTCAAACTCATTTGATTTCTAAAAATGAAGAGAGTTTTGATTAATTAGTCAAAGATTTTAAAACAGCAGTTTATATATAAATTCGAGGGTTTGGGAATAAGAAAGTAAGTCTAGAGGTTATGTTTGGAGTTGAGCTATGATTAGTGGTAATTGGCTTAACAGAGAGAGGATAATGATGGAGTATGATTAAGGTATGGTGATGATTTTTGGTTGATTATAGTGATGTGGGATGATGACTAGGATTAATGATGATGGTGATATTATTGATGACATGATTTGAAATTTAATAAGATGTGAGTTGATGAGATGATGAAAGTAACGAACGAGGCTATTGGTCGGCGTTGGACGAATGATCGAGACCCTCGGAGATAGAGGAATCAGAGCACGGCAACGGAAGCGCGAATAGTAAAAAGACCTTGGGACTACTATGCGTTGGATATAAAGACAGACTATGCTCACGTAGTCGTGGTGGCGGATGGAATTTTGAGGATGAAAATTTCTGTTAGGGGGATAGAATGTAAAACCCGGTCAAACTGTAATTAATTAAATAATAAATTAAATAGGAGCGAATATAGTTAGAAAATCTAGCAATCGGAATTTGATAATTTAAATATGACATTTGGACTCAGTGAATTTTTCTGAGTCGGAAAACATAGTTTTCTGAATAAAAATGCGCACTGGAAATTTGACCAGCAGTACCAGATGCGATCTGTCCGGTACTGTGGCTCAGAAAATTAATTAGAAGTGAATGATTTTAAGAAATAAGAATTTATAATTTGTGAAGATAGAAATATCTAAAATACAATTTAAAACTCTAATCTTAGAGATTTTGACTCAAAATTGGGCCAACGGACTAAATCAAGTGAACCGGGCCCAAGTGGGCCCAAGACCCAACATATATAAATATTAGTTATGAGCATTTCAGCTCATTTACCCTAAAGAAAGGATGTGGGGTGCAGCTTTGGAGAAGAGAGGAAGAAGAGAGAAAATTCTAACTCCATCAAACTTCAAATCACCATAACTTTCTCTCCGGAACTCCGATTGACGAGTCGTTTACGACCATGCGTCGCTCTTCTCATCCTCTAAAATTCTATCTAACCTTTGTGGTGAGTATTTCATTGTCCTCTTCCCATTATGGTTTGGATTTTGAGGAAATCATGTGATTTTTGTTGTTTAGGAATGCCCTAGTATGAACAATTAGTGAGTTCCATCAACCAATTTCGTGGGTTAAGGTAAGTAAGCCTCTAACCTTGTGATTTATCAATTTCATGAACCCTAGGTTGATTATAAGTGTGAAAATTGATTATGTTAGAGTATTGGGTGATTTTGGTGCACAATTAGAAGATTGATATTGCTTGTGGGGCCTTGGTGAAGCTTGGAGCTAAGGATTGGTGGAGACTCTCAAGAAGAAGCTCAATTATTTTTGCTACAAGAGGTACAGTTTAAGTTTTATTTAAGTACCATGTGGTATGATGAGAATTCCTAGGCTAGATGCCCCTAGGATAAGATTGGATTGTGTAAATGGTTAGTAATAATATGCATAGTTGATATGTAATCTGAATTAATGATTGGGTTGAGAATTGTGTGAATTTGTATGTTTGGTGTGTTGAGAATTTGATGAATTAGATAATGAATGTTGGTTTGTGGAATATACATTTAAATTGTGAATTTGGGCCGGAGGCCGTGAATCTTGGGCCGGAGGCCGGAAAGAGGTAAGAAAGGTTAGCTGATGTGTGCATTGTGTAATGATATAAGAGTTTGGATGGATTTTAGATATTAAATGTGTGAATAATTAGTTTGATTATTGAATAATAAGGTTTGAGGATTAAGGTGTGGAATTTGATATTTTGGGGTGAAATTGTGTAGATGAGGTAGGTTTGGTTCTGGTTGAGTATAATTATATGAATGTGGTTGGGTTGTGGTCATTTGGATGAGTGGAAATAAATTTGGCTTGTGAACATTGGAAAAATTGGTAATTTCTGTTTTTGGGTAAAAACTTAATTTTGACCAACTTCGGCCGTTTGTAACTCGGTCGTCGGAGTTAGAAATTCTTAAAAATCAGGTTTTATGAAATTTTATTCAACGATCTTTCTAACGGTCCAGAAATGGTTGAAAAATAAATTCTGTAGAAAAAGTTATGTGTGTCAGAAGTTTAGGGTTTGAAAATGTAATTCTGCAGCTTTTTAACTTAGTAAAATATTTGGTAAAACGTACTCCGACGCGCACGCCTGGACGACGCATACGCATCACTCACAATTTTTACCCTCTCATGCGTACGCGTCGCTGTATTGATGCAAGTGCCCAGTAGAAAATACAGAGAGTTGCGCTGGTTCTGTGCTGGGTTTGTGCGAGGAACACAAAACACACCCACCCGCATCCCTGACACACACGTGTCGCGCTACCTTTCTGCTTCCCATGCGTGCGCATAGACGATACTCAAGCATCACATCCTTTTTTCGCTTTCCATGCGTGTGCGTGGGCGATGCGCACGCGTGACCCTGTTCTCAACAAAAAGGGACTAGGAAAGGTGGTAGCTTGAGGGTGAAGTAAAGGGAGAGTAATGATGAATTATGATTAATGATGACTGTATGAGTTGCTGAGGGTGATGATGGAAGTGCAGTGTATGCCATGAGCCAAAGGGCTGTATTTAATAATGATTATTGGCTGGTTATAAGTTATGAGCCGGATGGCTATGATAAATATTGATTAATGGCTGGAAATGAAAATATGGCTTTGAACGATTGTTTTATCTTGAGTCATCTTTCTCGAAAGTGCGACCCAGAGAGATGAAGGAAGGTGAGGATCCCCTTTCTTTCTCCTCCTGGTATTGTAAAATCGCTCCCATCGAGATGGTGGGAGGTTAGGATCCCCTCCTTGGTTCCTCCTGGGCATGTGAAATGTACCTCCTGGGTAGAAGCAAGGGTTGTGGTTGCGCCCCACTTGCTCCAGGTTGGTTAGCATAGAGGCTCCCCGGGTGGACACAAGGGTTGTGGTTTCACCCCACTTGCTTCAGGTTATGATGAGTGATGTATAAAATGTGCAATTATGTAATGTATAAGTCACGATATGGTCATGATGAATGATTATGGACTGTTATGAATGAACGTGGAATGAGTATCTGAGATACTTGTTTCCCTGGATGAAAGCAGTGACTAGCAACCACGTGCTCCAAGTTGAGACTTGATGCTCTACTGACCCTATGCGTAAGTGTGGCCGAACACTGTGAAAGTTCCGGATGAGCTCGCCCCCGTGGATAAACACCGGTGTGGGTGTTGTATGATTATTATTATGATTATGTTTATGATTGAGAATTACTCAAGTTAGGGATGCACGACAGAGGGACAGTCCAATGGTTAGCTACCAGGACTTGTCGGGTTGGCTTTATAACCGACAGATGATATCTTCAGCCATAGGACAGGCATACATCATTTGTATATGTTTGAATCGTTTGGGTTTGCCTATTTGTTGTGGATTGCTAAATCATATATGCTATGTTACCTGATTATGTGCTACTTGTACTACTTGTACTTTAATTATGTATTACTTGCCTGTATTACTTGTGTTTTTACAATAGAGAGGTCCCTCATGCTGATGTCGGTGGACGCTGAGGGATGTTTTTGATGAGATGAGTTGATAATGTAATTGAATAATGATGATGAGTATTGAATGAGATAATTTGAGTTTCCTTGGTAGACGCAGTGAAGTGATTTCACTTGCTCCAGGTAGAGAATGAAATTATTTGAGCTCCCTGGGTAGACGCAGTGAAGTGATTTCACTTGCTCCAGGTGAGGATATGAGGTAACGATGTAGAATTGCTGAGACAAAATGGTTGGGGATGGTTTCGTTTATAATTCTGATTGTGAATCGTCGGATAGTTAGAAAGTTGGGAAGCATGAGGAATATGAATTAGGTTTAGCATTCCCTTATGACAGTTGCCTATTTATGGATTAGCGAGAACATAGGATGAATATTTGGTGAAAGGAAGTTTAGGATGCTTATTGAGTTTTTATTACAATGCATTGTATTTATTTGGCACTTTTACCGTACTGGGAACCCATCGGTCGGGGGCTCTCATTCTGTATATATCTCTTGTTTTTCAGATGCAGGTCCAGGTGCTCAGCAGTGGGCTGTGGTTTGTCCGAAAGACGGCAAAGACCTCTAAGATCCCTTATTTACTTTTGCTTATAATCTATCCACCTTTATTTTGAAAAGCTTATATTATGTATGGAACTCTTTTGAACTTGCCTATAGAGGCTCTTATGTTTCTTTTGGGAGAGATTAGGAGTTACTGTTGTCAACTACTGTTATACTGTACCCTAGCGGGCCTAAACTTCACGGGTCGCGACTAGTGGCTATTTACTTATGTTATATGTCTATATATTGTCTTTCTCTTAATCTCATTTATGCCTTTATCAGTATATCACTTTTGACTTCACGCTTTATCTTTTAGTTGTCGATGTGTGAGTGATACGACTTCGCGATTTTATTTTTACTCTTTTCAGGCTTCTCGATTAATACTTCTTTCAATTTTACTTATAATTATGTATTAAAAATCCTCCTTGAGTGTCGTACCACCTTATTATCATTGACTTATGACTCGAGCATAAGGATTTGAATATTAGGGTGTTATATCGTTGCCGGAGAATTGCAAATGTGTGCTTGTTATTGGTTATTGTTAATATGTTGATATTGTGAATAACTTGATTTTTGGTTTGTTTGATAGTTTTTGCTAGTTTTAGGAGTTTGTTTTCCTTATTTTCTTAGTAGCTTTTGCTTTTATTCTCTTTTTCTATTATGAATTCTCACCCTTTTGGCTATGAGTTTGGTTACAATTATGTTGTAGGAAATGAGAGCTTCGATGATGGATCACATTATGGGAATGGAAATCAAGTTAGGGAGGAGCCACATGCTTATGGTCAACCTTCATGGCAACAACCTCCTACGGTTTCATATAGCTACAATCCACCCCAAAATGTACACCAATATGAACCAATTCCTCAACATTGTTCTTCACTATACTCATAAGCCCCATACCACTAAACACCTTTCCATAACCCACCTCCACCATATTACCAACCTTATGCACACCCTTGTGACTATTATAAACAAAGACCTTTTGAACCACCCTCATTCCAACACCAATACTTCTAAGAACCATAAATTCCATATACACTACCTCAATACTCTCACCAATATGAACTACTTTCCAATTATGGAACCTTTTTCCCAAACAATGAATCCTCCACCCCAACCCCCAAACCATTTTTCAAGAGCGACATGAAGCTCAAAGGAGGCAAGTACAATTCATGGCTACCTTGACCAAGGTAGTAACCAACTTAGTCTCCCAACGCTTATACACTCAAAGTACTCCCATGGCCGAATATGGAAAATCAATTGAAGAGCGTAGTATGAAAGAGAGGTTAGAAACTTAAGTGGAGGATGAGGAGTGGACTTTTTTATTGGAATAAGTGGAGGAAGGCAAAATTGCCGAGGAGAAAGAAGTGGTTGAAGACTTAGGAGATGTTGAATGCAAAGAGCAATCTAGAATTCTGGAGCCTTCTTCCGTTGAGCTTGAAAGTGATGTTGAGGAAGATAGTATACAACCTCCAAGGCATATTGTGAATGAATAAATGGAAGAAATGGAGCGAGCAATAAGTTCTCTTAGTGATGACAATTTTGTATCAACATTAGATTTCTTTGAGCCTATTGAATTTTCCCCCATTGAATTGGAATTGGATGTTGATGTAGACTTAACTCAACCTCCAGCTTATGACTTGAGCGATGGGGAAGAATTAAACGAATTTGGTGAGGATGAGGTTGAAGTTGAAGAAGCTTATCAAGTGGTTGAAGTTCCTCAAAAAGGAAAGACGGGAATAGAAATTGCATTGTCAAGACCATTGGAGACACCTCTCCCTAATGAATCACCATCCATTCTTTCATTCAAGTGGGTAAAATTCATATCTCTTAGCTTTCTTATTTTTCTTGAATATGAATTTCTTGAGACGAATGGTCAACTTAGAGCTCTTTGTGGCTTTAAGAGCAAAAGAGAGATGGTTAGTGGTTGGAAATACAACTCTAGGTTCATTTTGGTTGGATCATCAAGGTTTAGATTCAATAGTTGGGGTAGAGCTCAAATCCTTGGGTCTAGGAAGATGTTTGTGAGCTTAAATGAGAATTCGGATTGCTTGCCATCCGAGTGGAATTTTGATGATCAACTTGAAGAAAGGGTATTGACAAACAAGGTTTGGGACCCTGAAATACAATTTGGGAATCAACAACTTTGGGGTCTTGTTACTTGCTTGAGACTTCTTAGAAGCTTGATGCGCCTAGTTTGGGATCCCGTTGGACATTGGATATGCAAGCATTGGTAGGGATTCAAGAAAGAATTCAAGCAAAGCCACCTTGACAAGGACCCCCATCAATTATCCAACTTAAAGACATAAATAAAAGTACTAGGTGGGAGACACCCCACCATGGTATGATCTTCTAATTCTCTTTCTTGTATATAGCTTCTTTTGCTTAAGTTTCATTTCTTTGGTTGAATTTTCTAAGCTTGGTTAGGTTCTAGGTATTTTGTGATGTGTTGATTGTTGTTAGGTGTTGAATTTCAAGTTATAGAGGATTTTATATTCTTGAGTTTTTTCTAAAAAAAAGAGAGAGAGGTTGCGCGTACGCCTGCCTCACGCGTACGCGCGACACCTGGACAGAGCTTTTGGCCTTTTGTGCCGGTGCCGTGCGGAAACTGTGCGTTAAGCACAATTCCAACTCACGCATACGCGTGGCTTTTGCGTACGTGCAACCTCCTATTTTCCCAATTCACGCATACGTATGACCTTCTGCGTACGCGAGACCCCCTGCTTCACATACTCTTCTTTTCTTCTCTTCTCTTCGTTTTTTTTTTCTTCTCCTCTCTTCTTTTCTATTCTTTCCCTCCTTCAACCACCATTCTCCACCACCATTCACCATCCACCACCATCTCCGTTAGTTAGTTAGTTAGTTAATTAGTTTAATTTTCTATTTTAGTAGATTAGGTTGTTAGTTTAGGTTATATTTTTGTGAAAAGTGTTGGATTAATAATTTGATTTGCTAATTCTAATGAGATATTGCTGTTAATTACTGACATATTGCTATTTTAGCATCATTGTTGCTAATGTTCATTGTTGGATTTCTTTATTGAGGTTATACTTTGTTGCTTGGTATTGAATTCTTCATGCTTCATTCTGTGCATACCAAGTGCCGATGACATTGCCTTCAAGAATGTTTTTGGATTTTTAAATTGTATGTTGTAGCTAACCATCATGTAATTTGAATTCACTATCTATTATATGGCAATTGTATGTAGTTGATGCATTTTTTGTTAGGTGATGCTTGTTTATAATTTATTTTTATTTACGTCACTTAGTTGATGCATTAAGATTGTGGAATTGTGAAATTGGATCGTAAGCTTAGCTAGTGATATCTTTTTTAGCTTTTTAAGCTTGTGGACCATGCTTGCTATGTGATTGATCTCACTTTATACCTCTCTTTTACTAAGTTGCATAGCAACCATGTTTTCCACTTTGTGTCAATTAGGTGATGCGAACAAAAATTCAAGGTGTCATTATTTGATGTGTGAGTTTCATATTTTATTTGATCCGATCCATTAAATTCTCTTGCACATCAACCAATGTCCATTCATTATCCATTTCACAATTGCTTGATTTTTGCTTGAATGATTTTATGCTTCTTTACTACTTGTTTGTTTATCTTAACCTACAAGTTTTTTTTAAAGTATCTCAAGAACACTAGAATGAATGAAGTGCATACTTCTTTGGTGTAATTGTGATATCGCTTTCAATGCTGTGTGAGTTTTAAACCGTGCGCAAACTTATAATTCACACACTTGTTTTCATCCATGTCGCACACTCATTCACTCACTTCATTTTAGTAATTCTTACCTCATTCCAATGATATATGTTTCCTTGTCTTTAAGTTTACTCATCTTACTATAGTCTGTTTTATATTTTTTAAGATGAGTAATCATTAGCAACAAGAAAGCAGAAGAAAGAACATGCAGTAGCCGGTTGATCCACCAGTTGAAGGTGGCAATGTACCCACCTTACTCATCTTTGAATGCACTGAGGACGGTGCAAACTTTTAAGTGTGTGGAGGTCGTCCGACCAATCAGCAAATCATGGGTGAAAAGTGCTAATCCCAAACGCTTTCACTTTTTTTTTTTTGAATTCTTAGTTGCATTTTTCTTAGTTCATATATATTTTAGAGCTCTAATTGCATTTTTCTTAGTTTATTGCATTTCTTTTCATATATGCATATATGTAATAAGATTAGTCAAAATAATAAAATTTTTCAAGGAATTTATCTATAGAGCATTCAAAAATTTATTTGAGTTGATATTTTTCATTGAAACTTACTTGAAATATATTGTGGAACATAGTTGTTGAGCTAACAATACACTACCACGTGAGTTTTGAGCCTAATTGTGTGATTACATCATATTAACCACTGTTTTCATTTTTGTGTGTATTATTCTCTTTCTACAATTATAATATTTGATTTGTTTGATTCTTTATGTTTATTATTTGATGTATATATACATTTATATGATTGAGGCCATCATTTCATTAAGCTCACTTACCCACATAGCCTTCACCCTTATATCTACCATTGTTAACCGATTTTGAGCCTATTAGACCCCTTTATTCTTAAATTTAACACATTACTAGCCTTAAAGCGAAAAATAATAAATGTTCTTAATTCGGATCTTTAATTATCTTAGGCTAGTGAGAGTATATATCATTCAAGTATGGGAAAGTTTGGGAACATTGGTTGAGATAAAAGTATATTTCGTATTTTTGTTGAAGATCTTGGGAACTGGGTACATACTCATACATTAAATGTTTAAACCATATATCTTGATACTTTTTTATATATTTTATTTTGAAAAAAAAAAGAAGAAAAAAAAGAAAAAAAAAAGAGAAAAAGAAAGCAATAAAAAAGGGACAAATGTTAACCTCAAAATAAAGTAATAATAATAATGCATATGTGATGTGAATTGAAAAGAACGCATGAGTGTGTGAAAAAGTGAATAATGAGTAGCTAGATTTTGTATTAGAATTGAATAGATTGTCATAGGTTAGGTGGAAAGTTTCAATCAAAGATTCAAATTTCAAGCTCACTTGACCATATGCATCCTTACCTTTATCCTAGCCCCATTACAATCTTAAAAAAGTCCTCATGATAATTGCATGCATGCATTGGATAATTGTTGATTGTTAGATGAAAGAAAAATCTTAGAAAGCATGATTGGAGGAGAATTTAGTGAATCAACCCTATACACTTGAGCGATTAGAGCATATACACATCCGGTGAGGGGTTCAATTGCTCAAGTCTATGTTTCCACCTATGTTCATCTCTTATCTTGCAAGTTTGAAAATTCTTTTCTAGGACTCAATTCAATTGAAGATTTGACTTAGTTGCTATTGTCTTTGGCCCTTAATTGTTTACATGCTTTCTTGGAAATTTATTTATTTTGACCAAGTAGTTGCATTCATGTAGATAGGTTGCATTTAGATAATTTACTTTCAATAAACATTAATACCCCTTTCTTGTCTTTCTTGGGTTTATCATGAGGACATGCTAATATTTTAGTGTGGGAATATTGATAAATCATAATTTTATGGTTTATCTTGTATTGAATTTGGTGGATTTTATCAACTTTTCCTAAATTTAATCAATGAAATAGCATAGTTTTATGAATTCTTCCTAATTTAGGGTTGTTAGTTGGTAATTACAAATTTGAAATACTTCAAATTTTATGAAGTATCAAATCAACTATTCAAATTTATTAGCAATTGAAGTATCAACTTTACAAGAAGTATCAACTATTCAAATTTGTTAGTAATTGAAGTATCAACTAACAACTTTACAAAATCCGATTAAAGAGCTCCGATTGCACGAAAGGTAAGTGGCAACACCAAACTTGTCCTATGCAATCACATGCCAACTTATTTGAAAGTAAAACTAAGTAAACCAAGAAACTTGTTACCAACAGTTGGGTTGCCTCCCAACAAGCGCTCTTTTAATGTCATTAACTTGACTTTTGGTTCTTGAATTTCTTCTTCTTCCTTCAGTTGGTTAAAAGAAATGACTTCAAGGGAGAAGAAGAGAAAATTGATGCCCCCTGATTTGATCTCCTCCTAACAAGCTTTCTTTTGTTATTATCTAGATTCACTTTGCTTGTTGGGATAGGAGTTGGATTACTTTTTGTTGACCTCTTTTTCATGGATGTTGCCTTTTGTTTCTTGGTCACAATCCCTCTTTTAGTGCTTTCCTTAATTGCCTTCACCTATTCTTTTTCAAGGTTTAAGTGTTGTGTAATGGTTAGAGGATATCCTTCATCAAGAACTTCTTGGATTGATAGTTCATTTAGATCACCCTTCATGCAACTTTCATAGGAGTATGGATTTCCTTGGTTTATTTCCTTTCTCTCTTTTGTAGGATCTTGCATCAATTCTTTTGAGAGGGACTTTGCATGTTTTTTTGTCACCTCTAGTAGTCTCTCAAGATATAGAATCTTAGAATTGTATGCCTCCACAACCTCCTTCTTCATTGGGATTTCACTTGTTATAGGGGCCTCTTTGTATTACTCTTTGAATTCCTCCTTTGCGACCACAATTTGATCTTTAATCTCCTTGCTAAGCACTACTCCACTCTTCAAGCTTATGACAGTGTATTCTTTCCTTGGCCAAGGGAAGACGTTGGTATGTTTCTCAGCAAAATGTTATGCCATTGGACTCATTTGCACTTCTAGATTTCTTCTTAAGGATTCCATATTTTTAATCCTTTCTCTGGTCCCTTGCCTTAAGGACTCAGTAAGTTAGGTGATTAAGGTGTGTGTCTGGGAGAGTTGCTCTAGTGCAAGTTCCAGAGAAGATTTTTTATGAGTTTGTGGAGGTGCATGGGTTGTGGTAAAATTGTTTTGAGGGGATTGATATGGATTTTGTGAGTTGTGAAATGAATTTTGTGGGTTTTGAAATGAATTTTCTGCTGAGACATACTTAAGTGGTGAAGAACTTTGATATGAAAAATTAGGAGGTGAGGTTGGACAATTTTGCATAAATGCATCCAGAGATGATGGCTCTTGATGAATGGGATATAGAACGTTGAATTCTCTTTGATTTTGACCTTCTCAACTAAAATTTGGATAGTTGTCAGATTCATAATAATGTAAATTATTTTGTGGCCCTAGGAAATATCTCATTTGGTTTGATTGCTTAAACCCCATCATTCCTCGTTCTTGATATTCCCAACCCCCATTAGCATAGTAGATCGAATCATTTTGTGGTGGTGGAAAATATCCCATGTAATTTGCCTGACCAAATGGTGATGTAAACTCTATTCTTCCTTGATTACTCTGTAACAAATACAATCACCAAGAGAAATTTAAATTTCTTATGTCCCACGTAAAGAATTCTTAATGAGGTAAAAACATAAATAGTTAAGTGACAAAAAGAAAAGAAAGAATTAAAAGCAAATAAATGACTAAAAAAAAGAAAGAAAAAGTTGTCTAATCTAGGTAATCAATCAATCGGTAGTTTGTTAGTCACAATCAATCCCCAGTAACGGAACCAAAATCTTGATATGGAACTTACAATTCAACATCCACATAGCTACTGATAAGTGCACCGACTCGTATTAAGTAATAAGCTCACGGTGAGTGAGTGTTAATCTCACGGTGAATGAGTGTCAATCTCACGAGGATTAAAGGATTAAGAAAACAATAGTTAATTGATTATTCTAGTTAGACGGTTCATAGTTTTTTAATTATGAGCAATGGGGAATTTAAATGACTTGAAGTAAAGGAAAATAATAAAATGACAAGAAAGTAAATGACGGGAATGTAAAGTGCTGGAATTTAAATTGCAAGAAAGTAAATGACCAAAAAGTAAATGACAATAATTAAGAAAGGAAAGGACATTGGGATCTAGAGATGTTGCATTCTCAGGATCAATAATTCTCATCTCCACTTTAATCATGCAATCATTGATCTCTTAGCAAATCATAAGTGATCAAATTTCAATTCCTTGGTAATTCAATCTCTCTTAACTTGATCAATTGTCAATTCTTTGATCTAATTACTCATGAGAAGAGATGAAGATTGGTCTCTAATTTAGAGTTACATAATTTCATGAATCCAAATATGGGTTGATTATATGTCACGTATCTATTCCATATCCAAATTCACAATAATTGGGAGAAAGATCTTCAAGCTCAAATTCTATGGCTCCTTTTCCAAGTCCTCATCAAATTCATGTTAGATTCAAATTATTTTCCAAGACATTGGAATCCGAAATGAAGCACAAATATTCTTTCTAAAAAAAATAATGAAAGAAGAATTGAAGATGAAGAATCAAACACATTAAATCGTTGAATTGCAACAAAGCTCTATTCCCCAATGAAGAGAATTAGAAACTCATAACTAAAGAATTACAAAATGGGTATGAAAGAAAATGGAAAAGGAGAAGAGAACGAGAGTGAGAGGAGAATGGAGTCACCTCCACTACTGATGGTTTGTGTGTGTGAAGTGTCTAAGGCCCTATTTATAAACTATCATAAATTACAAATTCAAATGAAATTCAAATTACAATCAAATGCAAATTTTCTAACTACTTCTAGATGATTCATGTGGCCTTGATAGATTTGTTAATTGTGGGCTTTCTTACAGGAGTTGGAGTGAACTTTGAGTGAAATAATTGGACCAATTTGAGGGCTCCAAGTGCAGGGCATTATTTGAAAGTTAAAGCTTCTTGTTCTGGCGTTACTAACGCCACTCTCTTAAGCAATTTGGTGCTCCCAGGGCCAAGGGAATTAGTGAAGGTAACGCTTTGTTGCAAAGCGTTACTAACGCCTTGACAATTGTACAAGTTATGCTTCAGGAGGTGTCACTGGCGTTAACGGCACTAACGCTTCTTCCCTGGTGTTACTAAGGCTTCATATAATTGGGGATGAGAAGTTGGTGTCATACGCATGAGGTGTGCGTACACACGATATCCCTTGTGGCTGGCGTTGCTTGAAGTAACGCTCCTTTATTTTGGGCATTACCAAGGCCCATATTTCATGCTCCAGCTTCATTGTTGCACACCAGCGTTATTTTGGACAACTCTTTGGGTGCTTGGCATTAACAACACCTGTTTGTATGCTAGCTTCGTTTTAATTCAGCGACAATGCCACCTTAGAGGGCGCTTCACTAGTTTGGCGTTATTAATGCCTAGGCACGCATGCTTCGTTCCTCATTGTTGGTGCCACTTTAAGAGGGGGCTCCAAAGGAGTGACGTTACCAACGCCTTGTTTCATTGCATGCTCCAAGAGCTACGTTTTTAAAAGCGTGGCCTAAGGCTCCAAAGTGTATCCTAAGGCTTCAAAGTGTGTTCAAAGCTTCCTCTTTTTTTCTTTTAAGCTTGCTTTGTGCTTTTTTGCTTCTTTTTGTATATTTCCTACAAAATTCTTTAACTCATGTAATCAAAACAATATTCAATCTAAGCACCAAAATACTCCATAATTAAGCATTACGCATTAATTTCTTATATGAAAAAGTATAGAAAAACACATCATGATGCACATGCATCATGTTCCACCCGGTGGTTAGAAGGTTTGGAGGAAACAGAAGGTGCAGAGTTAGATTAGAACTAGAATCCCTTAGATAGATTACCAAATTTCCAATTTAGTATAATCTTTAAGCTAAAATCTGAGTGTTAGAGTTCTAGGAATGTCTTTGGCTTTCTCAGGATCTTATATATTATCTATGTGGGTACCTTAACCATACTGAGAACCCCCGTTCTCAGTCCATACATATTCTGCTATTTTTTAGATGCAGGTCGAGAGAAACTTTGCTGAGCATTCTGGATACTCTTGGAAGCAAAAAACTATCTTTTAGGCCTTTACTTTATTGTGTTTAGATTGTATATATATGTAATTATGTTCTCTTCTGTATATAACTTGTATTTTGTCCCGCTTAGAGGTTGATATAGAGAAACAGTGTGTTTATTTCTGTAGTTTGAGTTATCTTTTGGGTTGTATATATATATATATACATATATACTCTGGCCGGCCTTATCTTCGCAAGTTGAGTCTAGAGCTTGATATTTTCATCTTTTGGAACCCTATTCTTTATATATGTTTTATCTTTCTTTTCGATCTCATTTTTTCGTTTTTCGCTTATCCGGACGAGTGTGATGCAATTTTCTATCGCACTTTGTTTAGCTTTTACTTCAAGGCTCCTGTTATAATTTCTTTCAACTATAGTTATATATACATCTTTTCCTTTATGGTATCAGAGTAGTTCATTCCTGTTGAGCCTGAGGGATAGACTGACTATGCTTCTAGGGATACTCTGGGAGTGTGTATATGCTAATTAGGATATCTAACTGATATATGTGGCATACTTGTTCATGAGCATGCATTTGGGACTTTGAATCACTAGACTTGAGATATTGACACTGATCACCTTGATATCAATTGTTTTGTGTGAACAAGAACCAAATAGCGACTCATGGACACGGCCGTGGTCGAGGGAGAGGTCGAAATAGTAATGAGGAACCCAAAACGACTGCGAATAACCCTGTGAACTTCATGAATTCCCTGGAGAACATAGTTGTGGCTATGCAGGCAATGGCTGAGGTCCTCAGTTAGCAAGTTAATAAATGGGGGTAGTGGAGAAAATGGGCCTATGACATTGGCGACCTTCCTGAAGATAAACCCACTAATTTTTAGAGGAACCATAAATCCGACGAAAGTTGATAACTAGTTTCAGGCAATGGAACATGCTTTGCAAGTGCAACAAGTGTTGGAGGACCAGTGTGTTGAGTTTGCCGCTTACCAGCTGATGGGTGAAGCTCAGTATTGGTGGCAGGGAACCCGACGTCTTCTACAGTGGGACAATGCTCCGATACCTTGGAATGCTTTTCAATCCAAATTTTATAAGAAGTATTTCCCCAACTCATTTAGAATGGTGAAGGAACTCGAGTTGCTATCGCTGAAGCAGGGTTCAATGTCAGTGGTAGAGTACACCAGTCGATTTAAGGAATTATGCTAGTTTTCTAGGATTTGTCAGGGTGTTCTGAGGAATTTCGAAAAGTGGAAGTGTATAAAGTATGAATGTGGACTTCGGAGTGATATTCTGAGTACAGTGGGCCTAATAGAGATCAGGACTTTCTTTGAGCTGGTAAATAAAAGCCGAGTTGCTGAGGATTATGTGAGGAAGGCAGCATCAGATAACAGTGATCACTGAGCTTTTGTTAGGAGAAATAAAGGGAAGAATTTTGCGCCAAGAGATCAGATTTTTAAGCGAGGCGGCTATGCTCCACAACAACCTTAGGGTCAAAATAACTTCTAGAGATTCAATAATAACAACAACCATGGAAGAGACAAGGGAAAGCAAGCTCAGATTCCACCGAATGACTTGACTTGTAGGAGGTGTGGGAGATACCACCCGAGTACTCCGTGTAGAGCTGGTTTGGGTTTATGCTATTTCTGTGGTGGAGCCAGGCATCGGTCCTAAAATTGTTCAGAGAAAAAGAGTAAGGAAGCTAGGAGAATTCAGTAGCTGGGACGTGTATTTACTATGTCAGCGGATGGTGTTGAGAGATCAGACACTCTGATCAAAGGTAATTGTAAAATTGGTGACTAAATCTTAATTGCTTTATTTGATACTATGACATCACATTCATTCATATCATTTGAGAAAGCTAATGACTTAGGATTGAAGACATCTATGTTAGCCTATGACTTATAGGTACATACTCCTGGGCTGTTGTGACTAGGCTAGGTTGTCAGCAAGTTCCATTTAGAATTGAACACCAAACTTTTTTCCATGATTTGATTTGCTTGTCGATGACTGGAATCGATCTAATTTTGGGTTTGGATTGGCTGTCAAAGCATCACGTACTGCTAGATTATTTTAAACGATCAATGCAATTTATGTCTGAAGGATCAGAAGGACCGGTGGTAGCGAAGGGATATTACCTGAATTTTGTTATGGTGAACTGTAGTGGGAGTAAGTGTCAGGGTTTCATGTTATTAGCTGAAAGTGTGTCGGGTGATGAATAGAATTTGAATCAGATTTCAGTTGTAAGTGAATTTCCAGAAGTATTCCCTGAAGACAAAGTTGAGTTCCCTCCTTCTCGAGAAATCGAGTTTGCGATTGAGCTGGTGCCTGGAGTAGGACCAATTTCAATTGTGCCCTACCGAATGTCATCTTTGGAGATGCCTGAACTCAAAGCTCTGTTGGAGGAGTTAATGAATAAAAACTTCATCTGGCCAAGCATTTCTCTGTGGGGAGCATCGATGTTATTGGTGAAAAAAAAAGGATGGAAGCATGCGGCTATGCATAGATTACAAATAACTGGACAATGTAACTGTGAAAAATAAATACCCATTACCGAGAATTGACAACCTGATGGATCAGTTGTAAGGAGCTGGTGTCTTTTCCAAGATTGACTTGAGGTCTAGTTATCACCAGATAAGGGTGAAAGATGAAGATATCCCAAAAACTGATTTTAAAACTCGTTATGGTCACTACGAATACACTGTAATGTCCTTTGGGTTAACCAATGCCGCTGCTGTGTTCATGGACTATATGAACCAAATATACCATCCTTTCCTAGATAAATTTGTTGTCGTCTTTATTGATGACATCTTGATCTACTCTAAGACCGGGGAGGAGCACGCGGAACACATGAGGACTGTATTGCAGATACTAAAAGAGAGAAAGCTCTATGCAAAATTGTCTAAGTGTGAATTCTGGAAAGAGGAGGTGAAGTTCTTGAGTCATGGAGTGAGTAAGCATGAAATAGTTGTGGATCTTTCAAAGATTGAGGCAGTAACTGAATGGGGACAGCCTACATCGGTGATGAAGATAAGGAGTTTCCTAGGTTTAGAAGGATATTATCAGAAATTTATTAAAAGATTCTCTCAAATCATGTTGCCTATGACAAAGTTAACCCGAAAGAATACGTTATTTGTCTGGACGTCAGAATGTGAGGAGAGCTTCCAATCTACAGCGCATGTTCTTGTGTTATCGAACCCAGTGAGCCTTTTGAGGTGTATTGTGATGCTTCATTGAAAGGTCTGGGGTGTGTGCTGATGCAACACCAAAATATTATGGTATATGCTTCACAAAAGTTAAGACCTCATGAGGCGAATTATCCAACTCACGACCTGGAACTCGCTGCGGTTGTGTTTGCCTTGAAAGTGTGGAGAAATTACCTGTTTGGGGTTAAGTTTCAAGTCTTCTCTGACCACAAGAGCTTGAAATATCTTTTTGATCAGAAGAAACTCAATATGTGTAAGAACCGGCCTAATCGCTTTAGTAAAATAATAATTTTTAAGTGCCCGGAGTAGATTCAAAATTTAGAAGTTTTAATTTGAAAATATAAAGGTGAAATTTGATTTCAATGAAATTTTCTGAGTTCGAAAATGTATCTTTTTCGAAAAGTTTTTGTAAAAATGCGTTCTGACGCTTAAACTAGCAATACCGGCTCTAGTCTGTCCAATACCACGTATTTTGGAAAATAAGATTTTAAAAGTTGATTTATTATTTTGAAAGGATAAAAATAATTTAGAATCGAAAATCGGACGCTAATCTTAAACGTTTTAGCCCAAAGTGGGCCAAACGGACCTAAAATGCTAACGGGTTAGACCGGGCCCAAGGCCCAACATATATAAGTGAGTTAAATGAGCAACTCATATTATTTTCACCCTCCAAAAAGAGAGAGGCGCGGTTTGAGAGAAGAGAGAAGAGGTGATGTTACTATTCATCATCACCTTCCGGGAGCTATAACTTGAGCTACAGAACTCCGATTGACGAGCCGTTTGCGGCCACGTGAAGCTCTTGACAAGCTCTTTGTTTCTATATAAGAAAACCTGTAAGAAATTGAAACTCACATCCGAGTTTCTTGCCCTAACTTTCTGCATTTTGGGGTTTGGTTTTTGAGTAAGTTTTGTAGTTTTGGTTGTTTAGGTGATCTCTAGTAACGGGTAATCGTTGGATTTTACCCCTAATCTTGTTGGGTAAGGTAAGTCTCTTCAAACTCTTGTGGTTTGATATTTTGGTTAGCCATAGTGTTGATTCTTGGTATGTTATATGTATAGCTTGATACTTGGTGAGTTTTGGAAGTGGTGTTGGTGCTTAAGGCTTGTTGATCTTGTTGGAATCAAGCTTTGGGTGTTTACGCATATTGGGAATCGGCCAAGGTATGGTTTTGGTTTCCTTTATGTAATATGTAATGTTTCGTGAACCTTAGGCTAGTTGACCTTAAGATAGGATTGGATGTTTGGGTGTATGTTTGATTGTATGTGATTTTGATGTTTGAAGATAAGTTGTATGGCGGGGAGGATGATATAGAGTTTTGGAATGTGGAATATATGAATTTTGATGTTGATTTTTGGTAATTAATGACTATGAAGATTAACGATGAATGTTGTGATTTATTATTGTTTATGAGGATTGTGGGAAAGTGAATGTTGATAATGATTGCTAATGTTGAGATTAATTGTGGATGAGTATGAATATTAATGTTGATGACAAATGGGTAAAGGATGTGAGTTTTATGAGAATAATATAAGAAATAAACATTTAAATGGATTTGGTTAATGTTAGATATTGTTTGGTGATGGTTATTGAAATTGATAAGGATTTGTAGTGGTTGTTGATGTTGTTGTTGGTTAATGATGATTATGAGTATTGATGATGGTTTAGATGATTGAATAGTTGATACGGTTGAGAACTGTTTGTATGGATTCATGAGTGAGTTTGGTATTGTTTGGGTTGTGATTGGTTTGGTTTTGGATTGGGAGTTTTGGTAAAATTGAGGTTTTGAGACTTTTGGTAAAAACAGATTTTTGGTGAACTTTGACGGATCATAACTTGAGCCTCAGTTTTCAAAATTTGTTGAAAATTACTTTAAATTAAAGTTCATTGAAATTTGCTGTGGAGAGCGCTAGCACGACCTATGGCACACACAACTAACAAAGTTTTGCAATCTATGCGCACGCACACGTTGGAAGGTGCACTCTGTTGAGGATGTTCGCACGTCTTGTGCGGATGAACAGAGTTGAAAATTTTACTACCTGTACGTACGCACACCTCTATGCGTACGCACACATTTGAAAACTTTTCTGGGTGTGCGCATGGACACCCTTGTGCGTACGCACATGCCCTGTTTTTTAACTAAAATCTTGTTTTTAATTATTTCACCTTCCCAACAAGCTTGTAAACTTCTGTGGCACCTATTTAAGTCTTTTGGCTTGCTTTTGGATGTTAAACATAGAGATGGTCTTGGAATTATTTGGGTATTACTTTGAAAATTTAGAGAACGGTGGTTTAGGTTTCTGGTGTATTGAGGATGAGTTTGATTGAGAGAGAAGGAAGAATAGTAAACTTGGTGATTACTGACAACGAATTGAGAAACTGATGAACTAACGAGTTTGGAATAGAATTAAGAACTGATGATGGTTATTATGAGCTTGAAGGATGTTGAAGGAAAGTGTGCTAGGCACTATATCCTTGGAATGTTGAGAATTGATAATTAAAAGTGATTTGAGATGAGAAATGGTGATGACTGGTGATGCTTTGAGGTCGATGGACTTATTGGATGTGGATAGTGTGCCAGGCACTATATCTTGGAATGATAGTGTGCCAGGGACTATATCCTTGGAATGTTGAGAATTTATAATTGAAAGTGATTTGAGATGAGAAATGGTGATGACTGGTGATGCTTTGGGGTCGATGGACTTGTTGGATGTGGATAGTGTGCTAGGCACTATATCCTTGGAATGATTTAAAATGAAATAGATGTTGTTGTTGTTTTCTTTCTCTGCCGCAAGAGTGTGTCAAGCACTATATCCTTGGGTTAAGCATGCGAGTGTGCCCGGCACTATATCCGTGGACGTGGCAGAAGGGCGACATCCGAAAGGATGTGTCGGGTTGGCATTCATAGACCGACAAGTGATATCACGAGCCAATAGAACAGGCATTCATCAGATGCATATCTTATGTGCTTGTTTGCTTTGATTATTTGAGTTTGCCTAATTGTATAATATGCCTACTTGCTTATTGAATTACTTGTTATATATATGAATATACTACTTGTGTTTTCCTTGCTTGCATTATCTGTGTTTGTCTGGTGCTGAGGAGGTTAGGCAGGCGGTGGCGATGGGATCGTACGGAGGGCGGGTTGGTAAAGGCTGTGGGACATCGGTGACTAGTTTTAGTTAGAAATCCCTTAAGTTTAGATAACCTTGCTGATGGTTATGGTTTAATTTATTTATTTATGTTAAGCTTGAATATCGGTTTGACGTGAAGTTCTAGGATTGCCTTTGGTGTCCCGGAGCCTTACTTCTTACATATTGGGTACTGTTACCATACTGAGAACCTCCGGTTCTCATTCCATACTTTGTTGTTGTTTTTCAGATGCAGGTCGTAATTCACCTCGGTGAAATTGCAGATATGGTGGCAGAGCGGAGTATGGTTTCTTCTTGGTTTATTTCTGTTTTATTTTGTTGTAATACTTTCTCTAACCCTTTTTGTTTTAGACTTTATGGCCTTATAGGCTTACTTGAGAGATAAGTTGTATAAGCTGATTTAACTCCAAAACTCTGTATTTTTCTGTTTGTAACTAGTCGGCTTAAACTCCGCAAGTTGCGGCTAGTTCCCTATGATTATTATACTTTTATATCTATATATGTTCCATTCTTTTGCATCTATACCTTGTATCTTATGCGTTAGCTTCGTGTGAATATTTCGTGCTTTTGTAATTCTGTCTTTGAGCTAAATCCTTCATCGAGCTTCTAGAATATATTATTTCCTTCTATATAAATACGTATAAGCCTTAAAATTATCATAACCTTTGATTAACCTTTGCTTTACGGCTAGAGGTAAGGCTTAGGGTAATTAGGGTGTTACATTTAGTGGTATCAGAGTGGTTCGTCCTCGTGAGCCTGAGGGAAGGACCGATTGTGCTTCGTTGCACTCTCTGGGTCATTTTTCTTTCATGCTATTTAGGTTATCCACTTGATATGCATAGCATGCTTGTTGTTGAGTGCCTTTGGAGATAATTGAAGCACTAAACTTGAGATATTGAGACTGATCACCTTGATATCGATTGTTTGGTGTGGAAAAGAAACCCGAATGGCAACTCTCGGATGAGGTCGATCACGTTAACGGAGAGGTAGTGAGGATGATTAACCTAGCCTATGAGATACGAGTTCAACATGTTCCAGAGAACCAGTTCGTGGAGTTGCAGCATATCAGTTGATGGGCGAGGCTCAACACTGGTGGCAAGGGAAGTACCAAATGACGCAACTACAGAATGAGCGTGTATCATCAGAAGGACCGACTAATGCTTTTGTGATTTTTAATTATGATTTTCCATTTCTAACCGGTGTGTCCTTGAATCATATTGGAAAGAGTTTTAAAGCATAGGATGATTTTCAAATTCGGTTGGAAGCTTTTGATTTAAATGACTTGGTTTTGAAACTACGTCGGAACTCTTGGTTTAAATGATATGTTTTGAAAGGAAAAATGAGTTCTCTGATTTTATTAAGTTATGAAAATTGGTTTATAATTTGACTTATCGAAAATGATTTTGATTGAATTAAGAATAAATGATTTTCGAATCTCTTGAAAAAGCTTTGACATTGAAAAGGTTTAGATTGAACACCTTTTGAAATTCTTGGGAAATGTTACAAAAGCAGTTTTTGGTTTAAAGGAAACATTTTGGATTCTTAATGATGATAATCAGAGTGATGCAGCGAAAGGCGAGAGGGGACATCGACACGGTAGAACACTTCTAGGAGGATATATCGCATAATTCGAATTTTCGAGGGTGAAATTTTATTAGGAGGGGAGAATGTAAGAACCGGCTTAACCGTTTTAGTAAAATAATAATTTTTAAGTTCTCGGAGTCGGTTCAAATTTAGAAGTTTTAATTTGAAAATATAAAGGTGAAACTTGATTTCAATGAATTTTTCTGAGTTGGAAAATGTATCTTTTTCGAAAAGTTTTTGTAAAAATGCGTACTGGCGCTTAAGCTGACAATACCGGCTCTAGTCTGGCAAGTACTGCGTATTTTGGAAAATAAGATTTTGAAAGTTGATTTATTATTTTGAAAGGATAAAAATAATTTAGAATCGAAAACCGGGCACTAATCTTAAAGGTTTTGGCCCAAAGTGGGCCAAACGGACCTAAAACGCTAACAGGTTGGACCGGGCCCAAACCGGGCCCAAGGCCCAACATATATAAGTGAGTTAAATGAGCAACTCAGCTCATTTTCACCCTCCAAAAAGAGAGAGGCACGGTTTGAGAGAAGAGAGGAGAAGAGGTGATGTTATTACTATTCATCATCACCTTCCGGGAGCCATAACTTGAGCTACGGAACTCCGATTGACGAGCCATTTGTGGTTACGCGAAGCTCTCGACGAGTTCTTCATTTCTATCTAAGAAAATCTGATAAGAACTCGAAACTCAAGTCCCAGTTTCCTGCCCTAACTTTCTGCATTTTTGGGGTTTGGTTTTTGAGTAAGTTTTGTGATTTTGGTTGTTTAGGTGATCTCTAGTAGCGGATAATTATTGGATTTTATCCCTAATCTTATTGGGTAAGGTAAGTCTCTTCAAACTCTTGTGGTTTGATATTTTGGTTAGCCATAGTGTTGATTCTTGGTATGTTATGTGTATAGCTTGATACTTGGTGAGTTTTGAAAGTGGTGTTAGTGCTTGAGGCTTGTTGATCTTGTTGGAATCAAGCTTTGGGTGTTTCTTCATATTGAGAATCAACCAAGGTATCGTTTCAGTTTTCTTTATGTAATATGTAATATTTTGTAAACCTTAGGCTAGTTGACCTTAAGATAGGATTGGATGTTTAGGTGTATGTTTGATTGTATGTGATTTTGATGTTTGAAGATAAGTTGTATGACGGGGAGGATGACATAGAGTGTTGGAATGTGGAATATATGAATTTTGATGTTGATTGTTGGTAATTAATGACTATGAAGATTAACGATGAATGTTGTGATTTATTATTGTTTATGAGGATTGTGGGAAAGTGAATGTTGATAATGATCGCTAATGTTGAGATTAATTGTGGAGGAGTATGAATATTAATGTTGATGACAAATGGGTGAATGATGTGATTTTTATGAGAATTTTTATAAACATTTAAATAGATTTGGTTAATGTTAGATATTGTTTGGTGATGGTTATTGAAATTGATGAGGATTTGTAGTGGTTGTTGATGTTGTTGCTGGTTGATGATGATTATGAGTGTTTATGATGGTTTGGATGATAGAATAGTTGATATAGTTGAGAACTGTTTGGTATGGATTCATGAGTGTTTTTGGTATTGTTTGGGTTGTGATTGGTTTGGTTTTGGATTGGGAGTTTTGTTAAAATTGAGATTTTGAGACTTTTGGTAAAAACAGATTTTTGGTGAACTTTGACGGATCATAACTTGAGCCTCAGTTTTCAAAATTTTTTGAAATTGGCTTTAAATTAAAGTTCATTGAAAAATCTTTAAATGGATATAAATTTTGTAGGAAATGGATTTTTGTAGAGAAAGTTATGATCATTCAAAGTTTGGTGTCAAAATTTAAATTATGTGCATGCTGCAAAATTTGGGATTTCTAGTTTGTGTGCGCACTCACAGCCTTGTGTGCACGCACACTCAGGGGAAGGCTTGCTGTGGAGAGCACTAGCACAACCTGTGCGCACACACACGTTAGAAGGTACACTCTGTTGAGGGCGTTCGCACGTCTTGTGCGGATAAAAAGAGTTGAAAATTTTACTACCTGTGCGTACGCACACCTCTATGCGTACGCACACATTTGAAAACTTTCCTGGGCATGCGCACGCACACTATTGTGCGTACACACATGCCCTGTTTTTCAACTAAAATCTTGTTTTTAACTGTTTCACCTTCCCAACAAGCTTGTAAACTTCTGTGGCACCTATTTAAGACTTTTTGGCTTGCTTTTGGATGTTAAACATAGAGAAGGTCTTGAAATTTTTGGGTATTACTTTGAAAAGTTAGAGAACGGAGGTTTAGGTTTCTGGTGTATTGAGGATGAGTTTGGTTGAGAGAGAAGGAAGAGTAGTGAACTTGGTGATTACTGACAACGAATTGAGAAACTGATGAACTAACGAGTTTGGAATGGAATTAAGACCTGATGGTGGTTATTATGAGCTTGATGGATGTTGAAGGAAAGTGTGACAGGCACTATATCCTTGGAATGTTGAGAATTGATTATTAAAAGTGATTTGAGATGAGAAATGGTGATGACTGGTGATGCTTTGAGGTCGATGGACTTGTTGGATGTGGATAGTGTGCCAGGCACTATATCCTTGGAATGATAGTGTGCCATGCACTATATCCTTGGAATGTTGAGAATTGATAATTGAAAGTGATTTGAGATGAGAAAGGGTGATGACTAGTGATGCTTTGTGGTCGATGGACTTGTTGGATATGGATAGTGTACCAAGCACTATATCCCTAGGAATGATAGTGTGCCAGGCACTATATCCTTGGAATGATTTATAATGAAATAGATGTTGTTAATGCTTTCCTTCTCTGCCACAAGAGTGCACCAGGCACTATATCCTTGTGTTAAGTATGCGAGTGTGCCCGGCACTATATCCGTGGGTAAACAGAGTGCGCCCGACACGATATCCATGGGTCAATAGAGTGTGCCCGGCACTATATCTGTGGCCGTGGTAGAAGGGAGACATCCGAAAGGATGTGTCGGGTTGGCATTCATAGACAGACAAGTGATATCACGAGCCAATAGGACAGGCATTCATCATATGCATCTCTTATGTGCTTGTTTGCTTTGATTATTTGAGTTTGCCTAATTGTATAATATGCCTACTTGCTTCTTGAATTACTTGTTATATATATGAATACTACCTGTGTTTTCCTTACTTGCATTATCTGTGTTTGTCTGGTGCTGAGGAGGTTAGGCAGGCGATGGTGATGGGATCGCACGGATGGTAGGTTGGTGAAGGCTGTGAGACAGCGGTGACTAGTTTTAGTTAGAAATCCCCTAAGTTTAGATAACCCTGCTGATGGTTATGGTTTAATTTATTTATTTATGTTAAGCTTGAATATCGGTTTGATGTGAAGTTCTAGTATTGCCTTCGGCGTTCCGGAGCCTTACATCTTACATATTGGGCACTGTTACGATACTGAGAATATCCGGTTCTCATTCCATACTTTGTTGTTATTTTTCTGATGTAGGTCGTAATTCACCTCAGTGAAATTGCGGATATGGTGGCAGAGCGGAGTATAGTTTCTTCCTGGTTTATTTCTGTTTTATTTTGTTTTTGTACTTTCTCTCATCTTTTTTGTTTTAGACTTTATGGCTTTAGAGGCTTACTTGAGAGATAAGTTGTATAAGCTGTTTTAACTCCAAAACTCTGTATTTTTCTATTTGTAACTAGTCAGCTTAAACTCCGCAAGCTGCGGCTAGTTCCCTATGATTATTATACTCTTATATCTATATATGTTCCATTCTTTTGCATCTATACCTTGTATCTTATGCGTTATCTTCGTGTGAATGTTTTTCACTTTCGTAATTCTGGCTTTGAGCTAAATCCTTCATCGGACTTCTAGAATATATTATTTCCTTCTATATAAATATGTATAAGCCTTAGAATTATCGTAACCTTTGATAACCTTTTATTTACGGCTAGAGGTAAGGCTTAGGATAATTAGGGTGTTACAATATGTGCTAGAGTAGGTTGATGGAACTGTTGAAGGACTACATATTCAAGCTATGTTACCATCCAGGAAAACTAATGTTGTGGCAGATGCTTTGAGCCAAAAATCATTATATGTTGCTTGGATGATGCTTAAAGAAGAAAAGTTGCTGAAAGAGTTTGAGAGCCTAAACTTGGGCATTAGAGAGGTAGTTGGGAATATGTGCTTGAATTAATTACATATCTCTAGTGATTTCAAGGCTGAAATTCAGAAAGTTCAACAGAAGGATCATGAGCTACAAAAAATGCTACAAGTAATTGAACAGAGGAAACAAGGAGAGGTTGCTCAAGATAGAAAAGGAGTTTGGAGGTACAAGGGAAGGATCTGTGTACCGAATGTGGGATACTTGAGGCAAGATGTGTTAGCAGAAGCTCACCGGAGTAAGTTTTCGATCCATCCAAGGAGTACTAAGATGTATCATGTCTTGAAGGCAATGTTTTGGTGGCCAGGGATGAAGAATGACATGGTGTTGCATGTTTCAAAATGTTTGACCTGCCATAAGGTAAAGATTGAGCACCAAAGACCGTCCAGGAAATTACAACCTTCAGAGATTCCACAGTGAAAGTAGGAAGGTATCGCCATGGACTTTATGTCTGGATTTCCGAGGACTAGGGCAGGATTTGACGTAGTATAGGTAATTATGGATCGATTGACCAAGTCTGCTTACTTCTTGCATGTCCAGATGAGCTATACCTTGGAGGCGTTAGCACGTTTGTATATTAAAAAGATTGTGAGACTACATGGTGTGCCTGAAACCATAGTTTCTGATAGAGATCCTCGTTTCACTTCAAGATTTTTAGGGAGCGTTTTAGAAAGTATTTGGAACTCAGTTGAGCCTAAGCATTATGTACCATCCTCAAATCGATGGTCAATCAGAGAGGACGATACAAACCTTAGAAGATATATTGAGGGCGTGTGCTGGACCAACCGGCGAGCTGGGATCGTTATATGAAAAATCAAAACTTCAAGAGAGTTCCCCAATCAAGTGCTTGTGGTGTTTCTATGTCAAGTAAAGCTTGAGACAAAACATTTAAAGTCACGACTAGGCTCAAGGTGCAAAGCACCAAAGAAAAGAGAATTAAAATAAATTTTGCTGTGTTCAAGGATTAAACTGGAGTATAAAGATCAGAGAATTCATAATATGATCCAGATTCCAATTCCGAATGACACTGACATTCCTCTGATTCAAAGGAGAGTGAGATGCCAAAATTGTTCAGAGTTACAATGAATAAACCCCATTTTAAGAATAGACTTGAGCATAACTAAACTCTCACTTCTCATGCAAATTCACATCTTGATCATGCACTTATTTTGGTTGCTTGAGGACAAGCAACAATTCAAGTTTGGTATTGTGATGTGTGAGCATTCTATCTATCTTTTCCTTGTGAATTTGCACTTGAATTGCTAAGTTTAATCAAAATTTAAATATCTTTTGACCACTATGGATGCTACTTTGAGTTGTGCACAATTCTATTTATTTCAGGTAGTATTTGGATGGATTTGACGAAGTTTTGTAGCAAAAAGGAAGAAAGCGAATGATGCTGTCAATCCTAACCCCCTTGTACTCAAATAGAAATAACTCGAGCTACAGCGGTCCAATTGACGTGATTCTAGCGGTGTTGGAAAGCTAAATTCCAGGGCTTTCCAAAGATATATAATAGTACACACTTCTTTTCCAGAAATATCTGCCTCCTCCACGTTGAACTTGGCCCCTGCCAAGTTCAGTGTGGAACTTGAAAGCTCCCAGGGAAGCACACGCCACATCCCATGCTGAACTTGGGAAAAACAAAGTTCAGTGTGGATCCTCAATATCAAAGTGGTCCCCAGGCTTCCATACAAGCTGCGCATGAAGACAAATTAATTTTGATTAAATTTGTATTTTATTTTAAAATAGGAAAAGATATTATTTTAGTTTTAGGAAATATATTTTACATTAATTAGGATTAGATATAAAATGGAAAAGAATCAGCCCTTCGGCCGCTCCTCTCTTCTCTTCTCTTCCACCTCATTCCGCAATTTACAGTTTACCTGAATCCTAGTTTTCTCTCTGAACCATGAGCAACTAAACCTCCACTGTTAAGGTTAGGAGCTCTGTCTATTGTATGGATTGATACTATTATTTTTCTATTTTAATTCATGTACTGATTTATATTTCAAGAATTATTTTCGTTCTTTATCTTATGAATTTGGGTGGAACAGAAGTATGACCCTTGTTCTAATTGAGTTCTTGTATAACTTGGAAAAGCTCTTTACTTGAACAACAACTTGAAAACATATTCTCCTAAATTCTAAATATCTGGACTTAACGGGATATGTGACATATAATCATCTTATATTTGGGTAATTAGGGTTTTTGTGGCATATAAACTAGAATTGAACTTCACCCTCTAATTGGAATTAAGTGACCAAAGAATTGGCGGTTGATGAATTTTAGAGAAGACTAAAAAGGTCTAAGGAATTAGGGTTTAGTCACATATAGTTTGCCATGAATTGAATCTTGCATGATTGAAATAGTTAGTAAAAAAAAGTCAATTCGGAAAATAGATAACTCTGAATCCTTAACTGTTTCTCCATATATTATTCACTAATTGTTTACTGCTTGCTTTCTAATTTATTGAATTTATTGTTTCATGCTTTTGAATTCTCAAACACCATTTTCTGTTTGTCTAAGTAAATCATTTAACCATTGTTGCTTAATCCATCAATCCTCGTGGAATCGATCCTCGCTCACCTGAGGTATTACTTGGTACGACCCGGCGCACTTGCCGGTTAGTTTGTGGTTATAAATTCCACACCAAGTTTTTGGCGCCGTTGTCGGGGATTGACTGTGATTGACAACTACTTGTTATTTGATTGCTTAGATTAGATAATTTTTCCCTTTAATTAGTTTCTTTTTGCATTATTAATTTTTATTTTCCATTTCTTTATCTTTCTTTAATTCTTTTTCTTTTCTTCATTAGTATTTTGCTTCCCTCCTCCTGTCCTCATAAAATTTTTTTATTTTTTTTCTTTAACTACAATTTTTTTTTCAACTTCCATTAGTTTTTTTTTCTTTCTACTTTCATTTTCTTTTCGTTTCATTTTAGTTTTTTTTTTCTTTCCATTGTTTTTTATTCCTATATTTTATTAGCTTTATTTTATTTTGGTCTTTAATAAAAAAAAATTGCATCATATATTTCTTTTTCCTTAATTTCTGAAATTAAGTTTGGTATCACCTAATTATTTTTATTTTTATTTATATTTTTTTATATATAAATTTCAAAATTTTCATTCTCATTTTGCTTATAATTTTTGAAATTCTACTACTTTAATTATTTAGTTGTTTTATTTTATTTCTTTTGCACAGGTTACCTCATTGGGAATTCTCTGCACTCTGACATAGAAATTCTCACTTTTCCTTGTTTTCTGTTTGTTTATGAGCAGAAACAGGGATAAAGAGCCTCTTCTTGATTTTGATCCTGAACCTGAGAGGACCTTCAGACGGCGTTTGCAACAATCACGACTGTACAAAGCTACAGAGTCCACTATGGATCATAATAATGCTGTTAATGCTAATGTGGCAAATCTAGTTGGGAATGAGCAACCTAGAAGAGTGCTTGGCTCTTACACTACTCCTAATGCAGATCTTTATGGCAAAAGTATTGTGGTGCCTCCTATAGCTGTGAATGACTTTGAACTGAAGCCACAACTAGTTACTCTTGTGCAACTGAATTGCCAATATCATGGCCTCCCTCATGAAGACCCAAATCAATTTATTTCTGATTTTTTGCAGATTTGTGATACAGTAAAGACCAATTGAGTGAATCCTGAGATATACAAACTCATGCTCTTCCCATTTGCTGTGAGGGATAGAGCAAAGTTGTGGTTAGATTCTCAACCCAAGGAGAGTCTGGATACTTGGGACAAGGTTGTCACTGGATTTCTGACTAAATTTTTCCCACCTCAAAAGCTGACTAAGTTAAGGGTGGAGGTTCAGACTTTCAGACAGAAAGATGGTGAGACCCTTTATGAAGCTTGGGAGAGATTCAAGCTACTGACTAGGCAATGCCCTCTGGACATGTTCTCTAGATGGACTCAGCTGGATATCTTTTATGAAGGCTTATGTGAAATGTCCAAGATGCGCTTGGATAATTCTGCAGGTGGTTCTTTGCACATGAAAAAGACACCAGAGGAGACTATTGAGCTTATTGAGTTAGTTGCTAACAACCAATACTTATATTCCTCCAACAAGAATCCTTTGCACTCTGAGACCTCTCAGAAGAGAGGCATTTTGGAAGTGGAAGCTGTTGATGCTCTTCTTGCTCAGAACAAGCTTTTGTCTCAGCAATTAAATCTAATTACTCGACGGTTGAGTGGAATGCAAGTTTCAGCTGTCAACACTCAGAATGCACCCCAAGAAGCCTCTTATGACATGACAGGTAATTATATACAAAATGAAAATTATGATTATGCTCAATTTTCTTTTGAACAGGTCAATTACATGGGGAGTGCTCCTAGAAATCCCAATAATGATCCCTATTCTAAGACCTACAATCAGGGGTGGAGAAATCACCCAAATTTTGGGTGGAGAGAGCAACCTCAGAGGCCACAGAATTTTAATAATAATTCTTAGGGTGGTTTTCAACAGAATAATTTTAATAACCACCAGTTTCAGTCATCTCAGTAAGCAACTTCTCAGCCCCAGCAAAACAATGATTTGGAAGCAATATTGGCAAGTTTTAGACAGGAAACCAGAGCATCAATCAAGAACTTGGAGATTCAGATGGGTCAATTAGCCACAAAAGTTAATGAAATTGATCAAAGGACCACTAATAGCCTTCCTGGTAACACAATTCCAAATCCAAGAGAGGAATACAAGGCTATCACCTTGATAAGTGGACAAGTGGCAAGTACGGAAGCACAAGTTACTGAGGAGCCATTTGAAAAGGAAGCTCCAGAGGAGAAGAAGGAAGAAGTAGAGCACGTCCCTCCAAAGCGTGCGGACAACCCATTCCCAGACTCTCTTGACACTTATCCTACATTGCCAAAGGCTCCTAAGTACAAGCCTAAAATGCCATATACTCAGAGACTTCAAAAGGAGACCAAGGACAAGCAGTTTTCAAAGTTCTTGGAAGTCTTCAAAAAGTTGCAAATCAATATTCCTTTTGTTGACGTTTTGGAGCAAATGCCTCTCTATGTCAAGTTCATAAAGGAGCTATTCTCAAAGAAGAAGCCTTTAAAGGGAGATGAGACAGTGGTCCTGACTAAGGAATGTAGTGCCATCATTCAGAATAACTTGCCAAGGAAGATGTCGGATCCAGGGAGCTTTCAAATTCCATGCACCATTGGGAGCACAACCTTTGAGAAAGCATTATGTGATCTGGGAGCAAGCATCAATTTAATGCCCTTGTCTGTGATGAAGAAGCTACAAATCCAAGAGGCACAACTTACTAGGATAGCATTACAGATGGCAGACAAATCTATGAAGCCTGCATACAGATTAGTAGAGAATATCTTGGTCAAAGTGGGTAAGTTCTTCCTCCCAACAGATTTTGTGATTCTTGACACGGGGGAGGATGAGAATGCCTCTATAATTCTAGGAAGACCATTCCTAGCCACTGGGAGAGCTCTAATCGATGTGGAGGTAGGTGAATTAGTGCTTAGAGTGCATAATGAGCAACTGGTCTTTCATGTCTACAAAGATATACATTCAGCAGGTGAAGAAGAGAGGTGCATGCAGACTGAGCTTCTTACTCCAAACCTTCAAGAACCCCCTGATGATGCACAGCAAAATTTGCAGCTCAAACCTCCTTTAGTAACAATAAATAAAATCCCTCCTGACATCAAACCTGAGTTTGGTGTCGGGAATGCATCATCCACAAAGGAGGAGGTCCCCAAAAAGAAGAAAGTACCCAGGGGATGGAGAAACAAAAAGATCGCCACTGAAGGTTTCTCCCCATGAATGAAGGTGGTGTTGACTAGCAATCCAGTGTGGATTTATACAGTAAACAGAATTCTCTCTTTGGAGCATATTGAGCTACTTTATAGGGACACAGAAAAGAAATTCACAGTGAGGGGTGAAGAGCTGAGCCCTTATGATCCTCCTCCTTAGAGGAGCTAACCGTCAAGCTAGTGACGGTAAAGAAGCACTTATCGGGAGGCAACCTGATAATTTCGTATCCTTAGTTATTTTTCTATTGCATTGATTATATTATTTGTTTGATTTTTATTGAGTTTTTACTGTCTTCCTTTGTTTTACGTATGCTTGATCATGCAGAATTTTTAGAACAGGAACCAGACACTTAGAAAAATTTTTGAACACTTTGGAAGATGTTGAGTCTGCCAACTCCACGCTGAACTTGGAATTTTCCAAGTTCAACGTGGAGTATGCGTAATAGCTGGACAAAAGGCACTGTAAAGTCCACGCTGAACTTGGGATTTTCCAAGTTCAGCGTGGAGAACGACGTAAATATGGAGAGATTAGCCAAGAACACACGCTGAACTTGAAATACCTCAAGTTCAACGTGGGATGTGCATAACAATTGGGAGTTCACTTCGGGAGGCTCCACGCTGAACTTGGCTTCTTCCAAGTAAGTTCAGCGTGGAGAGAAGGCATGCATTCAGGGGCTTTCACGCTGAACCCACCCATTTCCAAGTTCGACGTGAAGTAACACATCCACGCCAAATCCTTATTCTTCGCCAAATCTACACATAATCTCCTATTCCCATGACCAAATCCCCATCATATTTGCCCCCACCTTCCCTGATTCCCTTCATTCATATTACCCCAATCCTGTCCCACAACTGTCACCCGTGCCAAGCCCTACAACCCTCCCTTCCTACCATTCCATACATATACTACCCCCCTCTTTTATATATATTACTACCCTTTCTTATATATAATAACCCCCCTTACATATATACGTTTCCTCCCCCCCCCCCTATATATATACGTCCTCCCCCCTTCTATACATATATATTAAATAAATAAATAACTATATATATAAAATAATTAAAAAAAAATAAAAAAATAATATATATATATATATATCTTTTAATTATTTTTACCTCTCTTATCCTTTTATTATTCTATTTTTTTACATACTAATATTTGTTTTTCCTCCTCCGTCTGTCTTTTTATGTCCCTCTCTATTTTCAGTTCTTCTTTACTTGAGGACAAACAAACTTTTAAGTTTGGTGTTGTCGCTTTGCTTTTGACTTTTCTGTTTATTTTAATAGCACTAAAGAGAGGCGAATCATCTCCACAGAGGAGCACAGCCAGAAGAATGAGATGGCCACTAGGATAACTGAGGTGGTTAAATTCCTTTCATTCTATATTTTCTCATGTTCTTATTATGATTAGGTTCCTGTTTTCTGTTTATTTTGCTATTGCATGATTAGTTATTATTTCGATTCCAAGGTTCTAGTTTACTTTACCGTTTATTTTGTTATTTGATTTTTTTATGTTGAAAAAGAGTGTCTCATGTATTGCTCACTGAGCTTGAAATCAAAAGAAAAAAAAGAATAATAGAAAGTGATGTGATGCATGAAAAGATTGAGTTTATATTAAAGAATAGTCTTATTTACTTAAATGTGGTAGTATTATTTGTGATTCTGAATACATGACATGAACAATACATATTTGAATTTGAATCAAAGGATGTTGATGTATGTGGAACAGGAATTTAGATAACTATTATGAATTTTCTGAATTAAACAAAAGCTTAATCCTTGAAGTAAAAGAAACAGCAAAAGAAAAATAAAAGCAAGGTCCAAGGCTCTAAGCATCAATGACTAGGGAGGTCAGACATGATAAAAAAAACTCAAGAGTTGTTTCCCTAGTAATATGCTTGTGGTGTTCTTGTGTCAAGTAATCCTTGAGACAAAACACTTAGAGTCGAGATCAATTGCATTCAGCAGAGTATGCCAAAGGCTTTGAGCACCACTGTCTGGGAGTAGCTGAAAGAAAAATCAGAACTTCAAGAGAGTTCCCCAGTCAAGTGCTTGTGGTGTTTCTGTGTCAAGTAAAGCTTGAGACAAAATATTTAAAGTCACGACTAGGCTCAAGGTGCAAAGCACCAAAGAAAAGAGAATTAAAGTAAATTTTGCTGTGTTCAAGGATTAAACTGGAGTATAAAGATCAGAGAATTCATAATATGATCCAGATTCCAATTCCGAATGACACTGACATTCCTCTGATTCAAAGGAGAGTGAGATGCCAAAACTGTTCAGAGTTACAATGAATAAACCCCATTTTAAGAATAGACTTGAGCATAACTAAACTCTCACTTCTCATGCAAATTCACATCTTGATCATGCACTTATTTTGGTTGCTTGAGGACAAGCAACAATTCAAGTTTGGTGTTGTGATGTGTGAGCATCCTATCTATCTTTTCCTTGTGAATTTGCACTTGAATTGCTAAGTGTAATCAAAATTTAAATATATTTTGGCCACTATGGATGCTACTTTGAGTTGTGCAAAATTCTATTTATTTCAAGTAGCATTCGGATGGATTTGACGGAGTTTTGTAGCAGAAAAGGAAGAAAGCGAATGATGTTGTCAATCATGACCTCCTTGTACTCAAACAGAAATAACTCAAGCTACAGAGATCTAATTGACGTGATTCTAGCGGCGTTGGAAAGCTAACTTTCAGGGCTTTCCAACGATATATAATAGTACACACTTCTTTTCCAGCAATCTCTGCCTCCTCCACATTGAACTTGGCCCCTGCCAAGTTCAGTGTGGAACTTGAAAGCTCCCAGGGAAGCACACGCCACATCCCACGCTGAACTTGGGAAAAGCCAAGTTCAGCGTGGATCCTCAATATCAAAGTGGTCCTCAGGCTTCCATACAAGATGCGCATGAAGACAAATTAATTTTGATTAAATTTATATTTTATTTTAAAATAGAAAAAGATATTATTTTAGTTTTAGGAAATATATTTTACATTAATTAGGATTAGATATAAAAGGGAAAAGAATCAGCCCTTCGGCCGTCCTCTCTTCTCTTCTCTTCCACCTCATTCCGCAATTTATAGTTTACCTGAATCCTAGTTTTCTCTCTGAACCATGAGCAACTAAACCTCCACTATTAAGGTTAGGAGCTCTGTCTATTGTATGGATTGATACTATTATTTTTCTATTTTAATTCATGTACTGATTTATATTTCAAGAATTACTTTCGTTCTTTATCTTATGAATTTGGGTGGAACGGAAGTATGACCCTTGTTCTAATTGAGTTCTTGTATAACTTGGAAAAGATCTTTACTTGAACAACAGCTTGAAAACATATTCTCCTAAATTCTAATTATCTGGACTTAACGGGATATGTGACATATAATCCTCTTATATTTGGGTAATTAGGGTTTTTGTGGCATATAAACTAGAATTGAACTTCACCCTCTAATTGAAAATAAGTGACCAAGGAATTAGCGGTTAATGAATTTTAGAGGAGACTAAAAAGGTCTAAGGAATTAGGGTTTAGTCACATATAGTTTGCCATGAATTAAATCTTGCATGATTAAAATAGTTAGTAAAAAAAGTCAATCCGGAAAATAGATAACTCTGAAGCCTTAACTGTTTCTCCATATATTATTCACTACTTGTTTACTGCTTGCTTTCTGATTTATTGAATTTATTGTTTCATGCTTTTGAATTCTCAAACACCATTTTCTGTTTGTCTAACTAAGTAAATCATTTAACCATTGTTGCTTAATCCATCAATCCTCGTTGGATCGATCCTCACTCACCTGAGGTATTACTTGGTACGACTCGGTGCACTTGCCGGTTAGTTTGTGGTTATAAATTCCGCACCAGTACGCAGAATGGGCTAAACGATAGGCTCGCGTACGTGAGCAATGCTATGCGACACGGGGATGGTTGCCTACCCAAGGGCTCGAGTACGCGGAGAAGAGGCACGTACATGAGATGGTCCAATTTTACACTTCTGCATATGCAGATATGGCATGCATACGCGAAACCCTTATTTTTTGAAAGGTGTGTTTTTAAGTTTCAAACAATTTCTTTGGTTTTTCAAACCTTTATAACTACTTTCTAAGGTCCAATACCTAGTTTCTAAGTATAGGGAGAAGAGTAAGCCAATTGAGGAAGTTAATTGATAGTGGAAAGGGTTATAAAGTGAAGGATTAAGATTGATACAGTGTGAAAGTGTTGAGTGTGATATGAATGAAGGCTGTAAAGATGATGATTATAATGATGAATTGAAATTGAATGAGACATGAGTTGATGGTAATGGTGACATTGATAAATTATGAATTAAAAATCTATTTGTTGACACATTGTGGCAAGATGTGATGTGACCGAGCACTTTAACTCCCCGAATTTTCCCATGGGCATATATATATATATATATATATATATATATATATATATATATATATATATATATATATATTAATTTGAGATTGAAATTTTTTTCAGGGATATATTTGAGTTTGGGATTTTTTTTTCCATGGATATTTTTAGCTTGGGGTATTCCCTATGGATAATTTGAGCTTGGAGATGTGCGCACAGAGGAACTGTCCAAGGTTGGCTACTAGACATGTCGGGTTTGGCTATATAACCGACAGATGAGACTCATCAGCTATCGAACAGGCATACATCATATGTATTTGTATGTTTTGCTTGATTGTGCATTGCTTTGGTTTTCCTAACTACTTAACCATGTTTATCTGCAACTTGTTTACTTGATGTATTTATACCCTACCTGTGTTTTCTTTGTTTGACTTGTATGTGTATGTATTTGAGAGACCCTCTCCAGACGGAGGCGTGATGAGGGTTGTTCCACCCGATGGTTAGGAGGTTCGGAGGAAACAGAAGGTTAGAATCCCTTAGATAGATTACCGAATTTCTGATTTAGTATAATCTTTAAGCTAAAATCTGAGTGTCAGAGTTTTAGGAATGCCTCTAGCTTTCTCAGGACCTTATATATTATCTATGTGGGTACCTTAACCATACTAAGAACCGCGGTTCTTATTTCATACATATTCTATTGTTTTTCAGATGCAGGTCGAGAGGCACCTCGCTGAGTATTTTGGAGACTCTTGGAAGTAAAGAACTATCTTTTGGGACTTTACATTCTTGTGTTTAGATTGTGTATATATGTAGTTATGTTCTCCTCTATATATAACCTGTATTTTGTCCCTCTTAGAGGTTGATATGGAGAAAAAGGTGTTTATTTCTGTAGTTTGAGTTATCTTTTGGGTTATATATATATACAATTTGGCTGGCCTTAGCTTCGCAGGTCTGAGCTTGATATTTGTATCTTTTGAAACCCTATTTTTTATATATGTTCTATCTTTTCTTTTGATCTCATTTATTTGATTTACGCTTATCCGGACGATTGTGATGCGATTTTCTATTGCACTTTGTTTAGCTTCTTCAAGGCTCTTTGTTATAATTTCTTTCAACTATAGTTATATATACGTCTTTTTCATTTAGAGGTCGTAATACCTCGCCACTTCTTCTTTATGACTTAAGCATAAGGCTCTGTGTGGTAGGGTGTTACAAAAAGTGATGGAACTCATCGTCGGGAAGAGAGGTGACGGTGGTCGATGTTGTTGGGAATAAGTAGTATGACCACAATCCAATCAATCATGTGTCAAATAATTTGTTATTGTTATTATGTTAAAGGGTTAATATAACAAGGTTATTCTTGATTAAATTTAGAGGGTTAATATAACAAGGTTATTCTTGATTAAATTTAGAGGTTTATCATTGTGATAGTAATCATAATATTGAGAGATAAATCTTTTATAACTTAATCTAAATTGTTCTTGGTCATAGGAATATTAAAAAGGACATTAATAATCTGAAGATATATATATATATAATGGTCTTCATTGGATTAAGATTAATAGATCTCAGTTATTAAATTATATATATAGATGGTGCATATAGAGAAATTACCATTGAACTGACTCATTTTGAGAATTCCTAATATATAGTAATAATTATCGCATATTTGTCAATAGGATATTTTCAAGATGAACATCGTAATAGAGTTTCCTTTGACCTGTGAATGGTATTTATTATACTTTGATTCTAGACACCTAATACCCTTGGGTGCTAGTTGAATAGATATTGGATATAATTTAAATACTTATAGAATTAATGATTAGTCAATAAGAAATCCGACAACTCTCAGTAAAGAGTTTGAGCTCTATGATTATGATGACTGAGATGAATAAAACCTTGGTCATGGGGATTGAATGAATGAAGAAATGACTTTTTTTAGGTCATTCACAGTTCATTATAATAATGGTAACAAGTTAGAGTTTTGATAATTAAACCATATTTTAAGGGTTAACCAAGAGCTGAAAAAATAGAAGGAATTATACTTTGTTCTTCTTGGATTCTTAGTAAAATATATTACTTCATACTATCAAATCGTTAAAAAGTGTTGCTAGATGCCAACCTTGATTAGTAAATTTAGTATGACTAATTTACTATTCGCTTAGTATTAAACCTATTGGGTCACACACTAACGAATGTTCTAATCTTTGCTAAAGAATTATTTAATTATTATTTTAATTTGATCAAATAAATAATTATATTATTTCAAATAGAATATTATTATATTTTTTGCTAGCACGAAAAATATAATAATAATATGATAATTGAGAATATTAAATGAGAATTGAGAAAAATTAGTTATTTTATTTCTAAATTTGAATTATAAATTATGAGAACCTAACTGATTCTGTTTTAAATTATTGTGATATGATTTATAAAATTTGAAGGGTTCAAATTTGAAATTATAAGATATATATATATATATATATATATATATATATATGCTAAGAGTAGAGGAAAAATATTAATAACACACAAGTGCTTTATTCTTTTACCTCTCCATACATAAATGTATGTGAGTCTAATTCTTAGAGAAGAATTTTATGATGTGCAAAGAGTTGCAACGAGATTTCTCAATTTAAATCAGATATCTATTGGTAAAAGAGTTGACAGAAAAGGTTAGTCTCGATGTGGATACACATAACGCTAGTGAAAATCACTTTCTCCTTCGATGGTACGAAGGCGTTATGTGTATCCACATCGAGACCAATCTTTGCTGTCAACACTTTGACCAATGGATATCTAATTTAAATTGAGAAACCTATTTGCAACTCTTTGCGCACCACAAAATTTTTCTCCAAGAATTAGACTCACATACATTTATGTGTGGAGAGGTAAATGAATAAAAAACTTGTGTGTTATTAGTATTTTTTCTCTACTCTTGGCATACATATATAGAGTATGAGATTTGTTACTGATTTTAAATTTGAATCTCAATTCAAATTTAAATCATATCTTGTAATTTCAAATTTGAATACTTCAAATTTTATTAATCATATCACAACAATTTAAAACAGAATCAGTTAAGATCTCATCCAAACTTAGAATTCAAATTTTGAAATAGAATAACAAATTATTCTCAATTCTCATTTAATATTCTCAATTACATATTATTATTATATTTTTTGTGCTAGCAAAGAATATAATAATATTCTATTTGAATTAATATAATTATTTATTTGATCAAATCAAAATAATAATTAGATTATTCTTTAGCAAAAATTAGAACATTCGTTAGTGTGTGACCCAATAGGTTCAATATTATGTGAGTAGTAAATTAGTCATACTAAATTTACTAATCAAGGTTGGTGTCTAACAATACTCCTTAACGACCTGATAGTATGAAGTAATATATTTTACTAAGAACCCAAGAAGAACAAAGTATAATTCCTTCCATCTTTCCAACTCTTAGTTAACCCTTAAAGTATGGTTTAATTGTGAAAACTCTAACTTGTTTTCATTATTATAATGAACTGTGAATGACTTAAAAAACTCATTTCTTCATTCATTCAATCCCCTTTAAATCATACCCAATATCCATTCAACTAGCACCCTAGGGTATTAGGTGTCCGGAATCAAAGTATAATAAATACATTGTTAAAGAAAACTCTATTACTATATTAATCTTGAGAATATCCTATTGACAAATATGCGGTAATTATAACCATTAGGAATTCTCAAAGTGAGTTAGTTCAATGGTCATATCTCTATATGCACTATCTATATATTAATTTAATAAATGAGATCTATTCATCTTCATCCAATGAAGACCATTATATATATATATATATATATATATATTCAGATTATTAATGTCCTTTTTAATAATCTTATGACCAAGAATAATTTAGATTAAATTATAAACGATTTATCCCTTAATATTATTATCACTATCACAATGATAAATCTCTAAATTTAATCAAAGACCTTATTATATTAACCCTTTAATATAATAACAATAACAAATTATTTGACACATGATTGATTGTATTGCGGTCATACTACTTATTCCCAACAATCTCTCACTTGCATGAGAGCCAATCATGATAGATTGGATCTTGGACATATTATTATCTCAATAGGTGTTGATGTTGCTGCCGCTATTGTTGTCGGAAGAGGTTTTCGCCCAGCTATTTTTCCCCTTGCGTGGCTGCTGCTGCAACCATTTTCTCCCTGGTCTGCCATGGTCCTGCCTCTACTACCATGCTGGTCGCCATTAAAAGAGGAGGTCGAAAAGGCCGTTAGAGCTGTTGTTGTCCACTATTGCTCCATTTTGTCCTGTTCAACCTTTTTTCGCCAGGAAAACACACTGGAACTTCCAAATTCGCCGACAACACTGTCTCGCTGCTGTTCTGGTCTAGATTCTTCCCTCAATCTGCTCCATTTTCATCATATCTCTGCCACCATTTTATTTTCCTGCCTTGCTCTTCTTATTCTAATTTATTTTTCTGCCTCTGTTCTGTTTTAGATTTTCCATAACTATATCTATATTTGTCTTTGTATTCGATTTGAATTTATTGCTTTTGCCTGGTGTTGTGGCCACTATCGCTACCGTGAGAATCGAAGTTGTTGCCACTGTCTCGTTCCAAATTCTATACTCTTTTGTTCGATTCTACTTCAACCTTTCTCACCTTTTAATTTGTCACTCCGGGTCCAATTTCTTTTGTCCCTTGGGACCAAGTTGTGAGTAGGCTTTACATTTATAATTATTGACTTCTGGTTTATGCTATTGTGACGAGCTTTTAATTATATTTATAAAATTATTATTGAAGAATTTTAATTTGATTAGAATAATTGATTTATTAGGGTTGAATAATTATTTTTGTGAAGCTCGTACCTTGAAAATTTACAATGAGACTATATGTATGTTTGATGAAGTTTTATATTATTTTATAACATTTAATTTTACTTGAATATGTATTTTTGAAGCGTTGGAAATATTGTTGGTACTCACTTACATTGAAATTGTGAAATATGTTTGAAAGTTCTTATGATTAAAAAGGATTTCCGATGAGAAAGTATTATTTGATTTAATACTTTATACATTTGATAGATCAAAGATTTATTGTATTTGAAATTATATGTTTTGAATTAGTTTGGGAGGCTCATATTAGAAAACCGTAGTTAACGGCGGTCATAACGTTAACTTAGATGCATCTAATTCAGATCTCAATTAGCAGGGACATTACTAGCCTAACGTGTAGGTCACACGTTATATCTGTTATTCTGTATGGCCACACGAGAAGAAAGGGTTACCCTTAGAGGTGGAGCCACCCGGTGTGGATTATTTGATTTGATTTTTGTATTGAGAACTTCCTTATTGATTCATTTATTAGTATCAACTACTATTTTCTAAATAAAATTACTTTAAGAATAATGTTTATATGGTCTCATGTGGATTATAGATATATTGTCTAGTCACTGAGTTACAAAATTCATTCCGTTTTCAAAAAAAAAATATTTTTCAAGAACAAATACTTGAATATGTGAGTCCTTTTGCAATGAATACATATTCTTTATTGAATTTCTAGATGTTATATACTTCATATGTTACGGACAAAATCCAACTATATTAATCTATTTTGTGTTTTGCTAAAAATAATATATAACTATTCATTCTGGTATTTGTAAATTTATTAAAAATATTTATAACTTTTTTATTTAATTTATATTCAAATTTGTTATGTTTGTTAGAGAACAATTTTTATGAGTACCAATAATGACTCATTTTGGTCGTAACAAACAAAGCGAAGAAAAAGATAAAATGGATCGAGTAAAAATACTCATGAGATTAGCTAGATACACTTTCTAAGAATGTTGGTATCAAACATCACTTTGCATTATTGCATGTGTTTATTATTCACATCTGCAGTTAGAGGTCAAAGGGTTCCAAAGCATGATGAACGAACGACCTAGATTGAGAAATTAAATATCATTGTTTACATATGTCTTCTCAGCCTGAAAACGTTTCATACATTCCCTTTACCTCACCTTTCCCAGCAACCTGTGTTGGTAGAAAAGATAGCATTCTTTTATAGAAGCTTGAATTACACCAAAAACCGTTAGGAAAAATATTATGTCTAGATTCTAGAACCAACCTTCATGGTTATGTGCAACAGAAATTCCAGAATTTCTGTGAAATTCGGTCTTGAAGATGGATCTTGGTGCCAGCACCGGTGAATTAATTCCACCAACATTGGATGCGTGTGCCTTGGAATTTCCGGCCTCAAACCCTGCAACAACTCATTCACATTGCTAATATTAAACCGCAGCCTTTTACTTCTAATCGTTCATTTAACCAACTCTAAAAAATTCATGCATTGATCATAATTACTTAATAAAGAAACACTACCTTTTGGGCCACTCCAACTGCCGCATGCAATGGGGACAAATGCTCATAAGGAAGCTGTAATTCAGTCATGCATGAAACATATATATATAAGCCGTGAATTCTGAGAGACCATTATTTTATTATAACTTAACAACGAACACCACCAACAGAAAGCTTTACCTTTCCTGTGAGAAGCTCCCAAAGGACAATGCCGAAACTATAAACATCAGCTTTGTGATCATATGGTTTATGCTCAATCACCTTCCATATGCATGCACAATAATCCAGGGATCGGAATCAGCGGAATAAAAAAAATCCATAATTCATAAATTCGGAAAGACAAGTAGTAATCAACACTGGCAATACATACATACCTCCGGAGCCATCCACCGATAAGTTCCAGTTTCTGCAGTCATCACCCCGGATTGATTGTTCACTCTAGCCACCCCAAAATCAGCAACCTTAACTACCTGTTAGTTTTTCTTACAATATAAGATCATACTCTGCTTCGGTGTTCATGATATTGGAGTTTGAAGTTATTACTACCTAAATTCTATCAACGAGAACAATTAACAATTATGTAGTATACAATTTGACAACATTAACTAAGAAATCATACATAGACAGTAAGGTCTAAAGTAATGTAGAAGATATAAGGACTTAATTACCCCTTTATTATCCATCAAGAGATTAGCTGTTTTGAGGTCTCGATGTATGATATCATTCTGGTGCAAATATTTCATTCCTTCTGAAACCTCAATGGCAACCTTAAGCAACCATGGGAGAGAAAGCGCAGCCTTCTTTATATGAAGAAAGTCATACATACTTCCACCAGACATATATTCTGAAAAATAAAAACAGATTACGCATTCAATTGACATTGATATCACAACCATTGTATTTACCTTGCCAACAATGAGCAAAATATAATCCACAATGATAAATTTTACCTGTGACAAGGTAATGGTTAGGGGGTTTTGTACAGGCACCAAAAAATCTCACGACATTTTTATGTTGAATTTTACTGCAGGATTTCAATTCAAGTAAGCCATGTATTCTATGATAAATGTAACTATTCTTATGTTTTGGCTGGTGCACTTCACACACTAAATTTTCAAAATATGCCTTTGAACGCTAAACATGTCAAACAAGGCAAATCATCGTTTTTTTTAACTTTTGTGCTAAAGTTCCTTTTAAAAGTCCTTTTCCCTTGGCAATTGACTCTTATGGAAATGTTATTGAATTCAAAGAAATGAAGGGTGGTGTGCTAAATGTGATGAATAGAATTTGTAATAGAACAAACCTTAGGATATAGACTTCTTGATAAAACTCCCTCTGTATATTTTCATTCAAATTATCGTCCTTGAGAACTTTGATAGCCACATCTTGGTTACAGAAAATACCCTTATACCTGTGCCAGTTTGTTAGTTACATACTCACAAACATATCAAGTTAAAGAAATAAAATGATAATACTCACAGATCACTGAAAGATCCAGATGCAATTTTCTTTTCACATCTCAAACATCTTTCATCCCAGACATCATTTCCATTATTAGCAAAATTTACATGACTAGATATAAATTTGAACCCAGTATTCCCTTGCTCTGCTGTATTAATAGTGCCATTTTCTTTCAACTGAGGTTGCTTCTGGATTTCCGTTTTCCACCCAAAACATAACTTATAAATAAACGGTTTACGTAGATGGGAGAAATACTTAATTTGTTAACTCCGAATTAATAAGTTAATGCTTAATACTAATCTAGAACATTTAAAGCGTCTTGTAGGCATGTATTTCTCCACAAGTTTAATTCAATCAAAGAATAAGAAAATGTCTAACTTTTAATGCGTGAACATGCTAAAATGTATAACCACAAGCGGGACTATAAATGCCTACCTCGAGTTTTTGCATTTTCTTTGCTAGTACATGTTTTAATTTCTCTGTCTCCTACAAATTTCAAAAATGGAGGACTGTCAAGTAAACTGTTACATAGAAATGAGATACAAGTAGCGTTCAATCAGAGTTCATAGAGCTGGTAAGTTATAAAACTTAAAAATACTTGTATACACAATTTGATTCAAAGTAGTAGTATTACATAAAACAGATATATATCTTCTTGAGATAAATTTCTGTGCATGTTTTTCATTCCATAAGCTAAAATTTCCTTCATTATCAGTTACTACAATGAAAAATAAAACAAAAGGGACAAAATACCTCAACTGCCCAACCACCAACAACAAAAACATCCAGAGAGTATCCATCCAACGTCGAAAAAGCATGTGCTTCTTGAATGTCAAGCCCAGTCTCAGAGATTAAAGAAGTTAACTGCAGTTGCATCATGCAAGCTTGAACTAAAACAAAAGCAAACAAAACTAAAAATTCTGGTGAATTGTATTGGCTGGTGTGAACAAAACAACCTGACTGAGGAGTTTTGGCTTGTCATTTGTTGAAATTGTGATTTCATGCACTGGCCTGCATGAATTACTAGGAATGGAAAACAATAAACAGAACAAAAAGTTTCAAACGATAAACGCTAGTGAGTAAAACAAAAGTAAAGACAATATAAAGATATATTACCGGGCATAGTGTGCGTAAAAATTGAAATTGTTACTCTTATCTTCAGCTTGTAACTGACTTTTGCATAGATCAAGTTCAAGATTAGCTGATGAAGCAAAGGCTGGGGGTGGATGGAAGCTGAGAAATCATGAAAGAGTAAAAAGAAAGAATAAATATAATCGGTAAATATAAGTAAACTATAAAAGGATAAGAATAAGGACTTAAGTATATTCACATAATAATCATGCCTCATCATTGTGGCTGAAGTATCAAAATATTGAGGACTGCGTACAGCAGAAGAAGCACGAACCTGCATAATGCATGTACCAGCAACGCTTCCCTAGATATCTTGGTAGAGTAAACAATAATATTAGTTTCCTAATCCAATCTAACATATTGATCCACAAAGTACCTGAACAAGACGAACTTCAATTGCAGGTCCAGTTGCAATAGTAGGGAATCGTGCCATGTGAAGCAACCTTTTGTGCATAAGCACATCTTGTGCCCTCTCCACGTTCATATCCAACGCATATCTAATTACACTTACTCAGGCATAAGACAAAGAATTGGAAGGAAGATGAAGTAGAATGAGTGATGTACCTAGTTGGAAGGTAGTAGAAGTGAGCCCAAAGCTCATCATCAAAACCAGGAACTGAAGCCTCTTTGACATTCAATCCTTTAAGTCTACTAAGAACCTCGCCGTAAACTTCATCCTTCTGCTTCTGCTTTCGTCCACTCTGATTCCACCAAGAATTGCACACCCTGCTACCGCGACTCTCTGTATCTCCCATATGCAAAAATAGATTCACTCTTCTTATTCTCGTGACTCTGGAAATATATAGAAATCTTTTTAAATATCGTTGACGAAATTAAAAAAGAAAACTATACACAAAACAATACAAATATTATTTTTCTTTTATATATTATGTCATGCACTGAAAGAATATTTTAATACTCTTTATTATGCTATCCTTTGATAGCATCATCAATCACCCAACAATGTCCAAAACCAAACAAAATGGTGCCTTGTTTCACCCGCTCCCCACATAGAACATCACCATCAGACACAACTAAATAAAGCTTATGTTTTGGCATTGTTTAATTTGGTACGGCAATCCTTCCTTGCTTCTTATGGAGCAGTCAGAATATTCCCTGAATTATATTTTCCATTAATCATCAAGTCACTAAATCTTTTTCTTTTATGTATATTTAAACAAAAATATTCTTTGTGCATTAAAATCAATTACTAAAATTAATTATTATATATTTATATATAAATATATGTATAATTTAATTTATTTTTAATATATATTATATATTTTAATATATATTCTACATGAATGACATAATAATTGTTATTTAAATTTATTCTTTATCTTCTATATTCATTTTTTATGCAATTAATTTAATAATGGGCCAATTACTAGAGAAATTTCAAGGTGGTCTTTTCTGTGCCAATGTTAACACATTTGGTAACATCCATACTTATTATCAGTACAAGGATTTTACTATGTTAGATAATTTATTAGAAGAATCTATAGTTTCTATCATAGTTTGTCAAAATTAAGGGGTACTATGATTTGGAACTTAAAAAAAAAAAAAAAAAATTCTTATGCTACACCTACAAATCACAGTGATGCTACTTGCACATAGAGAAACGATATTCCCATAATTTTTTTTCTCGTTTACAATTCTAAATTTCTAATAGATCATTAATTTAATAAGAGATGAATCTATTGTGATAAGAATGCATGAGATGGATTTTTAAGGTTAGTTATATTTAAAATTTTAATTTTTGTATGCTTATAAATAGAGAAGAATAATGCACAGCAATAACAACAAACACTCTTTTCCTTTTTTATATGCTACGATATATAATATATGAATCATTTTTATTATATTGAGATATTAATTGTGGTGAATATTTGTAACACTTTAACTTTCAACATGTCATGATCGTACCAAAAGTGAGGCGTTACTGACCTGTTTTCCGTATTTACTATTTAATACTGAGCCTTTAGTTTGATTTCGCGTTTCAATTTTTAAGAAAAAGTCGAAAAATTTTGTTTCTATTAATTAAAATCATATATCAAAGATCTTCAAGCAATACTAGTCACATAGTTAGTAAGAATAATAAATATCATACAAAAGAATTCAAATGAAACTCAGATACAACTCCTATCTCTCTGTATAAAATAAAATTTTAACAAACAAAGGCGAGAAAATTCTAGGAAAGCAATTCAACACATAAACTTAACTCAAATAAGACTAGTAATCGACCACAGCTTCAAACTGAGTTTTCGAACCTGTGTCACTGAAAGGGTGGAAGATTTTTGGGTGAGAACAAACCACACATTCTCAGTAAGGAATGGAAATGCCGTAAGAGTAATGAAATAAGATGCAAATAATTAACTTTACTCAATAAAACTATATTTTTATCAAACATTTTGAAAATACACAAACTAATAGCACAGGAAACAGATCAACACACAAACAAATAGCAATAAGACAAATAGCACAATCAAAGAGAGACAAGATAAGCAAACACAATCAAATACAAATGTGCAAACAATGATGATGCATGTCTAGTCCTATCGCAGGTAATGAGCTCATTTGTCGGTTTTGACCCGCACTCGACGCAATCCGACTCGCAAGTCAGATAAGGCATTCCAGCGGCATAACCTCTGCAAGTTTCTACTTCTTGCAGACGCTGATTCTCCAGCTGAAGTATGCCGAACATGACATCTGCAAGCATAGATATCAGAACCGGACCAGACTGGCCGATTCGATCGGAAACCGGTGAACCGGTGGTCTGACCGGTTCGGTTGATGCTGTAGACCGAACACGCAATTGACTCGGTCAACGATGGTCAAATCCGTTGAAAACCTGCCGGTTCGTGTCTGAACCGCTGTTGACCCGTGCGAGTCCACGGATGCACTAGCGGGCCACAAACCACCGTAGGTGCTCCGCTGCCCCGAAATTGGTAAAAAACATTGCTGAAGGGTTCGAACAGGGGACCTACTGCATACAAGGTCCCCTCTTATGTCACTCTGCCATCACGTTTCTCATTAACATATACAACAAAAAATAATTATATACTAACTTTAAATGAATTTCATTTTTTATTTTTTTTAAACATGAATTCACATTAATACCAAGTTTTATTGTGTTATGTTTTTTTTTCTCTCTTGTGTTCTTTTAAATTAAAAAAATATTTTATACTAATAATTAATTTATTATCTTTTTTACATCATAAATTATATCTAAGAATTGATATTTAATTGTTATTAATATATTTATTAAAACATATATTTTAAGTTTTAATTTTTAATTTTATTTTTATAATTTTAGTTAATTATGACCGGATCAACCGGGTGAATTAGCGACTCACCGGTTGACCCAATGACCCAGTGACCCATGTCTCCTTGCTATGCTTCAATAGGGAATGCCACCAAACTGGTGCTTTCATTTGTAAATCTATGTGCTAGTTATTCTATATATTATATACATACATAACTGAATTATTTTATATTTATTTAATTTAATTTTAGTTTTATACTCAATTTTTTTAATTCTTTAAAATTTATAGAATTATTAAAATAAGTATAAAATATTTTAATATTTGCATTTACATATTAAAATGTTAGTAAAGATATTTATTTTAAATTTTTTAGAGTATTGAGTTAGTAGATTTTCGAAGATTTCGACTTAGGACTAATTAGTAGGGACATATAAGCATTACCACTAAATTTCACATGATAAATTAATGGAGGGACATAATGTGTTCATCATTTACTATCTTGAAGGACAAATTGGTACTTTATTTTTTTTTCAAGGGCTAATTAATCTGAAGTCGAAAATTTTAAGGTCCTAATTGTCACTTTATTCAATTTTTTACTATTTTATATTTTTTATTTACGTACGACCGGTTCTATCAGTTCAACCAGTGACCCACCGGTTGAACAAGTAACCCAGTGACGCAGTAATCTGACCGGTTCGATCACCGGTTCAGTTCTGACAACTATGTCTGCAAGTACTTGCAGGCGCTGATTCTCCAGCTGAAGCATGTGCCACTTTCTCCTGGAAGCCATTCCATACACACGGGCATCCCCGCACAATCATTCACACATAAAGCCCATGGCCTCCAGTGAGCGTTACATATCGCCGTCCTCACTGAGCCGTCTTTATTGTGTCAAGTGAGCGTTACGTATCGCCGTCCTCACTAGACACTTGGCACTAAGGCCCAACAAAACTCAATATCTCTTCAGTCACTGCTCTCTGCTCTTCTATGACAGAGGTCCCTTTACTTAATAAACCGGATTCAAGTCATTTTTATTTAAAACTAACACCTCTCTTTATAACCTTTCCAAACCTCCAAAACTACTTTACTTACAACCAGTTCTTCTTTCATACAAAAACCAATTCTTTCTTAACCATGATTTTTCCAACCCAACTTCAAAACCATTTTAGATTTAAACCTCTTTAAAAGAATCATTTATTAAATAAATCTCACTGCAGGGTCTCGAGATTTTAGGGAAGACGACAATCAAACTCAAAACATAAAGTCTTTCTTGATAAATCAAACCCAAACGTACATCTTTTCTTAATAAATCAAAAGCCGAATAATACTATTTCTCAAGTCTAACCGTTTTCTAAATATTTCAAACAAAGTCTTAAGTTTCATAATAAAATTTCGACAGCATCTCCCCTAAAACTCGGACTTTGCCACTCTTTTCGGGTCCCAACCGAACCATTCTCAACCTCTTTTCAAACATTTCCAAAATCAGAAATTATTTTCAAATCTCAGTTCAATACCAACAAATCAAACCACTTTTCAACTCAACAATCAGCTCAGCATTCCTAAACAATCATGAAATCAAATACATATTCATCACATTCAGTCACAAATGCAATTCAAACTTATCATTCAGTCATTCCAAACAATCATAAATTATTTGCAAATATCTACTAGACTTCCATGGCATTCATAAATTAAAAGAGTTAATTTCAACATGAAATCGCCTACCTTCGTATGAAATCAGAATCAATGAAAACTTTAAAGAAGCTTTCTGACTGACTGAGCTGCTGAAGAAGAAAATGTCAAAAGTCATCTGTGCCTCCTAGAACTCCAATTGGTCGAACTCAAAGGGAAGAAGAGCTACGTCACCGTCAATTTCTACCGGACAAAAATAACGCTAACGTGTAGAGGAGGAGGATACGAACATTTTTACCGGATTAAATTTTTAATTGGAGTTACATATCTCAAGAAATCAAAGCCAAAATATCAAAGAGCTTCGGTTCTCTCCCTTTCTCTCTCGGTCAATTTCCTTTCTCTGATTCTTTCATATTGGTTGGGTGATAAAGAAGCAAATGAAGTTAAAATGGTGATGATTAATAAATAGAATAACATGTGTCATGTTTATATATATGTTTACATGCAAGCAACCTTTGGTTTTCGTTATCTTTACTTCCTTAATGCTTTCGGCTGCTTTTTTTTTTCTTTTTTTTTTCTTTAAAACAAAATAATAATAATAATAATAATAATGAAAAAGTGATAATAATAATAATAATAATAATAATAATAATAATAATAATAATAATAATAATAATAATAATTTTTTATTTTTATTTTTAAAATATCTCATTATAATATAAATTATTTAAAAATTCTAATAGATTTTAAGTTTAAAATATTATAAAATTTAATTTAATTATTTTTAGAAAAATAATTTTTTTAAATAAAATAATAAATCATAAATAACTCATTTTTAATTTTCAAAAATTTAGGTTGTTATAATATTAATATTAGAATTATTTATTTACACTTCTTTATTTTATATTTATTTATTTATTTATTTATTTCACAACACGTTATCAATATGAGACTCTAATCAAAATTTAAGAAGACTCAAGTAATAAAATTTTATTATGTCAAAGCTACTATTTATCATGGATACTAGATGTCGAAATCCATCTTAATTCAATAAATATAAATAATTCATCCCAAAAGAATAAAGCCAAAACTATAATCTTCTTTCATCGTCATTTTGACGAATGATTGAAAAATGAATATCTCACACTAAAAGATCCTGCAGATCTGTGGAAGAACTTTGAAAAAAGGTATAATCATTAAAAGACATTGATACTTCCTCAAACTCAATATGAGTGGTGTAACACCCTACCATACAGAGTCTTATGCTTAAGTCATAATTCAGAGATGGCAAGGTATTACGACCTCTAAAACAAAAATTTAGTACGTATAGTAGTATAAATAATTGATTATAACTAGGAGCCTTTGTAGAAAAAGGGGGTAAACAAAAAACCGTAACTCGAACGCGCAACACTCCGATCGATAACGTAACGAGTAAAGGATAAGTGAACGCGAGATAATATATATACAAAGGAGTGTCAAAAACAGGAATATCAAGACTCAAAATCCGGCCGCGAAGATAACCGGCCTGAGCATAGCAATATATACATATGATAAAATAAGGAAAACCCCAAGGAAAATCCAAAGGGACACAAATACAGAAATCTATTCTCCAAAACCTCCTATAAGAGGAGTCATCACAGTTTGTATTATTTAATGGAGATAAAAGTATCTAAACAAGATATATAACCCAAAACAGAGTCCCGAGAACAAAGGATCTTCGCTAATCCAGAAGTCTCCAGCATGCCTCAACGAGAAGCCTCGCGTCCTGCATTTGAAAACCACAAAATCCGCATGGGTGAGAACCAGAGGTCCCCAGCACGGTAATAGCTTCCACATATATAATACATAATAATAGAGGAAAGCCGAAGGCAATCCTAGAACTTCCTCCAGATAATATCAAAGCTTATAAACAAGCTAAACCGTAAGTGGCAACTGACAGATTCTTCAATCTAACTAATACTTCCCTTTCCAATTCCTTCAGACCTCCCAACCACCAGCAGGAGTATAATATAGCAAACACAGTTATATCAGACAAGAAATTTACAAATAGGAACAGATAGGGCATTTAGACAATTAGCAAGTAATATGCAGTCAAATAGGCAATCTCAAACAATTAATGTAGTATGCTTATGATGCATGCCTGTCCCTAGTGGCTGATGATATCATCTGTCGGTTATAAAGCCAACCCGACAAGTCCTGGTAGCTAGCCATTGGACTGTCCCTCTGTCGTGCATCCCCAACTCGAGTTATACTCATCATAAACTTGATCATAATCATGATCCATATCCATCACCCTCACTGGTGAATATTTATCCATCACCATCACTGGTGAATATTTATGGGGGCGAGCTCATCCGAGCCTTTCACAGTGCCCGGCCACACTTACAACATAGGGTCAAAAGAGCTTCGAGTCTCAACCTGGAGCACGTGGTGGCTAGCCACTGCTTCCTCCCAGGGAAACCCTCATCTCCGGTAGTGGAAGTGCAAACATTCACAATTCATTCAACAGCATATATGCATTTATACTTAGCCATAATCATGGCTCCGCCGTAACACGGCAATAATCTAGCCATCCGGCTCACGGTTAAATCCATAACCAGCCAATTCATTAACAATTATGGCCCTTCGGCCCATGGCATAACAAGCACTTCCACCGCCATTCTCTGCATCTCACATAATCATCTTTGATCCTCATTGATCATTCATTTTTCCCTTGCTTCACTCGCAAGTTACCACATTCACTAGCCCTTTTTCTCATGCTAGGCATATCATAATGATTTAAGACATAAGTGGTGAGATCGGAGGCTTAGAAGTATGAAATTTGGCTTTTAAAACTCAAAAATCAATTTTGGGATGAAAACAGGGCCACGCGTACGCGCACTCCACGCGCACGCGTGGATGGCTTTAAAACTCATCGACGCGCAAGCGTCATACGCGCGAACGCGTGGGTTGAAAATTAGCCAAACGACGCGCACGCGTCAGACACGCATACGCGCGAATACATTGTGCCCCAGGCACAAAACTGGCACAACTCTGGCACAACTCTCTGGAAAATGGCTGGGCATTCGATGCAGCGCATCGACGCGCCCGCGCACACCACGCGCACGCGTGGATGTTGCTTTCTCGAAGAACGGCGCGTACGCGCCAAGTGCAGAATTCACAGATTCAACCCCCAATCTTCCGACGGTCATAACTCTCTCATTTTAAATCATCTTTCACCCGTTCTTCGAACGGCATGGACATCCCGGATCCAATTTCATTTCTAAACAGATTTGGCGCAAATCAAAGATCTGTAGTCCAAGTTATGTCCCGTCAAAGTATGCCCAAAAACCATATTTTCATTCAAAACCACAAAGTGCCATTTTCAAAACAAGCCACTTTCAACTCTTTTCAAAATCAATCAAAACATGCTAATTTCAACCCTTTTCTTTGAAATCATTCAAAATGTACCAAAATCAACAACAAGCCATCCTCAACTCACACATTGACATTTTACCAAAATTTCCAAAACTACCTCCAACCATTTTAACACTTCTCAATAAATGGCTAAAGGACAAACACAATCTCATGTCATACATCATTCCTCATCCCAATTTCCAATAATACCATTTCCAATCAACCATCATTATACATAATCATCATCATACTCACCATCAACATGGTACCACCCATCAATTCAACCTCAATCATCCATCAAGCATATATCACAACATGCATTTCTCATATATCACACAATCAAGGTATCAATATTCATAATCACATATATGAACACATCATATATCTCAACCAATCAACAACATCATCAATTCAATGCCTATCTTAGGGCCTCTAGCCTAAATATTTCCTACCACATTACATATTAGATACGGGAAACCGAAACCATACCTTAGCCGATTTTCCAAGCTCAACCGGAGCACTTCCAAACCACTTGTCCACAAGCTATCAAGGTATCAACACCTCCAAGAACAGATTTTATCACACAAAACCCTCTTCCAAGCTTTCCAAAATCATCAATCAAGCTCCAATATTCACATATACACAACCTAAGCCACAATCATCATACCCATACACAACATCTCAATACCCAAACATCATAGAACAACAAATCACACTAGGGTTGAGAATCTTACCACACCCAAGGTCCAAGGAGACAAGATTAACCTTCTCCTTCAAGAGAGTTGGGTCCTATAACATCAAAGAACCCAAAATCTCAACATTTTTGCTCATGAAACTCGAAATCAAGGGCTGGAATTTCGAACAGTAAAACGTGGCTTACCTCAAGATTAATTGTATGAGTTTTGTAGAGCTCTCCGCAGTGAACGCGTGACCACAAACGGAGCGGCGATCGGAGCTCTAGATCAAAAGTTATGGTGGTTTGAAGATCAAGTGAGAGATAGAACTTGAGAGAGTGTTCTTCCCCCCTCCATACCAATTTCAGCGTGTTTGAGTGTGTCAAGTGAGGAGAGAGAGTGCTGAAAACTAGGGTTTTGATTTAGTTTAGTTGGGCCAAGGGCCCACTTTGGGTCCGGTTGGCCCGGTTTGGCCCGTTCGGTCCAATCTTGGTCCGATTTCTATAAAATTGGTACCGAAATTGTCGTCTCAATTTCCTCTATCACATTTAGCCATAAAAATAACATTTTTGGCTTTCTAGAATAAATTCTCATTTATGGGTTAATTAGCCGTTAATTAACCGGGTTTTACATTCTACCCACCTAATTGGGAATTTTGCCCACAAAATTCAAATTCAATTACCTGAGAATAAATGCGGATAATCCGTTCGCATCTCCGACTCAAGTTCCCAAGTGTGTTCCTCAACACCGCCTCGACTCCAAGCCACTTTGACTAATGAAACCTCTTTTCCACAGAATCATTTGATACTAGTATCATCAATTCTGACTGGAGCCACTGGAAGCGTCAAATCTTCCCTTAACTGAACCAACTCAGGTTCTAACACATGGCTAGCATCAGGAGTGTACTTCCGAAGCTGCGACACGTGAAATACGTCGTGCAGGTTCGAAAGATGAGGTGGTAGAGCCATTCGATACGCCACCGGTCCAATCCTCTCCAGGATCTGAAATAGACCAATGTATCGAGGATTCAACTTCTTTGCTTTAATCGCCCTACCTACTCCTGTGGTTGGAGTAACCTTCAGGAAAACATGATCTCCTTCTTCAAATTCCAAGGGCTTCCGCCTCTGATCGGCGTAACTCTTCTGGCGACTCTGCGCTGTAAGCATCCTATCTCGAATTTTCTTGACTTGTTCAATGGTCTCAGCTATCATTTCCAGCCCCAACAAGCCTTTCTCTCCAGCTTCATACCAACATAGCGGAGATTGACATTTCCTCCCATACAATGCCTCATACGGAGCCATTCCGATGCTCGCATGGTAACTATTATTGTATGCAAACTCCACTAACGGCATATACCGATCCCAACTCGCCGGTTGGTCCAAAACACAAGCTCTCAATATATCCTCTAGTGTTTGGATCGTCCTCTCGGATTGACCATCTGTTTGAGGATGGTAAGATGTACTCAAGCTTAATCGGGTTCCAAAAGCTTTATGAAATGCACCCCAAAACCTCGAAGTGAAACGAGGATCTCTATCAGAGATTATAATAGCAGGTACACCATGGAGTCTCACAATCTCCTTTATGTATAACCGTGCTAGATCTTCAAGGGTGTAAGTCATCCGAACGGGTAAAAAGTGAGCTGACTTCGTCAGTCAGTCCACAATCACCCAGATAGCATTAAAACTAGTCCTAGTCCTTGGCAATCCCGACACAAAGTCCATTGCAATACTTTCCCACTTCCATTGCGGAACCTCTAAGGTTGCAACATCCCGGAAGGTTTTTGATGTTCAATCTTTACCTTTTGACAAGTTAAGCACTTTGAAACATATTCCGCCACATCATTCTTCATACCCGGCCACCAAAACATCGCCTTTAAATCATGGTACATCTTAGTACTTCCCGGGTGAATGGAGAATCCGCTTTTGTGTGCCTCCTTTAAGATATCTTGCCTCAAAGTGCCAACATCCGGCACAATGATCCTACCCTTGAATCTCCATAACCTGTCTTTTTCTTCCGACACTCTCCACTGTTTTCCTTGCTCGATAGCCGGTAACACCTTCCATAACGCTTTATCGTTTTCATGAGCCTTTAGGAGTTCGGACTTAAAGTCACTTGAGATTTCTAATCGGCTCAAACACAAGGTTCCAGATACTCCTCGAACACCAATTTTTAGACTCTCGAATCCCTTGAGCAACTTCTCCTCTTGAAGCATCATCCAAGACGCATACAACGACTTCCGACTTAACGCATCCGCCACTATATTCGCCTTCCCAGGATGGTAATTTAACTCAAAGTCGTAGTCTTTCAACAATTCCATCCACCTCCTTTGCCTCATATTAAGCTCTTTCTGGTCAAAGAGATATTTCAAGCTCTTGTGGTCAGAGAAGACTTGGAACTTAACCCCATAGAGATAATGCCTCCACACCTTCAAGGCAAACACGACCGCAGCGAGTTCCAGATCGTGCGTAGGGTAACTAGCTTCATGAGGTCTCAACTGTCGTGAGGCATACGCCACCACATTATGATGCTGCATCAGCACGCACCCTAGGCCCTTTAACGATGCATCACAGTACACCTCAAAAGGCTCGTTCGGCTCAGGTAACACTAACACAGGTGCAGTGGTCAACTTTTTCTTCAATGTCTGAAAGCTCTCCTCGCACTCAGGAGTCCAAACAAACGGAGTGTCTTTGCGAGTTAACTTTGTCAACGGCAAAGCTAATTGCGAAAAGCCCTTGATGAACTTTCGATAATAGCCAGCTAAACCCAGAAAACTCCTTATCTCAGTTACTGTGGCTGGTTGCTTCCAATCCATCACAGCTTCTACCTTGGTTGGATCTACGGCTATTCCCTTCTTACTCACCACGTGACCCAAAAACTTCACCTCATCCTTCCAAAACTCACACTTAGACAGTTTCGCATAGAGTTTCTTCTCCTTTAAAATCTGCAACACGGTCCTCAAGTGTTCTGCATGCTCTTCTTCAGTCTTGGAGTAAATCAGTATGTCGTCAATGAAGACAACAATGAATTTATCCAGAAACGGACGGAATACTCTATTCATGTAATCCATGAATACTGCAGGAGCGTTCGTCAACCCAAAGGACATTACAGTATACTCGTAATGACCATAACGAGTCCTGAAAGCGGTCTTAGGGATATCCTCACCCCTCACCCTTATCTGGTGATAACCGGATCACAAATCGATCTTAGAGAAAATCCCAGCTCCTTATAACTGATCCATGAGATCATCAATTCTCGGCAATGGGTATTTATTCTTTATAGTGACCTTGTTCAGCTGCCTATAATCCACACAGAGCCGCATACTTCCATCTTTCTTCTTTACCAGTAACACTGGAGTACCCCACGGGGAAACACTTGGTCGGATAAAGTTCTTACCTAACAATTCCTCTAACTGAGACTTTAGCTCGGCCATCTCTAACGGTGACATCCTATAAGGAGCACTTGAGATTGGTCCCGCCCCAGGCATCAACTCAATAGCAAACTCGACCTCTCGGTTAGGTGGAAATTCCTCAATATCATCGGGAAACACTTCCGGAAACTCACACACTACCGGAATCTGATCCAACATTTGATCATCACCCGAAACACCCGCGGTTAACAACAGGATACCCTGACATTCGATTCCAGAACAGTTCACCATCATCGAATTTAAGTAATAATTATTCACCACAACCGGCCCTTCTGTATCCTCCGGCATAAAGTACACCGACTTGGTAGAACAATCAAGCAGGACATGGTTCTCAGATAACCAGTCCAATCCCAAGATAAGATCAAGACCGATCATCGGTAAGCAGATTAAATTATGGACAAAATCACGCTGCTTGAACCTAAACGAAACTTTCGGGCATCCTAGCCTAGTTACCATGGCTTCATGGGTAGCATTATACACCTTTAAGTCATAACCTAAGCTTACGATCTTCAATCCTAACTCATGGGCTTTCTCAAATGCCATAAATGAATGCGATGCTCCCGAATCAAATAAAGCATTTAAAGTTTGACCAGCCATTTCACAGTTACCTCGAATGGGTGTCTCGGATCCCTCTGCACCCACAGCTGAGGTGGTGAACACCCGACCAGTCTGTTGTGCTTTCCCAGCACCTTGCTTTTGCTTCTCTGGACAACTTGCGGCTTTATGCCCCGCCTTTCCACAATTGTAGCACAAACCCCATCCGGCCTTGCATGGTACTCCCAGATGGTGACTCCCACACCTAGTACAAGCTTGATCATTCTGAGGCTGCTTCCCAAACCTTTTCCCTTGGGAGTAGTTGTTGTTGGCCCTCCTAAAAGAACCTCCCCTCTTGAAGGGCGGACCTCTAGGTGCAAAGCTCTTCCCTCGGTTTTGTGGAAATGATCCCTTGTGAATTCCTTTCTCAGTGGCTGCCCTCTTCACACACTCTTCAGCAACCCTACACTTGTTCACCAATTCGGAGAAAGTCCTAATCTCCATTGGTCCCACTGAACTGAAAATATCGCTCCGGAGTCCTCCTTCGTACTTAACACACTTCCATTCCTCATATTCCACCGGAGTCCCTTGACACATACGAGAGAATCTGAACAGCTCCTCAAACTTGTCAGTATACTCAGATACGGACATAGTACCCTGCTTCAGTTGCAACAATTCAAGCTCCTTGGCCGTCCTAGCAGAAGTCGGAAAGTACTTCTTATAGAACTCCTCTTTAAAGACATCCCAGGTGATATAATCATCACCCTGCTGCAGGAGGCGTCGGATTCCCTGCCACCAATGTGACGCTTCACCAGTGAGCAAATAGGTAGCGAACTCCACACGCTGCCCTTCAGGTACCACCTACGCTTGCAGTGCTCGTTCCATAGCTTGAAACCATGTATCGGCTTCAGTCGGGCTAGTACTTCCCTTGAACTTCGGTGGATTAACCTTCAAAAAGTTTGCCAGTGTCATCGGACCCTGAACTCCACCTCCGTCATTACCATGGTTGTTCATCTGTTGACCAAGAGCCGCAGCAGTGGCTTGCATAGCAGCAGCCATGTCCTTCAACGTAGTCATAAAGTTCACCGGGTCATTAGGATTAGTCTCCGGCGCACGAGCATTTGTATGTCCTCTCCCACGGCCTCTACCGCATCCACGAGGCGCCATCTGGTTCCTAAACATACCAAACAATCGATATTAAGTTGATCAGTCTCAATATCGGAAGTTTAGTGCTTCAAAGTCCCAAATGCATGCTCATGAACGTTTATGCTAACTATATCAAGTAGATATACTAACAACACATAACACACATACAGAGAATGCACAGAAGCATAGTCAGTCCATTCCTCAGGCTCTACAGGAACGAACTGCTCTGATACTATAATGTAACACCCTACCATACAGAGTCTTATGCTTAAGTCATAATTCAGAGATGGCAAGGTATTACGACCTCTAAAACAAAAATTTAGTACGTATAGTAGTATAAATAATTGATTATAACTAGGAGCCTTTGTAGAAAAAGGGGGTAAACAAAAAACCGTAACTCGAACGCGCAACACTCCGATCGATAACGTAACGAGTAAAGGATAAGTGAACGCGAGATAATATATATACAAAGGAGTGTCAAAAACAGGAATATCAAGACTCAAAATCCGGCCGCGAAGATAACCGGCCTGAGCATAGCAATATATACATATGATAAAATAAGGAAAACCCCAAGGAAAATCCAAAGGGACACAAATACAGAAATCTATTCTCCAAAACCTCCTATAAGAGGAGTCATCACAGTTTGTATTATTTAATGGAGATAAAAGTATCTAAACAAGATATATAACCCAAAACAGAGTCCCGAGAACAAAGGATCTTCGCTAATCCAGAAGTCTCCAGCATGCCTCAATGAGAAGCCTCGCGTCCTGCATCTGAAAACCACAAAATCCGCATGGGTGAGAACCAGAGGTCCCCAGCACGGTAACAGCTTCCACATATATAATACATAATAATAGAGAAAAGCCGAAGGCAATCCTAGAACTTCCTCCAGATAATATCAAAGCTTATAAACAAGCTAAACCGTAAGTGGCAACTAACTAAAGATTCTTCAATCTAACTAATACTTCCCTTTCCAATTCCTTCAGACCTCCCAACCACCAGCAGGAGTATAATATAGCAAACACAGTTATATCAGACAAGAAATTTACAAATAGGAACAGATAGGGCATTTAGACAATTAGCAAGTAATATGCAGTCAAATAGGCAATCTCAAACAATTCATGTAGTATGCTTATGATGCATGCCTGTCCCTAGTGGCTGATGATATCATCTGTCGGTTATAGAGCCAACCCGACAAGTCCTGGTAGCTAGCCATTGGACTGTCCCTCTGTCGTGCATCCCCAACTCGAGTTATACTCATCATAAACTTGATCATAATCATGATCCATATCCATCACCCTCACTGGTGAATATTTATCCATCACCATCACTGGTGAATATTTATGGGGGCGAGCTCATCTGGGCCTTTCACAGTACCCGGCCACACTTACGACATAGGGTCAAAAGAGCTTCGAGTCTCAACCTGGAGCACGTGGTGGCTAGCCACTGCTTCCTCCCAGGGAAACCCTCATCTCCGGTAGTGGAAGTGCAAACATTCACAATTCATTCAACAGCATATATGCATTTATACTTAGCCATAATCATGGCTCCGCCGTAACACGGCAATAATCTAGCCATCCGGCTCATGGTTAAATCCATAACCAGCCAATTCATTAACAATTATGGCCCTTCGGCCCATGACATAACAAGCACTTCCACCGCCATTCTCCGCATCTCACATAATCATCTTTGATCCTCATTGATCATTCATTTTTCCCTTGCTTCACTCGCAAGTTACCACATTCACTAGCCCTTTTTCTCATGCTAGGCATATCATAATGATTTAAGACATAAGTGGTGAGATCGGAGGCTTAGAAGTATGAAATTTGGCTTTTAAAACTCAAAAATCAACTTTGGGATGAAAACAGGGCCACGCATACACGCACTCCACGCACACGCGTGGATGGCCTTAAAACTTATCGACACGCAAGCGTCATACGCGCGAACGCGTGGGTTGAAAATTAGCCAAACGACGCGCACGCGTCAGCCACGCATACGCGCGAATACATTGTGCCCCAGGCACAAAACTGGCACAACTCTGGCAAAACTCTCTGGAAAATGGCTGGGCATTCGATGCAGCGCATCGACGCGCCCGCGCACACCACGCGCACGCGTGGATGTTGCTTTCTCGAAGAACAGCGCGTACGCGCCAAGTGCGCCTACGCGCGAGGGGTCATTCTGCTAAAAATTTTCTAAGTTAAAAGCTGCAGAATTCACAGATTCAACCCCCAATCTTCCGACGGTCATAACTCTCTCATTTTAAATCTTCTTTCACCTGTTCTTCGAACGGCATGGACATCCCGGATCCAATTTCATTTCTAAACAGATTTGGCACAAATCAAAGATCTGTAGTCCAAGTTATGTCCCGTCAAAGTATGCCCAAAAACCATATTTTCATTCAAAACCACGAAGTGCCATTTTCATAACAAGCCACTTTCAACTCTTTTCAAAATCAATCAAAACATGCCAATTTCAACCCTTTTCTTTGAAATCATTCAAAATGTACCAAAATCAACAACAAGCCATCCTCAACTCACACATTGACATTTTACCAAAATTCCCAAAACTACCTCCAACCATTTTAACACTTCTCAATCAATGGCTAAAGGACAAACACAATCTCATGTCATACATCATTCCTCATCCCAATTTCCAATAATACCATTTCCAATCAACCATCATTATACATAATCATCATCATACTCACCATCAACATGGTACCACCCATCAATTCAACCTCAATCATCCATCAAGCATATATCACAACATGCATTTCTCATATATCACACAATCAAGGCATCAATATTCATAATCACATATATGAACACATCATATATCTCAACCAATCAACAACATCATCAATTCAATGTCTATCTTAGGGCCTCTAGCCTAAGTATTTCCTACCACATTACATATTAGATACGGAAAACCGAAACCATACCTTAGCCGATTTCCTAAGCTCAACCGGAGCACTTCCAAACCACTTGTCCACAAGCTCTCAAGGTATCAACACCTCCAAGAACAGATTTTATCACACAAAACCCTCTTCCAAGCTTTCCAAAATCACCAATCAAGCTCCAATATTCACATATACACAACCTAAGCCACAATCATCATACCCATACACAACATCTCAATACCCAAACATCATAGAACAACAAATCATACTAGGGTTGAGAATCTTACCACACCCAAGGTCCAAGGAGACAAGATTAACCTTTTCCTTCAAGAGAGTTGGGTCCTATAACATCAAAGAACCCAAAATCTCAATATTTTTGCTCATGAAACTCGAAATCAAGGGCTGGAATTTCAAATAGTAAAACGTGGCTTACCTCAAGATTAATTGTATGGGTTTTGTAGAGCTCTCTGCAGTGAACGTGTGGCCGCAAACGGAGCGGCGATCGGAGCTCTAGATCAAAAGTTATGGTGGTTTGAAGATCAAGTGAGAGATAGAACTTGAGAGAGTGTTCTTCCCCCCTCCATACCAATTTCAGCGTGTTTGACTGTGTCAAGTGAGGAGAGAGAGTGCTGAAAACTAGGGTTTTGATTTAGTTTAGTTGGGCCAAGGGCCCACTTTGGGTCCGGTTGGCCCGGTTTGGCCCGTTCGGTCCAATCTTGGTCCGATTTCTATAAAATTGGTACCGAAATTCTCGTCTCAATTTCTTCTATCACATTTAGCCATAAAAATAACATTTTTGGCTTTCTAGAATAAATTCTCATTTATGGGTTAATTAGCCGTTAATTAACCGGGTTTTACAAGTGGACACACTTGTGTCTATAGGATTTTAAATCCATAAATGAATACAATTCAGCAATGTTCTAAATTACCTCACGAATGAAATTATGTGGAAAAAAGATAACTGATAATGACATGTTAGAGAAAACTTTCTCGATCTTCCATGCCTCGAATGTGCTCTTGCAGCAGTAGTATTGAAAAAATTTTTTTAAAATATTCTGAGCTAATTTCTTACCTTCTTGTTGCTAAACGTAACGATGGATTGCTTTTAAGAAATCATGAAGCACCCCCAACTAGCGCCCGCCCCATTTCCTGAAGCAAATGCGGCAAATTATAATTCCAGAAGAGGTAAATGACAATATTTTGGTAACAAGAAAAATTATAGAAGAAAGAAAAATTATGTTCACAAGAAAAGATCTCATCAGAAGTGGGATAAAGAAAGAATAAAATAATTAGCAAAATAAATCAGTAGAGGATAAATATTTCCGTTGTGGTGGAAAGAGCCATTGATCACGTACCTGTTGTATCCCAAGACATTTAGTTGATCTTTATCAAGTATTTTTTAAAAAGGATGACAAAGAAAATGAGATAAATTTTGTTTCAAATGATGTTGTTGAAAATTACATCACTCATTATGAAATATCTTATTTCTTTGAGGATCCTGAAAGAAATATTGACCATTTGATCAATGATGAAAAAGTTTAATATTTAAGTTCGTTAAGTATTTATGTAAATAAATAATGTAAAAAACTTATTGTAAATTTTATTCCTTATGTATTTAAATTTCAAGTATAATGTATATAGATAATGTTTAATAAAATATTTATGTTTATGTTTATAAATTTTAAAATCACTAAATGTGTCAAGTTCTATAATAATAATAATAATAATAATAATAATAATAATAATAATAAAAAAATTTTAGTATACGATACTATTTTTATAAATAGTGTTTCTTAGAAAAATAATTTCAATCAGAAATATAATTTTACTGCGTATGTATTGCTTATTATTATTATTATTATTTGCTTTTGAAGAAAATAACAATGATATATAATGAAGATGTTTGCCTTGCAGATAGTGTAAGTTCACGTATCATTCTCAAAAGAATATATATATTTTACTCATCTTGTACCAAAAGAAGAATATATTAATACTATTATCGGCTTAGGCAATGTGATAGAAAGCTTTGGAAGAGTTATAATTTTATTTTCTGAAGGAACAAAATTCATAATAAATAATGCACTATTGCCTACTAAGTTTCTAAGTAACTTGTTAAATTTTAAAGATATTCGCCGAAATTGATATTATATTGAAACAATGAATTAGAAAAATCATGAGTACTTATATATTACAACTCATGATTTAAATAAAAATGTTACATTAGAAAAATTACCCTCACTTTCATCTGGGTTATATTATACTAAAATTAGGCAATTGAATCATATGTCATTATAAATCAGAAGATTACTAGCCCAAATGAATTTATAATTTGGCATGATCGATTGGGTCATCCTAGAACAACAATGATGCAAAAAATTATTGAAAACTCTCATGGACATTTACTAAAGAACCAAAAAATTTTTAAATCTAGTTAATTTTGTTGTGCTACATGTTCTCAAGAAAAACTAATTTTAAGGTCATCACCAGTAAAGATTGGATTTGAGTCTCTTGAATTTCTTGAAAGAATTCAAAGCGATATATGTGGATCTATTCATCCACCATGTGGATCTTTTAGATATTTTATGGTCCTAATAGACGCATCTTCGAGATGGTCACATGTGTGCTTATTATCTTCTCGCAACCTGGCGTTTGCGATATTACTTACCCAAATTATTTTATTAAAAGCATAGTTTCCAAAAAATTCAATCAAAGCAATTCGTATTGATAATGCTGGTGAACTCACTTTCCAAGCCTTTGATGCTTATTGTATGGCTAATAGAATAACCGTTGAACATCCAGTAGTTCATGTTCACACAAAAAATGGATTAGCAGAATCACTTACTAAACGCATTCAATTAATTGTTAAACCCTTACTTATGAGGACAAATCTCCCAACCTCTGTTTAGGGCATGCAATTTTACATGCTGCAGCACTTATTCGTTTGATACCAATAAGTTACCATCAATTCTCTCCTCTGCAATAGCTTTTGGTCAACAGCCAAATATTTTTCATTTAAGGATATTTGGATGTGCATTATATGTTCCGATTGTCCTACCTTCTTGCACCAAAATGGGACTCCAAATAAAATTAAAAATTTATGTGGGATATGATTCTCCTTCTATAGTGAGGTATCTTGAGATACAAACAAGAGACGTGTTTGAAGCTCGATTTGCAGATTGTCATTTTGATTAATCAAAATTTTCAACGTTAGGGTGAGAGAATAAGCTTCTTGAAGAAGAACATAATTGGAATGCATTATCTTTGATGCATTTAGATTCTCGTTCAGGACAATGTGAACTAGAAGTTCAAAAGATTATATATTTGCAAAGAATAGCAAATGAATTGTCTAATGCATTTTCTGATACGAAAAGGATTACTAAATCCTATATACAAGTTGAAAATACTCCAATTCAAATTGATGTCCCAGTTGGACAAATGGCCATCGAAACAAATTCACATCAGAAGTGTAGTAGGCCTGTCGATTCCAAAGAAAAAAAATCTTCAAAAAAGAAAAGAGGTAAATACTATTCCTATTAAAAAGAATAAAGACATAGTAAAGACACTCGCAGTTATCCAAAATTCTGATATAGTTTTGACGACAAAAGACATTTAGGTACCTGAAAATACTGAAAATTGTGAAAATAATGAGATTTCAATAAATTATGTCTTTATAGGAGAAAAATGGAATCGAAATAAAATAATTGTCAATGAAATATTTGCATATAATGTGGCATTACACATCATACATGAAAGTAAGGATCTTGAGCTAAGAACAGTCGAAGAATATCGAAAAAGAATTATTGCCCAAAATGGAAAGAAGTTATGAAGGCTGAGTTAGACTCACTTGCAAAATGTAAAGTCTTTAGACCTGTAGTCCGTACACTAGAAGATGTAAAATCTGTTGGATACAGATGGGTATTTGTGAGAAAACGAAATGAGAAAATGAAGTTGTACGCTACAAAGCTCGACTTGTGGCGCAAGGTTTTTCACAAAGACCCGGTATATATTACAAAGAAACATATTCTCCTGTAGTAGATGCAATAACATTGCGTTATTTGGTTAGTTTATCCGCATACCATGAACTGCATATGCATCTAATGGATGTGGTAACAACCTATTTATACAGATCACTAGATCGTGATATCTATATGAAATTCCTTGAATGACTAAAGATATCTAAACCATCGCATGAACATTCGCAGGGGTTATACTTAGTAAAATTACAAAGATCTTTATATGGTAAAAAATAGTCTGGACGAATGTGGTATAATCGTCTTACTGAGTATCTAGGCAAAATCAGATTTAAGAATGATAATATCTGCCCATGTATTTTCATAAAGAAATCTACATCTGGATTTATTATAATTGTTATGTACATTGATGATTTAAATATCATTGGAACCTTTGAAGAGATTCTAACAATTGTAAAAGCTCTAAAAGAAGAGTTTGAGATGAAAGATCTTGAAAAGACTAAATTTTGTCTCGACCTACAGATCGAGCATACAAAAAATAGGTTCTTTATTTATCAAACAACATACAAAGAAAAGATTTTGAAGAGATTTTATATGGATAAGTCACATCCATTAAGTACCCCAATGATCGTAAGGTCTATAGATGTGAAAAATGATCAATTCCGTCCTAAAGAAGAAAATAAAAATATCCTTAGTCCTAAAGTACTATGTCTCAGTGCCATTGGAGCACTAATGTATCTTGCTAAAAATACACGACCTGACATACCATTTGCGGTAAATTTACTAGCAAGGTAGAGTTCTTCTCTAACTAGAAGACATTGGAATAGAATCAAACAAATTTTTCGATATCTTTATGGAACAGTTGATATGAGTTTATTTTATCCATATGAATATAGGTCACAATTAGTTGGCTATGCAGATGCTAGATACTTATCTGATACACACAAAGGAAGATCTCAAACAGGATACCTATTCACATATGGTAATAAAGCTATATCATAGAGGTCCACGAAACAGACGATAGCAGCAACATTCTCTAATCATGCTGCAATACTAGCAATACATGAAACAAGTTGCGAGTATTTTTAATTCAGGAGTTTGATTCAATATATTTTGTCATCATGTGGACTAATTGATCATAAGATAGCTCCAACTGTTCTATTTGAAAATAATACAACATGCATTGCTCAATTTAAAGGTAGATACATCAAAGGTGATACAACAAAACATATTTATCCCAAATTCTTTTTCACTAATGATCTTCAAAATCAAGGGACAATTGATGTCCAACGGATCCGCTCAAGCGATAATCTGGCAGATTTATTTACAAAGTCACTTCTAAAATCCTCTTTTGAAAGATTGGTACATTAGATTGGGTTGCGTCGATTTTGAGATATTAAATAATGTCGACAAGAAGGGAAAGCTGTATTCTTTTTCTCTTGATAAGGTTTTTATCTCTATTGGATTTTTTTTTATAAGGTTTTAGTCATCATCACAAAGGAATGTACTCTTTTTCCTTCATTAAAATTTTTTTGCCTATTGAACTTTTTTTAGTAAGGTTTTAATGAGGTATATTCCTATATGATCATCCAAGGGGAGTATTATGATAAAGATGCATGAGGTTGATGCTCATTAATATTTGGGTGACTAACTTTTTCAAGTGAAAAGTTTAGATTATCAAAGTAAGACTGAAGTTAATTACATTTGAAATTTTAAATTTTGTATGCCTATAAATAGAGAAGCCTGATATGAGAAATAATACACGACAATAACAACAAATACTCTTTTCCTTCTTTATATGCTACGATATATAATATATAAATCATTTCTATTATATTAAAATATTAATTATGGTGAATATTAATATTAGAGTTATCTATTTATACTTTTTTTTATTTTATATTTATTTTCTCTTCCTTATTTATTATTTCACAACACAATCTTCGTTAAATATCAATTCATTAAGTTTTTATGTTATACAATAATAACCATACAGTAATAACCATCTCTTATTTATACTATTAAAAGATTAAATAATTTTAATAGACTTAATTATTGTTCATTCTAATATTAGATTCTAATTGTTAATATTGTAAGTGTGATAAATACATAAAGTTAGTCACACATTAAAAAAAAAAACAAAAAACATTAAAAATTTATAAGATAAAAAATCTATTAATGTGACATGAGATCTATTAACTTGACACTTTAAAATTTTGAATTAGATGTATTTTATCTAAGCCAACTAAAAAATATTTGAATTTAATTTTGATGAATGACACAGTTGTGCAATCACAACCGCTATTTAATTTCTATTTAAGCAAATTAGTAGCTAATCATCAAACCAATTCAAATTGATTTAATTATTCTCTATTATAAATTTAATTATTTTAATATGATAAATTTAACTATTTTAATAATTAATTATTTAATTAAAAAATGTAAATTAATATGCATAAATATACATAAATATATAATTATTGATTTTAGTAGTTACTATTGATGTAGATGTAACATTTTCTGTTAAAAAATAATAATGATTATTACTTTTGTAATTTTCATTCTGCAGTAGACAAACCATTACCAATCCTCTCACTATAGATCAAATCAGAAAGCGATCCATTAAATAAAATCAAAGGATCTAACAATTAATTAACCCAAAGTTTAATCGAAAATATAAAATTCAGCCGCTAGTCCCTCTAGACCATATTCCACAAGAATATGCATATAAAAAGATCAATAGATTTAATAAACAACATTCCTAAGCCATTCTTTGGCTACCATTAAGGACAGAACCAGTGAGATTTCCGGGCGCCGCAACTTCTAAATTTTGCATAATCTTCATCTTTTCCTTGTACTCCTTCAACTCCCTCTTGTACCTTTCTTTGTCTCTTAAGCCAATGTTCTGGTAAACCTGCATCATTCACAAACCATAAAGGCATAAACCGTGATACTTAGAAAGCAACCACATATGCAAAAGACAAATTAAGTGCTTACCATTCTTTCTTCTGGGCTGAGACTATTCCAAGACTGGCCAATCATTTTGGTAAACTCCCTCTCTCTGTTTGGATAAAGTGACTTGAGCTTGTAATGCCTCTCAGCAAAGAAGAAGTTATAGCCACTCCGATTTGGCTTCGGGTAGTTCGGGTCCCACTTTCTCTTGTTCCTCCTCCTCCGGCGGCCGGAATGGTGAGGTTTGCAGCCGTAGGGTACGATGGCATTGCCATTTTGTGGAACAGTTGGGGGAGGAACCAATTCCTCTGGATGGTACAGTACTCCTCTTAGAACCTCTGAACCCACTTTCACTGACACTAAATAGCCGCATTCAAATTTTCCCTCTATCGTTCCCCTCCCTGAAAGATTTGATGAAGGGTCTATAGACTCTACACACAATGAACCAAAATGTAATTCACCACTCAGAAGGTCCTTGAATAAATGCAATGAATCTCTTAAATAAGCAAATCACAGTTCTAAACTTCAGAAAAAAACACTTTGGCATAATTGATTTTTAATTAATTAAGCACTGAAATTCCCAATTAATGAGCCTCCATATAATCCCGAAATAGGCTCTCATCCACATTGTCAATTCACTGGTTATTGGGGTGAATATGGTGTCACAACTTATAAGTCACACCAATTTTGGTTACTACTACATTATTCATTTCAAATTACAATTATATCGGACACAATAAGTTTGAAATTTAAGTTCGCTTAATAAAAATATTGCATGAACAAAAATTAGCCACCAAAATATGTTTCTTTTATTTCAATATGTATTTTTTGTGTCTAGTAATATGATTGAACGTTTAATCTATAGTACCTTGAGGTTGGGAACCTTTAGTATGGGTCACTGGCTTGGGAGAATATTCAACAATAGCCAGCTCAGATCTCCAGGAGTGCTTGCTGCCAGAAAATGAATCTGTACAACAAATTTGGGTTCTTAAAGCGTACACATTTGAAATAAAATAAGAGGAATGCTAAAAAATTATTAGAATTTATTGTGTTTAGCAATTAATTATCTATCAATCTCTAAAAGTATAAGTTAAAATATGTTATTAGATTATTAAATTAAAAAAATTAAGTTAACGACTAAAAGTGAAAAAATGAAGGACCTGATGATGGAGAGTATAGAGGACCCTTAACATTAAAGAAGTGAACTTGTTCGTAATGGTAAAGAAGGTTGCGGTAGTGTTTCCTGAGCACAAAAGAGGCGCTTGTGGTCGTCGCTGAGAACCTGAAGACAGTTCCCACTTCCCTCCATTTCTTCTCTGCAACTACCTGCACGTTTTAATAAACATAAACAGATATACCCCAGAAATTGAAATTGAAATAATAATAAATAATTAAATAAATAAAACTAATTCGTTTTGAGTGGGTAGTCCGTAGCAGTAGTGGGTAATGCGTTTTACAGAGGTTGTACGGAAGGAAGGACCCCACCTTCTCATAGCCACTTCTCCTCGTAACCTCCACGTACAGGACGTGCAAATCTAGCTCCTTCCCTCCAATCACAGGAATCCTTCATAACCCAAAACGATCCAAACATTTTATTTGTTTTTATTTCACACAACAAAATATATAATATATATTAAAAACGCGCAGATTACAAAAAAATAAAAGGGAATGAAAAAGCTCAACCCGAATATCAAAATCATATTCCAGCTAGCTTGTTGTAGTATGCTGCATACAGATGCAGTGATGTGATGCGGAAAACAAAAACAGATTAATTAATTTATTTATTAGTTTTTGTGGAGTAAAATATTATATAAGGAGCTTACATGAATTTGGTACTGAGAAGGAGGTGAAAGCGTCTGAGAGTGTCCCAAAAGACAGAAGGGTCCTTGACGATGTCGTCGTGAGAGGCTAGTGGGGAAGGGTAAAGCTTCTCCTCCTCATTGCCAACGGTGGAAGAGGACATTTGGAGAGAAAAAAGACAAAAACAAAGGGGACTCTAGCTCTCAAGTTTCAACGGCACTGCAACAAAATAAAAAGAGAACAAACAAGAGAGGAGGGAGTGGTGGTGTGTTTTTTTAAAAGCACATAAATGGCAGGGAGATATTTGATTTTGATGTGACGAGAGTAATTAACTAATTAAATTAAAATCAGATGTATTAAATATTAGTCCTTTATAAGAATTAAGAAAAGAAAAGGGTGGGGGGAAGTACGATAATTCCGAGATGAGAAAATGAGAGAAGTGCAATTAAGGAAAGGAGAGAAGAGTGTCTTACCAAAGCTGAGAATTAAAGAAGATGGTTTGCCGCGTGGGAAGGGGGGAACGGTTACTCACCACTCTTGGCTTTTTCTGCTCGGATGGATGGATGAATGCAAGGTCCAATGGAATAGAAATTAAGCTTGTACTACTCAGTATTCTATACTAATATATAAATATTATTTATTTAAATTAAATTTAAATACTATAGAGTATAGAAGATTTAATAAATGCGAATGTATGAAAATATAAATCTGTGTGTGTGTTCTATTCTGATGTCATTGGTAGGCTCCTGACAATGCTGTGCTGCTATGGTCAGAGCGTTGACATGCACTTGTGCTTCTGACTGCGATGCTGTTCATTGTTCGATGCCTCAGAACTGCCTTGCACCAAAGAATAAAGATGAAGATGATGATGATGATGCACTATGCATAGATATACACTCTTTTCTTTATGTCATTTATGAGGGAGGATGGATGGATGGATGGATGATGGGATGAAATGAATGGATGGATGCATTTCATGGTTCATATTTGAACTCTTACTTCACTATCAACCTCACTAAGCCACAATACCATCCGCTATCCTTACGGACTAAAGCCAAAACGTCCACTCTACCAAAATAAATTCAGTTCGTATTTTAATGGCCAAACAGATTTTTCATTTCAAGTTTTGTTTAGAAAAAAAAAAAATGTATTCATTTGTTAAATATGCTATATTAGTGGAATAAGCTTTAAATCTAATATTTTATATAGTATAAAAAATCTTCGATTCAAATGTTGTGTATTCTTATATAGTGATTTGTTTTATTTAAATAATTTGATTTGCATGAACTAATCGAGAAGACATTCACATAAATATTTAATTATATATCGTATTAGACTATTAGCTTTTTTTTAGCATATTACTTGAATAATCATAGAAAAATATTTGATTAGATGGCAAAACACACATCCAACTAAAATTAATATTCACTTAAGTGCATTAAAATTAAGTTCATAACAAAGAAAAATTAATTAAAGCCGTGTCTTAAGTTTTCAGAATATTATATATATTGTATGGTTTTACTAATTAATTTTGTGTATTTTTATATTACTAATTTCTCTGAAAAATATATTTTTCCGTACAAGTTAATATTCTCGTTACTCATTAGTATTCAATTAATACTAGTTTCTGGTACTGATTTACTTACCAATTAGTGAATTACTCATAATTATGACACATTTGACTTACCTTCATTGAACATCCAGATAGAACCTATGCTTGGATAAATATTGTTAAATTTTAGAGAATTTTTAAATGTAAAAAATTTAAATACTGTAACTAAATTCTCTTTAATTTGAAAATATTTCGTTTCTTTGAAGTAATTATATATAGCATTTGTATTTTTAAAATATTTTTGTTTGAAAAAAGATCAAATTGAATTGCTTTTATTCATACATATGTAACTTATTTTTATCATTTATTAATTTTAAATATAAATTAATACATATAAAAGTATATTGTTAAGTGAGAAAGAAGGAGAAAATTGAAATTCCTTTCTTATATGTGGAAGTTGAAATTTTCCCATTTTAATAGTTGAACTTGAAATCCCTTTTAAACCTTTTAAAATTCTTTGAAATTTGAAAATATTTCATTTAAGTATTCAAATACAATATTTTTATCTTTAAAAATTTCAAATACTTTCAAAATATACATTTCCTCGTTTGAATTGTAAATGCTTTGTCCTCATTTTCTTCTTTCAATTTTATTATTCTGCAAATTATATCAATCACCAAATAAAAATAAAATAATCCAGCAAATGTCGCCAATATTTTGGAAAATTAATAAAATTAGGTCTGTAATTTTTTATTTAATGATTTGGGAGAATGTTACTAAATATTATTCGTAATTAGAGATGAAAATAGGTTATATGACCTATCAAGAGCCTAAAGTTTGACTTGCAGTCTAACCTGTCATAAAATAGTTTTAGACACAAACTAATTTAAAAGACTAAATTCAGACTTACAAATTAGTTTATTAGACCTATTAGACCTACTTGGATTTGTTAAAATATAAATAAATATATAAAAAAAATTTATAATTAAAAAAGTTATTAATTTTTTAAATTTGTTATACTTTATTATAAATATTTATTCCTATTTTGAATATTTTAAAAGTTTAAATATTATTATAAAGATTGAATTTGGTATATTGAATATAAATAATTTTTTTAAAAAAATAAAATTTTTAATAATTTTTATTTTTGTTTATGGTAAAAAAAATTATATATATAAGGTCTTTTTTAAGGTTAATTTTTTTTATATGAAAAAAATATTGGCGTTTTTGTTAAAATTGGGATTATTTTGTGTAATTACAAGTGGATGAATTTTATAGGTGGAGAGTCAACACGCAGGATACGTGTTGTACACGTGTCATCATTCTGGCAATATGTGGGGTGCGTCTTAGACACATGTCATCATCCTGGCAATACGAAGGATGCGTATTGGACACATGTCAATACTCTGGGTCTCTGGCCAACACGCAAGATGCCTGTTGTGTAAAACACGGTCAAGCTGTAATTAATTAAATAATAAATTAAATATGAGCAAATATGGTTATAAAATTTAGCAATCGGAATTTGATAATTTAAATATGATATTTGGATTCAGTAGATTTTTCTGAGTCGGAAAACATAATTTTCTGCGTAAAAATGCGCAGTAAAAATTTGACCGGCAGTACCGGCTGAGATCTATCCGGTACTGTAGCTGAGAAAATTAATTTGAAGTGAATAAGTTTAAGAAATAAGAATTTATAATTTGAAAAGATAAAAATATTTAAAATACGATTTAAAACTCTAATCTTAAAAATTTTGACCCAAAATTGAGCCAATGAGCTAAATCGAGTGAACCGGGCCCAAGTGGGCCCAAACTCACATATATAAGCCTTCACATTAAGCCATTTCAGCATCATTTCCCCCCCCCCTTCCCTTTTTTGTTCTACTGTGAGAGAGAAGAGAGAAAAGAAAAATCAAAACCCTAACTCCTTTGATCTTTAAACTACCATAACTTTCTCTACGGAGCTCCGATTGACGACCCGTTTGTGGCCACGCGTCACTCTCCTTGTCCTCTTCGATTCGATCTAGATATTGTGGTGAGTATTTTACTCTTCTCTGCCCAATTTTTGTTTTTCCCTTAAATTCGAATTTGGTTATGGGTGTTGAGTAATTTTATGATTTTGGTTGTCTAGGAGTATTCTAGTATGAGCCGTTAGTGAGTTTCATCAACCAATTTTGTGGGTTAAGGTAAGAAACCCTCTAACCTTTGTAATTTATGAGATTTTGTGAGTTCTAAGTTAATGTATGTATGTAATGTGTGTATTAGAGTATTGGGTACATTTTTGGAACTTGAATCTTGCTTATGAAAGTGTTTGGTGGAGTTTGGAGCTGAGTTTTAGTGGAGAATCCCAAGTGAGAGCTTAAATTTGACTTCCAAGAGATAAGATTTAAGTTTCATTTAAGTACCATGTGGTGTGATGTGAATTCCGAGGCTAGATGCCCCTAGGATTAAGTTTGAATTGTGTGCCTTGGTTGGAATTGATGGGTATAGATGTTATGTTGTGAAAATTAATGGTTTGAATGAGTTTTGTGTGAATTTGTATGTTTGGTATGTTGTGGAATTAAAAAATTGGATAATGATGTTGTGTTGATGAATTGTATATGCTAAATTGAATGGATGTTTGGCTTGAGATCGTAAAATTGGGCCGGAGGCAGTGAATATAAGCCCGATAAGTTGTTGAATCGTTATGATTGATATTGAAATGTGAAATTTGGTGTTGGTTTGAATGATTAGGGAAATTGAGACCTTGATAGGTGAAATTGATCATTTTGAGTCGAATATGCATGAATTGAGTAGGGTTGAGTTTGGTTGGTAGAGAATGCGTATGTGGGTGGTTTGTGGTCACTTTGGTTGAGTGAAAATAAATTTTGGCTTGTGAACCTTTAAAAAATTGGTGAATTCTATTTTTAGCTAAAAACTGATTTTTTACCAACTTTGGCAGTCCGTAACTCAGTCCTCGCAGTTGGAAATTCTTCAAAACTAGATTTTTATGAAAGTTCATTCAACGATATTTCCAAGGATCAAGAATGGTTGAAAAAGAAATTTTGTAGAAGAGATACAGGCTTGTGTGCCTGTGAGGTGTACAGAGCACTCAACTCTGCGAGGTGTACAGAGCACTTAACTCTATGGGATTTTCTTTGTCTGCGAGGTGTACAGGACACTCTCACTCCGAGATATATAGAGTATTAACTTTGCGAGGTGTACAAGATACTCCCCCTGCGAGGCTATGCTAAATAGCGAGCAAACAGCAGAGAGGACTATGTCCGGGTTAGCTACTGAATGTGTCGGGTTCTGGCAAGTAACCGACACGTGAGCTCATGGCTAGGAGGAGAGACATGCATCATCTGCATATGTTTGATTTGTTTGGATTTTATTAAATGTATCTTTTGCCTAATTGTATATCTTATATGACTAAATGCTACGTGCCTTACATGCTATACTTGTGTATTACTTTTTTATATTATTTGTGTTTGTACAACTGAGAGGTCCCTCATGCTGGTGTCGGTCGACGCTGAGTGTAAGAACCGCGATTAATTAACCGCTTAATTAACTAAATTAATTGTCCAAAATAGGATCCAAAAATTTTGAATGTGAATTAGAAAATTTAAATAAGATTTTTGGACTCAATAGATTTTTCTGAGTTGGAAAATGTAATTTTCTGCAAAAAACCACATAAAAACGTGAACCGAGAAATGAGCAGGCAGTACCGCCTTAAGTCTATCTGGTACTATGCGAAAATAATTAAAAACAGTAGAAAACCTTAGGAAAACCTTTAGAATTGAAAACCGGGCATTAATTTTAAAGGTTTGGCCCGAAATTGGGCCAAACGGGCCAAAAATACTAACGGGTTGGATCGGGTCCAAGTTGGACACAAGTCCAACATATATAACACTTTATTAATGAACCCATCAGCACACAACACTCACAAACATAACACAACACAGCTGAAGTAAAGAAGAGAGTGACGGTTTCCATTTTCACTATTCATCATCAACTTCCAAAGCTCATAACTTGAGCTACGGAGCTCCGATCGCCGCACCGTTTACGGCCACGCGATCACCACTAAGGGCTCTACAAAACCCACCTAAGAAACTGGTAAGAAAATCGTGAATCCCCTCTCAGCTTTTCCTTTCATAAATTCGAAATTTTGGATTTTGTATTGAGTGAAATTTTGTAATTTTGGGTGTTTAGGTACACTCTAGCCTTTGGTTCTCATTGGGTTGACCCAATCAATCTTGGGTAAGGTGAGTTTATTCTCAACTCTTGTGACATTGTGACTATGATGAACCTTAGGTGTTGGTCTATGGTAAATTATGTATGTCTAGCTTGGAATATTGATTGTTAAAGCTTGTTGGAGTTGATTGGTGGATTTTGGTGGATTGTTGATGGTTGAAAACTTGTTGGGCACAAATTTTGGTGTATAGCACATATTGAAAATCAGCCAAGGTATGGTTTTGATTTCCTCTATGTAATATATAATATTTCTGGACACTTAGACTAGTGACCCATAGGATAGGTTGGATTGAAATGATTGTTGAGATTGTTGAATGAGGATGTATGATGCTTTGATGAATTTGAATAATTTAATGAATTGTAATGTTGAGGTTGATAAATGATAATTGAAGTTTGAGATTGAAGTTGAATGAGTTTGATTATGATGATTGTTAGTGATATCATGGTGATTGATGATTGTGTTGAGTGAAAAATTATTTTAGTGTGATATAATTGATCATTGGAGTTGAGAATTGGGTAATGTGAATGGAAACTTGGTAAGATTGGTAAAATGAGACATAAAATGGTAACTTCTGAGGTAAATTAGAGTTTGGTGTGGTTTTGATTTGTGATAGAAGAGTATTTATCATATGGTTCGGAATTAATCAAAACAAGAATCAATTCGTTAGTAGCATAGTCCAAACCAACAACGAATTCTCTCAATCAAATGTTTTAGATTCAAATCATAATAACCGAGATCAAGAGTATTCAACCTCGGGTCGTTCTCTCTAGGATGCAATTGGAAGTGTTTATCTTTTGGTTGTGAAGAAAAGGGAGTTTTTAAGCAAGAAATGAAAGATTAAAAGAACTAAGCAATAAAAGGACCAAGAGATGATCAAAATTATAATTAATTCAAGTAAAGAGAAAATGAGATCAAAACTAGTGAAAATGCAAGGAATGCAATAAAGAGCCTTGACTTGGGAATGAGGATCCAAGGAATCCTATCATCGCCATAACCACAACTATGGTAATTATGATGAGTCAATCTCACCATCGAGGAGTAAGTCAAGCAAGCATAATTGACCTTAATCCATAAGTCCTAGCTAACTTACCAAACTAGTTGATAAAAGCTAGCGTCAATGGAAACAAGAGTCAACTAACTACCCAAGAATTACCACTAAATGTCGGACATTATGACTCTAGTATCCTAGGAACTCAAACCACAAGCCAAGGTGGGAAAATCTACTCAAAATCTAAAGTTGGCATTTTCACAAACACCTTGTGTGCACAAATGTAAAACATGGGAAATTGTAAAGGAAAATGGAAAACTATAACCAACTATCAACAAAACCAAACATAAACAAGCAATCAAACATAAAGGAAGTATGAAACATAAAATTCATCAATCAAAACTTCAAGAACTCAAAATTGCAATTATAAACAAAGTAACTTGGACCAAAAGGAAATGAAAGTAAAGACAATGTAATTAAAGAGGAAATTGAGAGTACTTACAATTAAAGAAGCAAAATCCAAAAGAAAAGCTTGCTATAAAATGCTACAATGGAGATAGAAATTAAAACCCTAAGAGAGCAAAGTTACAATACTCCTACTCCTACTCCTAATGCATTTTCTACCTAATCTAAACCTAATGAAAGCTTGTTCTTCATATGTGTTGAATCTCCCTTTATATAACACTTCAATTCAGCAATTCAACCTTCCAAAATGGTCTAAAAGACCCCAAAATACGCGCAGCACGTGTTTCATTAATGAAATTACGTGTTGGGTCCTGTGCGGACGCACAGATGTGTGCGTCTGCACACTTTGCTATTTTGGCTCCTGTGCGTACGCACAGGTACTTATGCGTACACACACATGAAAATTTTCTCTTGTGCGTACGCACGCTGACTTGTACGCACGCACACTTGGCTGATGCAGTCTTGTGCGTACGCACGCTTGCTTGTGCGCACGCACACCTTACTGTGTGTGCTTTACCTTGTTTTCTTCATGTGTTCTCCCTTGTACATGCTTTCTTCCACTTTTAGCCATCCATCCTTGCCTCTAAGGCCTGAAATCACTCACAAATCATATCACGGCATCGAATGACATAAAAGTGGAATTAAAAATCACTAATCTAAGCATTAAAACGCATGTTTTCACATTTAGAATCAAATTAGGGATCAAACACAAAAGTATGCTATTTTGGTGCTTAAGTGTGAGTTCATATGCTAGAATCCATTCAAATCAAGCCAAAATATATCGGAAAATATGGACTCATCAATTTGGTTTTGGTTATGAGTTTTAAGGATTTGAGAAATTAGTGAACTTTGGTAAAAATGGATTTTTGGTGAACTTTGACGGATCATATCTTGAGCTACAGTTTTTGAAATTGAATGAATTTTATATCAAATTAAAGATAATTCAAAGAGCTTTAAAAAGGTATAGATTTTGTAGAGAAAGATATGATCGTTAGAAGTTTGAGTCAGAAATCTGAATTATGTGAAGTTGCAGAATTTGTTATTTCTGGTTTGTGTGCAGATGCACACTACTGTGCGTATGCTCTGATCAGTGGCTATTTTTCACTTGTGCATACGCACAGCCTTGTGCGCACGCACACCCTGTGAATTTTTGAAAACGTACGTACGCACACTCTTGTATGCACGCACACACAAGGAGGTGCCTACTGTTGGGAGCGCTAGCACACTCAGGTGCGCACACACACCCTGCGAAATTTACAAGCTGTGCGTACGCACAACCTCGTGCACACGCACACGTTGGAAGGTGCATTCTGTTGAGGGAATTCGCACGTATCTGTGCGTGTACGCAGAATGGAAATGTTTACTCTCTGTGTGTACGCACACCTCTATGCGTACACACACTTCTTGGAAATCCTTCTGAGCGTGCGTACACACAACCCTATGCGTACGCACACGGCCCTGTTTTTCAATAAACATATTGTTTTTAATTGTTTTACCTTCCCGACAAGTTTGTAAACTTTCGTGACACTTATATAAGACTCTTTAGCTTGTTTTTAGGTGTCATAACATAGAGAGGGCTCGAGATGAAATTAATTAGATATTTTCTTGTAAAAAAGTTTAGAAAATAGAGACATAGGTTTCTAGAGTACTAAGGACGGATTTGGTTGAGTAAGGAGGCAGAGTATTGTGTTGATTATCACTGACTATGAATTGCGGAAATTATGGATTGATGGTGGTTGAGACGAGTATGGGACTCGGAATGGAATGGTGGATCCCTGATATATTGAAAAAATGATTTTTGAAAACCACTGAATCACTGTTTTATAGAGAGATTATTGAGACGCTATGTGCCTGGCAGGGACGGTAGGTTAATCCCGCCCGTCAAGGTCGCGGCGGCGTAAGGACGGTAGGTTTATCGCGCTTATGTTGAGATGTGAGGTCCGTAGCAAGAGTATCTCACTCACATCCCTTCGAATCACTAGAGTGTGCAGGCACTATATCCTGGACCGTGTTTCGGGCACAATATCTCGGGGGTTCCCATTATGAAACCGAAGGGCAACATCTCCAAGGAGATGTGTCGAGTTGGCAATTGAACTGATGATGCACGAAATTGTAATGTCAATGTTCACATTACTCTCTTACAACTTCGCACAACTAACCAGCAAGTGCATTGGGTCGTCCAAGTAATGCCTTACGTGAGTAAGGGTCGAATCCCACGGAGATTGTTGGTTTGAAGCAAGCTATGGTTATCTTATTATTCTTAGTCAGGATGCCAATAACAGTGTTTTTTAAGTTCAATTGTAAAAAGTGAGAGGGCATAAATATAAATACTTATTGTTCAATGATGGAGAATATGTTGGAGTTTTGGAGATGCTTTGTCTTCTGAAATTTTGCTTTCCTCTGTTTTCTGATTCACACACGCAAGTCCTCCTATGGCAAGCTGTGTGTTGGTGGATAACCGTTGTCAATGGCTACCATCCATCCTTTCAGTGAAAAGGGTCCAGGTGCGCTGTCACTGCACGGCTAATCATCTGCAGGTTCTCAATCGTATCGGAATAGGATTTACTATCCTTTTGCATCTGTCACTACGCCCAGCACTCGCGAGTTTGAAGCTCGTCACAGTCATTCAATCCCTGAATCCTACTCGGAATACCACAGACAAGGTTTAGACTTTCCGGATTCTCTTGAATGCTGCCATCAATCTAGCTTATACCACGAAGATTCTGATTAAGAGATCCAAGAGATATTCATTCATTCTACGGTGGAACGGAAGTGGTTGTCAGGCACGCGTTCGTGGGGGAATGATGATGATTGTCACGTTCATCACATTCATGTTGAAGTGCGAATGGATATCTTAGATAGGAACACGCATGTTTGAATGGAAAACAGAAATACTTGCATTAATTCATCGAGACACAGCAGAGCTCCTCACCCCCAACAATGGAGTTTAGAGACTCATACTGTCAGAGATTACAAAGTTCAGATCTAAAAATGTCATGAGATCCAAAATAAGTCTCTAAAAGTTGTTTAAATACTAAATTAGTAACCTAGGTTTACAGAAAATGAGTAAACTATGATAGATAGTGTAGAAATCTACTTCTGGGGCCCACTTGGTATGTGTTGGGACTGAGATTAAAGCTTCTCACGTGCCTGGGCTGTTTTGGGCATTCAACGCCAGGCTGTAACCTGTTTCTAGCGTTGAACTCCAACTTGTAACGTGTTTCTGGCGCTGGACGCCAGACTGCAACATGGAACTGGCGTTGAACGCCATTTTACGTCATTTATACTTGAGCAAAGTATGAACTATTATATATTTCTGGAAAGCCCTGGATGTCTACTTTCCAACGCAATTGGTAGCGCGTCAATTGGACTCTTGTAGCTCCAGAAATTCCATTCCGAGTGTAGAGAGGTCAGGATCCAACAGCATCAGCAATCCTTTTTCAGCCTGAATCAGATTTTTGCTCAGCTCCTTCAATTTCAGCCAGAAAATACCTGAAATTACAGAAAAACACACAAACTCATAGTAAAGTCTAGAAATATGAATTTTTCCTAGAAACTAATGAAAATAAACTAAAAACTAACTAAAACATACTAAAAACTATATGAAATTAACCCCAAAAAGCGTATAAAATATCCGCTCATCAACTGACAATGTGATATCACAGCCAAATAGGACAGGCATTCATCATGTGCATATTCTATGTGTTTGTTTGCTCTGCTGACTTGTATTGTTTGCCTAAGTGTTTAACATGCCTAAATGCTTATTGAATTAATTGCTATACATGCTTATACTTGTGCTTTACTTGCATTGTTATTATCTGTGTATTCTACTGAGATTGAGGAGGTTCGAAAGGCGGTGGCAATGGGATCGCATGTCAGTTAGGCTGGCGAAGGCTATGGGACAGCGGATAATTGTTAGTTAGAAATTCCTTAAGTTAGATTACCCCTTTTTCACTATTGTTTTAAAGTTAACGTTTTAAATTTATTTATATTTTAAGCTTGAATCTTGTCATGGATATAAAGTTCTAGGATTGCCTCTAGTGTCCTGGAGTCTTATATCTTACATCACTGGGCACTGTCACTATACTGAGAACCTCCAGTTCTCATTTCATACTCTGTTGTTGTTTTTCAGATGCAGATTGCAACCCACCTTAGTGAGTTGCTTTGATGGTGACAGAACGGAGGATCCTTCCTATGTTTTGGAAGTCTTTTGGGTTTATTTTGTTTAGCTTCTCTCATGTTTGTATTTATTTTTGCCTAGAGGGTTACTTTGAGAGGAAGTTTGTATAAGCTATTTCACTTTCTAAACTCTGTATATCTGTGTATAACTAGCCGGCTTAAACTCCGTGAGCTGTAGCTAGACTCTTATGACTATCGTACTTGATATATATATATATATATATGTGTGTGTGTGTGTCTTGATATCTGTATGTATATTTTGTGCCTTAAGTTGTAGCTTCATGTGAACATTTTGCACTTTTTAAATTCTATTTTTGAGCTTAATCCTTCATCGGGCTTCTAGAATATATTATTTCCTTCTATATAAATATATATAAGCTTTAGAATTGTTGTAACCTTTGATTAACCTTTGCATTATGACGCTGATAAACGGATTTTTGATAGTTTAGAATTTCACAATAAATTCTCGTTGCAAGTATAGTTTTAAACCAACAAACAATCCTCTCATACAAAAAAATTGTTTGTCTCAAGTACAAAACCTAATAAAAATAATCGAAGTATTCAAATCTCGGGTCGTCTCTCAAAGGAATTGCAGGGAAGTGTTCTTGTTATTGGTTATGGGATGCATATTTTAGGGTTTTGTGATAAGAGACATGAAAGATAAATTGTAAGAAAGTAAATAAAACTCAAATAGTAAAAAGGTCTTGGCAAGGGTTAATGGTTAAGGATCTATATCCTTGTTAATAACCACAACATGATAATTGTAAGGAAAGTCAAATGAGCTACATCAATCCTAATCCATAAGTCCTAACCACTCACTAATTAACTTAGTGGAAGCTAGAGTCAATGGACACCAATTATCAAGACTTGGACATTAGCAACTCAATTTCACCTAAGTTACCATCCCAAGCCAAGAACATAAAAATCTACTCTAACATTCTTCCAAGCATTTAATCAAACACTTGGAAGGCACAAAAGAAAAGCAAGATAAAATTGCAAGAAATATAGATCTACACTACTCAAAGCAACGAAATTAACAACAACAATTCAAATCAACAATAAAAGAAACCAAACATAAATTGCATTAAAGAGAAATAGAAGAAATAAGAGTGGATCAACAACAAAGTAAACAATTACAAGGATTAAAATGCTAAACTAAGAAAGCAAAGGTAGAGGAACAAGAAATTGAAAAGGAAAAGTAGATCAAAGCATGAGTTAAACCTAGATCTAAGAATTCCTAATCTACATCTAACCTAATTCTAGAGAGAAGAGAGAGCTTCTCTCTCTAGAAACTAACTAAAGCATGATGAAAACTAAACTATGTGGGTCACGCGTACGCGTTGCTTGGCTTTTTGCTATCTACGCGTACACATTCCACCAGTGCGCGTCTGTCACGCATGCGCGTCGATGAATATTCTCCCAATCCTTGATTTTCCATGATCTCTCCACTTTACTTGCTTTTCTCTTCATTCCTTTGATCCATTCCTAGCCTTTTGAACCTGAAATCACTAACACACACATCAAAGGTGAATTAAAATTAACCAATTAATGGCCTAAAAAGCATGTTTTCACTCTTAAGCACAAATTAGGGAGAATATACAAAACCATGCTATTTTAGTGAATAAGTGGGAGAAAAGGGTGATAAAATTCCCTAAATTTAGCATAGAATGCACCACAAGATAGTGGTGCATCAAATCTCCCCACACTTAAACAATAGCATGTACTCATGTTAGACCAAAAAAGAGACAAAGGGTATTAACATTTATTAAAAGCAAACTAACTAAATGCGTTTTACCTACATGCAACTATCTAAATGAATGCAATTGCTTGGTCAAAATAAATCATCTTCCAAGAAAGCATGTATGCACATAAGGGCTAAAGGTATAGCACTCAAATTAAACCACAATTGAATTGAGTTATTAAAGGTTTTACAAACTTGCTAGAAAAGAGATGATCATAGGTGGAAACATGTAATTGAGTGATCGAACCCTCACCGGATGTGTATCTGCTCTAATGACTCAAGTGTATAGGGGTTGATTCACTCGATTCTCCCCTAATCATGCTTTCCAAGATTTATTTTTTATCTAACAATCAACAATTATTTCATGCATGCATACAAATATCATGAGGACTTATCCATAGGTTGTAATGGGGTTAGGGTCAAGGAAGGATGCATATGGTCAAGTGGACTAGAAATTTGAATCTTTGATTAACTTAAACTTCCCACCTAACCGATATAACAACCTATACAATTCTAAACAAACCTAACTACCCATTCTTCACTTTTTCACATACTCATGCATTCTTTTCTTGATCACAACTCATATGCATTGATTATTATTGAGCTTTACTTGGGGCATTTTGTCCCTTTTTTATTGCTTTTATTTTTTCTTTTTTTTTCTATTTTTTTTCTTTTTTGATATATATTTTTTTCTTTTTTTATATTTTCTCATTTTTTTCTTTTTATAATAAAGTATATACAAAAGTATCAATGCATATGGTTTTACATTTAATTAACACATCAGTATGTACCCAATTCCCAATGTTTTCAATAGAAATACAAAACTACCATTTTTCTCAACCAGTGTCCCAAGTTTCTCCACACTTGAATGATACACACACTCACTAGCTTAAGCTAATCAAAGATCTAAATAAAGGACATTTATTATTTTTCGCTTCAAGGCTTGTAATGTGCTAATATTAAGAACAAGTGGGTTAATCGTAGGCTCAAAGTTGGCTAACAATGGAAGATAAAAGGTAAGACTATTTGGTTAAGTGAGCTAAATGAAATGATGGCCTCAATCATATAAATGCATGTCTACACAAAATAATGGACATAAAGAATCAAACAAATCAAAGATTACAATCACAAAAAGAGAACAATGCACACAAGAAGGAAAATAAGTGGTTATTACTTTTTTAAGGTCCGAGCTGTTGAAGGAGCTCGGCCCTTTTTTTTGGATGAAAATGACAAGCCTGCCTTTCCCTTGGAATGGCAAAAGGATGTGAGGGTATCTAGATATACGTGGGAAATGTTAGATGAGGCTGAGCAAGCTTTCGTGACTGTTCTGGAAGAAAACTGGGGGCATCCTCCCCATCTCGACACAAAGAAATTTTTAACCAACCCCTCTCTCCTCCGACCTGAGCTGGGTAGTGGTCAATTTTTTGATTCTCCTCTTTTGTCTGCTCCCATATTTTTTTGCAAGCTCTTTTCTGATTTGTGACTTGGTTCCTCACTGTTGTGTTTTGCTTGCAGAGATGATTAAAAATAATGAATCTATGAAGGCCTTCAAAAGGGCAAGGAAGGCTTCTGCAGCTCAAAACGTCTCGGCCAAGGCGGCCGGGGAGGGGTTGTCCCAGGTTCAGTCGAAGCCGGCCGTACCGAGCTCACCGGGGGCGAGAAAGGTAATCCCTACTCCCCGGGTTCATTTGGTCAATCCTCCACAAGCTTCTGTGGCTACTTCTGGTGCTCCTCTAAACAAAAAATAGAAGACAACTGAGCCTTTTAACCTCGATGCCCCTGATTTGATGCGATTGAATTTGTTGATCAGCAGATTGGTCCTTATGGTACCATCCCTACTGACGATGTCTCTCTTCTTCGCCATTTAGACTTCATTACTCAGAGCAGCATAAAAATAGCAAATATGGGAGCTACTATGTACCGTACTGTCCAAGATCTTCCCCTTCATGCTACCAAGGCCTTTATAGAAGAGGCTAAGCGGGAGTTTGACAGAATAAAAAGTTTGAAGGAGGAGCTTCAAGTGAAGGTGGCCAAGATGGAGAAGGAGTTGGAGGGCGAGAAGGCGAGTTCTGTTGCTTTGGCGGCTTCTGTGAGGTTGGTTGAAGACACGGCATTGAGGCACAAGGACAGCTATGTCACATCCTACCGTGAGGTAATGCGTCTTAGGGAAGAGTTGGAGTCTGCCCGGGTTGACTATGCCGAGCTCCAGGGTCACCTTGTGGGCAGCGTACATGCTGCTTATGAGAACCTGAAGGAGCAAGTTCGAGTTCTTGCTCCCGAGGTCGACCTTACTCTCTTCAGCCTGGACAATGTCGTAAAGGATGGCAAGATTATCCCTGATGACCTTGATGACGACGATGTTGAGCCTCTGCCTGTGCTGGTTGCCAAAGCCACTGTTGTGCCAACTTCTTCAGCTCCTCCTGCTGGGGTTAGTCATCCCGAACCAGAGCCTGATTGTCAGATATTTAATCGAGACGATGGGACGGTGGATGTTGTGCCCCTCCAGACTCGTCCTCCTTCGCCCCATGTTGATGCAGCTTCTGGAAAACCTCTGGATCCTCTTTAGTTATTCTTGGTATATTTGTGTATGGCTTTGTCTGCGGGCTTTTGAACTTCTTATTTTTGTAAATGGTATTTTGATGACTGTTGACACTCCTTTAGCTGCTTGTTTAGCAACTTTTTTTTTGAAAAACAAAAAATAGCTTCCAAGTCCTTGGAGCTAACTTAGGTAGCCTCTTTGAGCTTGTTCTTATTATAACTTCATGTCTTTTAATATCATGTCGGTCTTTATCTACCTTGGTACCCATTTTAGGTTTTTGGTAGTGCTGGAGCGTTGTTGCTCGACCTCCTTGGATTACCCTTGTGTTTTCTGCTTGTGGCTTTGATTCCTTTGAGGCTTCTGAAGTTATTTCTAGTAATCCTGTTTTGTTTGGGCCTTTTATGAGGTCTCTGCCAGGTATTACTTTTTATAACTTTAGCATACAAAAGGAGGCCGACTTCGTCATGTCGGGTCATTCTAAGTTATTTTGTAATCCTCTTTCTTGGACCTTGTTCAGGTCTCTTTCAGGGATTACTTTTATAACTTTTATGTTTTGGGCCGACTTCGTCATGTCGAGCCCTTCTAAGTTATTTTTGTAATCCTCTTTCTTGGACCTTGTTCAGCTCTCTTTCAGGAATTACTTTTATAACTTTTATGTTTTGGGCCGACTTCGTCATGTCGAGCCTTTCTAAGTTATTTTTGTAATCCTCTTTCTTGGACCTTGTTCAGGTCTCTTTCAGGGATTACTTTTATAAATTTTATGTTTTGGGCCGACTTCGTCATGTTGAGCCCTTCTAAGTTAAAGTAATCCTCTTTTATAGGGTTGGCCAGACCTCTTTCCAGGGTTTATTTATAACTTGGGTTGACTTGGTCCGACTTCTTAACGTCGGCCAGTCTTTAAGTTATTATTTAGCAATCCATTAAGACCTCGTCAGGTCCTTTCTCCGGATCACTTTCGATAACTTCTTGCATTATTCTATTTTCATCTTTGTTGATTTGTAGAAGGTGAGTTCAATCCTTTAGTCAACCTTTAGATGAATTTGGTTTTCATCTCTGCTGGTCTTTATCGTGATCGTGCAGTGAATTTTATTTTTCACTTTCTGTCGATCTGTTGCTTTATAATCGTGCGATGAATGTTTCAGATTAATGCATCTTGAAAACTTGTAGAATTATCTAATATATTTTATTTAAAAGAGGATGTAAATATGTACATGCGGAGTTTTTAAGTCGGATAAATTGTGGATCTCTACTTGGTGCCTCATTAAAAAACCTTTTTAGGAAAAAGAGTGCATCCTATAATGAGATCCTTTACCATCCCTAGCTATAGTACCTTCTTAGGTTGTAGGCATGCCACGACCTGGGAAGCTCTCGCCCCTCAAGTTCGGACAGTCTGTAGTAGCCCTTCCCAAGTACTTCTATGACTCGGTAGGGTCTTTTCCAGTTTGCTGCCAGCTTTCCTTCTCCCGGTCGAGTCGTTCCGATATCATTTCGGATTAGGATGAGATCATTCTCAGCGAAACCTCGTGGCACTACCTTTTGATTATATCTGGAAGCCATTCGCCGTTTTAATGCTTCTTCACTAATCCGAGCTCTCTCTTGGATTTCAGGAAGTAGGTCGAGATCTTCCCTTTGAAGTTGAGAGTTAGCTTCTTCATTGTAGTGGATCACTATAGGCGACCCTTCTTCAATCTCTACTGGGATCATTGCCTCCATTCCGTATGCTAATCGGAAGGGTGATTCCTTTGTGGTGGAATGTGGCGTTGTTCGATATGCCCATAGGACTTGTGGGAGCTCTCCAGTCTAAGTTCCCTTTGCGTCCTGTAATCTCCGTTTTCACCCGGCCAATATGACTTTGTTGGCGGCCTCGGCTTGTCCATTGGCTTGGGGATGTTCTACGGAAGTGAATTGGTGTTTTATGTTCAGGTCGGTTACTAGCTTTCTAAAGCCTGTATCTGTGAATTGGGTGCCATTGTCTGTGGTGATGGAGTATGGAACCCTGAATCTTGTGACAATGTTCCTGTGTAGGAATTTTCGACTTCTTTGAGCAGTGGCATTGGCTAGAGGTTCTGCCTCGATCCACTTTGTGAAATAGTCTACCCCTACTATGAGAAATTTAACTTGTCCCGATCCCTGAGGAAAGGGTCCGAGAAGGTCGAGTCTCCATTTTGCGAATGGCCAAGGTGAGGTCACGTTGATGAGTTCCTCTGGCGGGACGATGTGAAAGTTGGCATGTTTCTGACATGGTGGGCATGTCTTGACGAACTCCATGGCTTCTTTTTGTAGAGTTGGCCAATAAAATCCTGCCCGAAGTACTTTTTTGGTGAGTGCTTGTGCTCTGAGATGATTGCTGCAGATGCCACTGTGTACTTCTTCCAGAACTTCCTTCGTGTTGGAAGTCGGTACACATTTTAACAATGGTATTGAAATTCCTCTTTTTTATAGGATATTGTTTATGATATTGTAGTATTGTGCCTTCCATTTTAACCTTTTTGCCTCATTCTCATCTGTAGGAAGTGTTTCTGTTTTGAGGTAGTTAATGATAGGAGTCATCCATCCTTGATCTAGACCTATTATGGCTAGGACTTTTTCCTCTTTCGAGATTGACGGGTTATGTAGTATTTCCTAGATGAGGCTTCTATTGTTGCCCCCTAGTTTGGTGCTGGCTAGTTTTGAGAGTGCATCAGCCCGGGCATTTTGTTCGCGGGGTATGTGACGGACCTCATACTCCCCGAGTTGTCCAAGATGTTTCCTGGTTTTATCCAAGTACTTTTTCATTGTGGGGTCCTTGGCTTGGTAGCTTCTTGCTATTTGCGAAGTGACCACCTGTGAGTCGCTGAAGATGATGACTTTTTGAGTTCTAACCTCTTTAGCCAGCTTTAAACCAGCTAGTAGTGCCTCATATTCAACTTGGTTGTTTAAGGCAGGGAACCCGAATTTGAGAGAGAGTTCGATTTGGGTTCCTTGATTACTTTCAATTATCACACCCGCGCCACTTCCAGTCTTATTTGAGGAGCCGTCCACGTAGAGATTCCATTCTGTGGGGATTTCTGGGGTGTCTGTAAATTCTGCAATGAAGTCGGCCAGGTATTGTGATTTGATGGCTGTCTGAGCTTCGTACTGAAGATCGAATTCGGACAACTCGACTGCCCATTGCAAGATTCTGCCTGCTAGGTCTGTTTTCTGCAATATCCCTTTTATGGACTGGCTGGTCCGAACTTTAATGGTGTGAGCTTGGAAGTACGGTCGAAGTCGTCGAGATGTTAGTATGAGAGCATAGGCAACTTTTTCTATTTTTTGGTAGTTCAGCTCGGATCCTTGTAATGCTTTACTGATGAAGTATACGGGTTGTTCCCCACTGTCGTCTTATCGAACTAGTGCTGAAGCTAATGTCCGACTCTCTACCGCGAGGTATAATATGAGTGGTTCTCCTTCTCGTGGATGAGATAGGATAGGTGGCTATCCTAGGAATCCTTTGAAATCTTGGAAGGCCTGTTCGCACTCTGTTGTCCATTCAAACCTCTTTCCTTTCCTTAGAATAGCATAGAAGGGAAGAGATCTTATCGCTGATCCCGCTAGAAATCTGGACAAGGCTGCCAATCTCCCGTTGAGTTGTTGTACCTCTTTGACACAAGTTGGGCTCTTCATATTGAGTATGGCCTGTCATTTATCCGGATTTTCCTCGATTCCTCTTTGTGTGAGCATAAAACCTAAGAATTTACCAGCTTCTACTACAAAGGTGCATTTTGCAGGATTGAGTCGCATGCCATGCTTCCTTATGGTGTCGAACACTTGGACCAGGTCGGATAATAATGTCTCTTCACTTCGTGTCTTTATCAACATGTCGTCCACATAGACTTCCATGACTTTTCCGATATGATCTGAAAAGACTTTATTTATTAACTTTTGATAAGTAGCTCCCGCATTTTTGAGACCAAAAGGCATTACGATGTAGCAGTAGTTTGCTTTTGGTGTTAGAAACGAGGTTTTTTCTTGATCAGGTGGGTGCATTGGGATTTGATTGTATCCGGAATATGCATCCATAAACGAGAGGTATTTACATCCGGAGGAGGCATCTACCAGAGCGTCGATACTTGGGAGTGGATAAGGGTCTTTTGGGTAGGCTTTGTTGAGATCAGTGTAGTCGGTGCACATTCGCCACTTCCCATTTGATTTTTTCACCAAGACGATGTTAGCTAACCATAGTGGGTACTTGACTTCTCTTATGAATCCTGCCTCTAGTAGAGCTTGTACCTGCTCTTCCACAGCTTAGGATCGTTCGGGTCCGAGCTTTCTACGTCTCTGTTGTACTGGCCGAGATCCAGGGTGCTAGCATATGACACATTAACTCGGGGTCTATGCCTGGCATGTCTGCAGCCTTCCACGCAAAGAGGTCGACGTTATCTCGTAAAAATTGTACGAGTGATTCTTTTATATCTCCTCCTAGAATCGTGCCAATATTGGTTGTTTTGTCCGAGATATCTCCGATCTGGACTTTCTCTATTTCACCTTCAGGTTGTGGACGGAGTTCTTCTCGCCTCTGAACTCCACCAAGTTCGATTGTGTGGAATTCTTCTCCTCTGCCTCTGAGGTTTAGACTTTCGTTATAACAACGGCGCGCCATCTTCTGATCTGCTTTTATCGTAGCTATCCCTTCTGCAGTTGGTAATTTCATGCATAGATGTGGAGTTGAGACTATTGCGCCGAGTTGATTTAAGGTTGTCCGACCTATTAAGGCATTGTAGGCTGAACTCACGTCGACCACGATGTAGTCTATCTTGAGTGTTCTGGATTGGTTTCCTTTTCCGAAGGTTGTGTGTAGTGGGACGTATCCCAGTGGTTGCACGGGAGTTTCTCCCAGTCCGAACAAGCTGTTTGGATATGCTCTAAGTTCTTTTTCTTCTAAGCCGAGCTTGTCGAAGGCAGTTTTGAATAAGATATCGGCGGAGCTCCCTTGGTCTATTAGTATGCGGTGGAGATTTGCATTTACCAGTATAATGGTGATGCCCATGGGATCGTCGTGTCTTGAGATGATACCGGATGCATCTTCTTTAGTAAACATAATTGCAGGGATGTCGGGTGCTTCCTCCTTTCCTTCGACATGATATACTTCTTTGAGATATCTTTTGCGAGATGATTTGGAGGTTCTTCCTCCTACAAACCCTCCGTGTATCATATGAACATGTCTTTCTGGTGTACGAGGTGATCGCTCGGTTCGTCCAACCTCCTCGTCCCTTCTCCGTTTTCTTTGTTCATCGTCCCGGGTGGCCAGATACCGATCTAGTTTTTCTGCTCTCACTAATTTTTCTATGACATTTTTTAAGTCAAAGCATTCGTTGGTGGAATGTCCACGGACTCGATGGTATTCACAATATTCATTCCGGTTTCTTCCTCCTCTTTTGCCTTTGAGTGGTCGAGCTGGGGGTATTTTTTCTGTGTGGCAGACTTCTTTGTAAACATCCATAAGGGACACCCGAAGAGGGGTGTAATTATGATATTTTTTAATTTTTTCCCCTTGTCGATCTTCCTTCTTTTTGGACTCTTTATCTTTGTCTCGGTGGGTGAATCCGGATTTTGAGGTTTCTCCTAGTCGAGAATTTTCTTCCATGTTGATGTATTTCTCCGCTCGTTCTTGCACTTCATCCAGAGATGTGGGGTACTTCTTTGATATGGATTGGCTAAAAGGTCCCTCTCATAGGCCATTGATGAGGCCCATGATGGCGGCCTCTGTTGGTAGGCTTTGTATGTCTAAGCATGTTTTGTTGAATCTTTCCATGTAGTTGCGAAGACTTTCCCAATCTCCTTGCTTGATTCCTAATAGACTGGGGGCGTGCTTAGCCTTATCTTTTTGGATGGAGAATCTGGCTAGGAACTTTTTGGCTAAGTCGTCAAAGCTTGAGATGGACTTCGGAGGTAGGTTGTCGAACCATCTAATTGCTGTCTTTGTGAGAGTTGTTGGGAAAGCTTTGCAGCGAACTGCATCTGAGGCGTCAGTGAGGTACATTCTACTTCTGAAATTGCTGAGGTGATGGTTGGGATCTGTAGTGCCATCGTACAAAGCCATATCCAGAAGTTTGAAGTCTTTAGGGATTTTGGTCCTCATGATCTCCCTAGTGAATAGATCTTGATCCTTGCGAGAGTTGTCCTTAGGAGTGGATCGAGTAGCTTTGGCTTTGAGATCGGTTTCGAGTTTTAGAAGTTTGTCTTCTAATTCTTGGTGTCACCTTACCTCCTTTTGTAGATCTTTTCCAACTTCTCATTGATGCTGGCTTTCTTTTTCGAGTTGCTTTAAACGATCTTGAAGCGCTTCTATCACTCCCGGATTTGATGAGTTTTTGTCCCTGTTAGATTTCGGGGTGTCTTTTAGTGTTGTTTCTGTGTTTTTGTGCGGTGTTCTATCCTCTAGATCTGAATCGTGGTCGTTATCATGGTCGTCCGCCATGGTGATGGGATGACTTCCAGGTCCCCGGCAATGGCGCCAATGTTTCGAGGGTTACCTGAAACTAGGAATCGATCTCGGACGAGATCTTCTATATTGATCGGTGCTGACGTGTCCGACTGGTGAGTGGCGGCCGGAGCTGTCGTGTCCGACGTGTTGATCTAGCTGCACTGCTGATCCTTCATCACCGGAGGGTGGGGGATACCTGCAAGTGACTCCGATGCTTAAGTTAGCATGGGTATTAAGCAGGTTTTTAGTAGAATCAGAGTATTAGTTATACCTGGGTGCTCCAGTGTATTTATAATGATGTGGAGTGACCTTTTTAGATAAGATAAGTTAGTTATCTTATCTTATCTTATCTTTGAGTGAGGTCAGCTTATCTTTAAGGGAATCACCCTTCTCTCTGTAGGCTTTGGGATGCCTTTGGATTGGGGTCGTGTTCCTCGATTTGGGCCCTTTTTGGGCTTCTTATGGTGATATGGCCGAGCTCTTTGAGAAGAGGTCGGATGGTTTGACCTGAAGAGGTCAGTCGCTTTGTCGCTAATCATCCCGGGTTGGACAGCTCGACCTAGGGTATGAACAGTTGGTAAGGACTATTCAGATGTTGGAAGATATGTTGAGGGCGTTGACGAATGGATTTTTGACGGTTTAGAATTTCACAAATGAATTCTCGTTGCAAGTATAGTTTCTAAACCAATCACTAATCCTTTCATACAAAAAGTTGTTTGTCACTAGTACAAACCCCTAAAATTTATAAACCGAAGTATTGGACCTCGGGTCGTTCTCCCTAGGAATTACAATAAAGTGTCTTGTTATTGGTTATGAGTTATTTTGGGGTTTTGGATGAGAGGCATGAAAAGTAAATGGCAATGGAAATAAACTAACTACTATAAAAGCTCTTGGCAAGATATGAGAACTAGAAGTCCTATCCTAGTTATCCTTCTCAATGGTGATGAGAATTGTTCATTGCTACCACTTAGTTAACCCTTACTAATTAAAGGCAAGTCAAGTGGATGAATTGACTTGAGCCACAAGTCCTAGCCAACTCCCAAGGAAAGACTAGATTTAGTGCACTCCAAACCAATTAGCAATCTCTCCAATTATCAATCAACAAAGGAATTAGATAACTCAAGAGTCACTAATTACTCTACCTAGGCCAAGAGGAACAAAATCTACACTAAAACTAAAAGAGACATTTCAACAAACACATAAAGTGCAATAGAAGTAAACATTATTAATTGCAAGAATTAAAGGAATCTACAACTACAAAGGTAAGAGATCAACAATAGAAAAGCAAAGAAGACACATTTATTATGAATTACCTCTTATTGAATTGAAAGAAAATGGGATGAACAATACTAGATCTACAACAAAGTATAAGAACAACATGAAGGAAATTGCAATAAAAGAATGGAAGAAGAATCAATGTCATTACAAAGAATTGAGATGTAGAAGTAGATGAACATGAATCTAAATCTAGACCTAAGAACTAAACCTAATCCTAATCCTAATTCTAGAGAGAAGTGAGAGCTTCTCTCTCTAAACTAAAGTGATTAGTTAGTTGGAAGTGATGTTATAGTAATGAATGATGATTTCCCCTTAATCCTTCATCCTTTTATCCCTTTCCCTTAGCAATTTGGCGCCAAAAATGGGTTCAGAAACCCTCTCAAATCGCCAGGCACGTGCTGCATTAATGAGGTCATGTGCTATCATCGGCGCGTGCGCGCATGGTACGCGTGCGCGTCCCTGGTCGATTCTGCAATGTTCGCGCGAGCGCCTTGTGCGCGTGCGCGTGCATGGCTGACTTTGCTTCTTTGACTTTTTATGCTTCTCTCCACTTGTATGCTTCCTTCCTTGCTTCCTTTGATCCATGCTTAGCCTATTTCAACCTGAGGTTACTAGCAAACACATCAAGGCATCTTATGGAATCAAACAGAAACTAGAATTCATCAAAATAAGGTTTAAAAAGCATGTTTTTACACTTAAGCACAATTATGGAAGAGATAACAAAACCATGCTAATTCTTAGGCTAAATGTGACAAAAGGTTATCAAAATGTTCTAAATTCAATGCAAAACAAATCGTCAAATTGGGGTTTGTCAGGCGTGTATTTTGGATCAACCGAGAAGTTGGGACCGTTACATGCCATTGGTGGAGTTTGCGTACAACAATAGCTTTCATACGAGCATTGGGATGGCTCCGTATGAGGCTTTGCTTGGACGGAAGTTCCAATCTCCACTTTGTTGGTATGAAACCGGTGAAGTAAGTGTTTTAGGTCCTGACTTTGTAGCAGAGACTACTGAGAAGATTAAGAAGATTCGAGCTAGGATTCTAACTACACAGAGCAGTCAGAAGAGCTATGGGGATCAGAGAAGGAAGTCGTTGAAATTTGAAGTGGGAGAGCATGTATTTTTTAGGGTTACTCCTACAACTGGGATTGGAAGAGCAATTAAAACCAAGAAGCTGAATCCGAGATTCATTGGACCGTTTAAGATTCTGAAGCGATTCGGGCCGTGGCATATCAAGTAGCTTTGCTGTCTCACTTGTCTAACTTGCATGACGTATTCCATGTGTCACAACTCTGTAAGTACACATCGGATGTGGTTCATGTGTTGAAGCCCGAGTCGGTTGAGTTAAGGGAGAAATTGATGTTTCAAGTAACCTCGGTGCGTATTGACGACACTAGTATGAAGAAACTGCGGGAAAAGGAAGTTTAGTTGGTTAAAGTGGCTTGGAGGCAAGCAGGAGTTGAAGAACACACATGGGAGTTGGAGTCCGAGATGCGGAAGGATTATCCCGAGTTAGTCTCAGGTAATCAATAAATTTTGAGGACAAAATTTCTTATTTGGTGGGGAGAATGTAAGAACTGCGATTAATTAACCACTTAATTAATTAAATTAATTGCCCAAAATAGGATCCAAAAATTTTGAATGTGAATTAGAAAATTTAAATATGATATTTGGACTCAGTAGATTTTTCTGAGTTGAAAAATGTAATTTTCTACGAAAAACCGCATAAAAATGCGAACCGATAAATGAGCCGGCAGTACCAGCTAAAGTCTATCTGGTACTGTGCGAGAAAACTTAAAAATAGTAGAAAACCTTAGGAAAACCTTTAGAATTGAAAACTGGGCATTAATTTTAAAGGTTTGGCCCGAAATTGGGCCAAACGAGCCAAAAACGCTAACGGATTAGACCGGGTCCAAGTTGGGCCCAAGCCCAACATATATAACACTCTATTAATGAACCCATCAGCACACAACACTCACAAACATAACACAATACAGTTGAAGTAAATAAGAGAGTGAGGGTTTCCATTTTCACTATTCATTATCAACTTTCCAAGCTCATAAATTGAGCTACGGATCTCCATTGCCTCACTGTTTGTGGCCATATGATCACCACTAAGAGCTCTACAAAATCCGTCCAAAAAATTGGTAAGAAAATTGCAAATCCCCTCTCAGCCTTTCCTTTCATAAATTCAAAATTTTGGGTTTTGAATTGAGTAAAATTTTGTAATTTTGGGTGTTTAGGTACACTATAGCCTTTGGTTCTCATTGGGTTTGACCCAATCAATCTTGGGTAAGGTGAGTTTATTCTTAACCTTTGTGACATTGTGATTATGATGAACCCTAGGTGTTGATCTATGGTAAATTATGTATGTCTAGCTTGGAATATTGATTGTTGAAACTTGTTGGAGTTGATTGGTGGCTTTTGGTGGATTGTTGATAGTTGAAAGCTTGTTGGGCACAAATTTTGGTGTATAGCACATATTGGGAATCAGCCAAGGTATGGTTTCGGTTTTCTCTATGTAATATATAATATTTTTGGACACTTAGGCTAGTGACCCATAGGATAGGTTGGATTGAAATGGTTGTTGAGATTGTTGAATGAGGATGTATGATGCTTTGATGAATTTGAATAATTTAATGAATTGTCATGTTGAGGTTGATAAATGATAATTGAATGAGTTTGACTATGATGATTGTAAGTGATATAATGGTGATTGATGATTGTGTTGGGTGAGAAATTATTTTAGTGTGATATAATTGATCATTGGAGTTGAGAATTGGGTAATGTGAATGAAAACTTGGTAAGATTGGTAAAATGAGACGCAAAAGGGTAACTTCTGAGGTAAATTGGAGTTTGGTGTGGTTTTGATTTGGTTTTGGTTATGAGTTTTATGCATTTGAGAAATTAGTGAACTTTGATAAAAATGATTTTGGGTGAACTTTGACGGATCATATCTTGAGCTACAGTTTTTGAAATTGAATGAAATTTATATCTAATTAAAGATAATTCAAAGAGCTTTACAAAGGTATAGATTTTGTAGAGAAAGATATGATTGTTGGAAGTTCGTTTCAGAAATCTAAATTCTTTGAAGTTGCAGAATTTGTGATTTCTGGTTTGTGTGCACACGCACACTACTGTGCGCGTGCTATGATCAATGGCTATTTTTGACTTGTGTGTACGCACAACCTCATGTGCATGCACACACTGGAAGGTGTATTTTGTTGAGGGCGTTCACACGTATCTGTGCATGTATACAGAATGGAAATTTTTACTCTCTGTGCGTACGTACACCTCTATGCGTACGCATACTTCTTGGAAATCCTTCTGGGCGTGCGTACGCACAACCCTATGCGTATGCACACGGCTCTGTTTTTCAATAAACATATTGTTTTTAACTGTTTTACCTTCTCGACAAGCTTGTAAACTTTCGTGACACTTATATAAGACTCTTTAGCTTGTTTTTAGGTGTAATAACATAGAGAGGGCTCGAGATGAAATTAATTAGATATTTTCTTGTAAAAAGTTTAGAAAACGGAGACTTAGGTTTCTAGGGTACTAAGGACGGATTTGGTTGAGTGTGGAGGCGGAGTATTGTGTTGATGATCACTGACTATCAATTGTGAAAATTATGAATTGATGGTGGTTGAGACGAGTTTGGGACTCGGAATGGAATGATGGATCCCTGATATATTGAAAAAATGATTTCTGAAAACCACTGAACCACTGTTTTATACTGAGATTGTTGAGACGCTATACGCCTGGTAAGGACGGTAGGTTAATCCCGCCTGTCGAGGTCACGACGGCGGCGTAAGGATGGTAGGTTTATGCCGCATACGTTGAGATGTGAGGTCCATGGCAAGAGTATCCTGCTCGTATCCCTTCGGATCACTAGAGTGTGCAGGCACTATATCCTGGACCGTGTTCTAGGCACGATATCTCGGGGGTTCCCATTATGATACCGAAGGGTGACATCTCCATGGAGATGTGTCGGGTTGGCAGTTGAACCGACAATGTGATATCACAGCCAAATAGGATAGGCATTCATCATGTGTATATTATATCTGTTTGTTTGCTCTGCCGTCTTGTATTGTTTGCCTAAGTGTTTAACATGCCTAAATGCTTATTGAATTAATAGCTATACATGCTTATACTTGTGCTTTACTTGCATTATTATTATATGTGTATTCTATTGGGATTGAGGAGGTTCAGAAGGCAGTGGCGATGGATCGCGTGGCGGTTAGGCTGGTGAAGGCTATAGGATAGCGGAGAATTGTTAGTTAGAAATTCCTTAAGTTAGATTATCCCTTTTTCATTGTGGTTTTAAAGTTAACGTTTTAAATTTATTTATATTTTAAGCTTGAATCTTGTGATGGATATGAAGTTCTAGGATTGCCTCTGGTGTCCCGGAGTCTTATATCTTACATCACTGGGCACTGTTACCATACTGAGAACCTCCAGTTCTTATTTCATACACTATTGTTGTTTTTCAGATGCAGATCGCAATCCACCTCGGTGAATTGCTTTGATGGTGACAGAGCGGAGGATCCTTGCTATGTTTTGGAAGTCTTTTGGGTTTATTTTGTTTAGCTTCTCTCACTTTTGTATTTATTTTTTTCTAGAGGCTTACTTTGAGAGGAAGTTTGTATAAGCTATTTCACTTTCTAAACTCTGTATATCCGTGTATAACTAGCCGGCTTAAATTCCGTGAGCTGCGGCTAGACTCTTATGACTATTATACTTGATATATATATATGTGTGTGTGTGTGTGTGTGTGTGTGTGTGTGTGTGTGTGTGTGTGTGTGTGTGTGTGTGTGTGTGTGTGTGTGTGTGTGTGTGTGTGTGTGTGTGTGTGTGTGTGTGTGTGTGTGTGTGTCTTGATATCTGTATGTATATCTTGTTTCTTAAGTTGTAGCTTCGTGTGAATGTTTTGTGCTTTTCAAATTTTATTTTTGAGCTTAATCCTTCATTGGACTTCTAGAATTTATTATTTCCTTCTATATAAATATGTATAAGCTTTAGAATTATCATAACCTTTGATTAACCTTTGCTTTACAACGCGAGGTAAGGCTTAGGGTAATTAGGGTGTTACACTGAGGGCTATTCTTGTTGAAATGAAATAATGAGATGATTAATTTAAAATGATGATTATTGACTGAGGTAACTTGAGCTCCCTGTGTAGACGCAGTGAAGAGACTTCACTTGCTCGAGGTAGAGAATGAGATAATTGATATTTAAGCACTAAGTTCAAATTTACTGGCTATGGTTTTGTTCGGAATTGAGTGTTAAGAGGTTTGGAAAGAAGGGAAAGACGAGGAGTTGACTAGACTTAGTATCCCTTAGAACAGTTACCTAATATATGGATTAGTGAGAACCTAAGATGAATAAATGAACAAAGGAAGTTTAAGATGCTTAGTGAGTTTATGTTATAATGCATTGTATTTATTCGGCACCTTTACCGTACTGGGAACCCATGGGTTGGAGATTCTCATTCCATATATATATATTCTGTTTTTCAGATGCAGGTCCTGGTACTCAATAGTGAGCAGTGGCTCATCTAGGAAGTAGTGAAGTTTACTGGACTTCTGTTTTACTTTTGTTTTAAGCTCTCTCCTTTATTTTGGAAAAACTTTTATTGATGTATATATATTATTTTAAAACTTACCTATAGGGGTTGTGATGTATTTTGGGAGAGATAGGAAAATTACTGTTGTCAACTGATTTTATTACTGTACCCTAGTCGGCCTAAACTTCGCAGGTTGTGACTAGTAGCTATTATACTCTTATCTATATACATATATGTACCTTGTCTTTATTCTATTCTTCCTTATTGTTATACCTTATCTTGATTTGCTATCCGAATATGTTTTATTTTCTTTTCTTCGATACGAGAGTATTTCCGCTCATGATTTTATTTTGCTCCTTTTCAGACTTCTCGCTAAATAATTCCTTTTGATTATGTGTGTGTGTGTGTGTGTGTGTGTGTGTGTGTGTGTGTGTGTGTGTGTGTGTTTTAATCCACCTGAGAGTCGTACCACCGTAATATCATTGACTTATGACTCGAGTATAAGGATTTGAATATAGGGTGTTACATTATGGTATCAGAGCAGTTCGTCCTTGTGAGCCTGGTGGATGGAACTGCTTATGCTTCAATACATACTCTGAGTCTGTGCCTGTGCTAGTTATGGTATCTAGTTGATACGTCTAGCATGAAGTTCATGAGCGTATCTTTGGTAAATTGAAGCATTTAACTTGGGATATTGAGATTGATCACCTTGATATAGCTTGTTTAATTTGAACAGGACCCGAATGGCGTCTCATGGACATGAGCGATGTACTCAAAATGGGAATCTTGGCTATGGGATATATGAGATTGGTGTGTTAGTTTTGGAATGTTGAGTGAAATACTTGGAGGTAAATAGTTGAAAATGATTGGTTTAATTAGGCTTGAATTGATTGGATCTTGATGATTGAGAAGAGAGAAGACTGGTAAGTGGCATTGGTATATTTTAGATTTGAGCAATTGTGTAGGAATAGGATAATGACTATTGTTAGAGAACTGATGTTATAGGTTTTGAATGATTAGGATATGAATTGGGATAACATTGGATAGATGGTGAATTGTTAAGTGTTGAGGTAGGTAGAGTATGAATTAGGCTTGAACTTGGCTGAGTTTGATATTGGTTGGCATGTTATTGTAGTTATGATAAGTTGGATTCATCGGTTGTTTAGTATGTAAGGTTGTGTCGTTACACTTAAGGAAGAATAAGTTGAGTGGGAGATTTTTGTGATTTGTTGATTGAGGTCCTAGGTAATGTGTTCAAGAAGATTGAGGATTTTGAGGAGATTTTTTATTTAAACATAGAGATGCGCTATGGACCTAAATCATGATTGGATTCTTGGTGGCTGAAAATCAAAGTGATGCAGCGGAAGCTTGCGGAAGCATTGACGTAGCAAAAATAGCATAGTGAGGAATAATAGAATGTGATGAGAAATATTTTAGGCTTGAATACGGGATGAATTTAGTCAAATTTTGTAAATGATGATTTTCAGGTAATTAAGCTTGATTTTGGCTGTAAGATTTAGCTGGTTTCAAAAGGGTTGTGAAGATGAATGTAGGTGTGTAATTGATTTCGGTGGAAGATTAGAAATACTTGGTTTTGAATGACGAATCTGAGATGTTTAATTGGAATGCTAAGTTTGTGTTACTACTAGATTGAGTGGAAAGGGTAAAAGGTAGAAAATTTCGACTTAAGAAAGTTCCATTGATTTCAGTAAGGGTTTAAAGAGTTCGAAAGATTTTAAGTCATGATTTCGAGTAAGAGTTATAGAGAGTTTTATTAAAGGGATGGTAAATGTGATAGTAGGTTTGCTAAAGTTAAGAGTAAGACTTGAAATTCATCTAATTTGTAAGGGAGGTGATTAGGTATTTAAAATAATGATAAATGGTAGGGTGAATGGTGTGGGTTTGGTTGAGTTTAAGGAGACTTCCAAATGGTGGTTTAGTTAAGTATTGTTTCTTTCTAAGAGCCAAATTTTGAGGGCAAAAAATTAAATAAGGTGGTAGGATGTAAAACCCGGTCAAATCGTAATTAATTAAATAATAAATTAAATATGAACGAATATAGTTAGAAAATTTAGCAATCAAAATTTGATAATTTAAATATGATATTTGGACTCAGTGGATTTTTCTGAGTCAGAAAACATAGTTTTCTATATAAAAATGCGTAGTAAAAATTTGACCGGCAGTACCGGCTGAGATCTATCTGGTACTATAGCTAAGAAAATTAATTTGAAGTGAATAAGGTTAAGAAACAAGAATTTATAATTTGGGAAGATAGAAATATTTAAAATACGATTTAAAACTCTAATCTTAAAGGTTTTGCCCCAAAATTGGGCCAACGAGCTAAATCGAGTGAACGAGGACCAAGTGGGCCCAAATCCACATATATAAGTCTTCACATTAAGCCATTTTAGCATCATTTCTTCTAGGAGTGTTCGCAGTGCGGTTTGGTTCAGTTTTTTAGGGAAAAGCCATCCGATCCGATCGTCTAATTAAAGTGCAGTTTGGTTTGGTTCAGTTTTTTTGTCAAGGTCATCCGAACCAAACCAAACCAATTAAAATCGGTTTTGGTTTGGTTCGATTTGTTCGGTTTTTTCAATCAAATAAAAAAAATTCTACCATACTATTATGCAAAGTTGTAACATTGAAATCGACAAACCGAAATACACAATAGCTAACAAAGTCTTTATCTAATGAAATTTAACGACAACAGAATTCAAATATGATAATTAAAGAAGTTCAATAGTTCAACAGTCAACACAACTGAAAATAAAAATAAATTGTCATTAAACTGATAGTAAAGTTATGGTGTCTTCTCCAACAAAATAGCTAAACATCTTAATGCACCCCAACCTGAAATAAAAAAAAAACAGTTACATAATAAGAATAACAACAACAACAACAACAACAACAACAACAACAACAACAACAAGGAGAACAATAATAATAATAATATAAGGAGAACAATTCCTACCATAACAAGATGTACTTAATCAGACTCAACACCAGAATCTTCTTCATTGTGATCAAGAGTGGGTGCAACTTCTACAAAATATATAAATCAAGAAACAATCATAACAAATAATATATATTAATAAAAACCAGATTAAAGTAAAGAAAATTATAAGTAGAAACTTAACCATACCTAATTCCAACTTCTCTAACTCCTCGATGAGTTCCTCAAGGACAAGTTTTGGAGAGTTTCGGAGCCAATTTTGTGTACAAATTAACGCTTCAGCTATCATCGGAGTTAGAGAACTCCTATAATTATTCAACACCCTTCCTCCAGTACTAAATGCCGATTCTGAAGCAACTGTGGAAACTGGCATGGCTAAGACGTCTCTTGCAATCTGCCCAAGAATGAGATATTTAGTGGAATTCACTTTCCACCAATTTAGAATGTTGAATTGCACGCCACTCTTCTCTAATGCCTCCATAAGATATAACTCCACCTCATTATTGTTAGCACTCTCATTGAATTGCATTTCCTTCTCAAATTCCATAGCAAAAGAAGTTTCATGTGCCTCAAGCTCGTGTGTGCTAATTTCAGGAGGATCTTGCCGAGTAAATCTTTGATAGTTACCACCAAACAGCCTATAGCTATCAAACACCTTGAAAGGCGTATCCTTCACCTTTGAAGTTAAGAATTCAGCATCTTCTTTTTCATACAACTTTTCAAAACTCCACTTAATCAATTAAAGCTTATACATAGGATCAAGAACAACTGCAATGAAAATCATCATGTTTGTGTTTTTTATATTTTCCCAATACTTATCATACTTGGACTTCATTTTCTCAGCCATGCCTGAAAGTACCATATCCAAGCTTCCCATCCAATGCTTAAGTGTAGACAATATTTTACAAAAGTCATTAAAGTGTTGAGAAGATGTCACAAACATTGAACCAGAAACTTTGTTAGTAACCTCAAAATATTTTTAAAAACTTGACAAAATGTCTTGCATTCTCCCAATCCTCAGACTTAGGAATCCCACCAGCCATCATAGCATATTCAGAATCTCTCTCCCCCAAACGTTTAAATGCCTTTTGAAACTTCAAAGAACTTTCAAGCATTAAAAAGGTAGAGTTCCACCTGGTAGGAACATCTAAATGGACAGTGCCTTTTTCCAGAATTCTAGCTTCCTTAATCATAGTTTTAAACCTCTCAGTACGACCCGGTGATGCACGCACATGCCGAACTGCATTTCTAATTTTTAAAATTGACTCATGCATTTCTCTCAACCCATCATTCACAACAAGATTTAAAATATGAGCACAACATCTAACATGTAAAAACTCTCCCCTTAATGGATGTGAGTTTCAATCCTCTATTCTATTTTTCAAGTAAGAAAGTGCAACATCATTTGAACTAGTATTATCAACAGTGATAGAAAAAATCCGGGATATCCCCCAGCTCAACAAACATCTCTCAATCTTCCTACCAATTGTTTCCCCCTTGTGATTCTTGATAGCACAAAAATTCAAGATTCTTTTTTGCAGTTTCTAATTAGCATCAATATAATGAGCAGTAAGGCAAAGATAGTTCAAGTTTTGCACAGATGACTAACAATCAGTTGTCAAACAAACATTTTGATTTGGTTGAGAGAAAACAGACTTCAACTTAATTTTTTCATTCAAATAAAGCTTCCAACAATCCCTAGCAACTGTGAGCCTTCCAGGAATTGGGAACTTGGGTTGCAAACAACTCGTATAGTAACGAAAGCCCTCCCCCTCAACATGCGAAAAAGGCAATTCATCCACAATAATCATTCTAGCAAGCGCTTGTCTACAACGATCAACATCAAATGACACGGCAGAAAGTAAACTACCTATCCCTTTCCTATCATCTTTTATCACATCTTGAAAACAAAGAATCTTTTGGGTAGGATCTAATGCTTCCTTTGGAAATTTTTTGCCTTCCGAAAACAAGTGATTTTTCATGTTACTAGTGCCATTTTTATGTGTATCACAAGCATAACTAGCCCCACACCACTTACATTTAGCTCTAGGATACTGTGGATTACTAGTTTTAGCTTTAGTGAAGTGATCCCATGTCCAAGACCTAGGCCTACAAGGTTTTCTCTTACCTTCGTCGGTCTCAGTTTCAGCGGAGTCATCAACGGGAGCTTCTTCAACAGCCCGCCTTTTCTTTCGGCCTCTACTAGCAAGCTTTCTTGTGTTTCCATGAGGAGCTGGGATAGGAGGCAATGCAGTCGAAGATCTTATGCTTGTTGATTAATTCGGAAGAGGAACTGGCAGCAATCCGGATTCACCCATATTCTCATTTGAACTGACGTCAAACTACATAAATAAATACAATAAATCAAGGCCAGAAACACAACAAGTTATCAACCAGCAGCAATCCAGTAATACCATAAACCAGTAGCAATCCAGTAATACAATAAACCAGCAGCAATCCAGCAATACCAATTACCAAGTTATCAACATTCAACAATAAATCCATAATCATCATCAAGCAATAAACTGAAAAATAAATCTATAACCAGCAATCCAACAATACCAAATTATCAATAATAAACTGAACAATACACTGATCTCAATACATTGAACAATAATTCAATAACCAACAAATTAAACACCAATAAACAGCAACCATATTGACTTGGAATGGTTCAAATTAAACAGTAATAAATAACAACCATAAACAGCAATAAACACTAAACAGCAACCACCAGTAAACAGCAACTGGTTCATATTGACTCGGGCTCCATATTGATAGTAAACAACCACCAATAAACAACCAGTAAACAGCAATAAACAGCAAATTACCTGAATCAGTGGCTCGGGCTCTATGTTGACTTGGGAGGAAGGCTGACTGGGAAACTCGGAGGTGCTGCCGTGCTGGGAGTGGGTTGAACTGATGATAGTGGCGCTGAGTGGGAGAACCCAGAAACACTGCTGGCGTTGGGTGGTGGCGTCTCAACGGCGATGGCGTGGTGCTGTGTGTGGGCGACGGAGTGGTGCTGTGCATGGGCAACGGCGTCGTGCTGTGGGTGGCGTCTCCGCGAAAAGGAAGGCTTCGGTGTGGTGCTGTGGGTGGCATCGTGCTTTGGGTATTTGGAGAAGAGAGAGCGAAAGCGACTGAGTAGAAGAGACTAGAGAGTAGAGAGCGCAACCGTAGCCGTAGGTTAGGGATTGGGATTTTGGGGGGTTAGGGTAAGGGATGGCTGGGGAGGCGCTCTCACACTCGCGCAGCAGGCAGCAACTTTGTTCGTTTGGGGGGTGGGGGTCTGGGGGTGGGGTTAGGCATTTTTAGGGTTTTTTCTGAACCGGTTCGGTTCGGTTAGGGTTTTCAGAGTCAAAACCGAAAACCGAACCGAACCGCACAAAAAACAGCAAAATAAGTTTTTTTTTTTCAGTTTTTTCGGTTTTCGGTTAATTCGGTTCTTGGTTTTTCGGTTTGATTCGTCGATTTAGTTCGGTCCGGATCGGTTTTGAACACCCCTAATTTTCTTGCCCCTTTTTGTGTTCCACGGAGAGAGAGAAGAGAGAAAAACGAAATCAAAATCCTAACCCCCTTTGATCTTTAAACTACCATAAATTTCTCTACGGAGCTCCAATTGACGAGTCGTTTGTGGCAACGCGTCGCTCTCATTGCCCTCTTCGATTCTATCTAGGTATTGTTGGGCTTGAGACCGTGAAATTGGGCTGGAGGCCATGAAGATAAGCCCGATAAGTTTTTGAATGGTTATGATTGAGATTGAAATGTGGAAATTGGTGTTGGTTTGAATGATTAGGGACATTGAAACCTTGAGAGGTGAAATTGATCATTTTGAGTCGAATATGCATGAATTGAGTAGGGTTAAGTTTGGTTAGTAGAGAATGTGTATGTGGGTGGTTTGTGGTCACTTTGGTTGAGTGAAAATAAATTTGGGCTTGTGAACTGATGATTAGACTTTTGTGTAGTTTAGAATTCACAATTGAAAGCTCGTTGTAATATAGTTCCTAAACTAAGCAACAGTCCTTTCATACAAAAATTGTGTTTGTCACAAGTACAAAACCCTAAATTTATAAACCAAAGTATTGAACCTCGGGTCGTTCTCCCTAGGAGTTGCAATAAAGTGCATTGTTATTGGTTATGGAGCTATGTTTAGGGTTTTTGAGATATTAGACATGAAAGGTAAATGGCAATGAAAATAAACTGACAACTAGAAAGCTCTTAGCAAGGTTGTGAGAATTAAAAGTCCTATCCTAGTTATCCTCCTCAATTGTGACAACAAATTGTCCATTGCTACCACTTAGTTAACCCCTAACTATGGAGAAAAGTCAAGTGGATGAATCAATTTGATTCCACAAGTCCTAGCTAACTCCCAAGGGAAAGACTAGCTTTAGTGGTATCCAAATCAATTAGCAACTTCTAATTATCAATCAACAAAGGAATTAGATAACTCAAGCGTCACTAATTACTCTACCAAAGCCAAGAGGTACAAAATCTACACTAAAGTCCAACCAAGTATTTCATCAAACACTTGGAAAGCATAGAAGGAAAGCAAGGTAAATTGATAACAACAATGAAATCTAACAACTACTTATTGCAAGGAATTAATAACAACAATCAAAAGAAACAAAATTATTATGAATTACCTCAAATTGAATTAAAAGAAAATAGGATGAACTAGAGTAGATCTACAAACAAAATAGAAAGTGATAACAACAATAGAAAAGTGATGAATGTAACAACATATAATTGAGAGGTAGAAGAAAGCATGAATTGAAACCTAGATCTAGATTATTGAACTAAACCTAATCCTAATTCTAATCCTAGAGAGAAGTGGGAACTTCTCTCTCTAAAACTAAGACTAAAACTAATCCTAATGTGTGTGTGTGATTCTACCTCCTCCTCCCCCTTCAATCCTTGGTCCTTTTGAGTGTTTTGGCGCCAAAGTTGGCTTGGATTGGGCCCCACAATCTTTGAGAATTCGCTGGCCACGTTTTCGTTAAAAAATCATAAATCAGCACCGATGCGTACGCGTCCATGGGTAAGTTCGCAATGTGCGCGTAAGCGCCTGGTGCGCACGCGCGTCCATGGCCGAGTTCAACTCTTTGGCTTTTCATGATCTTCTCCACTTGCATGCTTCCTTCCTTGCTCCCTTTATTCATTCCTAGCCTTTTTCAACCTGAGATTGCTAACAAACACATCAAGGCATCTTATGGAATCAAGGAGAAGTTAAAGTTATTTAATCAAATACCAAAAAGCATGCTTTTTACACTTAGGCACAAATAAGAGAGAGATCACCAAAATCATGCTAAATCATTGGCTAAATATGAGAAAAGGTTAGAAAAATACTCTAAATCCAATACAAGATAAACTCTGAAAATGGGGTTTATCAACCTCCCCACACTTAAACCTTAGCATGTCCTCATGCTAAATTAAAAGGGAAACAAGGGGTATGATCTTTATTTGATGCAACTAAACTACATGAATCATATCTAATGCAACTACCTACGGTGAATGCAAATGCTTGGTCAAAACAATTCAACTTCCAAGAGAATATATATATAAGCATAAGAGCTAGAGTAATAAGGATCAAGTTCAAACCACAATTGTATTGAATTATCAAGAGAATTTCAAATTTGCAAGAATATAGATAATAGGGGTGAATACATGTAATTGAGCTATTGAACCCTCACCGGATGTGTATCCGCTCTATTTACTCAAGTGTTTAGGGATTTATTCACTCAATTCTCTCCTAATCACGTTTTTCAAAATTTGTTCTTCATCTAACAATCAACAATCATCCAATGTATGCATTCATTCATCATGAGGTCTTTCGCATAGGTTGTAATGGGGTTAGGGTCAAGGTAGGATGCATATATGGTCAAGTGAGCTTGAAATTTGAATCTTTGATAAGCTTAAACTTCCCACCTAACCTTATGACATCCTATACAATTTCAAAGCTAACCTAACTACCCATTTTTTTCACTTTTTCGCATATTCATGTATTCCTTTTCAGTTCACAACACTTATGCATTGACCCTTATTGAGCTTTGCTTTGGGGAATTTTGTCCTTTTTATTTATTCCTTTTTTTTCTTCTTTCTCTTTCTCTTTTTATTTTATTTTATTTTATTTTCTTTTCCTTTATTTTTCTCATCATTTTTTTTCAATGCATAAGGTCTATACATTTAATCAATACATGAGTATGCACCCAATTTCCCAAATATAAATACAAAATATTCTTTTATCCCAACCAATGTTCCTAATCTCCCCAAACTTGAATATAAGACACTCTCACTAGCCTAAGCTAATCAAAGATCCAAACAAGGGACTTTATTATTTTCCGCTTTAGGCTTGTAATGTGCTAAAATAAGAACAAGTGGGTTAAGCGTAGGCTCAAAATTGGTTAACAATGGAGGATAGAAGGTAGGCTATTTGGGTAAGTGAGCTAATTGAAATGATGGCCTCAATCATATAAATGAATGAATACAAGGAATAAATGGACATATAGAATCAAGAAAACCAAGGATCACAATCATAGGAAGAGACAATCACACACAAGAATGGAAATGGGTGGTTATAAAATGTAACCACATCAATAAGCTCAAATCTCACATACTTGTGTTCTTAGCTTAATACATGTTTCACAAAGTATGAATTCAAGCAAGTTACAAAAAGAAAATTTCAATCAATTGGGTTGTGCTCTATAGATGGATTCTTTTAAAAATTTCATCATTTTGACTAAGCTTATTAATGCAATGTTGTGATTGTGAATTTCCAAAAATTCCTTAGTTTGTCCTCTTCTTTTCCATGTGCAAAAGGGATTAACTAGGTCTTAAGAATTCCAAAATAATTTCTAATCACAACCACAAGCTAAAAGATAACTATATAAGAAAAATCCAAATAAAGTATGAAATCTAGCATCCAAAATACCTAACATCCAAAATGACAAAGTATGCAACAACTAAGGCAAAAGTATCCAAAGTAATCCAAAACAACCAATATATACACAGTGTGCAAAACAAGATAACTAGGGGAATATAACTAGGAAATATGCCAAAATATTCACCGATCCACCAATGGTGCCAATGGCAACCTCCCCACACTTAAGATCAAGCATCGTCCCTGATGCTAATCCTCAGGCTCAGGGAGAGGTACGCCGGTCGGCTCTGGCTCTGGCTGGGGCTGTGGCTATGGCTGGGGTGTCTCCTGAGTAGCCTGGGTCTGTGGTGCGGTCTCCACATGAACCTGCTCCACCACATGAGTGTCCTCATCATGTAAATCCGCATGCTCCTCCTCGTGGGTCTCCTCATCGGAACCGGAGGACTCTGGAAGAGGGGGCAGCTCAAGGCCCTGGGCCACAAACATCTGGTCAATCTGATCCAGGCGACGCATGATCTGACGGTTGCTGCACTCCATGAACCGGAAAAGACGCTGAACCAGTAAGTAAGTTGGCTGAGGTGCTGGTAGTAAAGGAAGTGCTGCTACAGCTGCAGATGTAGATGGTCCTGCTGGGGCTGATGATGAAGAGGGTCCAGCTCCCTCCTCTGCTGCTCTAGCCCGAGATCTGCGCCGGGAAGGAGGCTTTTCGTTCACCCAGGACCCCCATGGAATGGTCTCCGGCTTCTTCTCAGGGAGCGGTGGGGGCGGCGACACGTCTTCCGGTAGCCACTGGACACCGGCCCGCTGAAGCATCTGTGTGATCAGGACGGCGAACAGAAAGATACCTCTGATGTGGGCCCGCCACATGAACCGCCTGATCAACCGGGGGAAGTAGACCTCCTTCCCCTCCAGCACACAGCTGATCAGGATCAACATAGCCACAGGGATCTCTGAGAAGTGAGTAATCAGCATGAGATAGTGGGCAAAAATTTGCTGTCATATCCTGGTGCTCAGATAGATAAAGTGCATCCCCTTGGGTGCCTTGTTCTCCGCATCCATGACCCAGGGAGCCTCGGGGTAGCTACCACTGCCCTCAAGGCATCAAAATCGAAGGTCATGTAGTAGAGCTCCACCTCGGCCTGCTCAAAGGCATCAGTATCACTCGCCTTGGGCCTACAAGTAAGGGCGTCCTCAATAGCCTGCTCGGTGATGGGCACCTGAATACCTCTAACCAGAACCGAGTCAAGGGTGTGGCGGAAGAAGTTGCAATAGAATTTCTGCACCCAAGACCAGTTCACCCGGCTGAACTCTCGATCCACAAAGTCCAAACCCATTCTCTCAATGCGGTTATTAATTGTTTGCCTCAGGTCGGATGGAAGGGCCAACTTCTTTTCAATGTTCAAGTTCTTTGAGTTATAGCTTGGAAACCGAAGTTCACAGTAGAGATTCGGGAACTTGACTGAATCCTGGGCAGGCAGGGATTGGTTTGCCCTCTCCATCTCATCAATAGGTTTTTCGAATAATCTACATAAGGAGAGAAAGTGGAATCTGGGGCTCTTTTCCTCTTTCTGGAGGTGGCTTTGCCTTTCCCTTTAGCCGACATCCTGAAAATAGAATATGAGAGAGAATAAGCAAGTATGCAAGTAGCAAGAAGCAAGGGAAAGCATATTCAGAATGTAAGGTAAATGGCAAGTAATCATGTTGTGAACCTGATGTCAGGGCATTTTGGCCAGTTTCACTGACCTTTTCTTTATGGTTTTAGGGTAGTTTCATGCACTTTCTTAGGAAATAAGCAAGTTTTGGGTAAATAATCATTTACATCTTGATTCAAGCAAACATTGTAAATTTTATATGATTTCATGAGAATTATGCATGAATTGAATGATAAATTGAATGATGCATGATCTCATGGGTTAGAACCTAGCTTTGATGTACTTTATTTGCTTGATTTCAGGACAAAGGAAGCAAGGAAGATGCCACGTTAATAGCCACGTTGGTCCAACTAACGTGACCATTAACGTGGAAAGGAGGCTAGCTTACAACGTTAACAAGAAAAGTGAACACCAATAACGCTTTCATGAGCCATCATAGCCCACGTTAGTGTCCACGTTAACTACGTTAACGTGGAAGCTAATGTGGAAGAGAAGTAAAGCTCCAACGTTAGTGGTAAAAGTGAATGCCACTAACGTTGGGGAGAGGGGCACACTTAGCCACGTTAAGAGTCACGTTAACTACATTAACGTGAACTCTAACGTGGGAGAAGCAATGAAGAGCCAACGTTAGTGACACTCACCTTTGTTACTAACGTTGGACTAAGCCTCTATTAGCCACGTTAGTTGCCACGTTAATTGCATTAACGTGGAAGCTAACGTGGAGGAAAGGAATGATGAGCCAACGTTAGTGACACTCACCTTTGTCACTAACATTGGAGATGGCTATCACTACCACGTTAGAAGTCACGTTAACCTAAGTAACGTGAACTCTAACGTGGGAAGAAGGGTGTTTGGAGCGTTAGTGACAAAGGTAAGTGTCACTAACGCTCTCGAAGTTGAGGCATACCCACGTTAAGAGTCACGTAGCTACACTAACGTGGACTCTAACGTAGGGAAGAAGGGGCCAAGGGCAACGTTATTGGCAAAGGTAAACGCCAATAACGCTCGCGATGGATCAAGAGGCAACGTTAGTAGTCACGTTAGTGCCACTAACGTTGAAGTTAACGTAACTCATCTTGGGCTAGGAACGTTAGTGCAAAAGGTGATTGTCACTAACGTTCTCGAACCCACATTTTCACTTAACGTTAACGCCACTAACGTCCTAGCCAAAGTTCATGCCTACTTCACACTTTCTCTGCAAGTAAAGCTGAGCCCACTGAAGATTCCAAACTGCTTCAACTCAAGATCCAAAGGCCCATATCCAATACTTGAAGAACCAACTGGAAGATTATAAGAGTAGTATATATAGGGGTAGTTTTGAACTAGAGAAGAGCTTTTGGGGGGGGATTGAGAGGACTACTCTTTGTATAACTTTACTTTCTCTGTAACTTCTATTTTTACTTCAGAATGTACTCTCCATCTTTGCTTTTCATTCCCAGAGCCATGAACAACTAAACCCCTTTCATTGGGTTAGGGAGCTCTGTTGTAATTTGATGGATCAATAATAGTTTTCATTATTCTTCTTCTTTCTTTTCTCTTGATTTTACTTGAAAGCTTTCAATCTTCATCCAATTGGATAGTTGTCTTGGAAAAGAAACTATTCATACTTGGATCTCTTCTGAACCTTGGAAGAGGAATGAAGAGATCATGCTAGAAATGCTTTCTCATGTTGGACCAAATTGGGGTTTGGGCGGATATGGTGACATATAATTCTCCCAATACTTTGATTTGGAAATACATGTGGTATAATCAGTGACCGCACCTCATCTCTTCTCATGAGCAATTAGACCAAAGAATTGGCTATTGATCAAGATTTGAGAGATTGAGTTACCAAGGAATTGGAATTCAATCACTTAAGATTGCCAAGGAGATCAATGAATGCATTGATTGAGGAAGAGATGAAAATGAACTTGATCCGGAGAATGCAACATCTCCTAAGCCCAATGAATTCTCCATTTCTGATTTTACCCATTCTCTTTAGTTTCTGCCATTTACTTTCATGCTAAATTCCCCATTTCCCATTTAAGATTCTGCAATTTACTTTCCATCATTTATATTCAGCTCTTTAATTCCAGCATTTACATTTTCTGCCATTTACTTTTCCGCCATTTAATTTCCTGCAATTCTCATATCAAATTCTACTTAGCTCAACTAGAACACTCCTCCAATTAAAGTTGCTTGACCAATCAATCCCTGTGGGATTCGACCTCACTCTATTGTGAGTTTTTACTTGACGACAATTCGGTATACTTGCCAAGGAAAAATTGTTGAGAGACAAGTTTCCGTGCATCAGAACCAAAATTGAAAACTTGGTATGTAAGTAAGCACAGAAAACATAGCCATAGACCAAGAATTCAACATTTCAACCAATGTAACATAAAACTCATGCATTAGGCATTTTCATCATCACACCTCAAAAGAATAGTTAGAGAGTTAGGTGAACTAAAAAGTGAAGTTAGTAGGTTAGACAAGTTAGTGAGTTAGAAAAAAATGAAAAAAAATGAAATTAAAAGTTAGTGGTATGATGGAGAATAGCCTAATTAACAGAGAATTGCAGAATGGGTATAACAAGCATGTTCACATACATGAGGAAAGTGCAGTCATTGATGATGAAATATGAAATTGCAAGAAAAGCAATTAATTGGAAACAAATCATCAGTCAATTCTTTGGCCATAATTGATGTTCAAATTTGAAATGCAGGTTGTGTAACACAAATCAAGATACAAAAAAATTTGAGTGAAAGTGAGTTACACAACGGTGGTACACCAATTATGTTGAAAGGATGCACATTGGAAAAGGAAATTGCAAACCGTGGTTCAATGAGACATTTAAGCGCTTTCCTGAAGTTCCTTTAGTCACTACTAATAGGGGAACCAAAATGAAAATAGAAAAGCTGGCCCAAGTGTCCCGGGGGTTGAACTTGGTGCGGGTTTGGCAAAAATCACTTTGAAAATGCCAAGTTCAAGCCGAAGTGGGAATGTGAAGTTAAAAATAGTTTTGGGAAAATCGGGCAGCATTCCGGCATAATATTGGACGTTTCCCAGATAGGCAGAAAACAACAGGAAAGTCATATGAATCCACAAGACAATAACCAAGTAATAGCTACATAACCAGGCAGCAGCAACACAATTACATAGTGAGAAATGCAGCAGGCAACAACAAACAGGGCAGACTATGATCATACCACTCAGCAGTCAATCAACATAAGCTCAGTTAGGGAAACAAATACGGCGCAATTATCAGGCCAAGAATCCTCTATCCAGAAGCTAGCTACCTAACAGCAGATATCTCTATCTATCCTAACATGTAAAAAAAAATCAAATTTCAACTAACAAAAATTAACAATAAACTAATGAACGAAGAAAAAATGAAATAAGGGAAACAGAAGAGTGACCTGGGATGGAATGGGGGGGTAGGCAGTAGGGATGAGACGGCGCAGAAATGCAGTGGCCACCTCAGATGGTGGCGGCAGTAACCCCACGGCGGCACAGCAGGAGCCGGCGCGGTGGCGGTTGAGGGAAGACAGAGAAGGTGAAGAAGTGAGAGAAGAAGGAATGAGTGAGGAAGAGAGAGAGAACGGGGGTAAGGGAAGGGGAGAGAACAGCGACGGCGGCGGGTGGCTGGCACGGCGGTTGGAGAGGTGGTTGGGGGAGGACGAGGGTCTGGAGAAGAGAAGAGGGTAGGGGTTGGTACGTCTGCGCGAATGCTCGTCGCGCCCTAGGGTTATCCCAGTTTTAGACTCGATGCAGGCGCGCATAGTGTGCGTCCGCGTGTATTGAAGATTTTTGGGATGGACGCGGGAACGTCATGTGCGCTTATGTGATGACAAGTCATCTTAGCCTAGTTTCACTAGTCTTTTTCTTTTGTTTTCAATTGATTTTATGCACTTTCTTGAACCATAAGTAAGCCAATTGGGTAGAACTTTATGTTTCCGTGATTCAATCAACCATAGATAAATTAATGCATTTTCATGAGATTTTGTGCTATAATTGTCATATATTATGAAAGAAACACAATCTCATGATTTGGAGCATAGCTTTGATTATTTTGATTGATTGATGATAGGTGAAAAGAGTTTTGAAGAAGGTTGAAGAAAGAATGAATGGCTAGGAGCAAGAGAGAACAAAAATCTTGAGCCAAAGCTTGCCTCAAGCTTTAGCTCAAACTTTTGGAAGAGTTGAAAACACCCTGGATGGAGCAAAATCTTGCGCCAACGTTTGCCTCAAGCTTTTTGGCAAACGTTGGCGCCACACACCAACACCCTGGAGGAGAAAAGCTTGCGCCAACATTTGCCTCAAGCTTTTTGGCAAACGTTGGCGCCACACATGCACACAAGGGGATCCACGTTTGGCTAAAAGTTTGACCTCAAACTTTAGCTCAAACGTGGATATCAGCAAAAGGGGGTGGCTGATATAAAAAGCTTGAGCAAAAGTTTACCTCAAACTTTGACTCAAGCTTTTGTGCTTTATGTCCCAGTTCACAATGGGTTTCTCTCCAACTCCAAGTTCAATCAACAGAGGCTTTTGTCAACCCAATTCCATCAAGAGCAAAGGTCCAATTCAAGGCTTGAAGACCATTTGAAGAAAGTGTATAAATAGCTTAGGATTTAAGTTTTCAGGGAGCTTTTCCTTTAGAATTCTTAGAACACTTAGAGAGAGCTCACCTTTACATTTTTTAGTTATTGTCTTTTAGAATTCAAGAGAATTAGGAAGGAGAATTGATCTCTCTTCTTCCTTGTTCTTGCTCAGCACTCTTTACTTTTCTTGCTTGGGATCTTGGGTGGAGAATTGAAGAACTTCTGTTTCAATCTCACCTTGAGATCTTGTTTAATTTTCTGCATAATTGAATTTCCATTTCTGTTAATTGCTTCTTCTACTATTTCTGCAATTTACTTTTCTTCATTTCCTTTGCAATTGTTCTTGCTGGATCTAGGAAGGCAGTGAGATCTAGACTTGGATATCTAGTCTCTTGAGTCCTGAGATCTACAGCTTTCAATTTAAATTTCCTTGTTTCGTTGCTACACCAAGCTTATTTTCATTTTCATTTGAGATCCGGTTTAATTGAATCCATCTTTTACATTTCTGCTTGTTGCAATTTACTTTTCCTTGTTTAATTTCTGCACTCCCAATTCCCTTTATAATTCAAGCCATTTACATTTCTTGCACTCTAAGATTCTGCAATTTACATTTCTTGCGTTCTAAGTTTCTGTCATTTAATTTCTTGTTCTTTAAGATTCAGCACATTTACTTTCCTGCTCTTTCCTTTACTGCAATTTCCCCTCTTCCCTTTTACTTTTCATGCAATTTAGTTTCTGTAAATTACAAATCACTCAAATCAACTCTTGATTCGCTAGACTAAGTCATCCACTAAACTAAAATTGCTCAATCCTTCAATCCCTGTGGGATCGACCTCACTCCCGTGAGTTTTATTACTTGATACGACCCGGTGCACTTGTCGGTTAGTTTTGTGTTGGATCGTTTTCCACACATCAAGTTTTTGGCGCCGTTGCCGGGGATTGAAATAGATTGACAATGATTAAGTGAAGTGGAGATCTAGATCTAGCATTTTTATTTTCTGTTTCTCTAACTTTGGATTAACCCACTAACTGTTTAAATTTTTGCTTGAACTAACTGAAACCTCACTTTAGCCATAAAGTGAAGTTTTCTTGGTTTCTCTGGCTTCGTATGATTCTCATACTTCAGCTTGTTGAATATACGAGAGAAGCAATTCTCTCTTACTAATCTTTCAAGCCTATCAACTGTTTGATACATTGTGTCAGCTAAACCTTTTAACCACATTTTGGACATGAATGTATTCAATCTTCATTTGGACTATTTGTGATTGTGCAGATCATGGAGAAGAACCCAACGAATCCCAGTCAGCATGGTAGTAATGTCCCACCTTAGATGATAATGCAACCCATAACTTGAAGCACCCACTCGTCACCATGAACGACATTGCTCAGTGGTTTGAAGCTTTCCCACAAGGAAACATCATCGGATGGGAAGAACTAATGAGTGAACTCCTAGCCAAGCTGAAACCACCTCAGGGAATTGTTAAACCAGAGGCAGAAGTGCAACCATTCACACAAGAGTAGGAAATTGAAGGTGTCCGTGCAGTCATGAACCAAAACAAGCAGATGCATCAGCAAACTCTACAACAACTAGACATGATGGTCAGAAAAATTAATGAGCTGAGAACTGCTGTAGTACATGTGTACAACCTAACTCAAAACTCCTACGGGTGGAATCAAGCTGAACAAAGTTCTGGAGCAATTAACCATGAGCAACAAAGTTATGAGCAATCACATTCTCCAAACAGTTCTTCTAGCATATTCCAACACAAGTCTCAGAATGATGTGTACAGCCCACCCTGGAGAACTCAGTCCAACTGGAGGGGGGTTGAAAACCAAAATCAAAGACCAAGGGACTTCAACTGCAACAATCCCAACTTCAAAAACCAGCATAAAAACCACCCCCACAACAACAATCATCATGCACCACCCCAATACACACATTTCCAACCCCATCCTACCTCACAACTCGCCCAAAATGACTCTCATCAACCATCACAGTTAACACAACCACGACCAATTCCAAACTTTCAAAGACTCTATATTCTAGAAATGATGATGGAAAGGTTCGTGAAAGTTCAAGAGATGATAATAATAGAGCAGGAAGAAGCAAGAAAAAATCAAGAGATGATAAGCAGGAACCAAGAGGCCTCACTCAGAAGAATTGAGAGGCAAATGGAACAGCTAGCTAGACACCTTGCAGAAATGGGCGAGAGGAGGGCAAATATAGTCCTAAAGGCCACTGAAGATGACCCAAAGAACAGCGAAAAAGCTGTTGGGTTGAAAGGAAAAGCAGTTATGGAGGAAAGTGAGAAGGCTATGGAAAAGGAAATAATCATCAAAGAAAGACACAATAGAGGAATTTCACAAAAAGAAACAGAGGAAAGGAAGCCCATAGTGAGAGGAGAAAACCAAAGGCAACAGAAGCCTCAACTTCCATGATCCGAGGATGAAAAATGTCAAGCTAGTGAAAATAAAAGAGCGCTTGTTGGGAGGCAACCCAACCGGAGGTAACTATCTTTTCATATCTATTTCAATAAAAAGGTTAATTAGTTTTATCTATGTTGCAAGGAGCTAAGTTTGGTGTTACACACCAAAACAATCTAAGGGAGAATGAAGGATTCTAAGTTTGGTGTTTCACCAAAATTTCATCATAAAATATATTCTCACCTACTGCATAATGCTAGCTTCAAGCATCTAGACGAACTAGTTAACTATTCTGCTGTTTCCTAGTTTTTAGTTCTATTTCTTTTGAAAAAGAAAAAGAGTTTCACACATGGTTAATCTGATACATGAGAACCATTGGCAAGGTACTAAGTTTGGTGTTCCCACACCAAAGTAAGTTCAAAGACCCACAAATAATTCATGCATGCTAACCATTTTTCAAGTGCTTGGGGAACAAGCAACTTTCAATATCACTGCAGAGCACCATACAAACTTTTGGAAGATTTAGCATCATCAATCAAAGAGGTGAAAGAGGAATGTGAAGACCAGCAATGATGATGAGGAAGAGGACAGCAAGTAAACTCCAAAAGGTTGTATTGTTCATTATCAGATATTGCCGTGATTAAAAGTGATATTATACCCCTATCTGTCCTTCTGTCTAGTATAGTTTTTCTGCAATTCAATAATCAAGATGCTTGATCATTTACAACACTATACTCTCCAAACTTGTTTGCACTCAATATTTCAAAAATGCATCACATGAAAGTTCTTTGAAAAGAAGGATTAAGGAATTAAACAATTTTGAGGCAAGCAAAAGATTAGGAAAAGTGGTGGTTCTAGTTGTATAATCATGTATTGAGGTTGCATGCTTATGAAAACTTGCATGGGAGCTCATAGGCGGGACATAGAGTTCAAAGAAGTGTTGTGGAGATTCTCAAACATTTATTGATCCAAGAAGCAGCAAACAAAACAAAAGAAAATAAAGAAAATACAAAAACAAAAAGAACATGGCCCAAGGCTCTGAGCATCAATTACTAGGCAGAGAAGAAGAAAAGAAACAAGAACTCAAAGAGTTGTTATCCTAGTAAATGTTTGTGGTCGAATTGTGTCAAAGAGAGAGGCTTGAGTAAGTAAATCCTTAGGGGTGCTTTAACATCTAATACCTTAAAACCAACTGGTTTAGGAGTATTGATTGAAAGCTTATCTAAAGAGCCGCTTTGAGACATGACACTTAGAGTCAAGGCCAAAGAATAGCAACTATAAGCTGCTTCAAGGTGATTACCTATAGAGAGATCTCCATGATATCAATTGGATGAAAGTCCTAGGACTTAAGACCCCCAATATGTAAGGACTAGTAAGCACTGAGGCCCTTGCATGAGCATATGATTTAGAGTTCACCCCACTGTCACTTAATCACTTCACTCACAGGACCTTACAAGTTATTCTTCAATCCGTCTTAATTAAAAGAACCTTTGAGCATAATTCCTTTCTTGCTTGGGGACAAGCAAGCTTTAAGTTTGGTGTTGTGATGACAAGTCATCTTAGCCTAGTTTCACTAGTCTTTTTCTTTTGTTTTCAATTGATTTTATGCACTTTCTTGAACCATAAGTAAGCCAATTGGGTAGAACTTCATGTTTCCGTGATTCAATCAACCATAGATAAATTAACGCATTTTCATGAGATTTTGTGCTATAATTGTCATATATTGTGAAAGAAACACAATCTCATGATTTGGAGCATAGCTTTGATTGTTTTGATTGATTGATGATAGGTGAAAAGAGTTTTGAAGAAGGTTGAAGAAAGAAGGAATGGCTAGGAGCAAGAGAGAACAAAAAGTTTGAGCCAAAGCTTGCCTCAAGCTTTAGCTCAAACTTTTGGAAGAGTTGAAAACACCCTGGATGGAGCAAAAGCTTGCGCCAACCTTTGCCTCAAGCTTTTTGACAAACGTTGGCACCAGAAAATAAACACCCTGGAGGAAAAAGCTTGCGCCAACGTTTGCCTCAAGCTTTTTGGCAAACGTTGGCGCCACACACCAACACCCTGGAGGAGAAAAGCTTGCGCCAACATTTGCCTCAAGCTTTTTGGCAAACGTTGGTGCCACACATGCACACAAGGGGATCCACGTTTGGCTAAAAGTTTGACCTCAAACTTTAGCTCAAACGTGGATATCAGCAAAAGGGGGTGGCTGATATAAAAAGCTTGAGCAAAAGTTTGCCTCAAACTTTGACTCAAGCTTTTGTGCTTTATGTCCCGGTTCACAATGGGTTTTTCTCCAACTCCAAGGGCAATCAACAGAGACTTTTGTCAACCCGATTCCATCAAGAGCAAAGGCCCAATTCAAGGCTTGAAGACCATTTGAAGAAAGTGTATAAATAGCTTAGGATTTAAGTTTTCAGGGAGCTTTTCCTTTAGAATTCTTAGAACACTTAGAGAGAGAGCTCACCTTTACATTTTTTAGTTATTGTCTTTTAGAATTCAAGAGAATTAGGAAGGAGAATTGATCTCTCTTCTTCCTTGTTCTTGCTCAGCACTCTTTACTTTTCTTGCTTGGAATCTTGGGTGGAGAATTGAAGAACTTCTGTTTCAATCTCACCTTGAGATCTTGTTTAATTTTCTGCATAATTGAATTTCCATTTCTGTTAATTACTTCTTCTACTATTTCTGCAATTTACTTTTCTTCATTTCCTTTGCAATTGTTCTTGCTGGATCTAGGAAGGCAGTGAGATCTAGACTTGGATATCTAGTCTCTTGAGTCCTGATATCTACAGCTTTCAATTTAAATTTCCTTGTTTCGTTGCTACACCAAGCTTATTTTCATTTTCATTTGAGATCCGGTTTAATTGAATCCATCTTTTACATTTCTGCTTGTTGCAATTTACTTTTCCTTGTTTAATTTCTGCACTCCCAATTCCCTTTATAATTCAAGCCATTTACATTTCTTGCACTCTAAGATTCTGCAATTTACATTTCTTGCGTTCTAAGTTTCTGTCATTTAATTTCTTGTTCTTTAAGATTCAGCACATTTACTTTCCTGCTCTTTCCTTTACTGCAATTTCCCCTCTTCCCTTTTACTTTTCATGCAATTTAGTTTCTGCAAATTACAAATCACTCAAATCAACTCTTGATTCGCTAGACTAAGTCATCCACTAAACTAAAATTCCTCAATCCTTCAATCCCTGTGGGATCGACCTCACTCCCGTGAGTTTTATTACTTGATGCGACCCGGTGCACTTTCCGGTTAGTTTCGTGTTGGATCGTTTTCCACACATCATTATGCGTGACTGGGAAAATGAGTAGGGACGCGCACGCATACTGTACGCGTTCGCGTGCTATGAGTTGGGCTGAACGCCTAGTGTTGGCCCAGCGCAAGCACAACTCTCTGGACAAATGTATGGGCTGGTGCCAGCCGCTTAGGGACGCGTACACTTAATGCGTGCATCCGCGTGCATGGTCATCGAGTTTAGTGGCGCGCAAGTGCGATGTGTGCTCTTGCGTGCCTTCCCTCAGCGCTGCATGGACGTGCACGTGTACCGTGCGCGTCTGCGTGGGTCGAGTTGGGCTAAAAGCTCAACGTTCGCACAAGAGAGGTCCAACTCTCTGGAAAATCTATGGGGCTACATCCGCTCATGGACGCGGGCGCGTACAGCGTGCGCGCGCATTCTCCCCCCCCCCCCTCTTTTTTTTTTGAAATACTACATTCAGCTAAAAAATCTTCCCAACACTACCTATAGCTCAAGATCGACTAAAATGTAAATTGAACAAAAATTTCAAGTGCAAACAAACAGAACTTGCACTTTAAGCAACTAACAACCAAGAAATTAAGATAAAACTACATGAAGAGGAGAAACTACCTACAATGGCAACTCAAATCACTTATTAATCAAATCTACAAGAGAGTGGAAAGAGTTTACCATGGTGGGGTGTCTCCCACCTAGCACTTTTGGTTTAAGTCCTTAAGTTGGACATTTGGGAAGCTCTTGTCATGGTGGCTTATGCTTGTACTCATCCTCGATTCTCCAAGGATCTTTGCGCCTCAAATGGTTGACAGAAATTCCAACCTTCTTCACCAAGTTTGGATGGAGTTCCACCCAAGATATGAGCTCCCTTAGTTGGTCTCCATGTTTCGATCCGGGATCCCATATCTTATTTTCGCACCCGTCTTCTTGTTGATTGTCATGACTCTTCCATGTGGGTGGTTGGAAAGTAGAACAAGAAGAATTCTCTCTAGCATAGCAAGACATCTTCCTAGACCAACACAAAGTAACATGCTTCCAATCATAACTCCCACATTTTAAAGCTTTGACCTCAATGAGCTTAATTCCAAACTTCCAACCACTACACAACTCCTTTCTACTCTTAATTTCACAAAAAGTTCTAAGTTGTCCATCATTTTCAAGCAAGCCATAGTCAAGTGAGAAAGTGAGGCCCAAGGGTAAGGGTGTTACCCACTTGAATGGCGTGTTGGATGGTGATTTAGGGAGGTAAGCCTCCCCACACTTAGACAATGCAAGGTCGACTTCCTCATTCTCCTCTTCGTGCATTTCTACCTTTTCGCAGGCTTCTTCAATTTCAACCTTTTCCCCTTTATCACTTGGCTTGGTGTTGTCTTCAAGAACTTCAATTTCTTGCCCAATAGGAGGTGATTCAATTTTGGATAGGAATTCATTGATGAATGAATCCGTCTCTTGATCAACCTCTTCATATTCTTCAATTTCGATATACACCAATTCAACTTTTTCCCTTTGGTAGCTTTCTTCCGATTCGATCTCTTTCTCATTGCTCACCAAGGGTATGGGAGGTTGTGCACATTCTTCTATAGTTTTAACTCCATGTCCAATGGAAGAGGACTCAATGTTTTATAGAAAATCATTGATGATTGAATCCATCTCTTGATCACCCTTTTTATATTCTTCAATCTTGATATGCTCCGAAGGTTGTTGAGTCATCCATGGTGGTTCCGCATCTCCTAAATCTTCAACCACTTCTCCCCTTTCTTCAATAACCCTAGGCTTCTCCAATTGTTCCAACACAAAATTCCACTCTCCCTTCTTCTCCACTGGATTTTCCAATCTTTCTTTCATGCTTTGGTCTTCTTTTAGTTTTCCACATGTGGTCACAGAGACACCTTGAGTATTCAAACATTGGTAGGCTAAAGTGTGCACTAACTTGGTCAAATTGGTCACAAACTCTAGAGTGTTCCTTTGCATGTCCGCTTGGCCTTGAAGTAGCAATGTGAGAGAGTCATCTATTGGGGCTTGGGGTGGATAAGAGGGTTCTTCATTTTGGAGAGAGGGTTCATAGTAGGAAGGTGGTTCTCCTTGGTAAGGGTATGGAGATGGTGTGCATTGAAGTGGGTCTTGGTAGTAATCTTGATAGGGTTGTGGTGGTTCTAAAGGTTCTTGCTCATAATTGTCATAAGAATATGGTATGGGTGATTGGTTATATGGTGGATATGGGTCATAGGGAGGTGTTTGGTAATGAGAGGCTTGTGAGAATGGTTTATGTTCATGTTGAGGATAAGAGTTATAGGCATATGATGGTGGTAGTTGATTTTCACAAAAAGTTTCATCACAGCCATTGAATTGACATGCATTAGGATGGTGATTATACTATAAGTATCCGGAGGTTGTTGCTAATAGGAGTGATCAATTCCTCGAGGCTCCTCTCATCTTTTTTGGTTCTATCCACAATGAGTGTTATCATTGACATTTACATTTCCTACAACACAATTAGAACCAAACTCATAGCCAAAGTGAGAATTCATAGTGGAAGAATAAAATAAAACTAACAAAAAATAGAAACAAGCAAAATACAAACCTATTCACACTATTCACATATATACAATAACCAATAACATAATACCATTGCTACTCCCCAGCAACGGCGCCATTTTGATGATTAGACTTTTGTGTGGTTTAGAATTCACAATTGAAAGCTCGTTGTAATATAGTTCCTAAACCAAGCAATAGTCCTTTCATACAAAAATTGTGTTTGTCACAAGTACAAACCCCTAAATTTATAAACCGAAGTATTGAACCTCGGGTCGTTCTCACTAGGAGTTGCAATAAAGTGCCTTGTTATTGGTTATGGAGCTATGTTTGGGGTTTTTGAGATATTAGACATGAAAGGTAAATGGCAATGAAAATAAACTAACAACTAGAAAGCTCTTAGCAAGGTTGTGAGAATTAGAAGTCCTATCCTAGTTATCCTCCTCAATTGTGACCACAAATTATCCATTGCTACCACTTAGTTAACCCCTAACTATGGAGGAAAGTCAAGTGGATGAATCAACTTGATTCCATAAGTCCTAGCTAACTCCCAAGGGAAAGACTAGCTTTAGTGGTATCCAAATCAATTAGAAACTTCTAATTATCAATCAACAAAGGAATTAGATAACTCAAGCGTCACTAATTACTCTACCAAAGCCAAGAAGTACAAAATCTACACTAAAGTCCAACCAAGTATTTCATCAAACACTTGGAAGGCATAGAAGGAAAGCAAGGTAAATTGATAACAACAATGAAATCTAACAACTACTTATTGCAAGGAATTAATAACAACAATCAAAAGAAACACAATTATTATGAATTACCTCAAATTGCATTAAAAGAAAATAGGATGAACAAGAGTAGATCTACAAACAAAATAGAAAGTGATAACAACAATAGAAAAGTGATGAATGTAACAACATAGAATTGAGAGGTAGAAGAAGAAGAAAGCATGAATTGAAACCTAGATCTAGATTATTGAACTAAACCTAATCCTAATTCTAATCCTAGAGAGAAGTGAGAACTTCTCTCTCTAAAACTAAGACTAAAACTAATCCTAATGTGTGTGTGATTCTACCTCCTCCTCCCCATTCAATCCTTGGTCCTTTTGAGTGTTTTGGCACCAAAGTTGGCTTGGATTGGGCCCCACAGGCTTTGAGAATTCGATGGCCACGTTTTCATTAAAAAATCATAAATTATCATCGACGCATACATGCATAGCACGCGTACGCGTCCATAGGTAAGTTCGCAATGTGCGCGTAAGCGCCTGGTGTGCGCGCGCGTCCATGGCCGAGTTCAACTCTTTGGCTTTTCATGATCTTCTCCACTTGCATGCTTCCTTCCTTGCTCCCTTGATTCATTCTTAGCCTTTTTCAACCTGAGATTGCTAACAAACACATCAAGGCATCTTATGGAATCAAGGAGAAGTTAAAGTTATCTAATCAAAGACCAAAAAGCATGCTTTTTACACTTAGGCACAAATAAGAGAGAGATCACCAAAATCATGCTAAATTATTGGCTAAATGTGAGAAAAGGTTAGCAAAATACTCTAAATCCAATACAAGATAAACCCTGAAAATGAGGTTTATCATGAACCTTGGAAAAATTAGTGAATTCTGTTTTTAGCTAAAAACCGATTTTTGACCAACTTCGGCGGTCCCTAACTCAGTCCTCGCTGTTGGAAATTCTTCTAAACTAGATTTTTATGAAAGTTCATTCAACGATATTTCCAAGGATCAAGAATGGTTGAAAAAGAAATTTTGTAGAAAAAGGAATGAGGTTTCAAAAATTAGACTGAAAAATTAATTTCCGCAACATATCAGATTTTCTGTTTTCTGATATGGATGCGTACGCGGCCTTTGACATGCGTACGCGGACATTGGCCTCTACCAAGTACCTCTGTATACACGGACACTGCATGCGTACGCGGCACCAGCATACGTACGCACAACCTTCAGATTTTGCAAAAATGTATTTTTAAACTTTTTAACCATTCTTTTAACCTTCTAAACTTTTATAAACCCCGATAGAGGAATAGAGCCATTGTAGTTAAGTATGGAGGAGTTCGAAGTGAGAATTGATGAGATGAGATTGGTGAATTGAATGAGAGGAACAAATTATGAATAAAGGTATACAGGTTTTATGCCTGCAAGGTGTACAGGACACTCACCCTATGAGACTAATAACGAGTTTAGAAAGAGATACAGGTTTTATGCCTGCGAGGTGTACATGGCTCACACATTGCGAGAGATACAAGCTTGTGTGCCTGCGAGGTGTACAAAGCACTCAACTCTATGAGGTGTACAGAGCACTTAACTCTGCGAGGTGTACAGAGCACTTACCTATGCGAGGTTCCCTCTGTCTGCGAGGTGTACACTACTCATCCTACGAGGCTATGCTAAATAGCGAGCAAACAGCAGAGAGGACTATGTCTGGGTTAGCTACCCTATGTGTCGGGTTCTGGCAAGTAACCAACACGTGAGCTCATGGCCAGTAGGACAGACATGCATCATCTGCATATGTTTGATTTGTTTGGGTTTACTTAAATGTATCTTTTGCCTAATTGTATATCTTATATGACTAAATGCTACTTGTCTTACATGCTATACTTGTGTATTACTTGTTTGCATTATTTGTGTTTGTACAACTGAGAGGTCCTTCATGTTGGTGTCAGTCGACGCTGAGGGCTATTATTATTGAAATGAAATAATGAGATGATTAATTTAAAATGATGATTATTGACTGAGGTAACTTGAGCTCCCTGGGTAGATGAAGTGAAGAGACTTTACTTGCTCCATGTAGAGAATGAGATAATTGATATTTATGCACTAAGTTCAAATTTACTAGCTATGGTTTTGTTCGAAATTGAGTGTTAAGAGGTTGGGAAAGAAGGGAAAGACGAGGAGTTGACTAGACTTAGTATCCCCTAGAACAGTTACCTAATTTATGGATTAGTGAGAATTTAAGTTGAATAAATGAACAAAGGATTTTAAGATGCTTAGTGAGTTTATATTATAGTGCATTGTATTTATTTGGCACTTTTATCGTATTGGAAACCAACGAATCGGGAGTTCTCATTTCGTATATATATTTTGTTTTTCAGATGCAGGTCCTGGTGCTCAACAATGAGCAGTGGCTCATCTGGGAAGCAGCGAAGTTTATTTGACTTCTGTTTTACTTTCGTTTTAAGATCTCTCCTTTATTTTGGAAAAAATTTTATTGATGTATATATATTATTTTGAAACTTGCCTATAGAGTTTGTGATGTATTTTGGAAGAGATAGGAAAATTACTATTGTCAACTGATTTTATTACTGTACCCTAGTCGGCCTAAACTTTGCAGATTGTGACTAGTGGCTATTATACTCATGCCTATATACATATATGTACCTTGTCTTTATTCTATTCTTCCTTATTGTTTTACTTTATCTTGATTCGCTATCCGAATACATTTTATTTTATTTTCTTCGATACGAGAGTGTTTCCGCTCGCGATTTTATTTTGCTCCTTTTCAGGCTTCTCGTTAAATAATTTCTTTCGATTATATAGATATATATGTATTTTAATCCACCTGAGAGTTGTACCACCGTAATATCATTGACTTATGACTCGAGCATAAGGATTTGAATATTAGGGTGTTACATGTTGGACACCTTTTTTGCATATCCATAATACTGTAATACACTTCAAATATCAATATTCAACCAAAATACCATCTTCATCTCCATATTAAAAATAATTTCTACTTTTTTTAAAGCTTCATGTTAGTCTAAACTTAATAATAAATCAGATTTAGTACTTAAAAAGTAGTCTATAATAGACCGCAAGTTAATTAACTACATTATAGATCTTACCTAATCTAACCAAATATGGTATGTTTCCACCGTAATTGCAATACTATATATCACATAAATAAAATATTTAATTAAGTTCTGTTGCAATGTATTTGAAAATAGTTGCTTGCTTTAAATATATTCTGTCAAATTATAGATTCATGAGAAATGGCACATTATTTCTTCAGGAAATTTCTTGTTATCGAAAAAAATGTATTTTTCATTGAAATGGAGAACTGAGGTATAATTGTAAGTTTATAGATGTCACAGGTGAACCTGCAACACATAAGTTGCATGAAACTGCAATATGCAGGTTGTGAATTATTTTTCGTAGGTTGCGTGAAGCCTCGATGCAAGTCATATACTTAAATAAAATAAAAGTATCAGCGGATCATCCACTGCTTTAAAATCATAATGCGATGCACGCAATAGTGTCTATAGCTAGTAAAGATGCATTAGACAAGCTGCCCCAGTAAGTACGAATTTATGCAAAATCTCGAAACATTGATAAATATATTGACTGGACATAGATCATTGACTTATCAGGGAACAACATGGTTCTGAGCAAATAAAAGATGTGGCATTGTACATATAGTTAAATAGATTCTGGTGTGTTTAAAGGTTGTCTATCTCTAATATGTCAAACCTATGACAGCCTTATGTAATTTGATGAGTTAGTGCTAGCTTCGAGTTTTCTACCAAAAACTGCTATGCACTTGTTTACCAAGAAGGCATGACTACTGTCTGTTCCTTCGATAATGGCGTTTTGAGATCAATCCGGATACCAAAAATGTGAACCATATCTTCCAGGGTCATCGTACATTCACCTATCAGAAAATAAAAGGTGTGAGTCTCAGACTTCCACCTTTAATTTTGACTAAAGCGGCAACTCGGCAAACACTATAGCATGTCTTTTTGTTTTGCACACCCTAGAGATGTGACAGAACCTTGTCGATCTTAATGCATTGACTATGATCTCATTATTCGTTTTTGGCGGATCAAATTTTTAGGATAAGAAGTTCCTGATTGCCTGATACAAACAACATAACACCAATAAACTAAAAAAGTCTAACAAAAGCATGATAATTATAAAATAATTATTATTTAAATACAATATAATTATTAAATATTTTCAAACATTAAACATAAATATTAAACTATAATTACAAAAATCTGAAAATTATAAAATAATTCTAAATTCATCATTTGTATGGGTTAATAGTCAAATTAGTTCCTAAAAATTGGCTCGTTCTTCAAATTTGTTTTTGAAAAATTTTGTCAATCAAATTGACCCTTCGAAAATTATAAATCAATCATTTTCGTCCTTTAGTCACTCAATTAATAATTTTCATAAATGTTTGATGATATGAAACATTAACTCACATCAGAGATGAAACCTAGCATATTTAATCAGATGCTAAACAAATATATTTATGAAAATTTATTAATTTAGTGCCGTTAGATTATATTAGGATTAGGGTTTATATAATTGAAAAAATGAACTAAATTGATAGATTTTCATAAACATATTTATTCAACGTCCAATTAGACAAGCTATGTGTTATGTATATTATCAATTAATATTTTATATCATCAATCATTGACGAAAACTATTAATTAAGTATCGGAAGGGCAAAAATGATTAATTTATAATCTTTGAAGGACTAATTTGATTGATAAAATTTGACAGGGACTAATTTGACCATTAACCTTCATTGTACACTAACAAAAACATTACAAAATAATATAACTTCAAATAAAAATTGAAACTATTTTTATAAAATTATGATAGTTATTAGTGGCTAAGAGAAGGGGGTTTAATCTTAGCTTCTTTTTCGGCTGTATAGTACTTTTACTTTCTCACAAAAACTTAGGATATATTTTTACTTTTGTCTCATACCGAGCTGAGAGACATTTTCATTTTGTCTCCTAAGTTACAGAAACAGAATTGAAGTAGAGAAGAAGAAATAACACCAGATGTATACTGGTTCAGCTACTTAGTGCAATGTAGCGTACATCCAGTCTCCATCACAACTATGATGGAATTTCACTATTTCTTTTTCAAGATTACAAACACCAATTCTTTCCTAGGATCTACCCAATCCTATCTGAGATAAATCTAGATTCTAACCCCAATCTAAATTTGACTAGACCTCATTCTAACTTTCAACAACAAAGTGCTAACCCAACTTGCAAGAGAATCCCCACAGGATCATGAAACAAAATAGAAAGATATACAAAGCAAACCTGAGACATCTTATGGCTTTTTCTTATTGTTTAACTCATTGCCTTTTATTTCTCATTGGTTTTTTCTTACAAACCTCACAATGTTTGCCTTTTTCAATGAGACTCAGACAGATCAAAACTGAGAAAAGGAAAATACTTAATGTACTACATGAAGGAGAAGAACTCTAATAGCTTGGGTAGCTATGAGAGTGAACTCTGTGCTTTTTACTTACTCTCCTTGCCTTCAACCCTTAGCCGTTCACTCTTAATATAGAAGAGTGAAGCTTCCAAGATTGAAACACGTTCAACCCTAACACTGTCTTCTTCTCTAACATCAGAGACTAGCAGTGGCTTCATCAAAGAGGAGAGAGACAACCGAGTTTGTTGCATGCATGCTCACCTCTTCTCTCTCATCTTTTTTCTTCAAGCTTCTTCAATCTTGACCGTTGAGCTTGACTTTGGCCCCAAGTTTTAATTCTTAGCGTTGATGAGCTTCTGAACCATGTTGACTTCACATTCTCCATGGTTGCTTCTTCTGTGCTTGAAACCTTGTGACTTTCTTCTTCGTTCCTTGTCGTACCACAAATGAGGAAATAAACTTTTGTTGTGCTTTAACCAAGAGAGACTAGCTACTCAGTTGTAGCCCCTTTTCTTTGCTTTGATTTGGCAATCTTTTTTTGGCCTTTCAAAACTCCATAGCCTTTGTGTTTTCCTTTTTCTTTCTTTCTTTCTTGGAAGAGTGAGTGACGTGACCGAAGTAAGAGAGAGAAGAGAGAAGTGGTAGCTTTCGGTGGAAATTTCAAGGAACTTGAATTGGAACTTGGGAAATGTGTCACTTGAACCAAGGGAGTAGGTAACCGAAAAGTGATTTGAAGAACTTGGGTCATTTCCTTCTTTTCTTTTATTTTGGATTAAAGATGTGAGAAGGGGTTTGACTTAATTGATGGACCAAAAGGAGTGTTGACTTGGGATTTACATTTGTTTCTTGGGCCAACTTATTTCATTTTATTTCCTGCACTCTTGACCAAATACATCAAACCAACAATTGGAAATATTTAAATAAAAAACTTTAATAATACTTGAATAATGTTTGTTCATCATTTTAATTGAATATTAGTGTTTCAAACTCAACAATCTCCTCCTTGATGACAAACATTATTAAAATAAATTGAAAAATTAGGAGAGAAAACTTCCCTTTGATGATTCACAGATTGCTCCTCCTTTCTTTTGATATCCATGCTCTCCGTTAATGTGTGCTTTGATTAACCTGATTAAAAGACAAAAATAATGCCTATATACAAGCAATGATGTGTTTCTTTGATCAGGTAATGAATGACCTTTTTGAAAATTTTCAAGATTTTAGGATCCTTCAAACAGAGCAAGTTTAAGCCAATCAAGATGAAAAACAAGTTTTCCCTGATAAATAAAACATGGCAGAATGCTCCCAAATGAAATTTGATCCCAATATTAAATTAAAATCCAAAACAGATTATGCAAAAATTACAAGCCAATCCGCCCCATATTCATATTTAGATCTAAAATAGGAGGCGTCAAAGACAACTTAGAGCAAGATATATTATCAAAGCAATCATGACTGAAATAGTGCTCAAAACCAAATCAGAGCATAATTAAAATAGATCATGTTTCGATTCATTTTAGCTTTCTCCCCCTTTTGACATCAAGGAGGGACACCTGCAAGGACAAAATATCAAGTAATACAACCAAAATACCAAGTTATGCATATCAAAGCAATTGTACTAAAGTTAGAGTTAGTACAGTCGTCCAACAAGAATTAAAGTTCAAGATAAAAGAAAAACAGTTCCAAATCCAGAGTCAACAACATAAAGATCAGTGAGAGGCAGCAAAGAGCAAAACTAGGCATCAGATTTCTCTTCTTCAGATTCTTGGGATCCATCCTCCTTTTCGGATGGTGCCATATCTTCATCAAATGAGTCCAGGTGCTTGAGAAGCACAGCCACCCTGTCATGAGGTTTCATCCATGATTTTTCATTTTGCATTGCAAGCTTTCGAGCTTCCTTGCTTGATTTGACCATTTGCTTGGTCATGGAAGCAAATTCCAGAAGGACATCTTTAGCTATTCCAGAGAATAAGTACTTGTAGGAATCAAATGTACCAGCAACTGAAGGAGAGGGAAGGCTTTCATCATCACTTTCAAATATGGCCAAAGCCTTAGTGCCTTTGACATTTTTACCTTTTGCTTGCTGTGATACACCACCACCTTTGATAGTATACACTTTATTTTCTACAGGCTCGTTACTCAAATCAATATTAAAGTATTCAAACAAGCAAGTTAAAAACATGCCATAAGGTAAAGAACTCTTTTTGTCACTTTTCACACAATGCCACATATGACGTATCATAAGATATGCAAAAGAGATGGGGATGGAGTTCAAAACAGCATATAGCACAAGGGTGTCACAAATAGTTACCCTTTGATATGAACCACTTTGAGGCATAATAATATGAGTAATGATGCGATGTAACAGAGCCCTAACAGGTCCTAGGGCCTTATGAGTAAGAGTTGTACCATCCAGAGAAGAAAAGTTTTCACAAATCCAAGCCAAGGCGTCTTGATGAAAGATTCCAATCTTATTATCCCGTTTACCAAACATATACACCCTTACCCCTGTGTCCACATAACCCAGGGCAGTGCCAATAGTTTCAGAATTCAAGACAAACTGAGTGTTTTTAACAAAAGAGTGAAGTTCTCCATTATGAAAAAGTGAATTTGCATAAAACTCGCACACTAAACAAGTTTTTTTATTTTGAAAATGGGAGTCCATTTCAGATCATGAATGTTATTTTTAAAATCAATCCTTTTTTTAGATAAAGCATCGAGGTCAACCACAAAGGAAGAACAAAGGGTTTGGTTTGCAAGAATTTGATTATGAAACTCATAATCAGCACATGATGCAAATCGGTGAGGATCATAGTGAGATTGAGTTTTACCATACTTTTGCTTGAAGTCAAGAGAGTCAAGATTGGGAGGCTCCCTAGTGCTTTGAAGAACAGTTCGTTTCGGACCTCTAGAGGGATGGTTGCTTCTAGCAGAGCGACCAGTGGGGTGAGGAGTGGAATGACGAGGAGGTGATGATGGATGGTCTTCCTTTTCATGCATAGGCCTCCTCCCCTTTCCTCCTTTACCACGAGAGGATTCAGCCTCCTTTCGTGCAGAAGATGCTTTTGGATGAATAACCTTCCTTGCCATGGATTTGGATGAGTGGGATGAATGGGAAGAAGATGAATGGGAGTAAACGTGTATGTGTGTGTGTGATTGGGGTTGTTTGGAGTGAGAAGGATTTTTGGTTGGTATGAAGGCTCCTGTGCTTCTTCGGGTTACAATCTTCTTTCTCATATTGAAAAGAAAGAAAATGGTGGAAGAGAAGATAGAGAGCGACGAAGATGGGAAGTGGAGGAGAGAGGTTTGGATTTGATAACCGTCATTAATGCTGAGTGAAAACCTTCTCTTTTAAAACAAAAACATTTAATGAAACGGTTTTCAAGAATTTTAAATTTAAAAACATGAAATATGAAAAAAGACAAGTCATGAGGAATGGTAAAAGGATTAAGACTGACATGACTTGAAATGGAATGAAGTGATAACACAATTTTAAAAAATTTATGATTTAAAATAATGAGCCCATATCATGTGAACAAAGCTTGTCTTACATAGGCCCAAAGGTGGTGACAGCATGCTGAACTTTTGGGCACAGATTTTCATTTTTCAATCCAAAAATTTTCTGGGCTTAGCACAAGCCTTTCTTTTGAAGAGTTCATCACTTGCCCAATTTTGTCTCCCTGCTACCTACAAGACAAAACAACACAGAGAATAGGAAATCATTATTAAACAATAGAATTAATATCAAACATTCCCAGTTTAGTTCTTAGCTTGCAAAATCTTTCTTCACACAGTGACTTAGTGAAAATGTCAGCCAATTGTTCTTTAGATTTTACAAATTGAATATTAATAGTTCCCTTTTGCACATGTTCTCTAATGAAATGATATCTCACTTCAATGTGCTTGGTTCTTGAGTACACAGGATTTTTTTTGAAATGTTTATTGCACTCGTATTATCATACAGTAAGGGAATACTATTAATTTTCAGTTTGTAATCCTCAAGTTGAGTTTTAAGCCAAATTAGTTGTGAACAACAACCAGGTGCGGAGATGTATTCAGCTTCGGCTGTGGATAAAGCAACAATGACTTACTTTTTGCTTGACCAAACATTCAGAGAATTTCCAAGAAAGCAACACATTCACGAAGTGCTTCTTCTATCCACTCTATCACCCACATAATCTGCATCACAACAACCCACTGCACTAAATTCATTAGTTTTAGAATATCATAAGCCAAAATCAGATGTGGCTTTTATGTATCTAATAATTCTTTTAACGGCTGAGAGATGTGATTCCTTTGGGTGAGATTGAAATCTTGAGCACACACCCACACTTTGAACTATGTCCGGCCTAGAAGATGTAAGATACATAAGTGATCCTATCATTCCTCTATACCTAGTTTCATCAACATCTTTGCCATTCTCATCCTTGTCAAGTTTAATCTTAGGATGCATGGGAATACCCAATGGTTTGGAGTTTTCTAAACCAAATTTCTTTATTAATTCCTTGGCATATTTTTCTTGGTGAATAAAAATACCACTAGGAGTTTGTTTGATTTGAAGTTAAAGGAAGAATGTTAGTTCTCCCATTAAACTCATTTCAAACTTACTAGTCATTAGGTTTCCAAACTCTTTACACAAGGATTTATTTGTCGATCCAAACACAATAGCATCTGCTTAAACTTGAACAAGCAAGATATCATTATTAGATTCTTTAATAAATAAAGTAGCATCGGTAGTACCCTTTTGCAAATCATTTTGCAACATGAAGGCGCTAAGCCTTTCATACCAAGCTCTAGGAGCTTGCCTAAGGCCATAAAGAGCCTTGGATAGTTTAAAATCATGATTAGAAAAATTTTTGTTTTCAAAACCGAGTGGTTGAGCTAAAAATACTTCTCTATCAATAAATCTATTTAAAAAGGCACATTAGCCATCCATTTGAAATATTTTAAAACCTTTGTAGGCAGCATAAGCAAGTAGCAACTGAATTGCTTCTATTCTTGCTACCGGTGCAAAAGATTCATCAAAATCAATACCCTCTTCTTTATCGTAACCTTGGGCCGCTAATCTAGCCTTGTTACGAACAACACTACCATCTTCACCTAATTTATTTCTAAAAATTCATTTTGTACTCGTTACCTTCTTACCGTTTGGGTAAGGTACAAGAGACCAAACCTCATTCTTTTCAAATTGACTTAATTCTTCTTCCATGGCTTTTATCCATGAAGGATCTTCAAGAACTTGCTTAACATTTTGAGGTTCTAGATGGGTTAAGAAAGCAACATTGTTGGTTTCGGCTTTCTTTCTTGAGGATCTTGTATTGACTCCATGAGATGGATCTCCAATGATAAATTCATGTGGGTAGTTTTTCAAGAATTTCCACTCCCTTGGCTTTTAAGAAGAGGTTACAGCTTGGTTTTGAGTTGGTTTTGCTTCATTCATTGTTCTGACTTCTCTGGCATCATCAGGAGACAAAACAGAAATGTCTCCTTCGTTCTGAGGAGCAGGTATAGAACTGACAGTTTTCATAGAGGGACCTGAATTGACATTTTCTTTATTCACTTGAGGGCTTCCCTCAGCTTCATTTCCTACATCATCATCTAAAATAGCACTTGGAATGACATTAGCATCGCAAAAGACACATGCATGGATTCTTCAATAGTTCTATATCCTTTGAGGTAAATTCTATAAGCTTTACTTGTAGTTGAATATCCTACAAACATACCTTCGTAAGACTTTGGATCAAATTTTTCAAGGTTTTCTTTGTTATTCAATACAAAGCATTTGCATCCAAATATATGAAAGTATTTGAGATTTGGAGGGATTCCTTTCCATAGCTCATAAGGAGATTTCTTTAAATACTTTCTAATGATGGTTCTATTTAAAATATAGCAAGCTGTGTTCACAGCCTCTACCCATAAGAATTTAGGAACCTCATTCTCACAAAGCATAGCCCTAGTAATTTCTTGGAGACTTTGATTTCTCCTTTCAATAACCCGATTTTGTTGGGGTGTCCGAAGACATAAAAAGTTATGAGAAATTCTAAATTCATCACAAAAATTTTCAAAATCTTGATTCTCAAATTCTTTACCATAATTGCTTCTTATATGAGCAATTTTCAAATCTTTTTCATTTTGAATTCTTTTACAAAGAGATGAAAAAGCATTGAAAGCATCATTTTTGTGATCTACGAAGAGTAACTATCCAAATCTAGAGTAGTCATCAACTACTACCAATCCATAATGTTTACTTCCTAAACTTTGACTTCTAGTGGGACCAAAAAGATCAATGTGTAACATTTCTAATGGCCTTTTGGTAGAGATTTCATCCTTGGGCTTAAGAGAAGATTTTATTTGTTTGCCCAATTGACAAGCATCACAAGTGATGTCCTTGTCAAATTTTATTTTGGAAATTCCTCTAACCAAATTTTTCTTTAACAAGTTTTGAAATTTGATACATGCTAGCATGTCCCAATTTCTTATGCTAAAGCCATTTTTCAGATTCTATGGAGGTAAAACAAGTCACATTTTGATCCTTTAAATCCTCTAGAGTTATTCCATAGACATTGTTGCATCTTTTTGCTTCAAACAAAATTACACCAGTTTTTTCACAAATGACTAAGCAGTCCAATCTTCTAAAAATAACCAAATATCCAAGATCACATAATTGGCTAATGCTTAGCAAGTTATGTTTCAAACCATTAATAAGAAAAATATCATTTATAAAGGATGTGAAATTCTTACCCACTTTACCTATGGCCACTATCTTTCCTTTACCGTTGTCACCAAAAGTTACAAATCTTCCATCATACTCGTCTAGCTTGATGAAGAATGTAGACCTTCCGATCATATACCTAGAGCATCCGCTGTCCAAATACCACATGTTGTCCTTTCTTTTGGATGCTAGGCAAACCTACAAAAATTCTCAAATGACCTTAGGTATCCAAATCTTTTTGGATCCTTTAATGTTAAACCATCTCTTTTGTCCAAGACCATTGTAGTCCCCAATTACTTTATACACTTTATCTCTAATCATTCTTTCACTAGTGAAACATTGAATAGAAAAATGCCCATTCCGATTGCATAACCGACAAAATCTTTTTGGTTGCTGCTCTTTTAGATTTGTTGGGTTTTGAAATTTTATGTCATTCGAAGTGGAAGCCATATTTGAAAAAGAAGATTTTTCAATGAATATTTCATATTTCTTGTGAAAACCCAAACCAGCTTTATCATAGAGAGGTTTTTGACTGGCCAAAAGTTGATTCAAATTTTAGAACTTTAAGCAAAGTTAGCTAGGTCCTCTTTTAGACTTTTTACCTCTTTGTGCAATGTTTCATTTTCTTCAAAACAATTTAAGTATGCAATCACAGAATATTGTTTTTCACATCTCTTAAGTTCAATTTTTAGCCGCTTATTTTCTTCAACAAGATCAACAGCGGTTTCAGCTTTCCTTATTTTATCTTTGAGAAAACTATTTTATGCCTTTAGAATGATATTTTGAGATTCAAGTTCATGATTTTCATTCAAGAAGCATCTAAGTATTTTAGTGAGATGATCGATCATAAGATGAAGATCTTCAGTGGTAGGTTCAATGAAACGTACCTCATCAGTTTGATCGGCCATGAGACAGGTTTGGGATTTGCTGTCTGATTCTTCCTCATCTTCAAAATCGTTTTCCAAATCTTCCCAAAAGGCCATCATCCCTTTCTTCTTTTCCTTCTTGGTCTTGTCTTCTTTTTTCATCTTCGGATAGTCAAACTTGTAATGTCCAGTTTCTTTGCAGTTGTGGCAGATGATCTTGCTTAAGTCCCTCTTTGGTTTTCTTGAGCTGCTTCCTTTGCTTCGTTCCTTTTGCTTCATCATTTTTCTGAATATCTTAGCAAACAAAACAAACTCATCGTCAGATACATTATCACTGGATTCATCATCCAAGGACTTAGTGAATAATTTGAGAGCAATTTCTTTCTTCTTTGAATCATTTTTCAAATAAGTGATTTTAAAAGCAAGTAAATTTCATCTCAGATCATCATATATCATTTGATCAACATCACAACTCTCAGCTATAACTATAGCTTTTGTTTTCCACTCTTTAGTGAGACTTCTTAGAACTTTTCTCACTAGCACAAGTTCAGGGTGAGTGATCCCCATAACATCCAAGCTATTGATGATGACGTTGAATCTTTCGAACATTTCATCACTCGTTTCTCCTTTTTTCATGGAGAATATTTCATACTCTTTGCTCCGCATATCTATTCTAGTCCGCTTGACTAGTGTAGTGCCTTTATGAGTGACTTGAAGCTTGTCCCAGATTTTCTTTGCTATTTTACATGTAGATACCCTTCGAAACTCCTCGAAACTGATAGCACAATTAAGCAAGTTGACAGCTTTGGCATTGAGCTCTATTTTCTTTTTATCTTTTTCGTTCCATTCTGCCTCAGTCTTAAGAGTGACTGCTCCATCTGCTCCAGTTTTGGTTGGAACTTGGGGACCATTAAGGATGATCTTCCAGATGTTGTAGTCTATTGATTGAACGAAGATCTTCATTCTCTCCTTCCAGTAGCTGTAGTTCATTCCCTCCTTAGAACCACTGTTATTTGCCATCAGGACCTTTCTTCCAAGCTGCAAAGCTTGATCTCTTTGAAACCAAGCTCTGATACCAATTGATGGTTATCAGTGACTGAGAGAAGGGAGGGTTGAATCTTAGCTTATTTTTCTGCTATATAGTACTTTTACTTTCTCACAGAAACTTAGAAGATATTTTTACTTTTGTCTCATACCGAATTGAGAGACATTTTTATTTTGTCTCCTAAGTAACAGAAACAGAATTGAAGTAGAGAAGAAGAAATAACACCAGATGTATCCTGGTTCAGCTACTTAGTGCAATGTAGCATACATCCAGTCTCCATCACAACTATGATGAAATTTTACTATCTCTTTTTCAAGATTACAAACACCAATTCTTTCCTAGGATCTATCCAATCCTATCTGGGACAAATCCAGATTCTAACCCCAATCTGAATTTGACTAGACCTCAATCTAGCTTTCAACAGCAAAGTGCTAACCCAACTTGCAAGAGAATCCCCACAGGATCTTGAAACAAAACAGAAAGATGCAGGCACGGACCCATGCTTAAGAATGAGGGGGCACTTGCCCCAGTGTCATTTGATTTTTTTAAACCAAAAAAAAAAAAAAAAAATATATATATATATATATATATATATATATATATATATAATATGCCCCATTTTAAATTTTAAATGACCCTACTACAAATAAATTAAGCCTAATTATTAAAAGTGTAAGCCCATTTTTATCTTTTTATAATTTTGATTATTAGTTAACCTAATTAAATTTAGTCTTCTTCTGTTTTTAAATCCCAGCCGTCACTCATTTATTCTCTTAAACCCTTTTCTTAGTTTCATATTTTCAACCTTCTTTTTCTATTCTTTGTCTAGTGGTCATCTTCTCTTCATCAAAAGGTAAATTTTAAATTCTCTATTTTGTTTTATATAACTCTCTATGACTCTATGTATCTTTCAATTTCATTGTTTCTCTTTTTGATATTTTCAATTGCAAATTTTAATTCAAACAATTATAGTTTAGGTATTAATCTATTTTTTTATTCTCTTCATGAATTTATATATTTTATTTTATTCTCAATTTATTCATCTTAATTACTTGTTTTATATCTTTTGTTCTATTATATGTACCTATGTTGCATATAAAATTTTAAAATGAATTGATTAATTTACTAATTTAGAATATATTTTTTATTTTTAAATATAGTAATAAAAAAATATTTAAATTACAATACATAATTAAATAGATGCATAAAATTTTTTATCTAACATTATATTAAAATTAAATTAAAAAATATATAATAAATTTAATTATTTTAAAAAGAAAGAGAGAAAAAATTGTAAATTATATTTTTATTATTTTATATAAACATACTTTTTATATACAAATTTAATTTTTCTAGTATTTATATATAATTCTAGTTTCAAATTATAATACTAGTGTACCATTAGTCGTTAATGTGCTAATTGATTCAGTTTTTTATTATTAAATGTGTATAAAAAATTAGTTAGGATAACAAATTTTTTATAATTTAATTAAAATATTTTAAGTTCAAGTTTTAGAAATAAAAAAAATTTATAAATTATATATAATGAATAGTATTTTAAGAATAAAAGTGTTCACTAACTTTTTTAAATTTTTATATCTCCATATATAATTAATAGTGTTTAACAAATTTTATTTTAGTGTATATATTTTTGTCCCCACTCCTAAAATTTTCTGGGTCCATCACTGGAAAGATGTACAAAATAAACCGAAGACATCTTATGACCTTTTCTCACTGTTTAACTCACTACCTTTTACTTCTCATTGGCTTTTTCTTACAAACCTCACCATGTTTGTCTTTTTCAGTGAGACTTAGACAGATCAAAATTGAGAAAAAGAAAATACTGAATGTACTAGATGAAGGAGAATAACTCTAACAGCTTGGGTAGTTATGAGAGTGAACTCTGTACTTTTCACTTACTCTCCTTGCCTTCAACCCTTGGCCGTTCACTCTTAATATAGAAGAGTGAAGCTTCCAAGGTTGAAACACATTCAATCTTAACACTGTCTTTTTCTCCAACATCAGAGACTAGCAGTGGCTTCATCAGAGAGGAGAGAGACAACTGAGTTTGTTGCATGTATGCTCACCTCTTCTCTCTCATCTTTTTTATGCAAGCTTCTTCAATCTTGACCGTTGAGCTTGACTTTGGCCCCAAGTTTTGATTTTAAGCGTTGATGAGCTTCTGAACCATGTTGACTTCACATTCTCCATGGTTGCTTCTTCTGTGCTTGAGACCTTGTGACTTTCTTCTTCGTTCCTCGTCATAGCACAAATGAGAAAATAAACTTTTGTTGTGCTTTGACCGAGAGAGACTAGCTACTCAGTTGTATCCCCTTTTCTTTGCTTTGATTTGGCAATATTCTTTTTGCCTTTCAAAACTCCATAGCCTCTGTGTTTTCCTTTTTCTTTCTTTCTTTCTTGGAAGAGTGAGTGACGTGACCGAAGCAAGAGAGAGAAGAGAGAAGTGATGGCTTTCGGTGGAAGTTTCAAGGAACTTAAATTGGAACTTGGAAAATGTGTCACTTGAACCAAGGGAATAGGTAACCGAAAAATGCTTTGAAGAACTTGGGCCATTTCCTTCTTTTCTTTTATTTTGGATTAAAGATGTGAGAAGGGGTTTGACTTAATTGATGGACCAAAAGGAGTATTGACTTGGGTATTACATTTGTTTCTTGGGCCAACTTGTTTTATTTTATTTCCTGCACACTTGACCTAATACATCAAACCAACAATTGGAAATATTTTAATAAAACACTTTAATAATACTTCAATAATGTTTGTTCATCATTTTAATTGAATATTAGTTTTCCAAACTCAACAAATTATATAAAATATTAAACTATTTTAAGTATCTTGGGTGCATCGTATAGGATAATGAAGAGATTGAACAGGATGTAAATTATAGGATCCAAACAGGTTGGTTAAAATAGCGGAGTGCGTTTGGTTTTATATATAACAAAAAAGTGATTTTAAAATTTAAAGGTAAATTCTATTGCACTGCTATTATATCGGCTATGCTTTTTGGTACAGAGTGTTGGACGGTCAAAGAGAAGCACAGACATAAGTTAAGTGTGGCGGAGATGAAGATGTTAAGATGGATGAATGATCATACGCGATTGAATAGAATAAGGAATGAAGATATAAGAGAGAGAGTTGAAGTAGCACCTATTGTGGATAAGATGGTAGAATCGCGTCTCAGGTGATTTGGACATGTGAGAAAAAGACCAACAGAGTATCCAGTCAGGAAGGTGAATGAGATGAAAGATAGACAAGGGTGAACAGCAGAGGAAGACCTATAAAGATCATCCATGAGGTGATCAAATGAGATCTACATGTAAACGATTCTCTGTAAATATAGCATGCTATATGATAGAGTTCAATGACGCCATTTGATCCATGTAGCCAACCTCAACTACCTAGTGGGACAATACTTTGTTGTTGTTGTTATAAAATAGTAAATTATTAAAGTACTAAACTTTTAAATCCAATTTTATAAAACATAATTATCAAACACTAAAGATAAATACTAAACTTAACTGTAAAATCTGAGAATTATAAAATACTTATTTACAAATTATTACACAATAATTATAAATTATGCCTACTTAAAAATATTAAAGTAATTAGATTATAAAATATTACTATCATAAATTATTAAACTTGTCATAACAATTGAAAATTATAACACACTATATTATAAGTATGAAAATTTTGAAATTATAAAATTATTGCAAAAAGTACTAAATTACATTAATTAAATTACTTTATATTAAACTTTAATTACATTAAAAATGTTATAAATTATTACATTATAATTTAAAAAACAACTCAAAATTATAATACAATTATGAAAAAAAAATTATAAATTTAATATAAAACATAAAGTGATTAAAATTAATATCATCTTACATTTTAAATGAAATTAAGCAAACAATGAGGATTATAAAATATCTAAAAATAATTAAAAAATATTAAAATGATTAAAACGATCAGAGTGCTCAACAATATATTTTGCCGATAATATATAGGCGTGCATCGTTTTAACACACACATAGTTTTAACATAATTAAAATTCTCTAATTTCTCTAAAAATTTTACAAAAATTTAAAAACTCTCTCTCTTCTTCCTCCTCTAACTTTAGATGCAAACGTGCAATGCGAGCTCCCCTTCAATTAGAGACAGCAACGAGTCTCTATGGGGCGGGGACATGTCCCCCGCCTCCTATTCCTCGTTCTCGCGACGGGTAATAGAAATTTTGTATTCACCGGAAACTTGGATAACTGCAGATATCCGCAAATTTTTTTAAAACAAAAAAATTGAAAAAAAACTTTAAAAAATAGAGATAATTATCATTAGCCATGGAATATCTGAAAGCAAATACTCAAATGATAATAGAAAACCCACAAATGAATTACGATAAGTCCATAGAAATTTTGATAATAGAATTAAAACACACAGAACATAGATAGTAATAACAGCAAATCCACATATACAGTAACAACAGCAAACTACAGATGAAGAACTGACGAAGACGGCGATCCTTACTGCTGCGACGAAGATGGCGACGAAGACCCTCCTTACTACGACAAAGACGACGTTGAGAGAGCCCTTCCTGTTGCGATAAGACGGCATTGAGAGAATCCTTATTGCTGCGACAAAGACGGCGACGGCAACGCTCGCTGCTTCGATGAAGACGACAACGGCGACACTCACGGACATGTGAAGAGTGAAGATGCCGACAATGGATGATGAACGACAAAGACGGCGACGCGATTTCGATGAGAAAAAGAGCGCTAATGAGCGACAGTGAGGGGTTTAAAGTGGCGGCGGACGACAAAGGGCAGACGGCGAAACGACATTAGGAGAAGAGGTGGATTAGAGAGGACAAGAAGTTAGGGTTTCGTGAATGATTTCATCAGAATTTGGACAAAGAGAGGGACTGTGAATGACGGCTTAGGGTTCACAAGATGGTTTGCAACTAACATTATACGGGTATCCACGGGGCAGGGACCTCAATTTTCGTCTTCACCCCGTTTATTATACAAGTCCTCGTCTCCATCTTCCATGGGAAAAATTGATCCCCAAATCTGTTTTCCAGCAAGTAAATTCCCGCAAATATCCATCCCGCCGGAAAAAATTGCCATACCTATCCTCAACTTTAAAAAGCCTTCATGCAATGTCTCCAATTTTTCAAGCATGCTTCTGTCTCCTACATGCAGATTAGAAATATCGCAACCTGGCTATTGACTTTCACGCAATTTGTGTAATTCCTATAGATTGCCACACATGTCAAAGCCTGGTCTTCACACAACCTGCATACTACTCTTTACATAATCTGTAGCAGATACAGTAGATATTAATATAATTGTATTATATCATCTTTTTTTTCACAATAAAAATATTATGAATTTCTCCCCCTAATTTTAGGATAAAACACATTAATAAACCATTTCAGCCTCAAAATTACGTCAATGTCCAATTTTAATTTTGTTACAAACATGTCTTAAATGATTCTATGCAAATCGAATCAATTAGATTCAATTTACATTCTTTTAATGTAAATCAAATTTGATTTATTGGATTTACTGTATATGTTATATCAATAGTAAATCAAATCTAGTTGATTCAATTTACTACTGAATAACACATATATAGTAAATCGAATGAGCTTGATTCGATTTACTACTTGTAACAGATTATTGACATTTATTACTTTTAAGTTAATTGTTACTTGTTACTTAAACTTAGATTTTTCAGAGCATACAATCATCAAAGCATAAATTTTATACTTAATTTCACAAATTGAATAATAATTTAATTGATATAGTATTTTAATAATTTCTCAAATTACATATTGTATAAATATAGTTGGTCATTTTATAATGTATAACTATCTATTACTTCTGACTATTAAAAAATTCAAGTTTTGACCCTATGCCACATTGGAGGGCTATATTTTATATTAACTTTTTTAACATTAAAAGTTACGATGATGATTCTTTAGATGTTAATGAGTCAAAAAATAATTTTTAATTAATTTTTAGAAATCGTTTATTGTTCCGTTTTAAATTCATGAGTTTATAAAAAGATGTAGATTTTCTGAAATTTGAACTAAAATACAAAACTTGAATTTCTATTCTTATTTGTTTTGATTTTTTTTATATTTTATTTGAATCCAAATGAGAGTATTTTTTTATTGACATTTACATTTATGTTTTTAAAGTTAATATATTTAAAAGTAATAAATGTTAATAATCTTTTACAAGTAGTAAATCAAATCAGCTTGATTCGATTTACTATTTATGTATTTTTCAGTAATAGATCGAATCAATTAGATTCTATTTAGATGTATGTATATGTTGTAACAGTAGTAAATCTTACAACATATATATGCTGAATCGAATTCAATTAATTCGATTTATATTGGAGGAATGTTGATTCGATTTACATATAATCATTTAAGATATGCTTGTAACGAAAATTAAAATAGGACATTAACATAATTTTAAGGTTGAAATAATTTATTAGTGTGTTTTACCCCAATTTTATATAACTTAAGAGATTAAACGAATTAGTTCTTTATAGATTTATAGTCTTTAATTATTATTCACATTATGCAATGAGCAATGGAAATTATTTAAATTGATTAACAACCGTATTAAATTTTGAAGAAATTATTTTTCTTAACGTGTAGTATTATTTGCATATTGATTAAAGGAATTTGATATTTTGCTCTATCTAATTTTCTGATAATTTTTTCTTTTTAAATAATACAAAAAGGGAGATTATATATAATCAGCAAAACAAATAGTAATAAAGAGAAGGAGAAAGTTTATTTATAATTTTATATGTTCCGTTTTATTTCATTTTCTTTGAGAGTACTTGTTAAAAGATTTAAGAGATTAAATTCTGTAATTAATGCATTTGGTTTGAGAGAATATAAACTAAACGATATATAGTCTAAAAATCTAGCGGAGCCCGATGCCAGATACCCCGGATAAGAAAAATCCCATATGAGTATGACATGACACTCCAAAATTGTTACATTCTGAATGCCACATAAAATTTTATTTTTATTAAGATACCCAATAGTTTATCCTCGAAAGTCGAAACTGAGGCGAATCACGAATGATTTGTTTGAGCCCTTGAGGGGGCATCTTATCCATTATTCCATTTAAATTTTTAAATAAAAAAAATGTTTTGGCCGTTCATGTATAAGTTCAACGGAGCTTTCTTTATGGGGAAAGTATAATCCAGATCTTCAAAGACCAAGCAATAAATAAATATACCAAAAAATATAAGAATCGGTTCATAAATATTTAATTATATTAATTGGGACAAATTTAAATATAAGTTAACTTTATGGTCATAGCTAATATTATCTTTCTTGTCATAACCTTCGACTTCTATTTTGGTCTTTTTTTTGTTTTGGTTTATTACACTGTTCTTTCTTATTATTGTTATAATTAGGGGTAAGTATTGTTTTGGTCCCTAAAGTTGAGCGTGAAAATCGAAATTGTCCCTCGTCTAATTTTCGATTTAGAATCGTCCTTAACGTTTTTTTTTCGTATTAAAATTGTCCTTTTAATTTTTTTGGACAAAAATACCCTCACCACTACCAACACAATTATATCCTCCACTACCACCACTACCAACACCAACACCACCGCCACAACCAGCACCAACACCACCACCAACACCAATACCAACACCACTCCCACCCACTGCTACTCCATCACCATCAGCATCACACTAACCAAAACTCAAAAAATCAACATCATCATCGTTATCCTCATCAGAACCCAAAACTCAGATTCAGAACTCAAACTCAGCAAAACAAACACAGAACTCAAACTCAAAAAAAACAAGAACTCAACTCAGAAAATCATCATCATCATCAGAACCCAGAACTCAGAAAATCATCATCATCGTCATCATCATCAGAAACGGCGGCAACAACGAGGGCGAGGCGGCGATGACGAGGACGAGGAGGAGGAGCAGAAACGGCTCGACGAGGAGGGCGAGGCGCGAGGGCGAGGCGGCGACGACGAGGGCGAGGAGCGGCGTCGGTGAGGAGCGACGGCGGCGAGGACCCCTTCTCTCCCCCTTCCTCCCTGTTTCTCCCTCCCTTTCTTTCTCTCCCCACCCCCGCTTCTCTGTATCCCTTTCTCTCTTTTCTTTCGGCGCCGGCGCCGTCCCCCTCCCCCTCTTCCCTTCCCCTTCCCCCTCCTATCCCCCTTCCCTTCGTATACCCTTTTCTTCCCTCCCCTCTAACGCGTTTTCTTCCCCCCACCCCCAACACGCATTTTTTTAAAATTTTATAACTTTTATTATTAAAATAGGAATAGGGGTAGTTTATGAATAACATAAAAATTTTTATTAAAAATGATGATTTTAATACGAAAAAAACGCTAAGGACGATTCTAAATCGAAAATTAGATGAGGGACGATTTTGATTTTCACGCCCAACTTTAGGGATCAAAACAGTACTTACCCCTTATAATTATTATTTCACTTATCATCGCTGTTATTATTTTCATTAAGGTCATTATTATCGTTATTGTTATTATCATAATATCTCTATTATCATTATTATTGTTATAATTAATATTAGTATTACTTTAATTATTAAAATGATTATTACTATTATTCTTATTATATAATTGTTAATGTTATTATCATTGTTTTAAGAGTAATTATTTAAATCAGTCTCTAAATAATTTAAAGGTGGACATTTTTGTCTCCAAAAAAATTAATACATAGATCAATTCTTAAAATTTTACTCCGACAGATAAATCAGTCCCTATTCATTTTTTGGCAAAGTAATTACCCATATCAGCTCGAAAAAATTTTAAAAACGGACAATTTAGTCCCAAAAAAATTAATATATAGATCAGTTCCTAATGTTTTTTTCTATTAGACATAACAATTTTTTGTCCAAAAAAAGTAAAATAAAATTATTATTATTGTTAAATTATACAATAATACTATACCATAATTTTTGTATTTTTTGAACAAAAATAATGATAAATTTAATTATTAGATATATATATATATATATAACATTTAGATCCGGCTCTATCCAAAGTTTTCTGGTTTACCCCAACATTATATATATATATATGGCAAAATACACAATTAAACTAAATTGTGGACAAAATTACATGATTTTACCAAATTCAAAAACGTTATTTGAATCACCCAAAACCATCTTCTTATGTAATTCGAATGAGTCCCATTCGAATTAGAAAAGCCAACAGTAATTCGAATTAGTAGTGATATTTGTAATTCAAATTTGGCCGATTCAAATTATACATGCATGTGGTCATAGGGTAGTTAGAATCAGCTTGATTCGAATTATACATGCATATAGTGTTAGGGTAGTTCGAATCAAAGTGACATAATTTAAATAAATTTATTAAAAAAATTAATTATTTAAAAATTAAAAAATATATATTTTATTCCATGCATTAAAAATAAAGCTAACAAAATATTTAATTACGAGATTTCTTCAAAATATTTATGAGCTATCAATTCGAATTTTATACAATACTCTTCCGTCCATTCTTAATAGTTCATGAATATTTTAAAAAAGTCTCATAATTAAATATTTTTTTAGCTTTTTTTAATGCATGGAATAAAATATATATTTTTAGTTTTAAATTATTAATTTTTTAATAAATTTATTTAAATTATGTCAAAAAAATATTTTATTCCATGCAAAACAATTTTAAAAAATGGCTTAAAAAATGTTAGGAGACTATAAAAATTTATAATGTTCCTAGTGACTTGAGTAAATACATGCATGTACTCAAATTTTAAATAAAATACTCTATATAGTCAAAAATAATTTAGAAATTTTTATGTTTGACAATCTTTATATCAAAATTGATTATAGTAAAATAAATATTGTTTGAATTATACTACTCAAAATCACATCTAGATAAAAAATTATTAAAAGAGACATAAATTTAAATAATTTTTTATATACATGCAAAATCAGAACACTAACAAAAATAATATAAAAAATATGTATCATATAAATAAAATAAATATAATAAAAAATAAAAATATAAAAGAGAGTACTATAAATTTTATAATGTCAAACAAAAAGAAAATATTCTATAATTTTTTTTAGTACTGTCAGTATTCTTTTTTCATTATTTATGGCTCTATTGTTACTTATAATTAATTTTTTATTTATTTTATCCTTTTTTTTTATAGGATCATAATTTATATTATACAATAAAAAGTAAAAAGAATTCATGTGAACAAAAATTAGTAAAATACCTGAAAATCAGAGCACTATAAAAAAAATCAACAACATTTGTCATATGAATAAAAGAAATAAAATAAAATAAATAAAAAATTATATGAACAAAGCCAAACAAAAATTTAAAAAAAAAGATTTCATAAAAAATATACACATAAAAAATAGTATAGTAAATGATAAAAAAAACTCATATAAAAACATAACATGAAAAATCTAAACACTACACAAATAATATAAAAATATTTATCATATAAATAAAAAATATAAATAAAAATACAATAAAAAATATAAAAATTAAAATATGAAAATGAGTACTAAAATAATAAAAAAAATCAAAATATTCAATTTGCTAGTGATTAAAATAAATCTGAACAATTTTGATGAAAAAAAATTGGAACGAAGAAATATAAAGAAGTAGGAAGAACTACAAAGAACTACTGAAGATAATAGTTACTAGTATCTTTTGTATAGAAGAAAATAAAGGGTAGAGTTAGTAAAAAAGAAATAAAATTTTCACCTAATCTTCCAAGGATAATCAGCAACCATGAACGTGAAACGTAGAAGCTACAAATTTTAGTTTCTCCTGAACGTGCGTTCAGAGACAGAATCATTCCTGCATTCACAAAGATAAAAATTGCCAAACATAAAAGTGAAACTTTTAAGAAGCTCAAAGGCACTTCTCTCCTTCCCAACACGTTCGCCAAACACATCTTATGTCTGACAAAAAACGTTAGTATATTAATTTTTTTGGGACTACAATGTCCGCTTTTAAAATTTTTGAAAACTGGGTAATTATTCTGCCGTAAAATGAACTGAAGACTGAATGTCTATTGTAGTAAAATCTTAAGAATTCATCTGTGTATTAATTTTTTTGGGACTAAAATATTAGCTTTTAAAATCCTCAAAGACTGATGTAGATAATAATAATAGATTGTAGGCCTAATAAGAATGACTCTAATAATATTAAGTTGTAAGTCTAATAATATTAGTGTATACCAAAAATATTTTATATCTTATTTTATTATTTTAAATGTGTTATATATATAAAATAATAAATAATTAATTTAATTATTATATTAATATTTTTATTTTGTTGAAGAATAAAGTCACTACTTCTCGTGCATAGAGCGTCTATGTATATTTTAGTCTGTTATTTTATTTTATTTTAATCAAATATTAGTGTAAAAAATAAAAAATTAATTTTTACTAGTAAAAAAAAATATATGCAACAATAAAAAAGATGTGCTTTGTTTTAACAAAAAAAAAGTGATAATAACAATAATAATAATAAATAAAAACAAAAATGTGTACAAGTTTTGATTTTATTTTACCATAAAATGAAAAATAAAAATCTTATAGAAAAAAAATAACTAAAGCAGAAAATAATAGTGTAAATAATATGAAATTGTTCATGATGTTGACCGGTAAATTAAAAAAAAAAATGAATTGTGTTTTTATGAATTATGTTTGTGTGGGTTATGGCCTTATGGGTATGGACGTATGACCCATAGGTAAAGTCCAACAAAAAAGAATTGTAAACCAATTCATCTAAAAAAATCCGGTTATTAAATGATTGGTCTAATCAAACCATGTTATATCAATTTGCAAATACATATAATTTTGGGTCAAAACTAACATTATCAACAATTATTGTACAGCAGCCATTCTAACCCTTGATATAGAATCTTTTTATATGGTCTTTAAGGCTGTTGATTATTCTTTCCCCACCAAAGACATTCCCAAGTTCAACAGGTGGTCTATCATTCATGAATCATGACATGGCAAATACAAGACATGTCTTTCTTATCTACCATCTAATTACCGCTTTTTCTTTTTTATGTGAGAAAGAGAGGAGTGTATCTCACAAAGATGTGAGAAGAGATGAGTTTTACACTGGTATGGTTTAAATAATTTGAATCCTCCGATTTGTTTCATTTTTTAAACTAACAATCAGAAATCGGACGGTTTGATTTGTGATTTCGAAAATAAAAAAATTTTTAATGTTAAAATTGGACCGTCCGATTTTTATTTTAAAAAATAAAAAAAATAAAAAATACAAAACAGATCCTCCGATTTGTAATATATTTTTTTTTCAAATAAATCGGATCCTCCGATTTGTAGTTTATTTTTTTCTTTAAACAAATCGGATCGTCCAATTTGAATAAAACACCATATAAAAAGAATAATAAATCTTTCAATAACAATGTATTACACATATATTTAAAGAATATAAAAAAAATTAGTCTCTAATTACTCGGTGATTTCTCCGGTAGTAGTAGATATTTTTTAATTAATAACATTTATGACAATAAATAATTAAAGATAAAAGACAATTTAAAAAAAATTATAAAAAGAATGATATTATTAATTTTTAAAAAGTAAGTTCTATGGTACCACAAAAATCAATGGCTAATGATGACTAGCGTTTGATCACTCAATGGCGTGGTGACATGTGACATCAAGAAATCTGGAGTAGGAGTGGATCAACAGTAAGTTTGGCTAGTTTACCATGAAGTTGAAAATTTTTGCAAGCAAAAAATTAGTTTCTGCGACATGGGCTATTTCTGAAATTTTTTCCTTTTTTTCTTTTGAGAAGGAAAAAAAAATCTTTGAGATTTTATCTCTCATCAACAGTCACCAAACAAAAAAAAATCTCTCATCAGTTTTAAGTAGTGAAGATCTTCTTTCTCGTTTATGAGCATCCAAACATTGAAAGAAAATTCATTTTCCTCTTGCATCTTCAAACATGTTGCTTTTACATCAATCCAAGTAAAAGTCTTTTCCTCTATATTTTTTGCTTTCGAATCATGTTTGTCTCATTTCAAACGCAAAAAATGTTTTATGGTTTTTACTTTTCTGGAATTTTTGTCTTCCTCTACTGTGACATGCATTTTGAATAGTTAATAAAATTGTTTATCCCCAATAGTTTTGATTAATAGGGATATCACTATTTAACTTTTCTCCTACTTTAAATGCTTCTTTTAGGTTTTATCCTGTTTCTTTTTTAGATTTTTCAGAAATTACAAATTTATTCTTTGAAATCCTTTAGTAATTTTCTAGATTTTCCTTTTGTAACGCAGTGATGATGCTCTTATAGATTTTTTGAGATATTGAAAAGAAAAGTTATTACAATTCGTGAACGCGTTAGTACTTCGAGCCAACCGAGTAAATACACATAGTCGTCCTTGAGATTCACGCAATTACTCATAGTAATTTCTAAGATCCCGATTTCTCCATTGTAGTCCTCCAGATAGAGCTCCGAGCACTCAAACTAGTCCCTGGCCATATTTCAGGTGATGACTTATAACCGGAGCGCTGACGTGGCCGCGGATTGCCACGCTGGAGGGCTCCCAACGGCTAGCTGAGCTGGCTAATTTGCAATTTGTACCCATATTGGTCCCTCGTACTATATGTAACCCTAAATCCCCAAATTCTCAGATACTTCATCCCTTCGTCTTGTTCATCTCTTCTTCTTCTTCTTTCATACACTTCTTCCTGTTCTCACACATTTCCAGCTGGGGCTGCTACTCATGTCGATGATGGGTGGTGGTAGCACTGCAGGTGGAAGCTCTGTTCATTCCCCATCTAGCTGGAACCGGAGTAGAACGCAAACGAAGAGAAGAAGATCGGTCCCGCCAGAATGGTGCGGCTGTGGCTGCAGGCCGGTCCTTAGATGGTCTGGCACATATTCGAATCCGAACAAATCGTTTTATGGCTGTCCCAACTATAATGTGGGTTAGAATAATTACTTGTGTTGTTTTGATTCTCCTCCCCTGACTGTTCTTGTGTTGTTCCTCTCTGAACTTTGATCCTTTCTTGGTTACAGACAAGTGGGAAGAGATGGTGCGAGCTTTTTGTGTGGGTAGATTCTGTGAATGAGGAATAGGTTGAGAAGTCAGAATCGTGTGGTGATGAAGTGAAGATGAACTTTGATTGGAAGTTTCGAAGGTTGGAGGAGGATGTTCAGATGCAAAAAGTGATTACCCAATTGTTAGTGTTAGCTGTGTTTGTATTGATAGTGTTGTTGGTGATCCTGTATTGTAAATGATGAATGAGTTGGTGGTTTAGGATTTCCTGTTAGCAACAGATGTAAAAAATTGCTTCTTGATGGAATGAAAAATGATGTTAACTATGAAACTGTTGTTAAGATAAATTCCATTGTTTATCAAAAAAACTGCTTGTTGATGGAATGAAAAATGCTGTTAACTATGAAACTGTTGTTAAGAAAAATTCTATTATTTATCAAAAAAAGAAAAAACTACTTCCACCTGAATGGTAAACCACAAAGCATAGTATATTAAGATAAATTCTATTGTTTATCAAAAAACATCAAAAGATGAAGGTAAAAGGCAGCCTAGAAACCATTATGCTGCTATCTGTAGTTTCATCAAAAGCATGGCATATCAAAAAGGTCTTTGGATCACAATTCACCATCTAGTCATTGTACGATGGAAAAGACTAATTACACAAAACAGAAACTCCTAAATATGGCTGAATAAGCTTCTGGTCCAAGCATCCATCGGTCACTTCTCTAAATATGCCCAAGCATCCTCATTTAACCTTTTGATCTTGTCCATTCCATCTCTGAATTCTTGGTATGTTGTTGCCTTTGCACATTCCCACAAAAGTCTCCATAGTTGTAAGTTCTTCCAATTCTTGTTGAAATTTTTTCATAAATACCAGACGCAGAAACAGTGATGTACATCAGGCATCACCTCTTTCGCTGCTGATATCAGTCCCTGCCAGATTTAGGAAACATTATACATATATAGCTTCAACAAAATGTACACATATATGACCCTGACTTTATATTCGTGATCCATAATAATCCCTAATGTTTATGTTTATCCCCATAAAGGTCCTTAAAATTTACAATGGATCCCCATAAAAATCCCTAATAACAGATATGCAGATAATCAGACAATGATTCAGGAGCTAAACTATAAACAAAAACATGTGTTATAATGCAATTGGAGTGACAAATTTCTTCTAAAAAAGATGGTATCAAATGAATAAACTTGGTTTACCACAGGCACCATATAAAAAGTTGGTAAGAACGTGGGGTATGTTACTATTGAAAAGCTATCATCAATTAAATATTGAAGCCAAAAAAGAACAGAACATATAAGAAGAAACCTATACCTCAATTTGCTTTGGTCAACTAATGCAATAGCAATCTATTTCCCTGACAATATGAGAATAGAAATCTCTCTTCCACTAATTGATCTACACTACAAAACGATGGAAAAGTTTTCTAACTAAATGTTATAAATAAATGACAAAGTTGCTAGTGAATAAAATGCATCAAGTTTTTAGTTTCCTCAAGTCCAACAAATCTGGCAGAACACAACTTTATTTTTTATTTTCTTTTTTTGTGATAAAAACATCACTTTCATTTTCCTATTCTTATTAAAAGTGCAATTAATTTTCCACCATTCAATTAGTTCTTGTTAAAAACTAAGTATAACAATAAACCATTAATAGACCTGTATGTCAATTCCAGATTCCACTGCCTTTTGAAATAGCATATCTAGTCTGACTAGATTATTAGGCAATTCCTCCTACACAACATTTATCACAAATTTCAAAGAGGCATTTAGCCAAGCGTGGAAACATTTTAGGCAAAACAAGTCCACTTTGCTGTCAAACTTAACTATATAGCAATCAATGGTGTATTTCAAGACAATGTAAGCTTTGATAAATTTATTATAGTACTAGTATATTTTAACTCATATCCAAATCACTATCAAATAAAAACTCATCTCTTAAATTCATCTTACTACAAAAACTTAAGTATACAAAGATAAAATTAAGATAAAAGCTCATTATTTGTCCCTGAAATTTTTGGAAAATCAACATGCTCTTGGAAAGATTATAACAAGTGGTTCTCAAATAGAAGTAATTTGTCCAGGAGTTACTACAGGACGGCAAAAAAAAATCACTCCAGGATCAAGTGAATCTCTGAAAAATTAACTGATATTTGGAAAACTATTCATAAGCTGGAAGTTTTTTGTTAGCACCTTGGGCTGGGTAGGAGTCTTTGACACTGGTAGTGGCTGTGTGACTTTAGATGTAGTATGAACTTTGGTGTTGGAGTGCGACATCAACACCTCAAGAACACATTTTTGAACTATATCCCTGTTTCATTCCAGTTAAATATAGCAACCCCACAAACCCCAGCCAACCTTCAAACCCTAGACACTACAACGACACCAAAACTCCCGAACCTCAGACACATAAACAACTTGCATATCAACAACCAATAGTGAATCGAAAATGCAAAGTAAAAAAAAAAGGGAGGGAGATTACCTTGAATACGATCACAATGTCCGAACTTTTTGCTTCTGGTGATGGAGGGGAAGAACGAAAACCTCTTGCTTCTTCTTCTCTCAACTTTTTCAACCCAGGAATTAGAACCATACGGCTACGCTATTGATGAGTATACGAAGATGGAGTCAGAGGGTGGAAGAAGAAGAGATGAGTGAAGTTTGTTTTGGCGAGAAAACTAATATTCATGCTAAATAGCGTCAAAACGGCGACGTTTTTGATTATCAAGGGTGCCAAACCAAAACGACGCCGTTTCGGAGCCTTCCAGCGTGGCAATCCGCGGCCACGTCAGTGCTCCGGTGATGAGTCATCACCTGAAATATGGCCAGGGACCAGTTTGAGTGGTCGGAGCTCTATCTGGAGGACTACAATGGAGAAATCGGGATCTTAGAGATTAATATGGGTATTTGCGTGAATCTCAGGGACGACTATGGGTATTTACTCGAGCCAACCTAAACCACGACCTAACCTAATATAGGAGGTAAATATTTACTTATGGGTGTTCAAGGAGGTTAAATCTACTCCATCTATTATCACACAAGGAGTAAATCCCGTAGTGGTCCCCGAGATTGACGCCGTGCACCAAAATCGTCTCTGAGATTCCAATTGCACCAATTACGCCCCTGAGATTGGAAAAATTGCACCATAGTAATCCCTGACCCGTTTTCCGTTAACGACGTGCTGACGTGGCTTGATAATGTGGACCTTTAGTGACACGTGTCACCTCATGGTTTGTCCACATGTAACGGTATGATGACGTGTCGGTCAACAACACGTGGTATGCTGACATGGATGGGTATGCCACGTGTCACAATGCTATTTTTTCACGTGTCAGATTATGCCACGTGTCGCAACGCTATTTATCCACATGTCATCCACTATGTCATCGTTACATATGCACCAGATTAGTCCTTTACTTTGTATCAAATGACTCATTTTAGTCCCTGAAATTGAATGTCGTGCATCAAATTAGTCCCTTCAGCAGTTTTTTCTCATTTTTTTATAAATTTAAAATTCTCAATATTTTTTTATACACTAATTTTAATTATATTTTTTATTATACATATTTTATAATAAATTTTTTAATTAATAATGTTAACTTGTATCATTAGTACATGTTAACTAAAATCAAAATTTTATCATTGTCTCTTATATTAATTTGTATCTGTTTTAATACTGTTCAAGTCATGGTTACAATAAGTACTTATATTGATTAATAGTGTAATATATGAAAAAGCCGCCTAACTAAGTTATAGATAAAATGAATTATTATAATTGACAGTATAAATCTATCTCATTAATTTAGTGAGAAGTTAATTATATGGAAAATCAGACATTCTTAAAATGGATGGGAATAATAAATTTATATTAGATAATAAGTGCCTTATCAAGAATTTCTAAAATATTTATTAAAGTGTTAAATATTAAAAAAATGTATTAAGGAATATTATTATACTCTTAACTTACACTCTTTATTAAATCAATATCAATATGTCACATAATTCTTTTAATAAAATATTGTAGAAAAAATTGTATAATTAAAATTAATATTTTAAAAATATTTTACAAAAATATTTGTATTTAAATAACTTGTGAAAAGATAAAATTAAAATTAGTGTATTCAAATATATAATGAGAATTTTAAATTTATAAAAAAATGAGAAAAAACTTATGAAGGGACTAATTTGGTGCACGACATTCAATTTCAGAGACTAAAATCAGTCATTTGATGCAAAGTAAGGGATCAATTTGGTGCACATATAACGATGACATAGTGGATGACACGTGGACAAATAGCATTACGACACGTGGTATACACATCCATGTCAGCATGCCACGTGTCGTACCGACACGTCATCATACTGTTACACGTGGCCAAACCATGAGGTGACATGTGTCACCAAAGGTCCATGTCATCAAGCCACGTCAGCGCGTCGTTAACGAAAAACAGGTCAGGAACTACTATGGTGCAATTTTTCCAATCTCAGGGATGTAATTGGTGCAATTGAAATCTCAGGGACGATTTTGATGCACGGCGTCAATCTCGAAGACCATTATGAGATTTACTCCACAAGAAGAGTTGGATGAATTACGAGCATCCGGAGTTATTTTTAACTCAAATATGGGTATTCTTTACATGCTTTTTATTCCAGACCCTAATGATCATCTCTGCCAAATAAATCATCATGTCAAAAACGTACCTAATTGGTTGTGGATGTATGAGACCCTATTCACCTAATTTGGAGTTCGTCTTCCTTTTATAGAATTCCAATAAAATGTTCTTAAATATATTGTTTGTGCTCCTTCCCAACTTTATCCAAATAGCTGGGCTATTAGAAGAAGTTTCGAACTTCTTTGTTCTTTTTTGGGACCTTGACATTACAATAATTTTTTTTTCATTTCTTTAACTTAACCACGTCTTTTAATTCCCAAAGTCGTGGATTTATTTCTTTCCGAGATAACTCTAATAGAAGGATTTTCAACTTATTTAAAAAATCCTATCATGGGTTTAAGGAAAAATAATTTAAAGTTGAAAGAGTAGAAGGTACTACCCATTTTTTCATGAATTTAGGAGATGAAAAAAGGTTCAATCTTTATTGGAACTATGTCTCTTCTCCAAAAATTCAATTGCAAGGTATTAATGCTTCCGAGCTTATTAGCATCCATATGCTTTTAGAGTTGTGGAATGAGCATTCTCTTAGTTTAAGAGATATCCTAACTGATAAACATGCTACTCGAAATGCCATTGATAAATTTTAATGATTTAATTTATAACGTATTTGTTATTTACTAGCTTTTGACATACTGACTTTACTACTTCACTTTTCCTTTATCTGGTAGTTAGAGGACTTGAAGCTATTATTGCCATGAGAAGGCTGGCCTCAGGATCTAACTTTCCGATTAACCTTGGTGGAGGCGACGTATTTTTTCATCAGCTACTATGAGCAACCTTTTTCCAGCTGCTAAAAAGGGTCCTGAGATCCATGAACTGGATGAACAATCTCCTACCAACTCTCTAAAAAAAGAAGCAAAAGAACAAAGAAAAAAGTTATTCTAAACAAGTGTCTTTCTCTTTCGATCTCTTTTGGTTGTATCTTGGAAAAGGAATTTCAAACTTCTGACTTCGTTGATAAATTTTTAATGACTGAAGACACCAAGTCGAGACAAGCCAAGATGCTCCTTGAGAATACTTTGCCTCAAGTTTAAAGATGCTTCTTCGCTCAGCGACTTATGTTAGGCATGCCGAGAATGAGATTTCAAATCTTCGATTTGAGTTCATTATTAAAGACAAAGAACTCGAGCTCAACAACTTAAATTCAGAGTCTTAATACTTCCTTAGCCTCCTTGCAAGAAGATTAAACTACACTCCAAGGCAAAGTGAAATCTTTGGAGAAAAAAAAAGATATATGATATAAAGATGAAAGATTTGAACAAGCAAATTGCCAAATTAGAAGGCCAGGTCGAAACTCTTACCAAGACAGTCGTCGATGTTGAGTAAGCTGCTGTAGATGGAGTTTTTTTTTTTTTGTTACGTTGAACACAATATCAAAGAGCAAAATAAGCTTTTGGCTCTCAATTTGGGCACTTCTTCACTTAGCACATTCAAAAAAGTGGTTGATGAAAAAGTAAAAGAAATGATATAGTTATTTGTAAAATTGTCTAAGTTATGCTCTTAGTTTACTTTTGTATTTTGAAGTTGAACAATTTTCTATTTTTTTCGGTTTCATGTTTTGACTTTTAAGATTTGAACATTTAAGCTTAGTTTATGGAAAAATTTTATTGCCTTTTAATATTATAATTGCACTATTAATATTTTCACCATTTTACCGATATTAGTACAATTGTGCTTTTTGATATTTATCTACCATTTTACTGACATTGTCGCTTTGCACGTTAAATAATTTTCGAAATGATAATGTTAAAGCAATAAATATAAATTGACAAAAAATCATTAAAATAATCCAGTAAACTGAATTAATAATGTCAAATACAAGTTGGAATTTAAAAAGGCCTCATTAAAAATCCATGTTAATAAGAAAATAGTAGAGATGTTTAAAATCGATCCAAATCGAATAAAACTGACCAATCAAAAATTGAAAACTGAATAAACCAAAAATAAAAAAACCCAAAAAATAACATTTTGCTATTTTTTTCTATGATTCAATTCGATTTTCTGTTTTATTAGTGAAAAATCAAATCGAACTTAATCAAACCGATTTATTTAAAAACCCAAATAAACCAAGCCCCCCAAGCAGATAACCTAGCCGCCGCTCTAACTTTCTTCACTCGACCACTCCACAGCGCCGAAAACTCCTCCTCCCACCTTCCAGAGCACCGTCGTCCTCTCAGGCTTGACATCGCCGAACAGTACCCTTGTGGCAGCCCTTTCTTGTCCACTTCCCTCTTTTCAGCGGTCCTTGTTCTCCCTCCCTTTCACATCGGGCTCCCCTCTCCTCAGCGCGACCCTTTCTCTCCCTCATTTCCTCGTCGTTCTCCATGCACAGCAGCCACCATCCCCTTCACATCGTGTCTCTCCATGCACCAAGAGCTATCGTTATCTCCACATGTAGCAATTGCTGTCTCCTCCATGCACCTGTAGGCGCTATCGTCTTCCACACCGTTATCTTCAAGAATGGAGCCTCCGAGTTAAGTATTTAATCTCTGTTCAACCTCGTTCTGTGTTTACAATTTTGATTTTTAATTCTATTTTTATGATTATGAAAATTGTGTAATTATGTAGTTTGATATCAATTTAAGTGAGAACATTGGCGACACTGAAGGAGCAATAAGAGCTGTTGTTGCTCTTCTGAATGAATATGCAAGTGTAAGACGATCCCTAACTGCATTACCTGTGTAACACCCTAACTACCAAAGCTCACGCTTCCGGCTGTGCAACCCTGATAGCTCGGACATTACGACGACTTTTATACTATTTAATACTAAAATATGAGCCTGTTTAAAACTTTTAAACCGCAACACCGCTCCCAAAAATACTTTCGTTCGATAACGTACATCCATAGATACCATACAACTTACAAAAGCTCATAAAGAGTACATCCATATATATATATACATACATATATATAAATAATATTACAGACATTAACCAATACAATTCCTATCCCTCTTACAGAATATCTCAAGATAAAGGCGAGGGTACAATAAATAATCTAAAGCAATACAGAGCATCTCAACAACAACTAAATAAACTTTTCGTAACTTCTGCGCCCATATCCTGAAAAGGGAAAAATGTAGGGGGTGAGAACATCATCCTCGAAAGGGTTCTCAGTAGAGGGTTTTGGGGAATTACTGTAATAGGATACGTGGAGATAACCGCACCAGTGATTCATAACCGTCTTATGCCTCTTTTCAAAAACAACGGTTCACGATAAAAGTAAAGTCGGAAATCTTTTCTGAAAGAAGAACTGTTCAATTCTCAAAAACTCAAAAGCCTTTCAAAACGGTTTATCTATGCGGAACCAAAATAGCCTTTCATATTTTATTCCAAACCAGAAACACAAAACCGAAATCAACCATCAGTTCATCTCATTCCAACCACGGCCCTAGGCCCAAACAATCCAACCTTCAACCAAATCACCACAGTCCAACAGAGTCCCAGTTGCAAACACAGATAGGAAGATGCAAGCACAAACAAACAGTTATTGCAAGTAGAACAATTAGCAATTAATCACATAGGCAAACCAAATACAATATGCACACCCAAACAATGTCATATAGATGCATATGATGCATGCCTGTCCCTAGTGGCTGATGATATCATCTGTCGGTTATAGAGCCAACCCGACAAGTCCTGGTAGCTAACCATTGGACTGTCCCTCTGTCGCGCATCCCCAACTCGAGTTATACTCAATATAAACTTGATCATAATCATGATCCATATCCAACACCCTCACTGGTGTATATTCACGGGGGCGAGCTCATCCGGGCTTTCACAGTGCCCGGCCACACTTACGACATAGGGTCAAAAGAGCTTCGAGTCTCAATCTGGAGCACGTGGTGGCTAGCCACTGCTTTCTCCCAGGGAAACTCTTATCTCCGATAGTGGAAGTGCAACATTCACATTTATCAATGATTCATCATAAGCATGCATTCAATCTCATCCATGGATCAACATCCATCTCAGCCATCCAGCTCATGGTTCATTCCAGAACCAGCCAATATTCATATCATACACAGCCATTCCGGCTCACGGTTCAATCCAGAACCAATCAATATGTATAATCATACACAGCCATTCCGGCTCTCAACAAAACAGCACTTCCACATTCAAAATCATCAAATTCATGAAATCGGCATTTAAGCCATAAATCATTTTCTCAATTCATTTCACTTTGAAATCAAGTTTCAACTCTTTTCAGCCTTGGCTTTAAAGATCTCATTTATCAAATCATCTCAGGCTCATAAGCCACTTTTACTCAAGGTAAATTCCCCTTTTAAAACAATGCCACTCTCGGCATCCTCTTTCCAAAACTTCCAGAATCATGGCAAGTTAAAAACCTCTTTGAGATATTCAAAATCACCCATCCAACAATGGAATTTTATAACAAAAGTTTCTCGGCAGAGTCCCAAGTCTTTAGGGGAGAATAACATAACTCATTTCGCCAAATTCATTTAGAATCATTAAAACATTGGCTTTCCGATTTGAGTAATAAAATAGGATCTAAGTCAAACCGAGTCACGTAATCATTTACTTCTTTCAAAGCCGTTTCCTTTACCTAGGCAAAACCAGCTTCAACCCCCATGATAAATTCTAAAGCATTTCAACTGTTCAAAATTGTTTTAGTCTTGCAAAAATTCAGAATTCAAAGAGTACTTAAAACCTTTCTCAAAACATTTCAAAATGAAACTTGTCAATAGACATTCAGGCACTTTCAAAATCATTAAAATCTCTTTAATTGAAACCCCCAAGTCAAATTCAAAGGCATAGACCATTTTCACATTCAAATAGCTTTAAAACACAAGTTTTATCTAAATAACTTTCTCCTGAAAGAGATACAATGCCTTTCTTAAGAAGCAAGACTAAATCACAATTTCCGCTTTACTAACTCATTTCGAAAGCATGAATCATCATTTTCTTGATAATTCAAATAAAATAGTAGAAGTCTTTAACTCATCATTTTCCAGACAACATTTCAATAAAGACTCGGATTTTATAAAAATTTCGGCAGCACCTCCCCTAAAACTTGGACTTTGCCACCCGGTTCGGGTCCCAACTAAACCGTTTCACAATCATTTTCAGCAGCCCAAATTTCAAAATCAGTCCAAGGCAAGCCAAAATCCAACAGTCATCTCAATTCCATATTTCAAGAAAGCCGTTTCAACATCAAATCATTATCAGCCGAATAAACTCATTTCTAAAGCTTTAAAGAAAAGGTTCAGTGATAATCATTTATCAAAAGCCAGATCACTTAAAGCCAGCCAGGCTGAAATCAAGAGTGTATTCTATTTTACACTCTCAAGAAAATCCATTCAATTCAAATCAATTTCCAACGGATTCAATTCGATCTCAAAGCTTTAAAAGAATCAGTTTCAAAAACATTTCGTTTCACAAAGCCACACAACAGTCGAGTCAAACACACACCCATAATCATACAAAACAACCAAACAATACATAGAACTGATACAATCACCAAATACACATCCTCACATCAGTACCCATATGTAATAATTCCAATAATAAACTATAGTTTTCGGAAAGTGCCCCTACCTCAAAACGCAAATCCATAATTCAAACGCCTCACAGAGTCCTTTCCGCCTCAACTCGAACTGATGGCAACCAAAACCTCAGCTCCAAGCCACCTTCGCAATAGCCATAGCAACACTAATCTCAACATATAATGATCAGGACTTGATCCCACGTTACCAAGACTCATATTCATTAATTAAACACAACCAAATGCTAACGCGAGGCTTTTCGAAACATAATTTCTTATCGGAATAACAACATGAAGCAGTTGCGATTTCGAACCGGCCCCGACAACAGCTCCGGCGGCGGCCAGAAGTTCCGATGGATCAACTATAAAAACCGCGCAGCATTAAAACCTTCTCAAGATCCAAAATGACCAAAACCGCAAGTTAAAACCCTTACCGGCATAGTTCTCCGGCGACGGCGGCGAAGTTTTGGGCGGCAGGAGCGGCGGCTTGAACGGCATCCAGGAGCTGGCAGCAGCGGCGATAGCTCCTTGCCTGCTCTTCCGATCGCATCTCCTCCCCCTCAAATCGGACCGGTGGCAGACCCCTCAACAGTGGCGGTGCTGCAACTATGAAAGGTGAGCAACGGCAGCGGCGCTGGGGCAAGGAGCACAGTAGCGGTGTGTCTGGGCGCGGCGGTTCCAATGGAGGCGACGCCGGCGACGCAATTAGTGGCTGGGCACGGTGGTCGGACTCCCAGCTCGCCTCAACTCTGTCCCTCCTGCTCGGTGTGACTAGGCGGCCTTCCTCCTCCTTCGAGTTCAACGGTAATGGACCCGCGGCGGCACTGCACTTCCTCCATCGGTCGGCGTTGGCGAGCGGCAGGGCATGACGGAAGCCCCGACGACGGTGACCCACGACCACCCCCTTCCTCGTGTAGCTCTCTGTTTTGACCTCTCTCTCTCTCTCCTCTGTTTGCAGTTCATGGCATCGGCTAGGGAGGCTTCTACGGCAACCCAGCAAGATGCGTCGGCGGTGGTTCCAGGCCGGCAAGGACTACAGAGGTGGCGCGACGTGGTGAGCTGCCCTCTGTCCCTCGCGCGGTTCTGGCGGCGATGCGGCGCCAATGGTGGAGCCTAGCGTGCGGCGCAGCGAGCTTCCCTCCTCCTCTCCTTATCCGCAACTCAGCCCCTCTCTCTCTGTTCTGTTTCCATTGGAGGGTTTGTGTGTTTGCTGCTATTTTGGGGAAAGGAGGGACGAAAGGGGTATAGGGGTCTGCTGCTGCGGCTGTGTGTGTGTGTGTGAAGGGAACCGGGTCGGGTACGGGTCAATGGGTTAGGGTTTCATTTTCAAAAATTAGGGTTAGGGTTACTTTTGTAATTTCAAATGAAAATAGGGACAATATAGTAACTAGAAATGAATTTTAACCCAACAATAATAATGTATAAAAATACTATTTACTCATCACTTTTGCAAATTATTTTCAATAAAATGTTCAAAACCGAAAATTATAAATAACATAATTAATTTCTCTATTTTCCAAAACAGCAGTATTAATATATTAAAATATTACTTATCTAATCCAAATCATATAAAATCCTTATTATTTCATAACTATCAACCTTATACTTTAAATATAGAAAATAATCCAATAATTGTAAAATTGGATAATAATCATAACTCATCTCAAATCCAGTAAATCAAAACTTGCCTTAATTATCCTTAATAAAATGATCTCTGAAATTAAGGCTATAAATAACTATATGATTTGAGACTTGATCATAATAAGACTTTTCAAAAGTTCTGGGTCTTACATCCTACCCACCTTATAAAAATTTTTGCCCTCGAAAATTGATACAAAATGAAAGAAATTTCATAACAATTCACCCTTGAACACATTTAAGGAAGAAGCAAAGATATCTCAAAATATAAACATATATACGGTTTTCAAATACTTTGATTGTCATAAGCATAAGGGTGTAAAGGTAGGAGTGTGATTTCAAAGCAAACGTTACAAGGTAGGCTCAATGCAAAAGATATCATGAGTCAATCATGTGATAGTGGGGCAAGGCATCAAAGGCTATAAAACAGGATGGAGTTAAAACGATGTGCTCAATATCCGCACACTAATCTCATATCAACCTCAAGGTTTCAACTTTCCAACTCCATCAAGCACTTTACAATCCCATACTCGATCACAAGCCTTACAACCGCAAACCTTTCGCAAGGAATAAAACACCCACAACTCATAACGTTGCACACCTACTGCTTCAACTTCCGTATACACATATCACGTATTAAAGAACTAACGCATCGTGCTACTACGTCTACAAGTCGCACGTGATATCAAAACAATTCTCGAGTCTACTCAGAAGGATACCCGAATTAGAACAGAGAGACAATTGTCAAGGGTAATACTCATAGATTTAAAGGAATGTATCCAATTTCCCGATAAACAAAGATGCTGAAGCAATGAAGTTTGCTAGAAATAAATCAATTGACAACTTCAAAGATAACCCTTGGATCAAAGAAGTTCAACAGGATCAATAGGAAGAAAACCAGCGCATCAATTTGAAACAAACTCAAGCTGAGTCGAAGAAGTATAAGGTTTATAGAAAAGAATATCTCAAACCCAAGACAAAGCTCACAGAACTCAAGAGCATAAGTAAAATACTTCCGAATATTCTGTTCGTTAAAAGAGCCGAAAACTTGCGAAAAAATCACTTTGCGGTCTAAAAGAAAAGTTAAGCAACAACCATTCTTCAAGAGAGTAACAAAAGCATAAATGTGGCTTTACTTCAATACAATTTCATGTTGAAGTAGATCATGTAGAGTTTTAAAAACAAGATGCACACAAGTTTGGCTAAGAGCTAAAATATTTTCTCAAATATTTTAGAAAGATAATTAGGTGCACAACTTAACCAAAAGTAATTCATAAAAACACAAAAGTAATCAAATGCTTGTTCAAAAATTCCCAAAGTTCATATTCAAAAAAGCGTGTATAACATTCATAGCAAGGGTGAAAGAGGAAGTTAAACTCTTTTTAAAAAAGAAACTCCGAGATAAAAATTTGCTTACAATTTGGTAAAGGAAATAAGTGGTGCATTACAAACGAACCAATTTCCTCTAAACAAGGGAGCTTTCCAAAACCTCATTTAAAATGGCGCATGCCAACTTTAAATTAATTTCGTCAAAATTGGACAATGGTTTTCAATCTCAATCAAGTAACAGAAAATAAATTCCGTTTAATATTTCTTCAAAGAGAATTCAAAATTCCTTTAAAAGGTTTAAAATAAGACTCCAAAAGTGTTCTTGAAATCACCATCTCAGAAGAACATTCAAGAAGTTTAAGATGTACTAAAAAGGAGTCAAGCCTTGCAAGAAAGGATCTTAAATTAAAGTAGTTCAAACAAGATCCACTAGACATGAAACATCAAACAAGTTTTAAATCGATCCAAAAGAATACAAAAGTCATAGAAAAAGACAACTCAATCATCTGTAATTTCTCAATGATAAATCTTTGACTAAAAACTCTTGTAGAGATAATGAGAGGATAGACGATGCACGAAATTGAAACAAATCAAACTGACTCACATAAGGATGAGATTCACAAGAGAGGACAAACCAAGATCAATGGTAATGTTCACAAGATGTAAAAAATTAGTTAAAAACAAAATCACGTATGACATTCATAGAGGTGAAAAGCTTAAGAAGGAATGAGTCCGCTCATAAGAAGAAAGCTATGAGTTCAACATTTTCAAAAGAACAACAATGGCTTAAACCATGTAGTATGCTAAATCAAACTCAGATCAAAATGAATTAAGTAAAGTTTATCAAATGAAACTCAACCGGGATAAAAGTGAAAAATTCTTTCTTTTCAAAATTTTGAAAAAAATATCCCAATACATAATCAAGTGAAGATGTGCATTGGAACTATAGTAAAATTACTAGAAAGTCAAATTGTAATTTAAGGTAAATGCAGTTCCATAAACCAGTAAAAGCACAGGCGAGGTATTAAAAATAAATAGTTGTTAAACTGTATAAGAAATCTTCAAGGTTCATATATAGATAAGTATACATCTATTCCACAGTAATTTTCATACAAATATCAAAATTGGCTGTAATCATTGTCAAATAAGAAGAAAACTGAATCAACAAGTTCTTTAAGAATGGACTCGGAACCCGGAGTCAAAAGGCACGGCACATTAGGACAAGTTCAAGGCTATCTCAAGGAATATAGGAATAAAAAAGAACTCAAATAGAGGAAGGTAGATGCAACAAGGATCTCAAACAAGCATATGCACTTACGATCAAACAAGAATGCCTGTGGAAAGAGGAATAAAGTTGAAAAATCAAACTACTCCTCAAAAGGATCAGCAAACAAGAACTTCAAGTTAGGATATAAAAGAACAGGTCAACTCGAACAAAATTCAAGATACACAACTGAATAGCCTCGAGAAATAGTATCTAACGTTCCCAAAACCCGTGATTCGCTTTACTCAAAACTCGTATATCATCTATGATAACCCATCAGTGCTTTCATATACATAATTCACTAGTATTAAGCCGGCCAAACTTAATATCAGAAATTATGCAATGCAAGACTAACAGCGTTAATCAATAGATCGTCATGTGCATAAAGATCTAATTCTCGTCTTTCGACAAGACCTATTACATGACAAACACTCAGAGTATGCAACTGAAGCATAGTCGGTCCATTCCTCAGGCTCTACAGGAAGGACTGCTCTGATACCATAATGTAACACCCTAACTACCAAAGCTCACGCTTTCGGCTGCGCAACCCTGATAGCTCGGACATTACGACGACTTTTATACTATTTAATACTAAAATATGAGCCTGTTTAAAACTTTTAAACCGCAACACCGCTCCCAAAAATACTTTCGTTCGATAACGTACATCCATAGATACCATACAACTTACAAAAGCTCATAAAGAGTACATCCATATATATATACATACATATATATAAATAATATTACAGACATTAACCAATACAATTCCTATCCCTCTTACAGAATATCTCAAGATAAAGGCGAGGGTACAACAAATAATCTAAAGCAATATAGAGCATCTCAACAACAACTAAATAAACTCTTCGTAACTTCTGCGCCCATATCCTGAAAGGGGAAAAATGTAGGGGGGTGAGAACATCATCCTCGAAAGGGTTCTCAGTAGAGGGTTTTTGGGAATTACTGTAATAGGATACGTGAAGATAACTGCACCAGTGATTCATAACTGTCTTATGCCTCTTTTCAAAAACAACGGTTCACAATAAAAGTAAAGTCGGAAATCTTTTCTGAAAGAAGAACTGTTCAATTCTCAAAAACTCAAAAGCCTTTCAAAACGGTTTATCTATGCGGAACCAAAATAGCCTTTCATATTTTATTCCAAACTAGAAACACAAAACCGAAATCAACCATCAATTCATCTCATTCCAACCACAGCCCTAGGCTCAAACAATCCAACCTTCAACCAAATCACCACAGTCCAACAGAGTCCCAGTTGCAAACACAGATAGGAAGATGCAAGCACAAACAAACAGTTATTGCAAGTAGAACAATTAGCAATTAATCACATAGGCAAACCAAGTATAATATGCACACCCAAACAATGTCATATAGATGCATATGATGCATGCCTGTCCCTAGTGGCTAATGATATCATCTGTCGGTTATAGAGCCAACCCGACAAGTCCTGGTAGCTAACCATTGGACTGTCCCTCTGTCGCGCATCCCCAACTCGAGTTATACTCAATATAAACTTGATCATAATCATGATCCATATCCAACACCCTCACTGGTGTATATTCACGGGGGCGAGCTCATCCGGGCTTTCACAGTGCCCGGCCACACTTACGACATAGGGTCAAAAGAGCTTCGAGTCTCAATCTGGAGCACGTGGTGGCTAGCCACTGCTTTCTCCCAGGGAAACTCTTATCTCCGATAGTGGAAGTGCAACATTCACATTTATCAATGATTCAGCATAAACATGCATTCAATCTCATCCATGGATCAACATCCATCTCAGCCATCCAGCTCATGGTTCATTCCAGAACCAGCCAATATTCATATCATACACAGCCATTCCGGCTAACGGTTCAATCCAGAACCAATCAATATGTATAATCATACACAGCCATTCCGGCTCTCAACAAAACAGCACTTCCACATTCAAAATCATCAAATTCATGAAATCGGCATTTAAGCCATAAATCATTTTCTCAATTCATTTCACTTTGAAATCAAGTTTCAACTCTTTTCAGCCTTGGCTTTAAAGATCTCATTTCTCAAATCATCTCAGGCTCATAAGCCACTTTTACTCAAGGTAAATTTCCCTTTTAAAACAATGCCACTCTCGGCATCCTCTTTCCAAAACTTCCATAATCATGGCAAGTTAAAAACCTCTTTGAGATATTCAAAATCACCCATCCAACAATGGGATTTTATAACAAAAGTTTCTCGGCAGAGTCCCAAGTCTTTAGAGGAGAATAACATAACTCATTTCGCCAAATTCATTTAGAATCATTAAAACATTGGCTTTCCGATTTGAGTAATAAAATAGGATCTAAGCCAAACCGAGTCACGTAATCATTTACTTCTTTCAAAGCCGTTTCCTTTACCTAGGCAAAACCAGCTTCAACCCCATGATAAATTCTAAAGCATTTCAATTGTTCAAAATTGTTTTAGTCTTGCAAAAATTCAGAATTCAAAGAGTACTTAAAACCTTTCTCAAAACATTTCAAAATAAAACTTATCAATAGACATTCAGGCACTTTCAAAATCATTAAAATCTCTTTAATTGAAACCCCCAAGTCAAATTCAAAGGCATAGACCATTTTCAAATTCAAACAGCTTTAAAACACAAGTTTCATCTAAATAACTTTCTCCTGAAAGAGATACAATGCCTTTCTTAAGAAGCAAGACTTAATCAAAATTTCCGCTTTACTAACTCATTTCGAAAGCATGAATCATCCTTTTCTTGATAATTCAAATAAAATAGTAGAAGTCTTTAACTCATCATTTGCCAGACAACATTTCAATAAAGACTCGGATTTTATAAAAATTTCGGCAGCACCTCCCCTAAAACTTGGACTTTGCCACCCGGTTCGGGTCCCAACTAAACCGTTTCACAATCATTTTCAACAGCCCAAATTTCAAAATCAGTCCAAGGCAAGCCAAAATCCAACAGTCATCTCAATTCCATATTTCAAGAAAGCCGTTTCAACATCAAATCATTATCAGCCGAATAAACTCATTTCTAAAGCTTTAAAGAAAAGGTTCAGTGACAATCATTTATCAAAAGCCAGATCATTTAAAGCCAGCCAGGCTGAAATCAAGAGTGTATTCTATTTTACACTCTCAAGAAAATCCATTCAATTCAAATCAATTTCCAACGGATTCAACTCGATCTCAAAGCTTTAAAAGAATCAGTTTCAAAAGCATTTCGTTTCACAAAGCCACACAACAGTCGAGTCAAACACACACCCATAATCATACAAAATAACCAAACAATACATAGGACTGATACAATCACCAAATACACATCCTCACATCAGTACCCATATGTAATAATTTCAATAATAAACTATAGTTTTCGGAAAGCGCCCCTACCTCAAAACGCAAATCCATAATTCAAACGCCTCACAGAGTCCTTTCCGCCTCAACTCGAACTGACGGCAACCAAAACCTCAGCTCCAAGCCACCTTCGCAATAGCCATAGCAACACTAATCTCAACATATAATGATCAGGACTCGATCCCACGTTATCAAGACTCATATTCATTAATTAAACACAACCGAATGCTAACGCGAGGCTTTTCGAAACATAATTTCTTATCAGAATAACAACATGAAGCAGTTGCGATTTCGAACCGGCCCCGACAACAGCTCCGGCGGTGGCCAGAAGCTCCGGTGGATCAACTATAAAAACCGCACAGCATTAAAACCTTCTCAAGATCCAAAATGACCAAAACCGCAAATTAAAACCCTAACCAGCATAGTTCTCCGGCGACGGCGGCGACGTTTTGGGCGGCAGGAGCGGCGGCTTGAACGACATCCAGGAGCTGGCAGCAGCGGCGATAGCTCCCTGCCTGCTCTTCCGATCGCATCTCCTCCCCCTCAAATCGGACCGGTGGCAGACCCCTCAACAGTGGCGGTGCTGCAACTACGAAAGGTGAGCAACGGCAGCGGCGCTGGGGCAAGGAGCACAGTAGCGGCGTGTCTGGGCGCGGCGGTTCCAATGGAGGCGACGCCGGCGACGCAATTAGTGGCTGGGCGCGGTGGTCGGACTCCCAGCTCGCCTCAACTCTGTCCCTCCTGCTCGGTGTGACTGGGCGGCCTTCCTCCTCCTTCGAGTTCAACGGTAATGGACCCGCGGCGGCGCTGCACTTCCTCAATTGGTCGGCGTCGGCGAGCGGCAGGGCATGACGGAAGCCCCGACGACGGCGACCCACGACCACCCCCTTCCTCGCGTAGCTCTTCGTTTTGACCTCTCTCTCTCTCTCTCTCTCTCCTCTGTTTGCAGTTCATGGCATCGGCGAGGGAGGCTTCTACGGCGACCCAGCAGGATGCGTCGGCAGTGGTTCCAGGCCGGCATGGACTACAGAGGCGGCGCGACGTGGTGAGCTGCCCTCTGTCCCTCGCGCAGTTCTGGCGGCGATGCGGCGCCAATGGTGGAGCCCAGCGCGCGGCACAGCGAGCTTCCCTCCTCCTCTCCTCATCCGCAACTCAGCCCCTCTCTCTCTGTTCTGTTTCCATTGGAGGGGTTTGTGTGTTTGCTACTGTTTTGGGGAAAGGAGGGACGAAAGGGGTATAGGGGTCTGCTGCTGCGGCTGTGTGTGTGTGAAGGGAACCGGGTCGGGTACGGGTCAATGGGTTAGTGTTTCATTTTCAAAAATTAGGGTTAGGGTTACTTTTGTAATTTCAAATGAAAATAGGGACAATATAGTAACTAGAAATGAATTTTAACCCAACAATAATAATGTATAAAAATACTATTTACTTATCACTTTTGCAAATTATTTTCAATAAAATGTTCAAAACCGAAAATTATAAATAACATAATTAATTTCTCTATTTTCCAAAACAGCAGTATTAATATATTAAAATATTACTTATCTAATCCAAATCATATAAAATCCTTATTATTTCATAACTATCAACCTTATACTTTAAATATAGAAAATAATCCAATAATTGTAAAATTGGATAATAATCATAACTCATCTCAAATCCAGTAAATCAAAACTTGCTTTAATTATCCTTAATAAAATGATCTCTAAAATTAAGGCTATAAATAACTATATGATTTGAGACTTGATCATAATAAGACTTTTCAAAAATTCTAGGTCTTACAACCTGCTGCACTAGCCGTAAGACTCCGAATTTTTAAAAATTAAATAATTAGTTATTTATGTGTTATTATATTTATTGAGATTTTGTTTTCAAAAAATTATTTTACTAAAAATAATTAAATAAAATTTATGATTATTAAAATTTAATTTAATCATGATTTATTTTATTAATTTAAAATATTTATTAAAAACTATTTTGATAGATAAAAATTTAAATTAATTTTTATAATAATAATAATTATTATTAATAAAATAAAAAAAAAAGAGAATTGGCCGAAACCATTTGGAAAAAGGAAAGAAATGAAACGTGTTTCATATATATATATATATATATATATATATATATATATATATATATATATATATATATATATATATATATATATATATAAAAGATCATGACACCTCACAATGCATGCTTTAAACACCACAAATCATAATTCATTACTAAACATCTTTTTTTGGTTCCTTATTCATCACCGAATTAGATTTGGAAAGAAAAGAAGAAAGAGAGATTGAGGGTGTTCATAAGAGAACCGTAACCCTCCACCATTTTCCTTCTTTAATTTCTTGCGATTTGTAACTCTAATAAAAAATATAATCCAAAAAAATATGTTCGTATCCTCCTCCTCTATATATTGGTGTTATTTTTGTCAGGTAAAAGTTGACGGTGATATAGCTCTTCTTTCTCTTGAGTTCGACCAATTGGAGTTTTAGAAGGTATAGATAATTTCTGACGTTTTCTTTTTCACCGGTTCAGTCAAAAAATTTTTTCGAAGTTTTTGTCGTCGTAATTTCTGTACGGAGGTAGGGTTTGGTAACTTTATAATAATTAAATATGAATTTGATAAATGAATGTTAATTTGGTTGATTATTGTTTGAGTTTGAATGAGTTTATATTGAATTATTATTGTTGCTTGTGATTTACTGGTTTGGCCATGAAGAACAGCTCAGCTGTGGTTGTTTTAATGGTTTTGGGACTTTTGTAATGTTGTATTTTGAGAAAATTGAAGAGATTTAGTGGTTGAAAAATTAAATTAAAAAATGTGAAGAATCGGTAACCAAAAATCTCGAAAACGGATTAAAATAAAAGTAATATTTTTAAAGGGAAGGGCTAAGGATTTCAGTTTTGGAATAAGAAGAAGATTAATATTTAAACTTTATTTTTGTAGGTAAAATTATATTTGTATACAAAAATTGAGGTACAATTTGTAATTATATAAGTTTTTAGGTATTTTGGGTAATAAATAAAGTACGGGGGATAAAAATATATCATAAAAATTCAGGATTATTTTTATAAATATGAAAATACGTGAGGGTTCCAAATGTAATTTTATAAAATATTAAATTTTAATAAAACATATAAATATTATTTATTTACCATTTAAATTATTCTACTTATATTATGGTTAATATTTTATTACGAATATTAATTAGTAAAGATATTATTAATATTATTATAAGTCAGAGAAGGGCAAATAGAGTAATTTTAAAAGTTTTAGAGAACGCAGACTTAATTAAAGTACTTTATAATTCTTTTCCATAAGACACTTAGGGAAAGGCGAGGGAATAATGCGAAGATAAATTATAGTGTAAAATGATAAGAAAGAAAAGAAAGAAAGAAAGAACGAAAAGAAAATGAGATAAGTAAAGATGTGGTGGTGAGCCCACTGAGATTCGCTTTTTAGAGATACATTGGCCACTCCAGGGGGATGGTCGCACCTGTAAGACAGAGGTTGCTTATAGAGGTTATCAATACATACATTGGCTAGAGAGAGCCTTGCCTGTAAGACAGAGATTGCTTACAGAGGTTATGTTTGCATACATCAGCTCAAGAGAGTCGCACCTGTAAGACAGAAGTTTCTTACAGAGGTTATGATACTGGAAGCCAAACTCAGACAAAGGTTGCTGAGTTAAGTGAAAATATAATTCAATAAATAACAGATAACAAAAGAATCAAAGGAATGAAAGAATGTATTAATTAAAGGGATCTTTACCGCAGTAGAGTAGAGAGCAAAGATTAAAAAGAAATTGAGTGTTGTTTGGGCCTTAGTGCCAAGTGTCTAGTGGGGATGGCGATACGTAACACTCACTTGATACTATATAGACGGCTCAGTGAGGACGGCGATACGTAATGCTCACTGGAGACCGGAAGGAAGGTTTTTCCAAGAGGACGGCGATGCATAACGCTCATGGAGGGGACGTTGGCTGAGATAAGGATGGCGGTACGAAATGCTTATCTTAGGACCAGTGTCGGGAATCGGAAAACAAACCGATACATGAGCTCATGGCCTGTATAGGACTAGACATGCATCATACTTGTTTGTGCATACTTGTTGTGATTATGTTTTCATGATTGTGTGTGCTTGTGATTGGATTCTATGTTCTGTAATTGCTCTCTTATTTGTGTTTGTCTTGCATTGTTTTTGCCTATGATTGATTCTGTTTTGTGATTGAGTTTTGATGGTGATTTGTGTTGAATTGGGCCATAGGCCGAGTTGATTTGATTTGGGTCAAAGGCCATGATTGGAAGGATCAGTGGTAAGCTTTGGTTAAAATGGTGTCTTAGTAAGCGGTTAAATATATGAAATGTCATTTTGCGTGAAATTTTTTATAAGGAAAATATGAGTTTTAAATTTGGATAATGAACTTAACTTCTAACCCTGACCCTACTAAGAACTCCCCAATTCTTATCCCCTATCTCCACCCCTTTCAGCTATAGGTGCAAAGGTTTAGTGTAGAGCTACAGGAGCATAGAAGATTATTTTCACAAGTTGAGTTGTTAGAATTTATTTTCTCCTCGTTGTTTATTATTTTAGTTTTTAGAGGGGGTAGGACTTGTATTGAGGATCTTTGAAATAAGTCTATGTATATAAAGTTATGTGAATATATATACTTTTGTGATTAAGTGGTTTAAAACAAAGTTTCCTTTTGTTTTCTTAATAAGAGTTTCTGTTCGTATTCACGAAGGCTCAATAATAAATAAACATAGTATATAATTAAAGGAATAGAGGTAAGTAGCACTCCAACTTTTAGTACGATCATGAGGTGCTAAAAGTTAGGGTGTTACACTAGCTCCTCGAATGAAACTTCTTTTGCTGTGGAACTTGAGAAGGAAATGCAATTCAATGAGAGTGTTAACAAGAATGTGGTGGGTTTATATCTTATGGGGGCCTAAGAGAAGCGTGGCATACAATTTGACATCTTAAACTGGTAGAAAGTGAATTCCATTAAATATCCAATTCTTAAGCATATTGCAAGAGATGTCTTAGCCATGCGAGTTTCCACAATAGCTTTAGAATTGACTTTTAATAGTGGAGGAAGGGTATTGAATAGTTATAGGAGTTTGATGAATCCACATTTAATGATAAATTTTGGATTGATTTGAGTGGATTTCATCATATAAACCCACATTTATTCACCTAAATACCATGATTTTGTGTTTTCTCTCTAAATTATGTCCAATTGTGAAAACATGCTATTTTGTGCTTATTTTAATCAATTTTATTCCACTTTCATTCCATTCGATGCCTTGATAATTTTGATGAGTGATTTCAGGTGTAATAGGTTGAAATAGCTTGATAAGAGTAGAAGAGAAGTATGCAATTGGGAAAAAACATGAAGAAAATAAAGGAGAAGCACACAGCCAAGTGTGCATACGCACAACACGCTGTGCTTACGCACAAGAGAAAATCAGCATTTGTGCGTACGCACACACCTGTGCATACGCACAAGTCCCTGCACGTGACTTTATTAAAAAGTCACGTGGCTCGTGAATTTAAGGGTTTTCAAGCCCATTTCTGAAGTGCAGAATCATATAAGGGAGAGGCTAGCAACACACACACACACACCATACATTATACAATACGCTTAGGCATAGTTTTAGTTAGTTTTAGGGTAGTTTTTAGGATAGTTTCTCTTAGGTTTTCTCTCAATTTTCTTAGTTTTAATTAGGTTTTATACTACAAGTTTTCATTCTCCAATTTTGATTTTGGAGCCTTGCTTATTTTCATTGTAAGTATTTCTTTATTTTCTCTTTTATTGCACTACTTATTCTACATTTTTTACACTTTAATTTCCTTTGTCAATATATACATAGTTTTGCAATTTTGAGTTTGAGTTAATGAAATTGATGTTTGGTGGTTATTATATGTTTGTTTGAGTTACTAGTGTTGATTTTGATCATTTGTGGTTCATAGTTTTTATCATTTTCCTAATTTTGCCATGTTTTATGATTATGCCTACCATGTGTTTGATGAAATGTCAATTTTGATTATTAGGTAGATTTTCACTCCTTGACTTAGAGAAATGAATTTATGGAATATTAAAGTCATAATGTCCGACATTTAGTGATAATTCTTGGGTTGTTAGTTGTTATTGTTTCCACTTACACTAGCTTTTTACTAAGGTAATTAGTAAGTTAGCTAGGATTTGTGGATTAATAACAATTATGCTCACTTGACTTACTCTTCGATGTTAAGGGTTGACTAGGTGAGATTAATCCATCATAATTATCATAGTTGTGGTTATGGCAAGGAAAGAATTCCATAACTCATCCCAAGTCAAGGTTCCATTTATGCTTTGAACCACATGTCTCTCACTTTAAAGCATTACGTGTCTATATTACATAGATATTTTTTTTATTCCTTTATTAGTTTATTAATTGCAATTTTGAGCGTTCTTTTATTTCTTAATTATTTTCTTCAACCATTAAAAACTCCCTTGCTTTTCACAACCAAAATTGTGTGCTTATGGTCACTAGTTCCTAGGGAAGACGACCCGGGGTTTAATTACTCTCGGTTATTTGTATTTGAAATTTAAACTTTGATTGGGAGGATCCATTGCCGGTTTGGACTATACTTGCAACGGAAGTGATTCTTATTTTTGAGAAATTTCGAATTGGCATAATTCTCTCTATCAAGTTTTTGGCGCCGTTGTCGGGGAACTAGTGCAATGAGTGTTACAATTTTCGTTGTTGTGAATATGTGAATAGTGTGAATAGATACTTTTTGGGTTGTTTGTTTGATTTTGTTAGTAATTAGAAATTTTTTTCTTTTGTTAATTGATGTCTTTTGTTTTTATGTTCCTATTTTCTCTATGAGTTATCACCCTCTTTGTTTGGAGTATGGTTGTGATCATTTTGTAGGGAATGATAACTTCTACTTCGGTTTGCACCATGGGATGGAGAAATCAATTGAGGGAGGATCAATCTCCTCCATGTCACAATGAGCCATACCCTCCCCAATATGTATAGCCAAACCAAGGATATGGTGGATTTCATGTTGATTATGCACCTCCACCACCATATACCTATGACCCATACTTCCCACACAATCCTCAATCACCACATTTTCAAACACCACACCACCACCACCATCCACCTCATTACATATCCCCTCAAGATACGCATCAACGTGAATCACCTCCCACATATACAACTGATGAGCGGATATTTTATACGCTTTTTGGCATCGTTTTCATATAGTTTTTAGTATATTTTATTTAGTTTTTATTAAGTTTTTATAGGTTTTAGTATTAAATTCACATTTTTGGATTCTACTATGAGTTTTTGTATTTTTGGATAATTTCAGGTATTTTCTGGCTGAAATTGAGGAGCTGGAGCAAAAGTTTGATTCAGAGACAGAGAAAGCACTGCAGATGCTGTTTGGATCTGACCTGCCTGCACTCGGAAGAGCTTTTCTGGAGCTACAGAAGTTCAAATGAAGCGCTTTGAATTGCTGTGGAAAGCTAACTTTCAGATATTTTCAGCAATATTTAATAGTCCATACTTTGCTTCGGATTAGAAGGCCCAAAACTGGCATCCAACGCTAGCTACCTGCCCCCTTCCAGGCGTCCAGCGCACAAAAGAGTAGAGACCAATGTCCAAACTCCCAGAGAGGACTCCCTAGCTGGCGTTCCATACCCAGAGACCTCAAAGCACGTGGATCTTATCAAAACTCAGCCCAAACACTCACTAAGTGGGCCCCAGAAGTGAATTTTAGCACTAGATAGATTGTTTTACCCTTACTAGTCATTTGTTTAGTATTTAAGGGATTATGTTTATGTAATTCAGACCTATCATCACCTTCTTCGATAGTTTTCACCATCATACACATTTATCATTGTGTTTTTACATCAGTATGAGTTTCTAAACCTCCTAGGTTGAGGGGAGGAGCCTTGCTGAGTCCTATGAATTAATAAAAGTACTACTGTTTCTCTTCGATCCGTGTTTGATTAATTCTAAGATGTATATCCGATCTTCATCGTGGTGAATAGGATGATCTGATAAATTAGCTCTGTTCATCACACTAAGACGAACGTTCCTGACAAACACCCGGGTCTACTTGGGCTTAGAGTGCGTCTTTCATCGGACAATGATGAGCCAATAGCTATGTTTATACATCTCTCAGACGGATAATCCACGACTTCGTTGGGGACTTCTCGAGACATCAGTTCAGCCGATTTCCAGGGAGATTAGGGTCTCGGTGGTAGAGGCTAGAACCCAAGGTGCAGCATTCTCTGATCCGGAAGATCTGACATTATCTATGGCATTTTGAGTAGGACCATTAAGGAGAATGAACTGTATGAGCTTCACCCTCAATCAGAATGGATCCGCACTAAACCTAGGGTTCAGATCTGGAGGAGTATTGGCAGCTGCTCAAACCAGTGTCAATCACATATAGCCTGCCATTGAAGAAATTACTCATAAGCAAAGAGAGCAGTAATACCGGAGTTAATTCAGAAAGACAAAGCAACTCCAATCCTTCAACATATCCCTCTCACTGATTTCCATTTAATTTACAGAGTATCTTTATTAATTATATGTCTTCATAGTTTCATGATCATCATAATTCAACAACCTTCTGATCTGTCTGACTAAGATCTGCAAGATAACCATAGCTTGTTTCAAGCCACAATCCTCGTGGGATCGACCCTGACTCGCTCAGGTATTACTTGGACGACCCAGTGCACTTGCTGGTACTGCTGTACGAAAGTGTGGGGATCGTACGCACCAAGTTTTTGGTGCCGTTGTCGGGGATTGTTCGAGTTTGGACAAACTGACGGGTTGTCTTGCTCCCTAGATCAGGTAATTTTTATTTTTTATTTGAGTCTTTTATTTTTATTTTCTTTTTTAATTTTCAAAAATTATTAAAAAAATTTTTCAAAAATAATTTTCTTTCCTTTGTTTGATCTTTGATTTTGTGTGAGTCTTTTAATTTTTGTTTTCATCTTTTTTGTTTTTCGAAAAATAAAAAATTTTTTTCAAAAATATTTTTCTTTTCTTTGTTTAATTTGTGTTCTTGGTATTGAGTCTTCCATGTTCTTGTTTCCTGTTTTTCAATTCCAAAAAAATTTTAAAACTCTTCTAAAAACCTTTTTCATATAGTTTATTTTTGAGCATCCTTAGCTTTCTGTTTGGGAGTCTTTGTTTGTGTTCTTGATTAAGTCTTTTATTTTCTTCATCTATATTTTTTTTGAAAAAATTAAAAAGCCTTTCAAAAATATTTTTTTATTTTCTTTGTTTAATCTTTATTCTTAGTTTGAGTCTTTTGTTTTTGTTCTTGTTGAGCCTTGCGTTTTCTTTGAGTCCTGTTTTCTAAAAATTTTCAAACATAGTTTCTTTGGTCAAATCTTATGTCAAGTCTTTAAATTTGGTATTTTCTTATTATTTTTCTTTTGATTTTTGAAAATTTATGTTTAGTTTTCTAAAAATTTTAAGTTTGGTGTCCTTTTTATGTTCTTGTATTCTTTGAGTCTTTGAGTTTTGTTTTTTGTGTTCTTGTGGGTCTTCAAAGTGTTCTTGAGTCTTTCATGTGTGTTGATTTTAAAATTTTTAAGTTTGGTGTTTCTTTGTATTTTCCTCCAAAATTTTCGAAAATAAGGAGCATTAGATCTAAAAATTTTAAGTGTTGAGTCTTTTACTTGTTTTTCTCTTTCAACATTAAATTCAAAAATAAAAAAATATCTTCTCTAACTTAATTTTAACATAATTTTTGAAATTTTTAATTAAAAATTCAAATTTCAATTTCAAATTTTTTTATCTTATCATATCTTAGTTTTCAAAATTTCAAAAATCAAATCTTTTCAAAAATAAAAATCTAATCTTTTTAAAAAATCTTATCTTTTTCAAAAATCTTATCTTATCTTTTTCAATTTTCAAATTTTAAGAATTCAAATTTCAAATTTCAAAATTAAAAATCTTATCTTTTTCAAATTTCAATTTTCAAAAATCAAATCTTTTTCAAAAATTAAATTTCTTATCTTATCTTTTTCTAATTTCAAATTTTAATTTCAAATATTTTCTTATCTTATCTTCTATCTTATTTTAAAATTCAAATCTTTTCTTAATTAATATCTTATCTTTTCTCTCTTCTATTTCAAAACAACCTAACTAACTCTCATCTCTTCTTAATTTTTGAAAACTTCTCCTTCTTCTCTCTCTTCTATTTTCGAAAATTTAACATTTAAATTTTAATTTTTTTAAATTAATTAATTTAATTTTTGAAAACTAAATAATAAATAAATAAAATAAAAAAATATTTTAATTCTTATTTACTTTTTCTATTTATACTTCTTCTCTTCTCATCTCTACTCATATCACTCTTCTTGTTCCCCCTCTGTATTCTTCCTTCTCTCTTTTATTTCTTTCTTCTTTCTTCACATCTCACTGGAAGCTCTTTTGTCCAAGTGGTACAAAAAGCTTTCTTCTTTTCTTTCTTCTCCTTTCTTGTTTATAACCAGGAACAGGGATAAAGAACCACTCTTGACTCCTGATCCTAAACCTGAGAAGACTCTAATGAGGCGCCTACATCAAGCTAGAGCACAACACTCTGGAAGAGAGCTTTTAGAAAATTTTGAACAAGAAATAGAGGACATGGCCGAACCTCAAGAGGAGCCTGAAAAGGTTCTTGGTGACTTCACCATGCCTACCTATGACTTTTATGGCAAAAGTATCTTTATACATGCCATTAGAGCTAACAATTTTGAGCTTAAGCCTCAGTTAGTCTCTTTTCTACAGCAGAATTACAAATTCTATGGACTTTCATTGGAAGATCCACATCAGTTCTTAGCTAAATTCTTATAGATATGTGATACTGTAAAGACTAATGGAGTAAATCCTGAAGTCTATAAGCTTATGCTCTTTTCCTTTGCTGTAAGAGACAGAGCTAAGATATGGTTGGATGCCCAACCAAGAGAGAGTCTTGACTCTTGGGAAAAGCTGGTTAATGCTTTTCTGGCTAAATTCTTTCCTCCTCAAAGGATGAGCAGGATTAGAGTGGAAGTTCAAACCTTCAGACAAAGAAAAGGTGAATCCCTCTATGAAGCTTGGGAAAGATACAAGTAACTGATAAGGAGATGTCCTCCTGACATACTCTCAGAATGGTCCATCATAGGTGTGTTCTATGATGGTTTGTCTGAGATGTCTGCAGGTGGATCACTCCACTTGAAGAAAACACCTGCAGAAGCAAGAGAACTCATTGAAATGGTTACAAACAACCAATTTATGTACACTTCTGAGAGGAATCCTGTAAACCATGGGATCCCTCAGAAGAAAGAAGTTCATGAAGTTGAGACTTTGAATGCCATATTGGCTCAGAATAAGATTTTGATCCAACAGGTCAGCATGATCTCTCAGCATCTAATTGGAATAGATGCAAACTGCAGCTTGCAGTACGCAGGAAGCTTCCCATGAAGAAGAAGCTTATGACCCTGAGCAACCCACCATGGAGGAGGTGAATTACATGGGAGAACCCTATGGAAACACCTACATCCCTTCATAGAGGAGCCATCCTAATCTTTCATGGAAAGATCAACAGAAATCTCAGCAAGGTTTCAATAACAATCAAGGTGGTAGGAACTAGAATAGGTTCAACAACAGACCACCATTCCCATATTCTCAAGGGAATGTGGAAACCTCTAAGCAGAGCCTCTCTGACTTAATAACTTTGGTTTCCAGCCTCTCTAAGACCACTCATAGTTTCATTAATTAAACAAGGTCCTCCATTAGAAACTTAGAGGTGCAAGTTGGTCAACTGAGCAAGAGGATCCCTGAGACTCCTCCTGAAACTCTTCCCAGTAATACTGAGGTAAATCCTAAAGAAGAGTGCAAGGCCATAACCATGGAGGTGAAGGCCGAATTGGAGGAGAATGGGAAGGCGTTGAACGCCAGTGAAGAAGCCTTCACTGGGCGTTCAACGCCCAAACTGGCAGCAAGGCTGGCGCTGAACGCCAGTGAGGAACCCCTCACTGGGCGTTCAACGTCCATCCTGGCAGTAGAGCTGGCGTTGAACACCAGCCAGGGAGCACTGGCTGCTCCCTGGCTGGTGTTCAATGCCCAAATACCCAGGCTTTCTGGCATTGAACGCCAGTGAGGAACCCATCACTGGGGATTCAATGCCCAACCAGGTAGGCTTCCTGGCGTTGAACGCCAGTGAGAAATTCCTTACTGGGTGTTCAACGCCCACAATCTTAGGGAAGTTGGCATTGAACGCCAGCAAGGACATCCCTTCTGGGTGTTCAACGCCCAGAATACTAGAGGAACTGACGTTTAACGCCAGCCAGGGTGGACAGCAAGGGTGTTCAACATCCAAAGAGCTAACAGAGCTGGGGTTGAACGCCAGTCAAAGCACACCCTTTGAATGCTTAAACCCCACTCAAGAATCCTCTAGCCTAGAACCAAGGAAACCATAAAGACCATAGAGGTTCCTTTGAATGCACTTCTGCAGTGCATGAGTTCTGATGATTACTCATCCTCTAAGGAGGATAAAGATACTAGGGAAGAATAAGTTACTCGGTACCTAGGAGCTCTAATAAAGCTGAATGCCAAGTTATTTGGTAAATAGCCACTGGAGGAAGAACCTCCATTGCTTACCAAACAACTCCATGCTTTGGTTCAGCAAGAGCTACCACAGAAGCTTCCAGATCCTGGACGCTTTCTGATTCCTTGCACCATAGGCACTATGACCTTTGAAAAGGCTCCATGTGACCTAGGGTCAAGCATTAACCTCATGCCACTCTCTATAATGGAGAAACTAGGCATCATTGAGGTGAAATCTGCAAACATCTCATTAGAGATGGCAGACAAGACAATGAAGAAGCCATATGGCTTAGTAGAGGATGTCTTGGTGAAAGTTGAAAACCACTACATCCCTGCAAACTTTATTATCTTGGACATAGGAGAGGATGGGAATGATTGTGTCATCCTTGGAAGACCTTTCCTAGCCATAGCCAATGCTATCATTGATGTGGCTAAGGGAGAACTGACCCTACAGTTAGGGGAGGACCACATCTTATTCAAGATGCCTCATCCCAATTCTTCCTCTAAAAGAGAGATAACTGTGCAACACCTAGTGTTCCAACCCTCTCTTTTTGTAAAGAGCATGGAAAAGCCCCTAGACATCAATTCTAAGTTTGGTGTTGGGCAGCCATCAACAAGCTCTAAGCACAAAGATACTAAGAAGAAAGTACCTAAAGGCTGGAAGGACAAGAAAGTTCCAACTAAAGGCCTCTCACCTGGCATGAGAGTTGTCTTCACTAAGAAGCCAGCCTTACCACATACAGTGGGTCCCAAAGCATCTTTCACCTACCCTACCTACCCCACTTACTTTCACACTTCCCCATACACACTTCCCTATAGACCCTAGACCAATCACATCCATACCACTTCTCCAAAACCATCATAATTCCCACTTATCCCCACCCACTTCAAAATCAAATTTCCCATCCAAAACCCACCCTATGGCCGAACCTAACCCCACTTCATAACCCTTCATACACACACCTCTCATACCCTACTACACCCACAAGGCCGAAAGCCCTCTCTCCCTCTATATCCTTCTATTTTTTTCTTTTTCTACTCCATTCTTCCCTTCTATTTATTTTTGCTCGACGACGAGCAAAGTTTTAAGTTTGGTGTTGGAAAAGTATAGCTTTTTTTCTTTCCATTACCATTCATGGCACCCAAGGTTGGAGACACCTCTAAGAAGAAGAAAGGAAAGGCAGTAGTCACTCCCTCTGAATCTTAAGAGATAGAGAGATTCATCATCAAAGCCCACCAAGACCACTTCTACGAAGTAGTGGCTGAGAAGAAAGTGATCTCTGAGGTCCCTTTTATGCTCAAGAAGAATGAGTATCCGAAAATCCGAAGAGAGATCCAAAGAAGAGGTTGGGAAGTCCTAACCAATCCCAATCAGGATGTTGGGATTCTCATGGTGCAAGAGTTCTATGCTAATGCAAGGGTTACTAAAAACCATGACACTAGTGTGAACCCAAATCAAGGAATTGGATCACCATGGTCCGAGGAAAAGTCTTAGATTTCAGCCCGAAAAGTGTGAGATTGGCATTCAACTTGCCTCTAATGCAAGGAGACCCTCATCCTTACACTAGGAGAGTTAACTTTGATCAGAGATTGGATCAAGTGCTCTCAGACATCTGTGTTGAAGGAGCACATTGGAAAAGGGATTCTCAAGGCAAGCCCATTCAACTAAAAAGGGTTGACCTTAAGTCCAAAGCTAGAGGATGGTTGGAATTCATCCAAAGATCCATCATCCCTACTAGAAATTGGTCAGAAGTGACTGTTGACAGAGCCATCATGATCCATTGCATCATGATTGGAACTGAGGTTGAAGTACATGAGGTGATTCCTCAAGAATTGTACAAGGTAGCTGAGAAGCCTCACACCAATGCAAGGTTAGCATTCCCACACCTCATTTATCATCTATGCAATTCAGCTGAAATTGTCATAAATGGAGATGTCTCCATTAGGGAGGACAAGCCCATCACCAAGAAGAGGATGGAGCAAACCAGAGAGCATGCACAAGAGCACGTGCAGCAGCCTCATTATGAGATTCCTGAGATGCCTCAAGGGATGTATTTTCCTCCCCAAAGCTATTAGGATCAATGGCAAACTTCTCTTGGAGAATTGAGCACTAATATGGAGCAATTGAGAATGAAACATCAAGGGCATGCTACCACGATCAATAAAATAAGAGAAGATCAAAGAGCCATAAGGGAAGTGATGCACGAAAAGCTTGTCTCTCAACAAATCTCCCTTCGGCAAGTGTACCGAATTTGTCGTCAAGTAAAAACTCACAATAGAGTGAGGTCGAATCCCACAGGGATTGATTGATCAAGCAACTTTAATTAGAAGAATGTTCTAGTTGAGCGAATTCAGAATTTGGGTTGAGAGTTGCAGAAAATAAAATGGCGGGAATGTAAATAACAGAAAAGTAAATGCTAAAATTAAAGGACTGGAAGTAAATGACTGAAAATAAATTGCAGAATTGTAAATGGGAATGGGGATTTGCTCATAAAAGTAAATGGCAGAAATTAAAGAGAATGGGTAAGATCAGAGATGGGAGTTCATTGGGCTTAGGAGATGTTGCAATTCTCCGGATCAAGTTCATTTTCATCTCTTCCTCAATCAATGCACTCATTGATCTCCTTGGCAATCTTAAGTGATTGAATTACAATTTCTTGCAATTCAATCTCTCAAATCTTGATCAATAGCCAATTCCTTGGTCAATTGCTCATGATAAGAGATGAAGTATGGTCACTGATTATACCACATGCATTTCCTAAATCAAGTATTGAGAGGGTTATAGTCACATACCCATCCAAACCCAATTTGGTCCAGCATGAGAAAGCATTTCTAGCTTGATCTCTTCATTCCTCTTTCAAGGTTCAAAAGAGATCCAAGTTTGAATAGCTTCTCTTCCAAGATAACTACTCAATTGGATGAAGATCGAAAGCTTTCAAGTAAAATCAAGAGAAAAGATAGAAGAAGAATAATGAAAATTAGTATTGATCCATCAAATTACAACAGAGCTCCCTAACCCAATGAAAGGGGTTTAGTTGTTCATAGCTCTTGAAAATGAAAACAAAGATGGAGAATACATCATAAAACTAGAAAATGCAGAGAAAGTAAAATACAGAGAGTAGTTCTCTTTTTCCAGCTTCCAGAACTCCTTTTACAATTCAAAGCTACTCCTATATATACTACTCTTCTCAGCTTCTAGTTTGCTCTTCAAGTCTTGGGCCTTTGGATCTTGAGTTTGAAGCAGTTCTTTTCTTCATTTGGGCTTGGCTTTACTTGCAGAGAGAAAGTGCTAAGTGGGCAGAGACTTTAGCTCAGGGCATTAGGGGTGTCAACATTTAATGAAAGTATAAGTTCGGGAACGTTAGTGACACTTAACATTTTCACTAACGTTCCAATGTACCCCTTTGCCTCACGTTAGAGCCCATGTTAACTAGGTTAACGTGGCTTCTAACGTGGCCTTGCCAACCTTCGAGAATGTTAGTGACACTCAACATTGTCACTAACGTTCCAGTGTGCCCCTTTTTGCTTCACGTTAAAGCCCACGTTAACTAGGTTAACGTGGCTTCTAACGTGGCCTTGCCAACCTTCGAGAACGTTAGTGACACTCAACATTGTCACTAACGTTCCAATGTGCCCCTAGATCTCACGTTAGAGTCCACGTTAACTAGGTTAACGTGGCTTCTAACGTGGCCATTCTTAGCCATCCCAACGTTAGTGACAATGTTGAGTGTCACTAACGTTGGCTCATCATTCATTCCTCATCGTTAGCTTCCACGTTAACTAAGTTAACGTGGCTCCTTGGGGGTTGTGTGGTTGCTTCCAACGTTAGTGACAATGTTGAGTGTCACTAACGTTGTCGACAACTCTCACTTCTTACGTTAGCTCCCACGTTAACCAAGTTAACGTGGGAGTTAACGTGGTGTGTTGCATCCTTAGGCCAACGTTAGTGACAATGTTGAATGTCACTAACGTTGGCTTCTCTTCCCCCTTTAACGTTAGAGGCCACGTTAACTAGGTTAACGTGGGCTCTAACGTGGCCACTCATGAGTGTTTGCCAACGTTAGTGACAATGTTAAGTGTCACTAATGTTGGCTCTACTTCCCTTTTCCACGTTAGAGTTCACGTTAACTCAGTTAACGTGACTCTTAACGTGGGCAATGATGGCTTTGAGAGTGTCATTGGCAATCACTTTTCTCATTTAACCTTGCAAGTTACCTCCCTTTCCTTGCTTCCTTTGGTCCTGAAATCAAGCAATAGAGTGCATCAAAGTTCTAGTCCAAGTCATGGGCAATGCAACATACAATTTGTCACTAAACTTATGCAAAATCCTCATGAAATAATGTAAAATGCACAATGTATGCTTGAATCAAGGTGTAGGTGAATATCTACCCAAAACTAGCTTATTTCCTAAAGAGATGCATGAAACTACCCTAAAAACGGTAAAGAAAAGGTCAGTGAAACTGGCCAAGATGCCCTGGCATCACAACACCAAACTTAAAGCTTGCTTGTCCCTAAGCAAGTACTGGAACAAGAGAATGATGAATGGAATATCCAGAGGAATGAGTCATTCTTGTGGAAGTCATGTTATTGATTTTATGGTGGTTTCATGCATAGCAACTTAGGTTCATTCCATTACTGGCTTTCAGACCTTTATCATGTCCCTAAACACTTACTTTGTCTATATCCCATGAGACTTTTATTCATTGATCCTTTTATTGTTATTTCAAGGGTTATTTGTGTTATTTAGGCTAAGTGCTCTGTAAGGGGGCAACTCTTTAAGATAAGTTTTCAGCCAACACTTCCGAACCAGTTGGTTCAAGGTGCTAGGTGTTGAAGCACCCCTAAGGACTTACTCCTTCAAGTCTCTCCCCCATACATACACACCACAGGCATATAGTTTGTTTATTTTCTTTTCTTGAGACCTTGGTGTCCAGCACCTCTTTGGGTTACTAAATGCTCTGTAGTGAGGGTTACTCTTGATGGTGGATTTTCAGCTGATAATCCCGGGTTAGTTAACCCAAATTACCAAGTGATAAAGCACCCCTGAGAGCTTATTCATCCAAGTAGATCCCTCACACAGGAACACGACAGACACTTGTCTCAAGGTCCAAACCATAGGTGCCTAGCCTTATTACTTACTCTTTTTCTTTTGTTTTTCACTTCCATTGTTCTTTCCCTTTTCTCTTATTAGGATCTTGTTATTAACTTAGTCTCATGGGTATATCCAAAGAAAAGTATTCAGGCCAGATAGTTGTCCTCCTAGCCTTGTGGTTGAACCAACTTAGCTAACTTATGACTACCCCAAAGATTCATGAATGCACTTCCACAATATGAACTCTACTCTGGTCTTTTAAAAACATAAACATTCTCTTCTTCATTTTAAAATGGACAAGCTTACAAGTAAATAAGGGAAAGATGCAGTGACATTTAAACCAGAAATCATGGACCTATTCAGAAAGAAAACTTAAAAGACAGAATTTAAAAAGTTTAAACATAACATGGAAGCAGGTTCTATTTCATACAAGATCTTCCTTATTTAAAGCATAGAAAACGATGGACTAAAAGGAACTCCACCACCTTTCATTCATGTGGATGCCCATGCTCCCCTCCTTTCTTGTCCTCATTGTGTCTCTCTTGAGTGCTTGTGCTCCCACTTCCTTTGCCTTTTCCAAGCAGCTTCTTCCAGAAACCACCATCTTCCATCTTCTTCTTGAGTGTCTCCTTTTGCTGTTTTACCTTCCTCTCTTCTTGTTCTACAAAATCTTTTTGGACCTCATCATATGTAGGGATGGCATACTGTAGCTGATGTATGTTACTAGTCATGTAGTTCAACTTGGCTTGAGTGTTCACATAGAACTCTTCCCTATGTAGTTGCCTTCCTTCATTGAGTACACTGAACTCATTGAAAGTTTTCATTTGGGATATCTGCCGCTGGTTGAGTTCTTTGTTGCTGAGCAGGTATAGTATAAACCAATCGTTCGAGTGTAACTGACCTCCCTGGGTTCACCCAGTCTGGGTTGCTGTCCTCAAATACTACCTTGGCCTTGTTGCATAAGCGGAGAATGGTGCTGGGGTAACCTATCGTTCCTCTTGAGTCACTTTTCTCCGCCATCTTTCTAATGCCTTCAGCTATGAGTTCATAGACCTTGATTTCTCCTCCCTTCAGTATACAGTGCACAATTGTGGCTCTCTTGACATTCACCTCCGAGTTGTTTGCAGTTGGGAGAATAGACCTTCTCACTAGCTCAAACCACCCCTTGGCTTCAGGAGTGAGGTCTGTTCTCTTGATGAACTTTGGTTTATTTCCCGTACTCCTTTCCCAGTCAGCTCCTGGTACACAGATATCTTGCAGAATTATAATTGGGGTTGTCCAATCTTGAGTCATAGCTTTCTTCTTCAAACTGTATAGGCCGTAGCTTCAATGCCCTCATGACACTCATGGGACCAAAGTCCACCATCTTTTCTCTCACAAAGCTTGTATATGACTCATCCTTCTTATCATATCGAACCGCATTTGCATAAAATTCTCTTATGAGGTTTGCATTTACCTTAATGACCGGGTCAGTGAGGAGCTCCCATCTTCTCCTTTCTATCTTCTCTGTAATTTCGGGGCACTCAGTCTTTTTAACTTGAAATCCCAGCTCATAAATGATTTCCTTATCAACCATCCACCCGTATTGCAATACATGATGCAAGCTTCTAAATCTCTTCTCATCATATGGGTGTTCTTCCATGGGTTCCTTTCCCTTCATTCTCTTAGAACTTGAAGATGCCATGAATAATGGTTAATATGTGAAGGTGGTAAGGTTGTGGAGACTTTTGGTTGTTTTAGGGTTTTATGGCAATGAAGAGAGTGAGGTGAGGAATGTTTATAATCGGATAGAGGGTGTCTTGTACCGAAATGAAGAGTGGTGAAGGGTGTGTGATGACAATGAAGGGTGGAACGGACAAGGGTCGTTTATATAGAGAAGTTGTGAGAGAATGGAGGGTGTAGATTGATGAAGTGGTCACTTGATGGACGGTTGGGGTTATGCATGGCTAGAAGACAAGGATCATCACTTTATGATAGGGATTGCTCGGTCTTCTAGGGGTCCCATTTTTTTCAATGTTGCATGGCAACATTTTCCAATGTATTCCCTTTTTAGAACAAGTGTGTAGCCCCCTCCTTTTGTGGTGTCCGAACCTTCTTTGTTTGGTTGTCCAATCTATCCCTTTTAATGCTCCTTTTCTTTTCCTATAAAGACAAACTAAGAAAAGTAAGAAAAAATATTACGATGACCATATGAACTTTACGACTAATATTAATAAAAGGGAAGAAAAGATTTGATTGTTTATTTATGAATTCCAACTAACTAACTAACTATTGGTGGGTCCTTATATGCATTTTGGTGGCACCATGGGGTGACACCAAACTTAGTTTGGAGCACTGTGATGGAGGTTTTGTGTTCAAAGCTCCCAAGACTAGCATGCATCTTGGTTTGCTTTGAACACCAAACTTGTTCCTCACTATCTTCTGCACAAGAAGGTTTTCACCAATTGTTTGTCAAGTTTGGATTGAAATTCATAAATATTGACTTATTCACTATCTTCTGAAAGCATATAAAACATGGGTTGCCTCCCATGAAGCGCTTCTTTAGCGTCACTAGCTTGACGTTTTTCCTTCATCAGGGTGGTTGGTAGTGCTTAAAGTCCTCCCCTCTTGCTGTGGATTTATATCCATTGGTTGGATCAATGATCTCAACATGTTCCAGGGAAAGAACTCTGTTGATAGTGAAGACCTTGGGTAACTGAGATGGTACAGTAGGGAGATTAGGGGGAATATCTGGGAAGTAAGCCGAGACAACTCTATCCCCTGGAGAGAAGTCTTCCGTAGGGATCTTCTTGTTCTTCCACCTCCTTGGTACCTTCTTCTTTGTTTCTTTTGAAGTTGCCTTCCCCTTGGTGACCTCTCTTTCTAAAGGAGTTGTGATGCTGTCTTCACTTGCCTCTAGAGGTTTAGGTTCCTCCAACTTTTCCTTGAGCTTTGGCAATTGCTGTTTTCCTTGTTTATCTATTAAGGGGGTTTCAGAATGAACTGACTGTGCTTCAGTGCTTGTTTCCTCCTTCAGTGTCTCATTATCATTTGTGCTTAGTTCTTTGTCTTCTTGATCTGTTTCTTGTGACAGTTTGAAGACATTGAAGCTAAGTCGTTCATCATGGATTCTCAATATTAGCTCCCCTTTCTCTACATCTATAAGTGCTCTGGCCGTAGCTAGGAATGGTCTTCCCAATATGATTGGGTGAGTGTGACTCTCTTCCATGTCCAGAATGACAAAGTCTGTTGGGAGAAAGTATTTCCCAACCTTTAGCAACACATTTTTCACTACTCCTATTGCTTGCTTTTGAGTTTTGTCAGCCAGTCTGATGATTACATCTGTGGGCATTATCTCATTAATCTGCAGCCTCTTCACCAGGGATAAAGGCAGTAAGTTGATGCTAGCTCCCAAATCACATAGTGCTCGATCGAACATAGTTTCACCTATGGCACAAGAGATGTGAAAACTCCCTGGGTCTCTTCTTTTTGTAGGCAGCTCAGGTTGAATAAGGGCACTACATTCCTTGTTCATCACTATAGTCTGGCCTCCTTTGAGTGAGCTTTTCCTGGGAAGAAGTTCCTTCATATACTTGATGAATGCAGGCATTTGTTGAATTGCCTTGATGAATGGTATGTTTACATGCAGAGATGCAAACAAGTCTAGGAACCTTGAGTATATTCTCTTTTCCACAGCACCATTGAGCAGTTGAGGGAAGGGAGCATAGAGCTTCAGCAACTCTTGTTGTGAGATTTCTGGTCCTTGGTGATCTCTATCCTCCTCCTTTGTTGAGTTGTCTTCAGGTTATTTGCAAAGTTTGCCTTGCTTGTCTTCAGTCTCTTGATCACTCGTAGTGACTATTTTGCAATCTTCCCATCTTACTTTCTTTGCTTCTTCCTTGGGGTTTTTCTCCGTGTCACTTGGGGAGCTATCGGTAGGTTTAGGAATCTTCTCAGCTAAATATCCCACCTGGAATTCCAGCTTCCTAATGGTCTCTCCCTGGTTCTTAATATTGGCTCACACTTCCTCTTTGAACACCTTATTTTCTTGAATCTCTTGGCATATTCCTTCAAGTAAGGCTTCAATCTTAGAGAGCTTGTCATCAATTGATGGGTGATTCGGAGCAGATGTGCTATTTTGGTTTTGATAAGCATATGAAGAAGTGTTGTTGTGGGGGTGTTGAGACGTCCTCTGTGTGAATTGCTGGTGAGCTGCATTGCTGTTGGAGTTGTAACGTTTCTGGTCTTGGTTTTGATCTTGCTCACTTCCCCACCCAAAGTTTGGGTGGTTTCTCCATCCAGGGTTGTAGGTTTTAGAGTATGGATCATAATTTTTTCTTGGTGAATTCCTAATGTAGTTGGCTTGCTCCTGACTCCCCTCTGCTTTTTCATTCACTCCTTCTTGGATTGTTGATAAAGTGGAGATTGCTGCTACTTGGTTCATCTCCATCTTCTTGGTGAGGTCAGCCAGCTTCTGGGTAATGAGTTTGTTTTGGGCCAACAGAGCATCTACATTGTTTAGCTCCATTACTCCTCTTGTGTTCCCTCTTTCGGAAGCATAGAAGTAGTCGTTCTCTGCTACTGTTTCAATAACATCTATGGCTTCCTCAATGGTCTTCTTCTTGTTCAAAGATCCTCCAGATGAATGGTCTACGACATTCTTTGACTCATAAGAGAGTCCTTCATAGAAAATGTGTAGCTGCACCCATTCGTTGAACATGTCAGGTGGACACCTCCTTGTTAAGTCCTTGAACCTCTCCCATGCTTCATATAGAGTCTCACCATCTTGTTGCCTAAAAGTTTGGACCTCAGCTCTCAGCCTATTGATTCATTGAGGAGGGTAAAATCTTGCTAAGAATTTGTTCACCACGTCTTCCCAAGTTGTCAAGCTTTCCCTTGGGAAAGATTCCAGCCATTTGGCTGCCTTGTCCCTGAGTGAGAATGGAAATAAGAGTAGTCTATAGGCGTCAGGATGAACACCATTAGACTTCACTGTGTCACATATTCTCAGGAAGGTGGTTAAATGTTGATTGGGGTCTTCTTGAACACTTCCTCCAAACGAACAGTTGTTCTGAACAAGGGTGATAAGATGTAGTTTAAGTTCAAAGTTGTTGGCATGGATTGTTGGCTTTTGGATGTTACTTCCATAATTGCCTGGGTTTGGATTGATGTAAGAGCCCAAAACTCTTCTATCCTCCCCAACATGATTTGCTCTACCTCCTCCCCCATGGTTGTGATCTTCTTCTTCATGATGGTTTTCCATGTTGTCTTCCATGTTTGTTTCAAAGAATTCCTCTTCTTCCTCAGCACCAACCACTTTCTTTCCTCTTGTCTCCCTCCTTAATCTAAGGAAAGTCCTCTCAGGTTTAGAATCGAAGGAAGTTGAGGCCCCGCTTCTTCTCCCTGTCATACAACCATCAAGTGCAAGCAAGAAAAGATAGGTGCAGAAAGTATTTGTGTCAGAATTACTGTTAGTTGTGGGTGATGCAATATATCAAACAGTTAGTGGGTTAGCAAACAGAATTGAAAATAACAAAGAAGAACAAAAGAGTAGAGGGGGAAGGGAAGAAGTTTAACTAAAACAAAAAGTAAATCACTCAAACAGAAAATGAAATTCACAAAATAAAAATGCTCAATCTAGTGATCTTCCAATTTAATCATTGTTGATGCACAATCAATCCCCGGCAACGGCGCCATAAACTTGATGCACGGAAAACTTGTCTCTCAACAAATCTCCCTTCGGAAAGTGTACCGAATTTTTCGTCAAGTAAAAACTCACAATAGAGTGAGGTTGAATCCCACAGGGATTGATTGATCAAGCAACTTTAATTAGAAGAATGTTCTAGTTGAGCGAATTTAGAATTTGGGTTGAGAGTTGCAGAAAATAAAATGGTAGAAATGTAAATAACAGAAAAGTAAATGCTAGAATTAAAGGACTGGAAGTAAATGACTGAAAATAAATTGCAAAATTGTAAATGGGAATGGGGGATTTGCTCATAAAAGTAAATGGCAGAAATTAAAGAGAATGGGTAAGATCAGAGATGGGAGTTCATTGGGCTTAGGAGATGTTGCAATTCTCCGGATCAAGTTCATTTTCATCTCTTCCTCAATCAATGCACTCATTGATCTCCTTGGCAATCTTAAGTGATTGAATTACAATTTCTTGCAATTTAATCTCTCAAATCTTGATCAATAGCCAATTCCTTGGTCAATTGCTCATGAGAAGAGATGAAGTATGGTCACTAATTATACCACATGCATTTCCCAAATCAAGTATTGAGAGGGTTATAGTCACATACCCATCCAAACCCAATTTGGTCCAGCATGAGAAAGCATTTCTAGCTTGATCTCTTCATTCCTCTTTCAAGGTTTAAAAGAGATCAAAGTTTGAATAGCTTCTCTTCCAAGATAACTACTCAATTGGATGAAGATCGAAAGCTTTCAAGTAAAATCAAGAGAAAAGATAGAAGAAGAATAATGAAAATTAGTATTGATCCATCAAATTACAACAGAGCTCCCTAACCCAATGAAAGGGGTTTAGTTGTTCATAGCTCTTGAAAATGAAAACAAAGATGGAGAATACATCATAAAACTAGAAAATGCAGAGAAAGTAAAATACAGAGAGTAGTTCTCTTTTTCCAGCTTCCAGAACTCCTTTTACAATTCAAAGCTACTCCTATATATACTACTCTTCTCAGCTTCTAGTTTGCTCTTCAAGTCTTGGGCCTTTGGATCTTGAGTTTGAAGCAGTTCTTTTCTTCATTTGGGCTTGGCTTTACTTGCAGAGAGAAAGTGCTAAGTGGGCAGAGACTTTAGCTCAGGGCATTAGGGGTGTCAACATTTAATGAAAGTATAAGTTCGGGAATGTTAGTGACACTTAACATTTTCACTAACGTTCCAATGTACCTCTTTGCCTCACGTTAGAGCCCACGTTAACTAGGTTAATGTAGCTTCTAACGTGGCCTTGCCAACCTTCGAGAACGTTAGTGACACTCAACATTGTCACTAACGTTCCAGTGTGCCCCTTTTTTCTTCACGTTAAAGCCCCCGTTAACTAGGTTAACGTGGCTTCTAACGTGGCCTTGCCAACCTTCGAGAACATTAGTGACACTCAACATTGTCACTAACGTTTCAATGTGCCCCTAGATCTCACGTTAGAGTCCACGTTAACTAGGTTAACGTGGCTTCTAACGTGGCCATTCTTAGCCATCCCAACGTTAGTGACAATGTTGAGTGTCACTAACGTTGGCTCATCATTCATTCCTCATCGTTAGCTTCCACGTTAACTAAGTTAACGTGGAAGTTAACGTGGCTCCTTGGGGGGTTGTATGGTTGCTTCTAACGTTAGTGACAATGTTGAGTGTCACTAACGTTGTCGACAACTCTCACTTCTTACGTTAGCTCCCACGTTAACCAAGTTAACGTGGGAGTTAACGTGGTGTGTTGCATCCTTAGGCCAACGTTAGTGACAATGTTGAATGTCACTAACGTTGGCTTCTCTTCCCCCTTTAACGTTAGAGGCCACGTTAACTAGGTTAACGTGGGCTCTAACGTGGCCACTCATGAGTGTTTGCCAATGTTAGTAACAATGTTAAGTGTCACTAACGTTGGCTCTACTTCCATTTTCCACGTTAGAGTTCACGTTAACTCAGTTAACGTGACTCTTAACGTGGGCAATGATGGCTTTGAGAGTGTCATTGGCAATCACTTTTCTCATTTAACCTTGCAAGTTACCTCCCTTTCCTTGCTTCCTTTGGTCCTAAAATCAAGCAATAGAGTGCATCAAAGTTCTAGTCCAAGTCATGGGTAATGCAACATACAATTTGTCACTAAACTTATGCAAAATCCTCATGAAATAATGTAAAATGCACAATGTATGCTTGAATCAAGGTGTAGGTGAATATCTACCCAAAACTAGCTTATTTCCTAAAGAGATGCATGAAACTACCCTAAAAACGGTAAAGAAAAGGTTAGTGAAACTGGCCAAGATGCCCTGACATCAGGAAGACCAAAGGGCTATGAGGGAAGAGCAACAAAGGCAAAGGGAGGACATAGAAGAGATCAAGCATCATATTGGATCCTCAAGGAGGAACACTAGACGCCACCGTTAAATGTGGACTCGTTCTCTTTTACCTCTTTTCCTTTATTATTTTCCTGTTTTCTGTTATATTTTATTTGTTCTCTTGTTCTAGTTGCATGATCATTTGCATTAATGTCTTAAAAGTTGTAAGATGTTCCATATATCTTTCACCTTTCTTAAAAGAAAAATTTTAATTGAAAAAAATTGAGAGATGAATGAATTTCAAGTCTAAAATAAGAATAGGTTAATTATGTTGATGTGGTGTCATTTGCTCTTTGTTTTCTAAATGTATGATTAAACAATGCATATTTGAAGTTGAAATTTTAGAATGTTGGCTCTTGAAAGAATAAGGAAAAAGGAAAAGTATTATTGATAATCTGAAAAATCAATAAAATTGATCCTTGAAACAAGAAAAAGCAGCAAAAAGAAAAGGAAAAAGCATGTTACAAAAGAAAAAAAAATATAATATGCATGCGAAAAAAAAGAAAGAAAAATGGTGAAAAGAAAAAAATTAAAAAGTAGAAAAATCCATTACTGCTCAAAAATGCAGGAAAAGGACGGCAGATTGAAAAAGCCAATAACCCTTTAATCCAAAAGGCAAAGGTAAAAGGACCCAAGGCTTTGAGCATTAATGGATAGGAGGGCCCAAAGGAATTAAATCCTGGTCTAAGTGGCTAAACCAAGCTGTCCCTAACCATGTACTGGTGGTATGAAGGTGTCAATTGAAAAGCTTGAGACTGAGCGGTTAAAGTCATGGTCCAAAGCAAAAAGAGTGTGCTTAAGAAATCTGGACACCTCTATCTGGGGACTCTAGTAAAGCTGAGTCACAATCTGAAAAGGTTCACCCAATTAAAGTGTCTGTGGCATTATTGTATCCGGTGGTAATACTGGAAGACAAGGTGCTTAGGGTTACGGCCAAGACTCTAAAATCTATGTTCAAGAATAAAAAAGAACGGAACTAGGAGAGTTAATAATATCATCTAGATTCTAAGTTCCTAAAGATGCCAACCATTCTAAGTTTCAATGGATAGTGAGATGCCAAAACTATTTAGAAGCAAAAAGCTACTAAGTCCCGCTCATCTAATTGTCACTAAGCTTCATTTGAGACTTAGAAATTTATTTGTATCTTAATTTTCTTTTTATCCTGCTGTGTTTTTAGTTGCTCGGGGACAAGCAATGGTTTAAGTTTGGTGTTGTGATGAGCGGATATTTTATACGCTTTTTGGCATCATTTTCATATAGTTTTTAGTATATTTTATTTAGTTTTTATTAAGTTTTTATAGGTTTTAGTGTTAAATTCACATTTTTGGATTTTACTATGAGTTTTTGTGTTTTTGGACAATTTCAGGTATTTTCTGGCTGAAATTGAGGAGCTGGAGCAAAAGTCTGATTCAGAGACAGAGAAAGCACTGCAGATGCTGTCTGGATTTGACCTGCCTGCACTCGGAAGAGCTTTTCTGGTGCTACAGAAGTCCAAATGGAGCACTCTTAACAGCTATGGAAAGCTGACTTCCAGAGCTTTTTAGCAATATATAATAGTCTATACTTTGCTTCGGATTAGAAGGCCCAAAACTGGCGTCCAATTCCAGCTACCTGCCCCTTCTAGGCGTCCAGCGCCCAAAAGAGCAGAGACCAATGTCCAAACGCCCAGATACCTCAAAGCACGTGGATCTCATCAAAGCTCAGTCCAAACACTCCCTAAGTGGGCCCATAAGTGAATTTTAGCACTAGATAGACTATTTACTAGTCATTTGTTTAGTATTTAAGGGATTATGTTTATGTAATTCAGACCTATCATCACCTTCTTTGACACTTTTCCCCATCATACACGTTTATCATTGTGTTTTTACATCAGTATGAGTTTCTAAACCTCATAGGTTGAGGGGAGGAGCCCTGCTGAGTCCTATGAATTAATAAAAGTACTACTGTTTCTCTTCGATCTGTGTTTGATTAATTCTAAGATGTATATCTGATCTTCATCGTGGTGAATAGGATGATCTGGCAAATTAGCTCTGTTCATCACACTAAGATGAACGTGCCTGACAAACACCCGTATCTACTTGGGCTCAGAGTGTGTCTTTCATCGGACAATGATGAGCCAACAGCTATGTTATTACATATCTCAGACGGCTAATCCACAACTTAATTGGGGACTTCTCAAGACATCAGTTCAGCCAATTTCTGGAGAGATTAGGGTCTCTGTGGTAGAGGCTAGAACCCAAGGTGCAGCATTCTCTGATTCGAAAGATCTGACCTTGTCTGTGGCGTTTTGAGTAGGATCATTAAGGAGAATGAACTGTACGAGCTTCACCCTCAATCAGAATAGATCTGCACTAAACCTGGGGTTCAGATCTGGAGGAGTATTGGCAGTTGCTCAAACCAGTGTCAATCACATATAGCCTGCCATTGAAGAAATCACTCACAAGCAAAGAGAGCAGTAATACCGGAGTTAATTCAGAAAGACAAAGCAACTCCAATCCTTCAAGATATCCCTATTACTGATTTTCATTTAATTTACAAAGTATCTTTATTAATTATATGTCTTCATAGTTTCATGATCATCATAATTCAACAACCTTCTGATCTGCTTGACTAAGACCTGCAAGATAACCATAGCTTGCTTCAAGCCACAATCCTCGTGGGATTGACCCTGACTCACTCAGGTATTACATGGACGACCCAGTACACTTGCTGGTACTGCTGTACGAAAGTGTGGGGATCGTACGCACCAACAACCTTTCTCCCAAACAATGAAACCCTTTTTTCACCGCAATATAAAGTTCTCCAACCTTTATCCCAAGAAGAACAAGAGCTTCAAGCTTTCCTCCAAGAGCAAGAAGAATTCCAAAGGACACAAGGACAATTCATGGCTACCATAGCCGAAGTGGTGAACCACTTAGTCCTCCTACGCTCATCTGATCAAGGCATTCCTCTTGAAGAATGTGGCGGATCAACTAAAGATTATAGTGAAGAGGAGAACATGCAGCCTCAAGGGAAAGAAGAAGAGTTAGAGCATGAATTACAATAAGAGGAAGGAATTATAGTATTTGATCCGGAGGAGATAAATGGAGAATTGAGGGAAATTGATCCAGAATTGGATTTTATCATTAATAATTTTTTTTCCACCTTGGTCAATCCCCTTAATAATCTTAATGAACCTCTTCCCATCGAGTTTGAGAAAGATATGGAAGTAGACTTCTCACAACCTCCTTGCTATGACTTGAGTGATTGGGAAGAGGAAGTTGGTGAGGAAGCAATTCCATTTCAAGAGCACATTTAGTGGGTGGCAATTTCACCAATGACCTTCATTGGCCCATATCAATATGCTATCTTAGAGACGGACCATCAACTTAAGATACTTCTTGGATTGTTGCATGGTGGAGAAAAGAGTGTTGGTTGCCAAGTGAATCCAAGGTTCTTTAAGAAAACCAATTCAAGAATTGGAGTCCAAGTGGGATGCAAGGCATAATTGAGTGGTTTCCGGAGAGTGTTGGGTTGTTTCAAGGGCACTTTAGGAGTTTGTCCATCTGGCTTAAGGCATAGAAATTAACAAGAAGGGAAACGGAAAGCTAGAATATGGGATCCCGGAGGAGCTTTAAAGACCAAGCACGGATGGAGGTTCAAGGAGGAGTGGAAACATAAGCCACCCTAACAAAAGTCTCCTAAAAAAGTCCAACTTAAGGACTCTAAATAAAAATGCTAGGTGGGAGACACCCCACCATGGTAACTAATGCACCACTATTTCATGGTATATTCTAGGTTGAATTGAGTGAATTTCATCCATTATTCTCACACTTATTTATATAAATTGTATGGTTTTACAAATCTTTTCCAATTTTGTGTTATGATTGAAAACACGCTTCTTTGGCCTTAAATTTGCTAATTTTTATTCCTCTTTTATTACCATCGATGCCGTGATATGTTTGGTAAGTGTTTTCAGGGTTTACAGGGCAGGAATGGCTTATAGGATGGAAAAGAAGCATGCAAAAGTGGAAGGAACACAAGAAATTGAAGTTTTGAGAAGCTGGCAGCGATGCGTACGCATGGACGATGTGTACATGCGCACGCGTGGCTAACGCCTACGCGTGGCTAAGTACAAGGTTTAGCGACGCATACACGTGGCTGACGCGTACGCGTGACGAGCGTCACGTGCTGCATTAAACAGAATTTGCTGGGGGTAATTTCTGGGATGCTTTTGACCCAGTTCCAGGCCCGAAAATATGGATTAGAGGCTGCAGAATGAAGCTGGAAAGGGAATGATCCAACTTTCATTCATACACAATTATTAGGTTTAGATGTAGGTTTCTCTCTAGGTTTTAGGGTTTTAGTCTTATTTCTTCTTAGATTCAGATTTTCACCTTGCTTTAATTTAGTTTTCCTTTACTCTTGTTTGTTCTAGCATTTTACTTCTTTTAGTTTCCCTGTTATTGCTTCCATTTGTTTACTTCATTGTTGATGCATTCTTGCTCCCTTTGATTTAGATTAATGCAATTCATATTTTTATGTCATTGTTCTTCCTTTAATTATTGGTTATTGTTGTCTTACAATTGGGTATCTTAGATTTTATTATCTCTTATTAATTCTCTATGCTTTTAATTTGTGCCTTCCAAGTGTTTGATAAAATTCTTGGTTGGATTTTAAATTAGATTTTTATGTTCTTGACTTGGATTGATTATTTAGAGACTCTTGAGTTATCAAAAGTCTTTTGTTGATTGGTGATTGAAGATTGTCGGTTAGCTTGAACTTCACCAAAACTAGTCTCTTACTATGAGTTGACTAGGACTTATGAACTCAAATTAATTGTATGCACTTGACCTTCCTCCATTGGTTAGAGGTTAACTAAGTGAAGGCAATTCACATTTACCATTACAATTGACAATGATAACGAGGATAGGAATTCTGATTCTCAACCCTTGCTAGGACTTTTCTTAGTTGTTAGTTATATTCTTGTTATTTACATTCCTTGCTTATTAAACTCAAAACCCAAAAATATACTTTTTCATAACCAATAATAAACATACTTCCCTGTAATTCCTTGAGAGATGACCCGAGGTTTAAATACTTTGGTTAATTTTATTGGATTTGTATTTGTGACAAACAATTTAAACATTGACCGAGGATAATTTGCTGGTTTAGAACTATACTTGCAATGCGACATTTTTTGTGAAAATCTTTACCGACAATTTTTCTCCGTCAGTAACATCTTTCCAACCTTTCTCTTTGTTTATGGTCTTGGTTATTGCATTTTCTTGTCTTAGCTAGTTTAGAATTAGTTTAATTTTAAGTCCAGTTAGGTTAATTTGTGTATGGATCATGAATTTATGTATTTCTGGATGTTTGGGTTGAAATTTTGTTGAGCTAAGGTTTAGTACTTAGAATTTGAAAGAAATTTTTTTTTTGGAAAAACAGGGCATTGTGCGTACGCACACAATCACCAAATTTTGCGTTAGGTGCGTACGCACCCACTTGTGCGTACGCACACTAGCCTGCACAGCCCCTGTTGGGAGCGCTTGCATGCCCCTGTGCGTGTGCATCCCTACCAATTTTGCTCTTTGTGCATACACACAGATGCGTGTGCACACACACATGATCATTTTCATCTCTAAAAAAAAAAAAAAATCCCTTTTTGTGTGTACGCACGCTTCTTAATTTTCTCTCTGTTTGGAGCGTTCGCACATGTTTGTGCGGGCACACACCTTCTGTTTTTCACCTAGTGTGCATATGCATACCTATATGTGTGTACGCAAACGTGCTGTTTTGGGAACATTTTAATTGCACTTTGACTTAAGCCCTAAGGCATTTCCACCCCCTCTACCCGTCTCTTCTTTCCCTTTTACCCTATTTTCTACTTACCCTACTTAGTTTTAATTGCATTTCATTTTCATTTTAGTAATTATATTAGTTTTGGTTTAGTTTTTTGTTAATTAAATAAGTTGCAAGTATTTGATTGACGTTGATTGGTTGCTTCTTGTTTGAATTTGACATAATTTTTTATGAATTTGTGCGCTACACATTAAGTCTTTGTTTGCTTGCCTAGATAAATTTTGAGTTTGATTCATATGTTGTAGCTACCATATGCATTAGACTATATCCTTGTTTGGCAACTTAATCATGAATTGTGCACCTTAGATGATTGTTGATGTTATTTAAGATTGAATTTCATCAAGGCACTTATACTTCGCCTTAATTTACTAGTACCTAGTGGGTTTGATTATTCATGTTTTGATTACATCCTAGGACAAATTATTTATAAGTGCATATTGAATTAAGTGAATTGAGTTGAATTACTTGTTCATCATGATTTTCATATCAAATTAATCACATCACTTGTTAATGCCTTGCATTTGTTTGAGTGACTTAACTTGATTCTTATCAAGCTTGTCACTTTTTGCAACAAGTACCTTTACCATGTGACTATTTCATTAATTTTGAAGATGAATAAGTAGTTCTCTTTTCATTATTAAATTGGTTATTGTTGATTGTGCCATTTTCTATTCATCATACGCTTTCACCTGCACAATTTCAATATCCAATATCTTATATATTCAATTCACTTTAGTTGTGGCTACCTAGGTTTGTTTGTGTCCTATCTCTTGTTTATTCTTTACTTGCAACCTAGGCTACTTAATTGAGGAACACATGCTATTTCTTTTGCTTTTGTGGTTACCATTTATCCGGCCAATGTGTGTGTTCTAAACCGTGCACACATTTAGAATACACACATTGTCTTTTATCATACCACACTCATATGACCTCTTCCTCAATTCTTGTTTGTTTGATTTATCCAGCAGCCCGAGCCCCAGTGTCCACCAACTGAAGGTGGAGCCTCATAGTTCTTCACCCCCAGATTATGTGCATGCATGGAAGACTGTACAATGATTAAGTGTAGGGGAGGATCTGCAATTTTGGGGCGTAAATTTCTCTTTCTAAACACTTTGCAGTATTTTTTAGTTTTTAGTAGTTATGAGTTTTGTGAATTTTTGTTAGAGTTTTATTTTATTGCATTTTACTTAGTTTGCCTATACATATATCTTAGTTATTTATAGTTCTATGGTGGTAAATATTTGCATTTGCATGTTGCATGGTATAGGAAATAAGTTAGGTAAAAACAACAAAGGAATTTTCAAGAAACCTCTTTTAGGGTGTTCCATTGATTAGATTCGAAAACTTATTTTTCAACTTGCTTGAAGTATTTTATGGAACATAGAAAAGAGCTAGCACAAAACACCAAGTGAGATTTGAGCTTTAATTGTGTAGTTGCACATTTTCAACCACGAAATTTTGTTCTTGTGTGCTATACTCCTTTATGATTGTAATCTTAGATTCGCTTGAATCTTTATGTCCTATATTTGATGTTTTGAATGCATTTAGTATGATTGAGGCTATTTTTGAAATTGAACTCACTAACCCATATGGCCAACTCTTATATCTACCATTGTAATATACTTTTGAGCCTCTTAATTTTCCTTTAGTTCTAATTTTAAGCACACCATTCTCCCTAAGTGAAAAACCATTGATGTCCATGAATGGTATCTTTGATTATCTTGGGTTGAGTAGTGTGTGTTATTCAAGTGTGGGGGAAAATTTTTGGGGGACACATTGGTAGTTAGTTTACTTTGGGTATTCATTGAGAAAATGTGGAAAAATGGGTAAACACTCATGCATTCATTACTTAAAACATATGCATCTCTTTTTTATGATAAAAGAAAAGAGAAAATTTTGGTGTATATATTTTTTGAAAAAAAAGAAGAAAAAGAAAAAGAAAAAGGAAAGAAATGATAATAAAAATGTAAATAAAGGATGCATATGTGTGTGAATTAGAAAGAAGATGCATGAGTAAATGTGAGAAAGGAGAATTGGAAGATAGGTTGTTTCCTTTGGTGTAAATAGGTTAATATAGGATTAGGTGGGATACTTGAGCTAATCAAAGATCCAATCTACTAGTCCACTTAACCATATTAATCCTACCCTTACCCTATCCCCATTACAACCCTCCAAAGACCTCATGATATTTGCATTTATGCATCAAGTATTTGTTGATTGTTAGATGACTAGCAAATCCTAGAAAACATGATTAAATGAGAATTGAGTGACTAAGCCCTAAACACTGAGCGATTAGAGCGTATACACATCTGGTGAGGAGTTCGATCGCTCAATTCTATTATTGCATCTATTATCTTGTGTTTTCTTGCAAGTTGCTGAACTAATCTTTGAAATTTTCAAATCAAATCTTTGGACATTGATCATATCACATTGACTTCTTATCTTGGACCTAAAAAGCTACTTTGGATTGATTGGAATTCCACTGTTCGTTTTTGCCAAATTCAGTAGAACTCTTAGTATAGATATAGGTAGGTAACATTTAGCATAGTTGCATGTATGTAGATAGTGCATTAAATAAGTTGCTTGCCCTTTTACCCTTCTCCTTTGATTGTGATTAGCATGAGGACATACTATTGTTTAAATGATGGAGAATTAATGAATCCACATTTGTTGATAAATTTTGGATTGATTTGAGTGGATTTTATCATATAAACCCACATTTATTCACCTAAATAGCATGCTTTTGTGTTTTCTCTCTAAATTATGTCCAATTGTGAAAACATGCTATTTTGTGCTTCTTTTAATCAATTTTATTCCACTTTCATTCTATTCGATGTCTTGATGATTTTGATGAGTGATTTCAGATGTAATAGGTTGGAATGGCTTGATGAGAATGGAAGAGAAGCATGCAATTGGGAGAAAACATGAAGAAAACAAAGGAGAAGCACACAGCCAAGTGTGCGTATGCATAACACCTTGTGCGTACGCACAAGAGGAAATTAGCATGTGTGCGTACGCACAAGTCCCTGCGCATGACTTCATTAAAAAGTCACGTGGCTCGCGAATTTGGGGGTTTCTAGGCACATTTCTAAAGTGCTGAAGCATATAAGGGAGAGGCTAGCAACACACACACATACCATACATTATACAATACACTTAGGCATAGTTTTAGTTAGTTTTAGGGTAGTTTTTAGGATAGTTTCTCAGGTTTTCTCTCAATTTTTCTTAGGTTTAATTAGGTTTATACTACAAGTTTTCATTCTCCAATTTTGATTCTGGATCCTTGCTTATTTTCATTGTAAGTATTTCTTAATTTTCTCTTTTATTGCACTACTTATTCTACATTTTCTTGCACTTTAATTTCCTTTGTCAATATATACATAGTTTTGTAATTTTGAGTTTGAGTTAATGTAATTGATGTTTGGTGGTTATTATATGTTTGTTTGAGTTACTAGTGTTGATTTTGATCATTTGTGGTTCATAGTTTTTATCATTTTTCTAATTTTGCCATGTTTTATGATTATGCCTATCATGTGTTTAATGAAATGTCAATTTTGATTATTAGGTAGATTTTCACTCCTTGACTTAGAGAAATGAATTTATGGAATATTAAAGTCATAATGTCCGACATTTAGTGATAATTCTTGGGATGTTCGTTGTTATTGTTTCCACTAACGCTAGCTTTTTACTAAGGTAATTAGTAAGTTAGCTTGGATTTTTGGATTAATAACAATTATACTCACTTGACTTACTCTTCGATGTTAAGGGTTGACTAGGTGAGATTAATCCATCATAATTATCATAGTTGTGGTTATGGCAAGGAAGGAATTTCATAACTCATCCCAAGTCAAGGTTCCATTTATGCTTTGAACCACATTTCTCTCACTTTAAAGCATTACGTGTCTATATTACATAGATAGTTCTTTTATTCCTTATTAGTTTATTAATTGCAATTTTGAGCGTTCTTTTTTTTCTTATTTGTTTGCTTCAACTATTGAAAACCCCTTTGCTTTTCACAACCAAAATTGTGCGCTTGAGGTCACTAGTTTCTAGGGAAGACTACTCGAGGTTTAATTACTCTTGGTTATTTGTATTTGAAATTTAAACTTTGATTGGGAGGATCCATTGCCGGTTTGGACTATACTTGCAACGGAAGTGATTCTTGTTTTTGAGAAATTCTGAATCGGCATAATTCTCTCTATCAGAGTTCTCTAACTCTGATGACAGTTAAGTCATTAATTTGTACATAGAATTGGCTCCGAAACTCTCCAAAACTTGTTCTTAAAGAGCTCATTGAGGATTTGGAGAAATTGGAATTAGGTATGGTCAACTTTCGATTGATAATTTTCTTTATTACCTTTGAATAATTTTTAATCTAGTTTTTATTTATAAATATTATTTGTTATGATTGTTCCTTGTTTTATATGTTTTGTAGAAGTTACACCAATTCTTGATCCTAATGAAGAAGATTCTGGTATTTAGTTTGATTGAGTACATCTAGTCATGGAATGAATTATTCTCTTTAATATCAGCATGTTTAACTGATTTTTTTCTATTGGTGCTATATTATTATTATTATTATTATTATTATTATTATTATTATTATTATTATTATTATTATTATTATATGTTTCTCTTTCGATTTCACATTGGTATGCTAGAGAGAATAGCAAAATGTGGCTATTTTTTGTTGAAATTTTATTTTTATCTTTTGTTGTGTTAACTATTGAACTTTTAATGACTTTATTTATCGTATTGTAATTTTGTTGTTGTTGAATTTCATTGTGTCAAGACTTTTGTTAGTTATTGACTTATTGTATTGTATGATTTCAATGTTATGACTTTATGAAATAGCATTACAAGAAAATCACTGATTACCATCGGAATTATCGGCAAAAAATGAAAAAAATTTGTCGGTACTATGTTTATTGGCAAATTTTTGTCGGATTAAATTCGACGGTATAAACCTCACCGGTAAATATTTACTGTCGGATTTTGAAGTTCGCCGGTAACTTGCGGTGAATTTAGCATCGGAATGTCATGATTCTTGGGCAAGAAATCTGACTAACATTATCAGCAGAAAATTCTGATGGTAACATTGGTGCCAGAAAATGAGCCTTCGTGCCACTTTATCATTAGACAAATTTGACGGTAAATCCGATGAAAAAAGTTTTTATTATTTTTTTAAAAAATATTAATAATGATTGCTACCGTCAGGATTTTCCGTCGATAAATCTGTCGGTAGTGAGAATTTTTTTTATTTTTTTAATCTATGATGTACCCCCATAGTTAATAATTGATAGTCAAATCTCAGTTAATATTGAATAAATTAGTATTTTATCTGAAAACAGTGATTATTATATGATGTAAAATATCAAATATAGAGAATGTAAATATGAAACAAAAGTTTGATAACGAAAATCAAAAGATAGAACTATGTTTATATTAATCTTATTCAGATTCATCATCTTCTTCCTCTGGTTTATCTTTTTCCTCTGGTTCATCATCCTCCTCTTCCGAGGTAATTTTCTGATCATCGAACTCGTCTTTTTCGTCTTCGTCTCTATTAACATTGTCTTCTTCTTTTTCAGTCCTAATTCAATCATGAGGGCACTAAAAATAAGACCACAATCCTTCTCCGAAGCTAGCTATGAGGAAAGAACCAATGGTGACCAAAGGTATGAAGATATAGTGAATGATATCTGTGTTTTGGGGACAGAGTGGATAATAAATTCACATGGAAACCCAAACTAACTAAGAAGATGTGACTTCATACCCGAAGCAAAGGGATGGTTTGAGATAGTAAGGAGGTCAATCCTCCCTACATTAAACATCTCTGAGGTCATAGTAGACAGAGCAATAATGGTTCATTGTATAATGAAAGGAGGAGAAGTGAAGGTGCCAGAGCTCATTGCTAACAGCATCTAAAAAATGGCAGAAAAGAATACCTATGAATCTTTGCTAGGCCATCTGAGTACCATTCAACGTTTATGTGAAAAGGTTGGGGTACTCTTCGAAGATGAAGACACCAGCTAGGTGTCAATAGCCAAGCCTATTACTAAACAAAGAATGAAAAAAGTCACAACCAATCAAAGGCAAAGAAGACCACAGAGAAGAAGAGAAGCAGAGCAAGAAGCAGGGCATGAAACAGGGCAAGCATCATCCAACCCCTTTGATTTGAGCCAAGTTCAAGGTGCCTTGGAAGGGGTTTCAAGGCAATACATGCAATTCCAAGAGCAAGAAGCTCAACAACAAAGGGATTTTCAACAAATGATGATGGAACAACAAAGAGAGCAATATGCACAACTCCAAGAATCCCTCAATAAAATTTCAAAGCATCAAGTTCAACAGGGCAAACATTTCATAGAGTATACAACACTTCAAGAGGCTAGATATCAGGGTAGAGTGGAGTATGACATGAATACCCAATTAAAGCTTCATTACCTGATTTCAGCTATGCCAGTTTTAAACTTAAAGATTATACCCATCAGTCAAGTGGCAAATGATATGGAGAAAGCTCAACTTGAAACAATAGCTCGACATGAAGCAAGAGTGGCAAAAATCATGCAAGAAAAGGGATTTTGGAAACAAGAAGGAAATCAAGGAATGGCAAGTAAGGAACAAGAAGGAAACCAAGGAGAAGCAAGAAAGAAAAAAGGAAAGCAAAGGTCGTCAAGTAAGAAAAAGGGGAAGGAAGGAGAACCGAGCAAGAAGAACAAAGGCTAAAAAGGTTGTGGAGTTCCTCTCTTAGGTCTAATAAATAAGGAAATGCATGTATGAAATATGACATGCTTTCCAATTGTCTTTATGTTTCTTTGATGCTATCCTATCCACTTCTATGTTTGCTGTTTTTACTTGTTTTTGTTTGTTAGCTTTGATGATGTATCACTTCATGTTACTTTATGGACGGAAGTGCCAGTCTTCACTGTGTTGGTATGAAGTCGGTGAATCAAGTGTGTTGGGGCCTGATCTGGTAGCAGAGACCACTGAGAAGGTTAAATAGATTAGGGCCAGAATCTTGAATGCACAGAGTCGACAGAAGAGTTATACAGATCAGAGAAGGAAACTATTGGAATTCGAAGTGGGTGAGCACATATTTTTGAAGGTTACTCCGACAATTGGGATTGGAAGAGTGATTAAGACGAAGAAGTTGAATCCGAGGTATTTAGGGCCGTTTGAGATTTTGAAATGATTCGAGCTTGTGGCATATCAAGTAGCTTTCCCGCCGTGTTTGTCTAACTTACATGAAGTATTCCACGTGTCACAACTCTATAAGCAAACGTCGGATGCGGCTCATGTGTTAGAGTCTGAGTCGGTGGAGCTGAAGGAGAAATTGATGTTTCAAGTAACACCGGTTTGCGAATTGATGACACTAACTTTTTATGCGTTTTTCATGACAAACTATCTTCTCTATCCACCTGACTAAGATCTGCAAGGTATCCACTGCTTGCTCAAACCAACAATCTCCGTGGGATCGACCCTCACTCACCTGAGGTATTACTTGGACGATCCAGTATACTTGGCAGTCTATCTGTGCAAAATGTGTGGAGTCAGTTTCATGCACCAGTGATCGCGTGGCCACAAACAGTCAAGTTACATGTGATGACAAGTCATCTTAGCCTAGTTTTATTAGGTTTTATGCACTTTCTTACATTATAAGTAAGTAATTTGGAATGAAATTGCATGGTTTCTTTGAATTAAACAAACACCATTTAATTGATACTAAATCATGAGGTTTAATCTAAATTTAATTGATATTTAAATGATTTGTAAACTTTGTGAATTTGGTGATACTTTGATTGGTTGTTTTGATTTCTTGTAGGTGAAGAAAAGAAGAAAACAAGAAAGCGTGGCCTAAGAAGCGTAGCCCAAGGAAGAGAAGAATGTGGCAAAAGAAACAAAGAGGCGTGGCACAATGAAGGAGGAAAGTCACAATACTCTACTGGGAGCACAACAATGAGCCAAGGAAGCAAGGCTTGGATGCTACGCTCTCCTTGAGAGCGGAGCACAATTTTGAACCAAGAAAGAGAGGGGAGAAGAATGATGCTCCGCTCTTGCCAAGAGCATTATCGGGCTCCATCCAAAACAATTACAAGGGAAAATGTTTGCCAATGCTTGCCACAAGGTTCGAACTCATGAGCAAGGGGGAGTGGAGGAGCGCTACTCACAAAGGAAATAAGCCAAAAATGGCTAAAATACTACCCCCAAGGATCGAACAAAGCACCTTAAGGAAGCAAGGAGTAAGGCGCCACTTCCTTCACAAAGAAAAAGAGCCAGTGCATGCCTCCAACAAGTTTCGAACTTGGGACCTTACCCAAGCAAAAGGAGTGCTACGCTCCCAAGGAGAGCAGAGCGCTACTCTCCTCATTCCTTGCACAAGTTTGACACGGCAAGGAGGCTTGACACGCACAAGTTTGACACGGCCAGGGAGCTTGGTGCGCACAAGACAAGCTCCAAGACAAAGCATGATGCTCCGCTCCCTACAAGAGCAGAGCGCTATCCTGAGGCACCCAACCTTGGCACGCAACAAAGAGCTCTAAGACAAGGCAATGCTCCGCTCCCCACAAGAGCAGAGCACTCCACTGGGAGCAACACTCTTGGGCTAAATATTAGACCAAAATTTAATTTAAATTCAATTCTCCACTAAATTAAAAAGCCCACCCAAATTCTTAAATCCAAGAATAGAAAGTGTATAAATAGAAGCTAGTTTAATTTAGTTGGAACCTTTTTGCTTCTTTGAGAATTTTCATTTTATAATTTTTAGAATTTTTACTTTGAATTTGGTTCTTGGAGAATTCGGAAGGAGAATTGATCTCTCTTCTTCCTTGTTCTTGCTTAAACACTCTTTACTTCTTGTCTTGGATCTTGGGTGAAGGATTGAAGAAATTCTGTTTCAATCTCACCTTGAGATCTCTTGTTCTATCTTTCTGCATAATTCTAAGAACTATGATTTGATTGCAAATTCTGTTTACTACTTTCATTCTTCTCTTTTCTTCTGCAATTTACTTTTCCATTTTCTTTTGCAATTGTTCTTGTTGGATCAAGGAAGGATTTGAGATCTAGACTTGTTTTCTAGTCTCTTCCACTCCTGAGATCTTCAATTTCTCTTTTAACTTCTGCAATTAAGCTACATTTACTTTCTGTTTTCATTCTTCAAGCATTTTCACTTTTCTGTTTGAGATCTACTTCAATTTAATTCATCTCCTTCTCTGTTAATTGTCATTTCACTTCTGCTTGTTTAATTTCTGCAATCCCAGCTCTCTGAACCCTTTTATAATTCGAGCAATTTGCCTTCCTTGCACTTTAAGATTCATTCATTTACATTTCTTTCAATCTAAGCTTCTGCAATTTAATTTACTTATTCTTTAAGATTCAGCACTTTTACTTTCTGTTCTCTTTAATTTACTGCAATTCTTCCCTCCCCCTTTACATTTCATGCAATTTAGCTTCTGTCAATCACAAACCACTCAAACCAATACTTGATTCGCTTGACTAAATCAACCACTAAACTAAAATTGCTCAATCCTTCAATCCCTGTGGGATCGACCTCACTCATGTGAGTTATTATTACTTGATGCGACCCGGTACACTTGCCGGTTAGTTTTGGGTGTTGGAATTCATTTTCCAAAAATACACCATCAACACTCCCAATCCATTAGGATGAAGAACAAAGATACATCTTAGAATAGAACCAAGCATAAATTGAAGTAAAATAGTGATATTATTAATTCATGAGAATCAGCAGAGCTCCTAACCTTAACCTTAGGAGGTTAGTGACTCATGGCTTACAGAAAAGTAATGAAAACGTGTAGAGTGTCCAAGGGCTCCTAACAAGGGTGAACTCTTGTCTATATATACTAATCTAATAATTAAGAATTACAGAAATAGGACAAACTAGTGTTGCATTGCGAAAATCCACTTTTTGGGCCCACTTGGTGAGTATTTGGGCTGAGCTTGAAGTGTCTCCACCTGCTAGGACTCCTTAGGGGCGTTGAACGCCAGCTTGGGCCTCCAACACCAGGATGAGGGAGGATTACTAGCGTTGAATGCCAGTTTTGGACCTTCATTTCTAGAGAAAAGTATAAACTATTATATATTTCTGGAAAGTCCTGGATGTTAGCTTTCCATAGCCGTTGAGAGCGCACCATTTGGACTTCTGTAGCTCCAGAAATACTCTTTTGAGTGCATAGAGGTTAGATCCTGACAGCATCTGCAGTCATTTCTCTGTCCCTGAATCAAACTTTTGCTCAAGCTCCTCAATTTCAGCCAGAAAATACCTGAAATCATCATAAAACACACAAACTCAAAGTAGAATCCAAAAATATGAATTTTTCACTAAAACCTATGAAAATATAATAAAACTTAAATAAAACATAACAAAAACTATATGAAAATGATGCCAAAAAGCGTATAAATTATCGGCTCATCAGAACACCAAACTTAAACTGTTGCTTGTCCCCAAGCAACCAAAAACAAGTAGGATTAAAAAGAAATAGAAGGATACAATAAATCTCAGATTTCTCAATGAAGCTCGGTTTCAATTAGATGTGTGGGACTAGTAGCTTTTTGCTTCTGAATAGTTTTGGCATCTCACTTTTCATTGAAGCTCAGAGTGATTGGCATCTTTAGGAACATAGAATCCAGATGATATCATTGATTCTCCTAGTTTAGTTCTTTTTTATTCTTGAACACAGCTTCCTTTAAGTCTTGGCGACCCTAAGCGCTTTGTTTTCTAATATTACCACCGGATACATAAACGCCACAGACACTTAACTGGGTGAACCCTTTCGGATTGTGATTCAGCTTTGTTAGAATCCCCAGCTAGTGGTGTCCAGAGTTCTTAAGCACACTCTTTGCTTTGGACCACGACTTTAACTATTCAGTCTCAAGCTTTTCACTTGACACCTTCACACCACAAGCATATAGTTAGGGAAGCAGCTCATTTGAACTATTTAGGCCAAGATTTTGTTTCTTTTAGGCCCTCCTAACCATTAATGCTCAAAGCCATGGATCCTTGCTCTTGCCTTTTGGTTTAAAGAGCTATTGGCTTTTTCTGTTTTTTATTTCTTTTCTACTTGCTTTCTCTTTTTTTTTCGCATATACATATATTTTTTTCTTTTATTACTTTTTGCTGCTTTTTCTTGCTTCAAGAATCAGTTTTAGGATTTTTCAGATCACCAATAATACTTCTCTTTTATCATCATTCTTTCAAGAGCCAACATTCTTAACTCCAACATAAAATATGCACTGTATATTTATGCATTCAGAAAGAAAAAGCAATGTCACTGAAAAACCTGAATTTTGTGGTTTATATTGTGTAGAATTTGGGGGGTTTTGTCAATGTTTTCCACACTTGTTCATATAAATTGCATGGTTTTGTGTTCCCGTCCTAATTTAGCTTCATGGTAAAAAAACATGCTTCTTTTGCCTTAAAAATGCCATATTTTAATCCTCTTCTATTTCCATTTGATACCGTGATATGTTTGTTAAGTGATTTTAGAGTTTATAGGGCAAGAATGGCCTAGAAGAAAGAAAGGAAGCATGTACAAGTGGAAGGAACATGAAGAATGGAGCCTTGGGAAGTTGGCTGCGACGCACACGCGTGGCCGACGCGCACGCGTGGCCGACGCGCACGCGTGGGAGCATGTTGCTAGGATTGGCGTGCTAAAGTCGATGCGTTCGCATGGATGAGCAAAAATCCCAGCAACGCGTACGCGCGCCTGATGCGTATGCGTGGATTGCAAAACTCAGATGACACGCACGCGTGGCCAACATGCACGCGTAACGCTCGGCACGTGACCTCATTAATGAACTCGTGGCTGGCGATTTCTGAGGAGCTCCATGCCCAAATTCAAGGGGATTCTACATGGAAAAGACCCAGGAACTCTAGGGAGAAAGGGGGGATCAATCATTGTAGACTTTGCACACATTTTGACTAGTTTTTTGGTTCTCATGTTCTAGGGAGAGAAACTCTTCCTCCTCTCTAGATCTAGTTTGATTTGATCTTCCATTGTTGAATTTCTGAATTGGATTTTGTTAATCTTAGTTTCAATTATTCAATTTGAATTCTCTAGTTTTCATTTTGTTTAGATCTTGTGTTTGAATTTGAATATTCTTGTTATTTCCCATTTTCTTTTCATTTTATGAACTTTATGGATCTTGGATCTCTATTAGTGTATTGATGTTTTCTATGATTGATAGTGTTAATTGAGTTGTTTTCCATTGATGATTGTTAGTGGGTACTTGTATTTTCCAATTAAATTACAATTTGAATATGTCTTTTGTTAATGCATGCCATGTGTTTGATGAAATGTTTCATTTGATTATGGAGTAGTTTTCTTTACTCTTGGCCTAGGCCAAGGGGATTGGGTAAACTTGAGTCATTGAATCTAATTGATTTGGTGATTCGAGAGCCCTAGTGGTCAAGTTGATACCCATTGACACCAATCTACTACTAAGTCAATTAGTAGTTGGATTGGGACTTATGAGTTGAGATTGATCAAGCCAGTTGACGTACTTAATACTTTGAAGTAGACATTATACGTACTTCAAGAATAGAGGTAGACTTAATGAGCTTGGTTCCTCATAATTGTCAAGATATGGTTATTAGACAAGGATAGTGATCCCAATCCCTATGCCTAGCCAAGAGTGCCTTTTATCATTCATATTTGAAACCCAAAAATTCCAATTGTTTAGTTCTTGTTGTAGCTAGTTTAGTTGTTCACTTAGTTTTAGAATAGAAATAGCTTATATATTCTCCTGCTAGATTGAAATTGCTCATACCTTGCCTTAGTTACTTGATTTAATTTCTTGTACTTTAAGATTCCTTGCATGTTAAGTTTAGTAGTTTAAATGCTTGTTCATGACTCCCAACCCCAGAATTCTAACCAATATTGATGCACATGTTTGCCCATTCTCTTGAGGACGACCCGAGACCAATACTATCGGTTACTTTATATTGGGATTGACTTTGTGACAACCATAATTCTAAATTTGATTGGTAGGATTACACGTTGGTTTAGAACTATACTTATAACGTGACTATTTTTGTGTAAAATTCTTTACCAACGATAATCTTGTCTATCAAATTTTTGGCGCCATTGCCGGGGAATGGTTGTAACGTATGCCTTGATATTGGTTCTGTGAATATGTGAATAGTGTAGATTGTTTACTTGCTTTCAATATTTTGTTTTTAGTTTAGATTTCTTTTTTATGCATGAGCTATGAATTCTAAGTTGGATGACTCGGTCCCAACCGAACTCTAGCTTAGCCGAGTTTGATCCTAAGATGGAAAGAACTTTGTTACACACTCGGCAAGCTAGGCGGCGGTTGAGTTACACGACTAGTGCTTCGACCTCTCTTGAGGGACTTGCCGAACCACTAGACGGAACCGAGAGCAACTTAGAGTCCACTACTTCTTATTCTTCTGTTGACACCACTGATACATCTTTGCATCCTACAGGTGAACACTATATGGCGGAGCCACGAAGAATCACCTTGCACAAACAAGAGGCTCCGTATCTTATTCTTCAACCATTGCAAGCTAGATATCCAATCTTGATCCGAACTTTGAGTTGAAGAATAGTTTGATTAATTTGCTTCCCAAATATCATGGACTTCCGGGCCAAGACCCCATCAGACATCTTAGAGATTTTCACGTTGCTTGTTCTACGGCTCGAAGGCATGGTGCCAATGAGATTGCCAACATGGTCTTTGCTTTCCCCTTCTCTCTTGAGGGGAAAGAAAAAGAGTGGTTCTATTCCCAACCGGATGAAGTTGTGACCGAATGGGATTTATTGAGAAGAGAGTTTTTAGAGAAGTTCTTTCCACCGGAGAAGACTGACTACATGCGAAAAGAAATCTCTGGTATAATGCAAAAGGACCAAGAGACCCTATATGAGTATTGGATTTGATAGAAGAGGCTATTAGAATCTTGCCCACACTATGGATTGGATACTCACTTGCTCATTAGTTATTTCACCGGAGGTCTTTGCGCGGCAGACAAGAGATTGCTCACCGCTTCTAGTGGTGGTTCTCTTTCCAAAAACAAGACGGCGGCGGAAGCTTGGAGCTTGATAAATGATGTCGCCGAGGCTACACAACATGTAAGGGTGAGGAACAACCCCCTCAAGGGTGTGGTGGAAGCACCCACTTCCGAATCAAGTTTGACTAAAGTGCTTGGGGATATGACCACCCTCCTCACGGAGATGCGCAAGGAACAAAGGGCATTTTATTCCATCCAAGCCGTCCAAGGTCCACCCCAAGTTCTCCAACTTGAAGGGCCTCCTAGAATATGTGGGTTATGCTCTAGCACTGCACATTACACCGATCAATGCCACCAAGTTCAAGAGGATTATACCCTTGCAGTAGCCAATGTGAACTATAACAACTGTTCACCCTATCAATCTCAAGGCCAAAACAATTACTCTCATAGTAATAGTTCCAACCAAGGGTGGAGGGAAAATGCACAAGGGAGCAATCAAAACCAAAGATGGAACAACTCCTCTTGTCACTACCACAACAACTACCAATTTTCATCCCAATATCACCACAACAACCATCAGGCCAACCAAAATCATCACACCCAATCATATCAAGCATCCCATCAAAACTAAAATAACTACTCTAGATACCAAGCACCACACCAAACACAACAATCCAACCAACCCCCATCCTCTTCCACCAACCAAGTTGATGATTCTAACCGGACACTCTACCATGAGAAAGAGAGACTTAGAATTATGGTAGAGAAGCATGAAGAGAATAATAAGGCGTAATTTGGTAACATAAACGCTCAATTGTCCAACATCACCGAAATGCTTTTAAGGATCTCTTTACCTTCTTCCAATAACACCAACCAAGCCTCAAGCTCTTCTAGCCTTCCATCCCAACCCCTTCCAAACCCAAAGGGTGGTCTCAACGCCATCACTCTACGGTTGGGGACTACATTAGAGGAGATACCTCCTAGGACCATAGAAGACATTCATGAGGAGGAAGTGGTTGTTGAAGTTTCACATGAAGAAGGGGAGGTAGACACAAGGCAAGAGGAAGAAGAGGTGAGCCTTAAGGAGCCCAAGAGGAAGGTTATAATGGATGAATCTATTCCTATCTCATTCCCTTCCAGGGTAAAGAAGGCCAAGAAAACTCCAGAGTTTGATCCCAACATGCTTCAAGTATTCAAGAAGGTTGAGGTAACCATTCCACTTCTTGATGCCATTCAACAGATTCCAAAGTATGCTAAGTTTTTAAAGGACTTGTGCACACACAAAGATAGGATTAGTGAGTTGGAGACATTGTCATTGGGTAGTTCCATTTCTTTATTGATGAAGTCTATTCCGAAAAACTGTAGTGACCCCGGACCATGTTTAGTGTCTTGTTTAATTGGTGGAGTTGCATTTTATGATTGCATCTGCGATTTAGGGGCTTGTGTAAGTATCATGCCACTCTCTATATTTGTAAGGTTGAGTTTAGCTCCATTAAAAAGGTCGGCTGCCAAATTTGTCTTGGCCGACAAAAGTGTGATCACCGTAGTAGGGATAGCGAAAGATGTGCTTGTGACAATCAAGGATTTAGTGTTTCTGGTTGATATCTATATCTTTGAGATTCCTCTGACGGATAATGGAAGTTCTTCCTCCGTTTTGCTTGGTAGACCTTTCTTGAAGACCTCTAAATTCAAATTGGATGCCTTTACCGGCACATACTCCTTTGAGGTAGATGACAAGACCATCAAGTTCAATTTAGAAGAAGCCATGAGACACCCACCCTAAGAGCACTCCGTTCTCCAATGTGATGTGATTGATGAGGTAGTAGCGGATATACAAAGAGAAGATCACAACAAGTTATACTATCATGTTGTTGAAAAGAAGGATAAGCATAATGGTGAACAAGAGAAAGTTGATGACGATGAGCTTCATGATCTTAGTGAAAAAAAAACCTCAACTTGAAGCGAAAAGTGAATTGAAGTCTCTACCTTCTCACTTGAAGTATGCATTCCTTGAGGACAACCAAAAATTTTCGGTCATTATTGCTAGTGAGCTTTCTAGCTAAGAAAAAGAGAAGCTCCTAGAGGTCCTAAGGAAGCACAAGAAAGCAATCGGTTGGAGCTTGGCCGATATTGTGGGAATTGACCCATGAATGTGTATGCATCGCATCTTTCTCCAAGATGGAGCTCGGCCAGTTAGACAATCCCAAAGAAGGCTCAACCCTACTATTCTTGATGTGGTGAAAAAGGAAGTCACAAGGCTACTTGATGTGGGTATTATCTATCCAATTTCCGACAGTGAGTGGGTGAGCCCGGTCCAAGTTGTTTCAAAGAAATCAAGAATCACCACTATAAAAAAGGATGATGGTGAAGAGGTTACTACAAGAGTGAAAAATGCTTGGCGGATATGCATTGATTATAGGAGGCTAAATTCTGCAACAAGGAAAAACCATTATCCCTTGCCATTCATTGACCAGATGTTGGATCGACTTGCAGGTAAATCTCATTACTGCTTTCTTGATGGTTTTACTGGCTACTTCCAGACACATATTGCTCCTAAGGATCAGGAAAAGACCACCTTTACTTGTCCCTTTGGCACCTTTGCTTACAAAAGGATGCCATTTGGGTTATGCAATGCACCTGCCACTTTTCAGCGGTGCATGACTAGTGTCTTTTCCAATCTTACTGAGAGTTGTCTGGAAGTCTTTATGGACAATTTCAGTGTATACGGGACTTCTTTTGATAGTTTTTTAGAGAACTTGGCCAAGGTTTTAGAGAGGTGTGTTGACACTAACCTTGTCCTCAATTTCAAAAAATGTCACTTCATGGTGAGACAAGGCATACTGTTAGGACACATAGTTTCTGATAAGGGCATTTCTATGGACCCAGCCAAGGTTGATGTCATTACCAGTTTACCTCACCCCTCTTCTGTGAGGGAGGTTTGTTCTTTTTTGGGGCATGCAGGATTCTATAGGCGCTTTATCAAAAATTTCAGCAAGATTGCATTGCCATTATCGCGCCTACTCCAAAAGGACGTGGACTTTGAGTTTGATAGTGCTTGTGTGGAAGCATTTGAGGAGTTAAGGAGAGCTCTTACCACGGCACCAATTGTGAGGGGCCCTGACTGGACGCAGCCGTTCGAGATCATGTGCGACGCGTTAAATCATGCCGTTGGTGCCGCGCTTGCACAGCGCAATGGTAAGCTCCCTTACATTATTGCTTATTCCTCAAAGACATTGGATGCGGCAGAATCCAACTATACCACTACGAAAAAAGAGCTTTTAGCTATTGTTCATGCATTGGATAGATTTAGATCTTACTTGCTAGGCTCCAAAATAGTGGTATACACGGATCATGCAACTTTAAAATATTTGTTGACAAAGAATGAGTCGAAACCTAGGCTCATACGTTGGATCTTGCTCTTGCAAGAGTTTGACGTTGAGATTAGGGATCGAAGTGGGTCACAAAATTTAGTTGCGAACCATCTAAGCCACCTTGAAAATCTTAAATATGACTCATTTCCGATTGACGATTCATTCCCTTTGGATAGTTTGCATGCTATTTCAGATAGTTTTCCTTGGTTTGCACCAATGGCAAACTACTTGGATGCCAATATCTTCCCTCTCAACTTTTCAAAACATCAAAGGGATAAGTTGAGGAGTGATTCCAAATACTACATTTGGGATGACCCTCACTTGTGAAAAAGGAGAGTAGACCAAGTAATTCGAAGATGTGTCCAAGAATCCGAATTCTAACCCATTCTAGAGTCTTGCCATTCATTCGAGTGTGGTGGCCACTTTGGCCCACAACGAACGGCTAAAAAGGTTTTGGATTGCGGATTCTGGTGGCCAACATTATTCAAAGATGCTAACCAATTTTGTGTGCCATGTCACCAATGTCAAAAGTCCAGAAATGCATCCCAAAAGGATGAAATGCCTCAACAAGTAATGTTATTTTGTGAAATTTTTTATGTATGGGCATAGACTTTATGGGGCCATTTCCTAACTCAAGTGGATATCTGTACATTTTGTTAGTGGTTGATTACGTATCAAAGTGGGTGGTGCGGAATTTATAACCCACAAACTAACCGGCAAGTGCACCGGGTCGTACCAAGTAATACCTTACGTGAGTAAGGGTCGATCCCACGAGGATTGATGGATTAAGCAACAATAGTATTTGATAGGCTTAGTTAGACAAACAGAAAATAGTGTTTGAATATTCAAAGAGCATTAAAAAGTAGACAAGGAAATGATTAATTTGGGAATAAAATATGGAGAAGATAGTTAAGGCTTCAGAGTTATCTATTTTTCTGGATGAACTTTTCTTACTAACTATTTTAATTATGTAGGATTTAATTTATGGCAAACTATATGTGACTAGACCCTAATTCCTTAGACCTTTCTAGTCTCCTCTAAATTTCATTAACTGCCAATTCCTTGGTCAATTAATTCCAATTAGAAGCTACATGATCAAATTCCAGTTTATAAGCCACAAAAATTCTAATTACCCAAAAATAAAAGGATTATATGTCACGTATCCCATTAAATCTAGATAATTAAAATTTAGGAGAATATGTTTTCAAGCTATTGTTCAAGTAAAGAGCTTTTTCAAGTTATACAAGAACTCAAATAGAAAGAGGGTCATACTTCCATTCTACCCAAATTCATAAGATGAAGAGCAAAAATAATTCTTAAATTATAAATCCATGCATAAATTAAAATAGAAAAAGCAATAAAATCAATCCATACAAATAGACAGAGCTCCTAAACTTAACAATGGAGGATTAGTTGCTCATGGTTCAAAGAGAAAATAAGGATTGTAAATTATAAATTGGAATAATGTTGAGGTGGTATATTCCTGTTAACTAATTGGGATCCTTTTTATAACTAATCCTAATAATATAAAATCTATTATCTGAAACTAGAATAATATCTTTTCCTAAAAATAATATTTGAATTTAAATTTGAATTTAATTGACAAGTCTTCAGTTGATGGGTGGGGACCACATGTTTTGTCCATTCTGCAGTTTCTAATCTGTGTTTTCTAGGCTGAAAACTGAGTTAGAGCAGCACAGAAACCGCCCCAGCATTTTTCTTTATTTTCTGCACGTGGCGCATGTCACGCATACGCGTCAGTCACGCGTACGCGTCGATAGTCTTTTTCGCGAGTCACGCAGACACGTCGGACACGCGCACGCGTTGCTGTGCAAATCTTCAAATCACGCGTACGCGTCAGTCACGCGTACGCGTCGCCATGGATACTTCCAAATCACGCGCACGTATCAGTCACGCATGCACGTCGCTCCTCGCTGCCATCTCCTTTGCTTCTTTTGCTGCAGAAACTCCATCAAATCCAGCTGAATGCTACCTAAAAGAAACAAAATTGCAAAAGACTCAAAGTAGCATCCATATTGGCTAAAAGATAATTAATTCTTTACTAAACTCAACAAATTAGATGCAAATTCACTAGAAAAAGATAGGAAAGATGCTCACGCATCACAACACCAAACTTAAATTGTTGCTTGTCCTCAAGCAACCAAAACTAATATAAGCTTAGGATATGAATTTGCATGAGAATGAGATTTCGATTAAGCCTATGTCTCTTCTTATAGTGGGGTTTACAACTACAATCCTGAATAGTTTTGGCATCTCACTTTATCATTTGAAGTTCAGAATGATTGGCATCCATAGGAACTCAGAATTCAGATAATGTTATTGATTCTCCTAGTTCAGTATGTTGATTCTTGAACACAGCTACTTTATGAGTCTTGGCCGTGACCCTAAGCATTTTGTTTTCCAGTATTACCACCGGATACATAAATGCCACAGACACCTAACTGCGTGAACTTTTTCAGATTGTGACTCAGTTTTGCTAGAGTCCCCAGTTAGAGGTGCCCAGAGCTCTTAAGCACACTCTTTTTGCTTTGGACCACGACTTTAACCGCTCAGTCTCAAGCTTTTCACTTGACACATTCACACCACAAGCACATGGTTAGGGACAGCTTGATTTAGCCGCTTAGGCCAAGATTTTATTCCTTTGGGCCCTCTTATCCATTAATGCTCAAAGTCTTGGATCCTTTTTACCCTTTGCCTTTTAGTTTAAAGGGTTATTGGCTTTTTCTGCTTGCTTTTTTTTCTTTTTCTTTATTTTATTTTATTTTTTCTTTTTTTCACAAGCTTTATGTTTTTCACTTCTTTTTCTTGATTCAAGAATCAATTTTATGATTTATCAATAACATTTCTCTTTTTTTTCATCATTCTTTCAAGAGCCAACAATTTTAACATTCTTAAACTTCACTATAAAAAATATGCACTGTTCATGTCATGCATTCAGAATTACAGAAAATACCACCACATTTATGTAAATAAGACTATTCTTCAATATAGACCCACTTTCTCATGCAATATATCACTCCTGTATTTTTTTATTTGAATTCAAGCTTAGTGAGTAATACATGAGACATCTTTTCAGAATTAAAGCAATAGGGGGAACTAAACTAGTCCTAGGATTCTAACTAATAAAGGATCATGCAACAAACAAAGAAAAATAGCAGAAAACTGGAACATAATATAAAAAAAAAGAGGGAAGAAATCAAAAATGAAAGGAACTCAACCACCTTAATTATCCTAGCGGTCGTTTTATTCTTCAGGTTGTGCTCCTCTGTGAAGATGATTCGCCTCCCTTTGGTGCCATAAGGAAAAGCTATAAGTGAAGCGTCAACACCAAACTTAAAGGTTTGCTTGTCCTCAAGCAAAGAAGAACTGAAAATAAAAAGAGACAAATATTAATATGAAAGAAAAAGGAAAGGATAAAAGAACAAGAGAGAATTAGGATTGGGAGAGGGAGAAATAAAATTAAAACTAGGTGACGAAGGCGATGCGGACGCGTATGCGTGAGTTGCGAATTTCCTTAATGACGCGTCAGCGTCAGACACGCGTCCGTGTGCCTTGGGTTTTGCGTGATTCGCTCGAAGCTAGCCGCGTGCACGCGTAACTCTCTGTTCACTTTATTTTTTTCACGCACACCCATATGACGCGTACGCATCAGCGACGCTTGCGCGTCGTGTGCTTCTTTTTTTTAGCCTGAGGTGTTCGGTTCCTGTGATAAAATAGTTGCATGATCAGAAAATTAGTAAGAACTTAATAAAAATCAAATGAGTAAGAAAACTACTACTAATAAAAATAAAACAAAATAAAGCTAAGAATGAAAATGAATGATCACACCACGGTGGGTTGTCTCCCACCTACCACTTTTAGTTAAAGTCCTTAAGTTGGACATGTGGTGAGCTCCTTGTCATGGTGGCTTGTGCTTGTACTAATCCAGGAATCTCCACCAATGTTTGTTAATCCAATGGCCTCCGGGATTCCAAACTAGGCGCATAACTCCTTCGAGCAAGTTGAAGCAAGTGACAAGGCCCCAATAGTGTTGATTGTGAGAATGAATTCCAGGGTCCCAAACCTTACTTTTACACCCGTCTTCTTGTGGATCACCATTGTTCCCATCGGGTGGCAATTGATCTGAATTCTCACAGAGACATCCAAACAACCTTCTAGACCCATTCAATTGAGCTCTACACTAATCCTTGCACTTCAATTTGGAGCATGCAACCATATTGAACCTTGCTTGACAACTCTTACCACTAACCATCTTCCTCTCACTCTTAATGCCACAAAGAGCTCTAAGTTGACCATCCGTCTCCAGTAGCCCATATTCAAGTGGGAATGTAAAGGTTAAAGATAGGAATTTTACCCACTTGAATGTTGTATTGGATGGTGATGGCTTTGGGAGAGGTCTTGCAAGCTCCACTCCCTTGTGTTCTTCTTTGAATTCTTCCACTTCTTTGCAGGCTTCCTCAATTTTAACCTCTTCCTTTTGGTAGCTGTCTTCTAATTCAATCTCTTCTTCATTGCTTACCAAGGGCATGGAGGGTTGTGCATCTTCCTCCTTTGTTTTTGCATCTTCTTCTTCATCCATGTGTGAGGATGGGAAGTTCTCTAATTCACTGGAGTATGAACTCCTTTGATTGATTTCCTCACTTTTTTCTATAGGATCTTGTATTATATCTCTTGGAAAGGAAATTACTAGCTCCTCTTCCTGTGGTTTGATAATCGACTGCACATGCTTCTCTACATTTTTGACACTTGTCTTTATATCATGTAAGAATTCTTTCATGAGAAGCTCAAGATCTGATGGTATTTGAGATGAATAAGGAGGAGGTGATGGTTCTTGATAAGTGTAAAAAGAGGATGGTTCTTGATATGAATAGAGAGGTGGTGGTTCTTGATATGAATATGGAGATGGTGGTTCTTGATAGTGGGAACATGGAACATTGAAGTTTCTTTGGTTTTGACTTTGCCAACCAAAATTCGGGTAGTTCCTCCATCCACAATCATATGAATTACTACTTGGGTGGGAGTAGTAACCCATGTAATCTCTCTCCATTATTTTTCCTTAGCACAACACACCAAAAAAAATTAAACGCACCATGTGGTAAACAGAAAAGCAAAGAAGAAAGAACAGAATTCTAAGAATTAAAGTAAGAAAAATTAAAATAAAACTAACTAGGAAACACCAAACTTAATTTCAGAAATTAAGAAAAATATTAGTACTATTTATTTATTTAATTTTTTTTATAAAAAAATTAAAGACAAAAATAAAACAAAACTAACAGAATATATAAAAAAATAAAAAAAAGTAATGGAAGGAAACGAAAAAAATGAAAATAAAATGAAAATAAAATAAAAATGGAATAAAATAAAAAAATAAAAAAGGAGTAAAAAAAATAAACGAAACACGAAGGGGGACAAAAAAAAAAGAAAACAAGGGAAAATTTTTTTTTATATAATAAAATAATATTTAAATAAAATTAAAATTAAAATGCCTAATCTAAACAATCAAACAACTAATAGTTGTTAATCACAGTCAATCCCCGGCAACGGCGCCAAAAACTTGGTGCGAAATTTATAACCCACAAACTAACCGGCAAGTGCACCAGGTCGTACCAAGTAATACCTTACGTGAGTAAGGGTCGATCCCACGAGGATTGATGGATTAAGTAACAATAGTATTTGATAGGCTTAATTAGACAAACAGAAAATAGTGTTTGAATATTCAAAGAGCATTAAAAAGTAGACAGGGAAATGATTAATTTGGGAATAAAATATGGATAAGATAGTTAAGGTTTCAGAGTTATCTATTTTTCTGGATGAACTTTTCTTACTAACTATTTTAATTATGTAGGATTTAATTTATGGAAAACTATATGTGACTAGACCCTAATTCCTTAGACCTTTCTAGTCTTCTCTAAATTTCATTAACTGCCAATTTCTTGGTCAATTAATTCCAATTAGAAGCTACATGATCAAATTCCAGTTTATATGCCACAAAAATTCTAATTACCCAAAAATAAAAGGATTATATGTCACGTATCCCGTTAAATCCAGATAATTAAAATTTAGGAGAATATGTTTTCAAGCTATTGTTCAAGTAAAGAGCTTTTCCAAGTTATACAAGAACTCAAATAGAAAGAGGGTCAAACTTCCATTCCACCCAAATTCATAAGATGAAGAGCGAAAACAATTCTTAAATTATAAATCCATGCATAAATTAAAATAGAAAAAGAAATAAAATCAATCCATACAAATAGACAGAGCTCCTAACCTTAACAATGGAGGATTAGTTGCTCATGGTTCAGAGAAAAAATAAGGATTGTAAATTGTAAATTGGAATAATGTTGAGGTGGTATATTCCTGTTAACTAATTAGGATCCTTTTTATAACTAATCCTAATAATTTAAAATCTATTATCTAAAACTAGAATAATATCTTTTCCTAAAAATAATTTTTGAATTTAAATTTGAATTTAATTGACAAGTCTTCAGTTGATGGGTGGGGACCACATGTTTTGTCCATTCTGCAGCTTCTAATCTGTGTTTTCTGAGATGAAAACTGAGTTAGAGCAGCCCAAAAATCGCCCCCAGTGTTTTTCTGCGTTTCCTGCACGTGGCGCATGTCACGCGTACGCGTCAGTCACGCGTACGCGTCGATGGTCTTTTTCGCGAGTCACGCGGACACGTCGGTCACGCACACACGTTGCTGTGCAAATCTTCAAATCACGCGTACGCGTCAATCACGCGTACGCGTCACCATGGATACTTCCAGATCACGCGCACGCGTCAGTCACGCGTGTGCGTCGCTCCTCGCTGCCATCTCCTTTGCTTCTTTTGCTGCAGAAACTCCATCAAATCCAGCCGAATGCTACCTAAAATAAACAAAATTGCAAAAGACTCAAAGTAGCATCCATATTGGCTAAAAGATAATTAATGATTTATTAAACTCAACAAATTAGATGCAAATTCACTAGGAAAAGATAGGAAAGATGCTCACGCATCAGTGGGTGGAAGCGATACCTACCCGCCTTGATGACGCTAATACTGTGGGTTCTTTAATTAGAAACAATATTGTATGCCGCTATGGGTCGCCACGAGCAATCGTGAGCGACCAAGGTACTAACTTTTGTAACAGGAAGATAGAAATACTACTCAAGTAATATGGGGTACTACACAAGGTTGCAACCGCTTATCACCCCCAAACCAATGGGCAAGCGGAGGTGTCAAATCGAGAGATAAAGCGAATTTTGGAGAAAGTGGTGAATCGACAAATGAAAGACAGGAGCTCTCGGTTAGGAGATGCATTGTGGGTATATAGGACGGCCTATAAGACCCCGTTAGGGATGAGTCCTTTTCGGATCGTGTATGGGAAGGCATGCCACCTCCTAGTGGAAATTGAACATAAGGCTTATTGGGCGGTTAAGCAGTGCAATATGGATTTCACTAAGGAGGGTATAGCTAGGAAATTACAACTATAGGAGCTTGAATGTCATAGGATTGAGGCATATGAGATTCTCGGATCTACAAAGAGAAGACTAAGGCATTCCATGATCACCATATTCGGAAGAAAGATTTTCAAGACGGTGACGAAGTTCTCCTTTACAACTCAAGACTCAGAGTCATGCTTGGAAAGCTACGTTCAAGATGGGATGGCCTTTTTAGAGTAAAGGAGGTGAAGCCCTATGGTGTGGTCGAATTATTCCATCCTTAAAGTGGTGCAATATTCAAAGTGAACGGCCACAGGGTAAAGAAGTATCATGGCTACAAGTCACCAAGAGAAGTGGAGGTGTTCCTACTTGAGGATGCACCTGAAGGAGGAGAAGCTTAAGCTCATGACCGTCCAACTTAAGGAGGTAAAAGAAAAGTGCTAGGTGGGAGACACCCCACCATGGTATGATCTTCCCTTGTACATAATTTCTTGCATATAGTTTTAGAGCCTTGTTGGATTTTGTGATTGTTTGATATTGTTGAATTTGTTTAGGTATGCTAGATTTTGTTGATTTTGTTGAATTGTTATGATATTCATGTAGATTTCATTGATCTTGGTTTGGTTGAATTGGTAATGTTAGAGAAAATGCTTCATGTTGAGTATTGCATGAATTTGTGAGTGTTTTCGTGACTATCTAGCTTGAATGACTGCCAAGATTGTGTCAAAACTGCTTTTCTTTATGTTGTAAAAAAAAAAAAAAACGTCGTCCCATGCGTCGATGCGTTTCCCCAACTTCTGGTACAAAAACCAGAGAGTTGTACCGAGACTGTGCGAATTCTATGCTGGGAGCACAATGCTTCCCACGCATGCATGTCTGCGACGCGTACGCGTCGATGGTTCATAACGCACACCCACGTGCAAGCATGGGCGACGCATATGCGTCGTTTGCTGAGTTCGCAACCTCTGGTACAAAAACCAGAGAGTTGTGCGAGTTTTATGCTACTTTTGTGAGAGTGGCACAATCTTACCCCACGCGTGTACGTCGTATGATGCCTACGCGTCCCTGGAACATTGGCACACCCACGCGCAAGCGTGGGCGGCGCGCACGCGTCGATCGTAAATTTTGCAACCTTGGGTACAAATTCCAGAGAGTTGTGCGAGCTCTGTGCCACTTCTGTGCGCAACGCACAACTGTTTCCACACGTGCACATCCCATGACGCGTACGCAACCTCTCCCCTTTCTTCTACCCACGCGTATGCGTAGGCGACGCTTACGCGTCACTATTCTTTTCTAGTCATCCACGCGTACGCGTCGATGACGCACACGCGTCGTGTCCCCGACGTAGCTGATATGTAGCGCGTCCTGTTTTCAAATCTTCATTAATCTTCTTCTTCTACTCCTTCCTCCTCTCTACTCCACTCTTCCTACCACCTTGTCTCCGCCCACTACCACCTGCGACTTCATCCACCGGCGACCACCACCTCCGACGGTCCCACATTCTCTTTTTTTTTCTCTCTTTTCTCTTCTCATTTCTTCACTTGCACTCCACCTTACCTTCTTTCTCTTCTCAAGGTTTTTACTCTTCCTCCTTCTCTTGTGTCTTTGTTTAATTTTTCTCTTATTAGTTGCATTTATTTACTCTCTTCCATTTCTTCTTAGTTGCATTTTGATTAATTTGCTCTTGTTTATTTGCTTTCTTTCTTTTCATCTTTTCCATGGGTGCTGAACTTTGAGTTAGCTCTTGCATTGATGGGATATTTTGATATCTCTTGACTCCTTTGTGATTATGTGGTGTTGTTTTGATGTTTAGTATTCTATTTTAGGATGTTATATTTTTGAATTCTTTCCAACTTGCTTATTGTTTGATAATTTCACACCAAGTGTTTGTTGAAAAGTACCTATGCCATTTTGGTTCATTTTTGACATTATGCTTCCAACTTAGTGCTTCTCTTCCATACACTTGTATTTCTTTATGTGCATTGAGCCCATTATGCTTCATATTTACCATTCTTATGCTCATTACCCATGACTTGCTTCTTCATAGCACATTGCAAGATTAGTGGTCCCACTTTTTCCAACTCCACCTTCTTCCATTGCATGCTTCATTGTCTTGGAGTTAGACTAGGATCATGATTTTCCTATGCTTATTCCTTTTCTTGCATGTGTTGCTTTCTGTGGTTATTGATGGTTGAGCTTATTCTTCTCATGCCTTATACTTGCATGCTTCTCCTACTCTTGCATCTCATGCTAGTGATTTACCCCATGATTATATTGATTGTCTTGTTTACATGTTGCAGCTATCATGTCTTCAAGACATGTTATTCCTTTGTGGCATTACTTCTCACTTGCATGTTATTCTCCATGTGTTATTTCTTTGAGTTTAATGTTTCCTTCTTTCCTTCCTTTTTCAGGATGGCCACCACAAAAGGTAAAGAAAAGGCATCGAAAAAGCCGCCCACAAAAAGGGCACCTCAAAGGTCAACCGCCAAGGCGCGCCCTACACCACAAGCTAAGCCCCTCTCCAGGAGGGTGCAAAAGATTATTCATATTAATGAGCAAGAGAATAGTAACCTTGTGAAGGACCCCACAAGGTTTACAAACCGCTTTTGTGAGCTCATGTTCCCCGCTATGGTTGAAAGAAATTATCATTCTAAATATCTCCTCGCCCCGCCAGAGCACATTGAGCGGCAACAATGGGGATTTCTAATGCGGAGACCGTAGGAAGCCAACCTTTCTTGGGTGGTGGAGTTCTACTCCAACTGCCACTCCCCTTCTTTTCAGTCGGTTTTTGTGCACCGGAAGCAAGTCCCGGTTTCGGAGGAAGCTATTCAAGGGATACTTAAGGTCTTGCCAATGGCGGAGGGGACAGACAGTTACCAAGAGGTCCTGCTACAGCACTGCACATACGATTTTGATTGAGATTCGATCCTTAGGGTCATTGCCCAACCAGAGACACATTGGACCCAAGGGAGACTCAGGCTCCGGCCTAAGTGCATTGACACACGTGCGCTTACTGTGGAAGCTCGAGCGTGGGCTCAAATCTTGTCCCACTACGTCCTTCCAAGCACTCATGAGTCTTCCATAACAGTGGACCTAGCCCTACATCTCTGGTGCATTCTCACAGAGAGGCCAATCAACATCCCTCTCCTCATCCGACAAGCGATGGATCGCGCCCAAGCTAAGGGTAATCTCCCTTTTCCTGCCTTGGTATCAGATTTGGTTGCTACTGCTGGTGTTTCCCACGAGGCTAGGAAAATGAAAGCAATAATTCCGGCAAAGGGCGACATCGTCCCAAGCGGAAAATATCTTAGGCCTCCTACGGACACCACAAGCCTTGACATAGCTCCTCTTTCCAACATCCCTACGACTTTATCAGCTCCACAGAAATCAACCCACCAACTGCTTGTGGAACTCACTGAAAAGATAGACTGATATGAGTGGCGAAACAAACGCCGATTTGCTTACATGAAGAAGATTTGGGGTTGTGTTAACCCGCCTATGGAAGAACCAGACATTTCCACATCCACTTCAGACCAAAGTGAAGCGAGCTCTCAAGAGATGGATGGTGGTAGTGGCGGCCCTAATCCCACCTTGCGCATCACCAATGGCACGGAGGACCGTGCAAACTTCTAAGTGTGGGGAGGTCGGTCCGTAGGTAACAACCCTTTTTCTTTTCAACACCCATAATTTTGATTTTCTTTTGTTAATTAGGGTAAATTGCATGGTTAGTTTTTTTATTTGAAGACTTTTTGCATGGTAGTTGCTTCATGTTAGGACTACTTAGTTAGGGTGATGACTTTTTTTCCAAGAAATTGTCTTTAGGGCACCCTACCAATTTGAAAAATTTTTGTGTGAACTTGTTTGAAGAATTTATTTTGGAACATGGTTTTTGAGCTAAGAACACAAGCATGTGAGTTTTGAGCCCAATTGCTTGGTTACATCTTATAACCACTATTTTTCCTTCTTGTGTGATTATTCTCTTTCCATGATTGCAATCCTTGATTTGTTTGATTTTCTATGTCCATTATTCCATGTATACATACATTTATATGATTGAGGCCATTGTTTCAGTTAGCTCACTTACCCAAATAGCCTACCCATCATCAACCATTGCTAACTAACTTTGAGCTTATTTTAACCCCCTTTGTTCTTAATTTCAGCACATTACAAGCCTTTAAGCGAAAAATAATAAATGACCTTTATTTGGATCTTGGATTAGTTTAGGCTAGTGAGTGTGTGTATCATTCAAGAGTGGGGAAACTTGGGACATTGGTTGAGGTAAAAGTGTATTTTAGAGTTTTTCATTGAAAACATTGGGAATTGGGTACATACTCATGTATGAATTTTGTTTAAACCATATGCATTGATACCTTTGTATATAATTACATCAAAAAGAAAAAGAGAAAAACAAAAGAGAAATAAAAAGAAAAAAAATATATATATATAGAAAAAAAAAGATTTGATAAAAATTGTAATAAAAAGGGGAAAAATGCCCCAAAGCAAAGTAACAATAACAATGCATATGGCATGTGAATTAAAGAGAATGCATGAGTATGTAAAAAAGTGGGAATCATGGGTAGCGAGGTACTATATTAGAATTGTATAGGTTGTTATATTTATATGTGTTGGTGAGAGCTTAGGTTAATCAAAGATTTAAATTTCAAGCTCACTTGACTATATGCATCCCTACCTTTACCCTATCCCCATTACAACCTGTGAATAAGCCCTCATGATAGATGTATGCATGCATTGAATAATTGTTGATTGTTAGAAGAAAAACAAATCTTGGAAAGCATGATTAGAGGAGAATTGAGTGGTCAACCCTATACACTAGAGCGACTAGAGTGCAAACACTTCCGGTGAGGGTTTGATACTCAACTCTTTGTTTCCATCTTTCATGAGCTTTCTTCAGCAAGTTAGGTACACTCTACTTTGATGTTTGAATTGGTAGAGTTCATGAATTATCTTGTCATTTTGGCCCAATGTGCTCATATATGTTCTTGGAAGTTGATTCACAACCGACCAAGTAGATAGATACATTTGCATTAGTTGCATGCATTCATGTAGGTAATTTGCATTTCGTGAACCCCATTCTCCTTTGTTCTCTTGTCTTTTTATTTTTAGCATGAGGACATGCTTGGTTTATGTGTGGGGAGGTTTGATAAATCCCAATTTTGTGGTTTATATTGTGTAGAATTTGGGGGGTTTTGTCAATGTTTTCCACACTTATTCATATAAATTGCATGGTTTTGTGTTCCCATCCTAATTTCGCTTCATAGTTGAAAACATGCTTCTTTTACCTTAAAAATGCCATATTTTAATCCTCTTCTATTACCATTCGATGCCGTGATATGTTTGTTAAGTGATTTCAGAGTTTAAAGGGCAAGAATGGCCTAGAAGAGAGAAAGGAAGCATGCACAAGTGGAAGAAACATGAAGAATGGAGCCTTGAGAAGTTGGCTGCGACGCGCACCAGTGGCCGACGCGCACGCATGGGAGCATATTGCTAGGATTGGCGCACACAAGTCGACGCATTCGCGTGGATGAGAAAAAATCCCGCCGACGTGTACACATGGAATGCAAAACTGAGATGACGCGCACGCGTGGCCGACGTGCACGCGTGACGCTCGGCATGTGACCTCATTAATGAACTCGTGGATGGCGATTTCTGAGGAGCTCCAGGCCCAAATTCAAGGGGATTTTGCATGGAAAAGACCCAGGAACTCTAGGGAAAAAGGGGGGATCAATCATTGTAGACTTTGCACATATTTTGACTAGTTTTTTAGTTCTCATGTTCTAGGGAGAGAAACTCTTGCTCCTCTCTAGATCTAGTTTGATTTGATCTTCCATTGTTGAATTTCTGAATTGGATTTTGTTAATCTTAGTTTCAATTATTCAATTTGAGTTCTCTAGTTTTCATTTTGTTTAGATCTTGTGTTTGAATTTGAATATTCTTGTTATTTCCCATTTTCTTTTCATTTTATGAACTTTATGGATCTTGGATCTCTATTAGTGCATTGATGTTTTCTATGATTGATAGTGTTAATTGAGTTATTTTCCATTGATAATTGTTAGTGGGTACTTGTATTTTCCAATTAAATTACAATTTGAATATGTCTTTTGTTAATGTATACCATGTGTTTGATGAAATGTTTCATTTGATTATGGAGTAGTTTTCTTTACTCTTGGCCTAGGCTAAGGGGATTGGGTAAAATTGAGTCATTGAGTCTAATTAATTTGGTGATTTGAGAGCCCTAGTGGTCAAGTTGATACCCATTGACACCAATCTACTACTAAGTCAATTAGTAGTTGGATTGGGACTTATGAGTTGAGATTGATCAAGCCATTTGACGTACTTAATGCTTTGAAGTAGACATTATACATACTTCAAGAATAGAGGTAGACTTAATGAGCTTGGTTCCTCATAATTGTCAAGATATGGTTACTAGACAAGGATAATAACCCCAATCCCTATGCCTATCCAAGAGTGCCTTTTATCATTCATATTTGAAACCCAAAAATTCTAATTGTTTAGTTCTTGTTGTAGCTAGTTTAGTTGTTCACTTAGTTTTAGAATAGAAGTAGCTTATATATTCTCTTGCTAGATTGAAATTGCTCATACCTTGCCTTAGTTGCTTGATTTAATTTCTTGCACTTTAAGATTCTTTTCATGTTAAGTTTAGTAGTTTAAATTCTTGTTCATGACTCCCAACCCTAGAATTCTAACCAATATTGATGCACATGTTTGTCCATTCTCTTGAGGACAATCCGAGACCAATACTCTCAGTTACTTTATATTGGGGTTGACTTTATGACAACCATAATTCTAAATTTTGTTGGTAGGATTACACGTTGGTTTAGAATTTTACTTATAACGTGACTATTTTTGTGTGAAATTCTTTACCAACGATAATCTTGTCTATCTGTCACCACATCAAATAATTGAACTATTCTTAATATATAACTCGAAATTCATGTATCTCCCTATTCTTTTTCAATTAAAATTTTCTTTTAAGCAAGGTGAGAGAGGTATGGAATATTTCATAGCTTTAAGATATAAAATAAAGATGATCATGCACTAGAAATAGACAATAAGATAAACACATAGAAAATAGAAAAATAACATAGGCAACAGCAGATTAAGGGAACGAATCCAACTTAGTGATGGTGGCTACTACTCCTTCTGGAGGATCCAATGGAGTGCTTGATTTCTTCTATGTCACGCCCTTGCCTCTGTTGTTCTTCCCTCATAACTCTTTGATTTTCCCTTATGGTTGTTTGATTTTCTCTTATTTCATAGAGGATGGTGGAATGCTCTTGATGTCCCATCCTCAACTGATCCATATTGGAGCTCAATTCTCCAAGAGAAGTATGTAATTGGTCCCAATAGCCTTGGGGAGGAAAATGCATCCCTTGAGGCATCTCAAGGATTTCTTGTTGAGGTTACTCCACATGCTCTCTAGTTTGCTCCATCCTTCTTTTAGTGATGGGCTTGTCCTCCTCAATAGGGATGTCTCCTTCTATGACAATTCCAGCTGAATTGCATAGATGATAGATAAGGTGGAGAAATGCCAACCTTGCCAAGGTGGAAGGCTTTTCAGCTTTCTTATACAACTCTTGAGGTATTACCTCATGTACCTCCGCCTCACTTCGAATCATGATGCAATGAATCATGATAGCTCTGTCAATAGTCACTTCTAACCGATTGCCGGTAGGGATGATAGAGCATTGGATGAATTCTAACCATCCTCTAGCTACAGGCTTGAGGTCAAGCCTTCTCATTTGGATAGGCTTGCCTTGAGCATCTCTCTTCCACTGAGCTCCTTGACGGAGGAAAAATGTCGGTAAAAATTTTCACAAAAATATCGCGTTGCAAGTATAGTCTAAACCGACAATTAAACCTTAATCAAAATTTAATTTGTTTGTCACTAAAGCAACCCCAATAAAAATAAACCAAAGTATTTAAACCTCGGGTCGTCTCTCAAGGAATTGCAGGGAAGTGTAGTTATTATTGGTTATGCAAAAGTATCTTTTTGGGTTTTGTAATAAGAGACAAGTAATATAAATAGCAAGAAAATAAAATAACAACTAAGAAAAGTTCTAACAAGGAATTAGAATTGGAATTCCTATCCTCATTATCATCATCAATTGTGATGGTAATTGCCTTTTGTTTTCACTTAGTTAACCTCTAACAATGAAGGAAAGTCAAGTGAGCAAAAATCAACTTAAGTTCACAAGTCCTAATCAAAGACTAGATTTAGTGAAACCTAAGTCTCAATCACCAATCAACAAAAGAATTTTGAAAACTCAAGAGTCTCTAATTGATCAATCCAAGTTAAGAACATAAAAATCTAATTTAAAATCCAACCAAGCATTTTATCAAATACTTGGAATGCATAACATAAAAACATGATAAAATTAACAAGGAATAATAAATCTAAACAACCAATTGCAAGCATCAACAACTAACAATAAAAGAGAGTAACAATAAACATGAAAAACATAAATTGCATTAACAGAATCAAATGTAACAAAAGCTTATAAACATAAAAAATGGCGGAAAAGGGAAATCAACAAAAGAAGATAACTAAGGTGCTAGAACAAATGAAAGTAGAAGAAAACTAAATAAAAGCAAGGTAGAAATCTAAATTTGAGAAAAGCTAAACCTAAAAACTCTAAAACTAAGAGAGAGGAGAGAGCCTCTCTCACTAGAAAACTACATCTAAAACCTAAAGTTGTATGCATGAATGTTGAATGATCCCCCCTTCCAGCTCCACTCTGTAGCCTCTAATCTTCATTTTCGGGCTTGAAATTGGGCCAAAAATAGCATAGAAATTGCCCCCAGCAAATTCTAATATCTGCAGCACGTGACGCTTTGTCCTGCGTACTCATCGTCCACGCGTACGCGTCGCTGGACTATGCGCAAGGTCACGCGTACGTGTCGCTTGAGGTATGGCACGATCATGCGCACGCGTCGTCCATGCGTGCGCGTCGGCATCAGCTTCTCAAATCTTCATTTTCTTGTGTTCCTTCCACTTTTGCATGCTTTCTTTCCATTCTCCAAGCCATTCCTGCCCTATAAACTCTGAAAACACTTAACATACATATCACAGTATCGAATGGTAATAAAGGAGGATTAAAAATTAATAATTTAAGGCCAAAGAAGCATGTTTTCAATCATAGCACAAAATTAGGAAGAAAAATATAAAACATGCAAATTAAATGAATAAGTGTGAGAATAATGGATAAAATCTGCTCAATTCAACACAAAATAAACCGTAAAATAGCGGTTTATCACTCCTTCTACACAAATGTCTGAAATGACTTAGTCCAGCCTCTGATCAAAATTGACTCTCCTAGTGTAAGGATGTGGGTCTCCTTGCATTATTGGCAAATGGGTTCACACTTGTATCATGGTTTTTCGTGACACATGCATTGGCATAAAACTCTTGTACCATCAAGATTCCAACTTCCAAAATATGATTGGTTAGGACTTCCCAACCTCTCCGGATTTCTCGTCGGATCTCTGAGTACTCATTCTTTTTAAGCCTAAAGGGGACTTCATGAATCACCCTTTTCTTTGCCACTACTTCAAAGAAGTAGTCTTGATGAGCTTTGGTGATGAATCCCTCCATCTTCCAAGGTTCGGAGGTGGAAGCAACTACTTTTCCTTTCCTCTTTCTAGAGGATTCTCCGACTTTAGGTGCCATAAGTGTGAATAGAAAGTAAAAAGCAAGGCTTTTCCAACACCAAACGTAAAAGCTTTGCTCGTCCTCGAGCAAAATAAGAAGAAAAGTGTAGAAGAAGAGGAGAATATAGGAGATGGAGGGAGAAAGTGGTTTCAGCCAAGTGGGGCTTTAGTGTATGAATGGTGTGTATAGGAAGGGATGGAAGAAGGAGTATTTATAGGGGTGGGATAAGGTAGGGTTCGAATGAATATGTGGGAATTGGGTGGGAAATTTTGAAATTGAAGTGGGTGGGGTTGGTAGGAATTATGATGGTTTTGGGAAGAGATATGGATGTGATTGGTTTAGGGTTTATAGGGAAGAGTATGTGGGGAAGCGTGAAAGTGAGAGAGAGAAGAAGGTGGGGTAGGTGGAGATCATGTGGGATCCACTGATCTTGGGAGGCTAGGGAATTCGAATTCCCTACCCCCTTATGGGTGTTGAACACCTAGTTCCTGCTCCTGGCTGGCGTCCAACGCCAGCTATGTGCTCCTGTTGGGGCGTTGAACGCCCAGCCTCTGCCCCTTGGCTGGCGTTTAATGCCAGCTTCATGCTCCCTAGCTGGCGTTCAATGCCAGCTTCATGATGCTCCTTATGGGCATTGAACTCCCACTCTGGCCCTCTTGTTTGGCGTTCAACGCCAGCAAGGTACCTTCTCCAACCTTTAGGTACTTTCTTCTTGGTACCTTTATTCTCAGTGCTTGATGATGGCTGCCCAACACCAAACTTAGAATTGATGTCTGGGGGCTCTATATAGCTTTGCACTGAGAGAGAGGGTTGGAACACTAAGTGTTGCACAACTATCTCTCTTTTGTCAGAGGGAGAGTTAGGGTTAGGCCTATTGAACAAGATGTGGTCCTCCCATAACTGTAGGATTAGCTCTCCTCTTTCTACATCAATGATGGCATTGGCTGTGGCTAGGAAAGGTCTTCCAAGAATGATGGATTCATCATCTTCCTCACCAGTATCCAAGATTATGAAATCTGTCGGGATGTAAAGGTTCTCAACCTTTACTAAGAAATTCTCTACGAGCCTTTTTTATTTACTTGTCTGCTGATGAGCGGATATTTTATACGCTTTTTGGGGTTAATTTCATATAGATTTTAGTATATTTTAGTTAGTTTTTAGTTTATTCTCATTAGTTTCTAGGCAAAATTTATATTTCTAGACTTTACTATGAGTTTGTGTGTTTTTCTGTAATTTCAGGTATTTTCTGGCTGAAATTGAGGGAGCTGAGCAAAAATCTGATTCAGGCTGAAAAAGGACTGCTGATGCTGTTGGATTCTGACCTCTCTGCACTCAAAATGGAATTTCTGGAGCTACAGGGGTCCAAATGGCGCGATCCCAATTGCTTTGGAAAGTAGACATCCAGGGCTTTCCAGAAATATATAATAGTCCATACTTTGCTCAAGGATAGATGACATAAACTGGCGTTTAACGCCAGTTCCATGCTGCTGTCTGGCGTCCAGCGCCAGAAACAAGTTACAAAGTGGAGTTCAACGCCAGAAACAGGTTACAACCTGGCGTTGAACGCCCAAAACAGCCCAGGCACATGAGAAGCTTTAGTCTCAGCCCCAGCACACACCAAGTGGGCCCCAGAAGTAGATTTCTGCACTATCTGTCATAGTCTACTCATTTTCTGTAAACCTAGGTTACCAGTTTAGTATTTAAACAACTTTTAGAGATTTATTTTGTATCTCATGACATTTTAGATCTGAACTTTGTACTTTCTGATGGCATGAGTCTCTAAACTCCATTGTTGGGGGTGAGGAGCTCTGCTGTGTCTCGATGAATTAATGCAAGTATTTCTGTTTTCTATTCAAACATGCGTGTTCCTATCTAAGATATTCATTCGCACTTCAACATGAATGTGATGAACGTGACAATCATCATCATTTCCCCACGAATGCGTGCCTGACAACCACTTCCATTCCACCGTAGAATGAATGAATATCTCTTGGATCTCTTAATCAGAATCTTCGTGGTATAAGCTAGATTGATGGCGGCATTCATGAGAGTCCGGAAAGTCTAAACCTTGTCTGTGGTATTCCGAGTAGGGCTCTGGGATTAAATGACTGTGACGTACTTCAAACTCGTGAGTGCTGGGCGTAGTGACAGACGTAAAAGGATAGTAAATCCTATTCCTGTACGATTGAGAACCTGCAGATGATTAGCCGTGCGGTGATAGCGCACCTGGACCCTTTTCACTGGAAGGATGGATGGTAGCCATTGACAACGGTGATCCACCAACACACAGCTTGCCATAGGAGGAACGTGCGTGCGTGAACAAGAAGGCAGAGGAAAGCAGAGATTTAGAAGACAAAGCATCTCCAAAACTCCAACACATTCTCCATCATTGCATACAAGTATAATTTGTGTTCTGCCCTTTTTCTCCTTGCAATCATATTTGATAAGTGAATTGTTTTATTGTCTTCCTGACTAAGAGTTACAAGATAACCATAGATTGCTTCAAGCTAACAATCTCCGTGGGATCGACCCTTACTCACGTAAGGTATTACTTGGACGACCCAGTGCACTTGCTGGTTAGTTGTGCGAAATTACATTGTGAAGTAATTTTCGTGCACCAAGTTTTTGGCGCCGTTGCCGGGAATTGTTTGAGTTTGGACAACTGACGGCTTATTTTGTTGCTTAGATTAGGAAAAATTTTTCTTTTTGGTTTAGAGTCTTTTATTATTTATACATTGTTAAAACACTTTAAATTTATAGCTCAATTAGTTAGAGCGTGGTGCTTATGTTCTTGGTAATTGGCTATCCTATTTTTAAAATCTTTTTCAAAAATAATTTTTCTTTGAATAAATCTTGTGCCAAACTCTAAGTTTGGTGTTTTCTTGTTGATTTTTCTTTGTTTTTCGAAAATTTTAGTTTGGTTTTTTAAAAATTTTAAGTTTGGTGTTCTTTCTTCATGTTCTTGTGTTCTTGTGAGTCTTCAAAGTGTTCTTGAGTTTTTCTTGTGTCTTGATCTTAAAATTTTTAGTTTGCTGTTCCTTGGTGTTTTCCCTCCAAAATTTTCGAAAACAAGGAGCATTAGATCTAAAAATTTTAAATCTTGTGCTATTTTATTGTTTTTCTCTTTCTTCACTAAATTCAAAAAATATCTTTTCTCTCTAATTTTAAAACAATTTTCGAAAATTATTTTAAAAAAAAAATTTCAGATTTTTTTTAAAATTTAAAATCTTTTCCAAATCATATCTTTTTCAAAACTCCCTTACCACTTTCTCTCTCTTCATTTTTTCGAAAATCTCCACCTATTTTTATTTATTTTATTTTAATTTATTTTATCTTCGAAATAAATAAATAAATAAATAAATAAAATAAATTTTTTTATTTAACATCATCTCCCTTTCTCCATCATGGATCTAAGTGGAAATGAACAGTCCAGGAGGACTCTGGGGTCATATGCTAACCCCTCTACTGCTTCATATGGGAGTAGTGTCTGCGTACCCTCCATTGGAGTCAGTAGCTTTGAGTTGAATCCTCAGCTCATTATCATGGTGCAGCAAAGCTGCCAGTATTCCGGTCTTCCACAGGAAGAACCTACAGAGTTTCTGGCACAATTTTTACAAATTGCTGACACAGTACATGATAAAGAAATAGATCAGGACGTCTACAGACTATTACTGTTTCCGTTTGCTGTAAAAGATCAAGCTAAGAGGTGGTTAAATAACAACCTAAGGCCAGCATAAGGACATGGAAACAGCTGACAGAAAAATTTCTGAATCAATACTTTCCCCCAAAACGGATGACACAACTAAGGCTGGACATCCAAGGCTTCAAACAAGGAGATAATGAATCTCTTTATGATGCCTGGGAGAGATACAGAGAGATGCTATGAAAATGCCCCTCTGAAATGTTTTCAGAGTGGGTTCAGTTAGACATCTTCTATTATGGGCTTGCAGAAGGAGCTCAGATGTCTCTGGATTACTCAGCTGGTAGATCTATCCACATGAGAAAGACAATTGAAGAAGCTCAAGAGCTCATTGATATAGTTGCCAGGAATCATCATCTGTACCTAAGCAATGACCCTTCCATGAAAGAAGAGGTTAAAACAGTAACTGCTGAACTCAGCCCTGTAAAACAAGCTGCTGAATTCAATCAGCAATTGGACTTTCTAACAAAGTAGTTAGCCGAATTCAAGGATAAACTACAAGAGACATGGATGGCTAATATAAATATGGAAGAACAATTGAAGCAAACAAAGCAGCAGCTGTCAAGACAAATAATAGAAGAATGCCAAGCAGTTGAATTGAGAAGTGGGAAAACATTAAATACCCCACCTCAAGGCAGCAAAGAGCTAAGGAATGAGCAAACCACCCAAAATTCACCTGAGGACAGTAAGAGCCCAGGGAAAATTAATTTTGGCATTAAAACGCCAGCAATCTGGTGGAAGGCTGGCGCTGAACGCCCAGACCATGCCCAAAACTGGCGTTCAACGCCAGTAACAAGCAAGGACTGGCGTTCAATGCCAAAAACAAGCAAGGATCTAGCATTGAACGCCCAAAATGGGCAGGATCTGGCGCTGATCGCCCAAAATGGGCACAGTTCTGGCGTTCAGACGCCAGGAACAGACAAGGAGTTAGCGTCTCACATCACTCCAGCTTCTAACTCTGGCATTCAATTGCCAGTGAGGGATCAGACACACACAAGAGCTGATGACAACCCCTCTAAAAAGGCTTCTTCAACCACTTCTGTAGGCAATAAACTTACAGCAACTAAGGTTGAGGAATATAAAGCCAGGATACCTTATCCTCAAAAACTTCGGAAAGAGGAGCAGGATAAGCAATTTGCTCGCTTTGCAGATTATCTCAGGACTCTTGAAATAAAGATTCCATTTGCAGAGGCACTTGAGCAAATACCTTCTTATGCCAAGTTCATGAAAGAGATCTTAAGCCATAAAAAGGATTGGAGAGAAACAGAAAGAGTTCTCCTCACTGAAGAATGCAGTGCAATCATTCTAAAAAGCTTTCCTGAAAAGCTTAAGGACCCTGGGAGCTTTCTGATACCATGCATATTAGAAGGTAATTGCACCAAGACAGCTTTGTGCGATCTTGGGGCAAGCATCAACCTAATACCTGCATCCACCATTAGAAAGCTTGGCTTAACTGAAGAAGTTAAACCAACCCGGATATGTCTCCAACTTGCTGATGGTTCCATTAAATACCCATCAAGCGTGATTGAAGACATGATTGTTAGAGTTGGGCCATTCGCCTTTCCTACTAACTTTGTAGTGCTGGAAATGGAGGAGCACAAGAGTGCTACTCTCATTCTAGGAAGACCCTTCCTAGCAACTGGACAAACCCTCATTGATGTCCAACAAGGGGAAATAACCCTGAGAGTCAATGATGATGAGTTTAAGTTGAATGCTGTCAAAGCCATGCAGCATCCAGACACATCAAAAGACTGCATGAAAGTTGATCTTATTGACTCTTTGGTAGAAGAGATCAACATGGCTGATAGTCTCGAATCAGAGTTGGAAGACATCTTTAAAGATGTTCAGCCTGATTTGGAGGATTCAGAGGAGATTAAAGAGCCTCTGAAATTTCCTCTGGAAGAGGAAAAACCTCCTAAACCCGAGCTCAAACCATTACCACCATCCCTGAAATATGTATTTCTGGGAGAAGGTGACACTTTTCCAGTGATCATAAGCTCTGCTTTAAACCCACAGGAAGAGGAAGCACTTATTCAAGTGCTAAGGACACACAAGACAGCTCTTGGGTGGTCCATAGGTGACCTTAAGGGCATAAGCCCAGCTAGATGCATGCACAAAATCTTATTGGAGGATAATGCTAAACCAGTGGTTCAACCACAGAGGCGGCTAAATCCAGCCATGAAGGAAGTGGTGCAAAAAGAGGTCACCAAATTACTAGAGGCTGGGATTATTTATCCTATTTCTGATAGCCCCTGGGTGAGCCCTGTCCAAGTCGTCCCAAAAAAGGGAGGCATGACAGTGATTCACAATGAAAAAAATGAACTGGTTCCTACAAGAACAGTTACAGGGTGGCGCATGTGTATTGACTACAGAAGGCTCAACACAGCCACCAGAAAGGATCATTTTCCTTTACCATTCATAGACCAGATGCTAGAAAGACTGGCAGGTCATGATTATTACTGCTTTCTGGATGGCTACTCAGGCTATAACCAGATTGTAGTAGATCCCAAGGATCAAGAGAAAACAGCATTCACATGTCCATCTGGAGTGTTTGCTTATAGAAGGATGCCATTTGGGCTGTGTAATGCGCCTGCAACCTTCCAGAGATGTATGCTCTCTATTTTCTCTGATATGGTGGAAAAATTTCTGGAAGTCTTCATGGATGACTTCTCAGTATATGGAGACTCATTCAGCTCCTGTCTTGATCACCTGAAACTTGTTCTGAAAAGATGCCAAGAGACCAACCTAGTTTTAAACTGGGAAAAATGTCACTTCATGGTGACTGAAGGGATTGTCCTTGGGCATAAAATCTCAAACAAGGGAATAGAGGTGGATCAAGCAAAAATAGAGGTAATTGAAAAATTACCACCACCTGCCAATGTTAAGGCAATCAGAAGCTTTCTGGGGCATGCAGGATTCTATAGGAGGTTTATAAAGGATTTTTCAAAAATCGCAAAACCTCTAAGTAATCTGCTAGCTGCTGACACGCCATTTGTGTTTGACACAGAGTGTCTGCAGGCGTTTGAAACGCTGAAAGCTAAGCTGGTCACAGCACCAGTTATTTCTGCACCAGACTGGACATTACCATTTGAGCTAATGTGTGATGCTAGTGATCACGCCATTGGTGCAGTATTGGGACAGAGGCATGACAAGCTTCTGCACGTCATTTATTATGCTAGTCGCGTTTTAAATGAGGCCCAGAAAAATTACACAACCACAGAAAAAGAATTACTTGCAGTGGTTTATGCCATTGACAAGTTCAGATCATACTTAGTAGGATCAAAAGTGATTGTGTATACTGACCATGCTGCTCTTAAATATCTACTCACAAAGCAGGATTCAAAACCCAGGCTCATCAGATGGGTGTTGCTTCTGCAAGAGTTTGATATAGAAATAAGAGACAGAAAAGGGACAGAGAACCAAGTGGCTGATCATCTGTCCCAGATAGAGCTAGTAGAAGGGACGTCCCTCCCCTCTCTTGAGATCTCTGAGACTTTTCCGGATGAGCATTTATTTGCCATTCAGAAAACACCATGGTTTGTCGATATTGCAAACTATAAAGCTACAAGGTTCATACCCAAAGAGTACAACAGGCAACAAAAGAAAAAATTAATCACTGATGCAAAGTACTACTTGTGGGATGAACCCTATCTCTTTAAGAGATGTGCAGACGGAATAATCCGTAGGTGTGTTCCTAGAGAAGAAGCACAGAGGATCCTATGGCATTGCCATGGATCTCAATATGGAGGCCATTTCGGAGGTGAGCGAACAGCCACCAAGGTCCTCCAATGTGGCTTCTATTGGCCCACACTCTATAAAGATTCCCGAGAGTTTGTACGTAACTGTGACAGTTGCCAAAGAGCTGGTAATCTGCCTCATGGTTACGCCATGCCTCAACAAGGAATCCTGGAGATTGAATTGTTTGACGTATGGGGAATTGACTTCATGGGACCTTTCCCACCATCATTCTCAAACACTTATATTCTGGAGGCAGTTGATTATGTATCAAAATGGCTTGAGGCCATTGCCACACCCACCAATGATACTAAAACAGTGCTGAAGTTCCTCCAGAAATATATCTTCAGCAGGTTTGGGGTCCCTAGAGTACTAATCAGTGATGGGGGCACTCACTTCTGCAACAAACAGCTTTATTCTGCCATAGTCAGGTGTGGGATTCGCCACAAGGTGGCGACCCCATATCATCCACAGACTAATGGACAAGCTGAAGTCTCTAACAGAGAGCTAAAAAGAATCCTAGAACGGACTGTAAATACCCGTAGAAAGGATTGGGCAAGAAGCTTGGATGATGCTCTGTGGGCATACAGAACAGCATTCAAGACTCCTATAGGGACCTCTCCATACCAACTGGTCTATGGTAAGGCATGTCACCTGCCTGTGGAACTGGAACATAAAGCCTACTGGGCAACCAGATTCCTGAACTTTGATGCCAGATTAGCTGGAGAAAAAAGATTGCTCCAGCTAAATGAGCTAGAGGAATTCAAATTCACTGCCTTCGAAAATGCCAAGCTTTATAAAGAAAAATAAAAAAAGTGGCATGACAGAAAGCTGTCATCTAAAATCTTTGAACCAGGACAAAAGGTTCTGTTGTTCAACTCTAGGCTCAGGCTATTCCCCGGGAAACTGAAGTCCCGGTGGAGGGGACCATATGTGATTACAAGTGTATCACCATATGGTTATGTGGAGCTTCAAGATATTGATTCTGATAAGAAGTTCATTGTCAATGGACAGAGAATCAAGCACTATCTTGAAGGCAATGTTGAGCAAGAGTGCTCAAGGCTGAAGCTAGACTAAAAGCTCAGCAAGGTCCAGCTAAAGATAATAAAGAAGCGCTTGCTGGGAGGCAACCCAGCCATGGGGCATCAATCCTCTAAGCATTTTGCCCTATTTTTATTTTTATTTGTTTATATAAAGTTCACTGATCCTAAGGTAAAGAGTCAATTGTATAAGTTCACAGGGTTACAGAAGGACTCTGCACACAAAACAGAAAAAAAGAGCTCACTGGCAAGAAAATGCCAGTAAAAGTCTGTTTTGGGCGTTCAACGCCCAACAGAAGCATCCACTGGGCGTTGAACGCCAGTGAGGATAGCCATCTGGGCGTTAAACGCCAGAAAGAAGCTCTTTCTGGGCGTTTAACGCCAGATTTATAGCATTCTGGGCGTTCAGAAAAACGCTCAGTAACAAAGGACTTCCTGGCGTTCAACGCCAGAAAGAAGCAGCAGCTGGGCGTTGAACGCCCAGGAGAGGCAGCATTTGGGCGCTGAACGCCCAAAACATGCAGCGTTTGGGCGTTCAAACGCCAGGATGGTGGGGAGGAGGTAAATTCATTTTTCTTCATATTTTTTTCATTCTAATCTTAATTTTCACGCTTCAATTCATGATTTCTTGCATAAACATGTTAAGAACCCTGATTTCTAAAATCCCTAATTTCTAAAAACCCTACCTTAAAAATATCAAATATATCTTAATCCATAAGCACCAACCCTCTTTTTTTCAATCCAATTCAACTCTTTTTCAAATTTTCAAAATAAATCTATCTTTTTACTCTAAAATCCTCTCAACTAATATCTTTTTCAAATCTTCACATTATCTTTTTCAAAAATTAGATTTATCTTTTTCAAAAATCTTTCATATCTTTTCAATTTTAAACTATATCCTCTCTTATCATATCTTCTATCTTATCTTTTCCAAATCAATCATTTTCATCATATCTTATCTAAATTTTCGAACCCACCCCCCTCCCTTTAAATATGGGTTCGGCCTCCCTCCCCTTCCATCAACAATTGCACCTAGCTCTCCTTCTATCCCTCTCCTTTCTTTTCCTTTGCTTGAGGATAAGCAAACCTCTAAGTTTGGTGTGTTTATCCGTGATCACTAAGAGCATGGCTCCTAAGGGAAAACAACCCACTTCAAGAGGCAAGAAAGAGAGTGTTCCAAAACCACTTTGGAATCAAGGAAAGTTCTTATCTAAAGAACATTTAGACCATTATTATAAAATAATGGGTCTAAGATTAGTGATCCCGGAAGTTAGATTCGATCTGAAAGAAGACGAATATCCGGAGATCCAGGAGCAAATCCAAATTAGGAACTGGGAGATCCTAGCCAATCCTGAAACAAAAGTGGGAAGGAATATGGTCCAGGAGTTCTACACTAATATGTGGCATACAGACAGGCAAAGACTATCTGGATCTGATATCTATGACTATCGAACCATGGTCAAAGGAAAGATTATTCATACCCACCCTGACAAGATCAGAGAGATCTTAAAGCTACCTCAGCTGAAAGATGATCCAGACTCCTTCAATAGGAGAATGATGAGAACAAACAAGAGCCTGGATAAGATTCTAGAGGACATATCCATCCCTGGAGCCAGGTGGACCACCAGCACGAAGGGTGTTCCTAATCAACTCAAAAGAGAAGATCTCAAACCAGTAGCCAGAGGCTGGCTGGACTTCATTGGGCATTCTCTGCTGCCTACTAGCAACCGTTCTGAAGTCACTGTTAAAAGAGCAGTGATGATCCATTGCATCATGATGGGAAAATAAGTGGAAGTTCATCAACTGATTTCAACTGAATTCTACAAGATTGCTAACAAAAATTCTAAAGAGGCCAGGTTGGCTTACCCAAGCTTGATTTCTCTGCTCTGCAAGGACGCTGGAGTAAGGATGGGAATAACTGAGTATATCTCAATTGAGAAACCAATCACCAAAGCATCAATGGAAAAACAACAGCACAGGATGACCCCATCAAGAAGAAAACACAGGAATTTCTCCCAGAAATCCCTCAACTGAATATTGGGAGTATCTTGAAACATCAGTTACCAAGATGCAAGAAGCTATGGAACAAATAATAAAGGAACAGAAGGAACAAAGTCAAATTCTTTGCTATTTGATTAAAGAATAGGAAGAGCAAGGGCGTGACTTGAGGGAATTAAAGCGCCAGAAGTTATCTCTTGAAGGACCAAGCACCCCACAGATCCGAGGAACATCCACCTCTCAGAACAAAGGTTGTTAAATTCCAATTTCTGCTTTAACTCTGTGATAGTTGTCGTTATAGGAGTTTACCTTAGGAGTCATATAATAGTAATTAGTGTCTATTTTGATTTTATCTCCAATTAAGCTATAGTCTATTTTTCTCATCATCAGCAAACATGAATAAAATAGCAGATCTTTTGAATAAGAGGCAATAAAATTCGAGTTTTAATAAGAAGAAAAATTCCAATTAGTAACATGTGGTGGCAATGCTTTCTGTCTTCTGAATGAATGCTTGAACAGTGCATATATTTTTTGAATTTGTTGTTTAAGACTGTTAAATATGTTGGCTCTTGAAAGAATGATGAACATGAGACATGTTATTGATAATCTGAAAAATCATAAAAATGATTCTTGAAGCAAGAAAAAGCAGCAAAGAACAAAGCTTGCAGAAAAAAAAAAAGAGAGAGAGAAAAAGAAAAGCAAGCAGAAAAAGCCAGTAGCCCTTAAAACCAAAAGGCAAGGGTAAATAAAAAGGATCCCAAGGCTTTGAGCATCAGTGGATAGGAGGGCCTAAAGGAATAAAATCCTGGCCTAAGCGGCTAAACCAGGCTGTCCCTAGCCATGTGCTTGTGGCGTGAAGGTGTCAAGTGAAAACTTGAGATTGAGCGGTTAAAGTCAAGGTCCAAAGCAAAAAGAAGAGTGTGCTTAAGAACCCTGGACACCTCTAATTGGGAACTTTAGCAAAGCTGAGTCACAATCTAAAAGGGTTCACCCAATTATGTGTCTGTGGCATTTATGTATCCGGTGGTAATACTGGAAAACAAAGTGCTTAGGGCCACGGCCAAGACTCATAAAGTAGCTGTGTTCAAGAATCATCATACTGAAATAGGAGAATCAATAACACTATCTGAATTTTAAGTTCCTATAGATGCCAATCACTCTGAGCTTCAATGGATAAAGTGAGATGCCAAAACTGTTCGGAAGCAAAAAGCTACTAGTCCCGCTCATCTAATTAGAATCTGAGCTTCACTCAAAAACTCTGAGATATTATTGCTTCTTGACTTATTAGTCTTCTATTTTATTTGTCTAGTTGCTTGAGGACAAGCAACAGTTCAAGTTTGGTGTTGTGATGAGCGGATATTTTATACGCTTTTGGGGTTAATTTCATATAGATTTTAGTATATTTTGGTTAGTTTTTAGTTTATTCTCATTAGTTTCTAGGCAAAATTCATATTTCTGGACTTTACTATGAGTTTGTGTGTTTTTCTGTAATTTCAGGTATTTTCTGGCTGAAATTGAGGGAGCTGAGCAAAAATCTGATTCAGGCTGAAAAAGGACTGCTGATGCTGTTGGATTCTGACCTCTCTTCACTCAAAATGGAATTTCTGGAGCTACAGGAGTTTAAATGGCGCGCTTCGAATTGCGTTGGAAAGTAGACATCCAGGGCTTTTCAGCAATATATAATAGTCCATACTTTTCTCAAGTATAAATGACGTAAACTGGCGTTCAACGCCAGTTTCATGCTGCTGTCTAGCGTCCAGCGCCAGAAACAAGTTACAAAGTGGAGTTCAACGCCAGAAACAGGTTACAACCTGGCGTTGAACGCCCAAAACAGCCCAGGCACGTGAGAAGCTTTAGTCTCAGCCCCAGCACACACCAAGTGGGCCCCAGAAGTGGATTTCTGCACTATCTGTCATAGTCTACTCATTTTCTGTAAACCTAGGTTACCAGTTTAGTATTTAAACAACTTTTAGAGATTTATTTTGTATCTCATGACATTTTAGATCTGAACTTTGTACTCTCTGATGGCATGAGTCTCTAAACTCCATTGTTGGGGGGTGAGGAGCTCTGCTGTGTCTCGATGAATTAATGCAAGTATTTCTGTTTTCTATTCAAACATGCGTGTTCCTATCTAAGATATTCATTCGCACTTCAACATGAATGTGATGAACGTGACAATCATCATCATTTCCCCACGAACGCGTGCCTGACAACCACTTCCATTCCACCGTAGAATGAATGAATATCTCTTGGATCTCTTAATCAGAATCTTCGTGGTATAAGCTAGATTGATGGCGGCATTCATGAGAGTCCGGAAAGTCTAAACCTTGTCTGTGGTATTCCGAGTAGGGCTCTGGGATTAAATGACTGTGACGTACTTCAAACTCGTGAGTGCTGGGCGTAGTGACAGACGTAAAAGGATAGTAAATCCTATTCCTGTATGATTGAGAACCTGCAGATGATTAGCCGTGCGGTGACAGCGCACCTGGACCCTTTTCACTGGAAGGATGGATGGTAGCCATTGACAACGGTGATCCACCAACACACAGCTTGCCATAGGAGGAACGTGCGTGCGTGAACAAGAAGGCAGAGGAAAGCAGAGATTCAGAAGACAAAGCATCTCCAAAACTCCAACACATTCTCCATCATTGCATACAAGTATAATTTGTGTTCTGCCCTTTTTCTCCTTGCAATCATATTTGATAAGTGAATTGTTTTATTGTCTTCCTGACTAAGAGTTACAAGATAACCATAGATTGCTTCAAGCCAACAATCTCCGTGGGATCGACCCTTACTCACGTAAGGTATTGCTTGGACGACCCAGTGCACTTGCTGGTTAGTTGTGCGAAATTATATTGTGAAGTAATTTTCGTGCACCATCTACCATCTCTAGTGAGATTCTTGCAGCTTGTACCTCAAAGATTTCCAATCTCTCCATTACAGAGAGTGGCATAAGGTTTATGCTTGACCTTAGGTCACACAGAGCCTTGTCAAAGGTAATGGTGCCTATGGTGCAAGGAATCAGGAAGCGTCCGGGATCCGGCAGCTTCTAAGGTAGTTTTTGTTAAATCATGGCATTGAGTTCCTTGGTGAGCACTGGAGGTTCTTCCTCCAATGGCTCTGTGCCAAACAACTTGGCATTCAAATTCATGAGAAGTCCTAAGTACCGAACAACTTGCTCTTCCCTAGTTTTCTCATCCTCATCAGTGGAAGAGTACTCTTCAGATTCTATGATCTTCAACCAAGCATTCAAGGGAAATTCAATGGGCTCCTTATGAACCTTGGGTTCTATCAATTCTTCAATAGGAAAGTTCTCAGTTGGCTTAGGGTTGCCAACTACTCCTATTGTGGCGTTCAATGCCAAGACTTGTGTCTCCTTGGGCGTTGAACGCCTAGCTTGTATCCCTTTACTGGCGTTCCACGCCAATCGTTGTACCTCCTTGAGCATTGAAAGCCCAGTAAGGACTTCTTTACTGGCGTTCAACGCCAATGATGGGTCCTCTTTGGGCGTTGAATGCCTAGTAAGGACTTCCATACTAGTGTTCAATGCCAGCTTATCACCTTCAACTTCTACAGTAATAACCTTGCATTCTTCTCTTGGGTTCACTTCAGTGTTACTAGGAGGAGTGTTAGGAGGGGTCTCAGGGATTCTCTTGCTCAGCTGACCAACTTGTACCTCCAAATTTCTGATGGAGGACCTAGTTTCTGTTATGAAACTGTAAGTGATCTTAGAGAGTTCAAAGACTATGGTTGCTAAGTCAAAAAGGCTCTACTTAGAAGTCTCCATCCGTTGCTGAGAAGATGGGAATGATGGTCTTTTGTTGAACCTATTCCGGGTTCTTCCACCTTGATTATTGTTGAAACCTTGCTGAGGCTTCTGTTGATCCTTCTAAGAAAGGTTAGGATAAATTCTCTATGAGGAGTTGTAGGTGTTTCCATAGGGTTCTCCCATGTAATTCACCTATTCCATCATGGGTTGATCTGGATCATAGGCATCTCTTTTATAGGAGGTGTCTTGAGTGCTGCTAGCTGTAGCTTGTATTCCAGTCAAATGTAGAGAGATCATATTGACCTATTGGATCAAGATCTTGTTCTGAGCCAATATGGCATTCAAAGTGTCAACTTCCAGGACTCCTTTCTTCTGAACTACCCCATTATTTACAGGGTTTCTCTCAGAATTGTACATGGATTGGTTGTTTGCAACCATTTCAATGAGTTCCTGAGCCTCTGTAGGTGTTTTCTTCAGGTGGAGTGATCCACCAGCAGAATGGTCCAAAGACATCTTAGATATCTCAGATAGACTATTATAGAAGATTCCTAGGATAGTCTATTCTGAGAGCATGTCAGGAGGACATCTGCTGATCATTTGCTCGTATCTTTCCCAAGCTTCATAGAGGGATTCACCCTCTTTTTGCCTGAAAGTTTGAACTTTCACCCTGAGCTTGCTCATCTTTTGAGGTGGAAAAAACTTGGCCAAGAATGCATTGACCAACTTTTCCCAAGAGTCTAGGCTTTCCTTAGGTTGAGAACCCAACCATATCCTAGCTCTGTCTCTAATAGCAAAAGGGAAAAGCATAAGTCTGTAGACCTCAGGACTCGCTCCATTGGTCTTAACAGTATCACAAATTTGCCAGAATTCAGATAAGAATTGATGTGGATCTTCCAGTGGAAGTCCATAAAATTTGTAATTCTGTTGCATTAGAGAGACTAACTGAGGCTTAAGCTCAAAGTTATTTGCTCTAATGGCAGGTATGGAGATACTTTTTCTATAGAAGTCAGAAGTGGGTGCAGTGAAGTCACCAAGAACCTTTCTTGCATCTCCTCCATTGTTCTGTTCAGCTTCCATGCTTGTGTTTTTTGTTTCTTGTTCAAAAAGTTCTGTGAAGTCTCTTCCGAAGTGTTGTGCTTTAGCTTGTTGCAAATGCTTTCTTAGGGTCTGATGAGCGGATATTTTATACACTTTTTGGGGTTAATTTCATATAGTTTTTAGTATGTTTTAGTTAGTTTTTAGTTTATTTTCATTAGTTTCTAGGCAAAATTCATATTTCTGGACTTTACTATGAGTTTGTGTATTTTTCTGTAATTTCAGGTATTTTCTGGCTGAAATTGAGGGAGCTGAGCAAAAATCTGATTCAGGCTGAAAAAGGACTGCTGATGCTGTTGGATCCTAACCTCTCTGCATTCGGAATGGAATTTCTGGAGCTACAGGAGTCCAATTGATGCGCTTTTAATTGCGTTGGAAAGTAGACATCCAGGGCTTTTCCGAAATATATAATAGTCCATACTTTGCTCAAGGATAGATGACGTAAACTGGCGTTCAACGCCAGTTCCATGTTGCAGTCTGGCGTCCAGCGCCAGAAACAAGTTACATGTTGGAGTTCAATGCCAGAAACAGGTTACAACCTGGCGTTGAACGCCCAAAACAGCCCAGGCACGTGAGAAGCTTTAGTCTCAGCCCCAGCACACACCAAGTGGGCCCCAGAAGTGGATTTCTGCACTATCTATCATAGTTTACTCATTTTCTGTAAACCTAGGTTACTAGTTTAGTATTTAAACAACTTTTAGAGATTTATTTTGTATCTCATGATATTTTAGATCTGAACTTTGTACTCTTTAACGGCATGAGTCTCTAAACTCCATTGTTGGGGGTGAGGAGCTCTGCTGTGTCTCGATGAAGTAATGCCAGTATTTCTGTTTTCTATTCAATCACGCTTGTTCCTCTCTAAGATGTTCATTCGCGCCTCATTATGATGAATGTGATGATCCGTGACACTCATCACCATTCTCAACCTATGAACGTGTGCCTGATAACCACTTCCGTTCTACATTAGATTGAATGAGTATCTCTTAGATTCCTTAATTGGAATCTCCGTGGTATAAGCTAGAATTCATTGGCAGCATCCTTGAGAATCCGGAAAGTCTAAACCTTGTCTGTGGTATTTCGAGTAGGATTCTGGGATTGGATGACTGTGACAAGCTTCAAACTCGCAAGTGTTGGGCGTAGTGACAGACGCAAAAGGATATCAAGTCCTATTCCAGTATGATCGAGAACCTACAGATGATTAGCCATGCGGTGATAGCGTACCTGGACCATTTTCGCTGAGAGGAAGGATGGTAGCCATTGACAACGGTGATCCACCAACACACAGCTTGCCATAGGAGGGATGTGCGTGCGTGAAGAAGGAGATAGGGAGAAAGCAGAGATTCAAAAGACAAAGCATCTCCAAAACTCCAACATATTCTCATTTACTGCAAAACAAGTAACCTTTAATTCATGCTCTCTTGTTCATTTGCAAGTCAATTGATAACCACAAATTAATATCCTGACTAAGAGTTGCAAGATAACCATAGCTTGCTTCAAACCAACAATCTCCGTGGGATCGACCCTTACTCACGTAAGGTATTACTTGGACGACCCAGTGCACTTGCTGGTTAGTTGTGCGGAATTACAAAGTGTGAAGTAATTTTTGTGCACCAAGTTTTTGGCGCCGTTGCCGGGTATTGTTCGAGTTTGGACAACTGACGGTTTATTTTGTTGCTTAGATTAGGAAAAATTTTTCTTTTTGGTTTAGAGTCTTCTAATATTGTTTTTGGTTAAAATTTTCTTTTTAAAATCCTTTTTTTTAATTTTTCAAAAATTTTATTCTTAGTTATTAAAAATACTTTTTCAAAACAAGTGTTACATTTCCTGCCCAATTGGCTAGAGCATTGGTCTGTGTTCTTGGTAATTGGGTACCTTATTTTTAAAATTATTTTTCAAAAATAATTTTTACATTAAATCTTGTGCCAAACTTTAAGTTTGGTGTTTTCTTGTTGATTTTTCTTCGGTTTTCGAAAATCTTATTTTGGTTTTCTAAAAATTTTAAGTTTGGTGTTCTTTCTTCATGTTCTTGTGTTCTTGTGAGTCTTCAAAGTGTTCTTGAGTTTTCCTTGTGTCTTGATCTTAAAATTTTTTAGTTTGGTGTTCCTTGGTGTTTTTCCTCCAAAATTTTCGAAAACAAGGAGCATTAGATCTAAAAATTTTAAATCTTGTGCTATCTTATTGTTTTTCTCTCTCCTCTTTAAATTCAAAAATATCTTTTCTCTCTATTTTAAAGCAAATTTTCAAAATTTACTTTTAAAATTCAGATTTTTATTTCAAATTTTAAAATCTTTTTCAAATCATATCTTTTTCAAAACTTCCTAACCATTTTTTTTCTCTCTCTCCATTTTTCGAAAATCTTCACCCATTTTTATTTATTTTATTTTAATTTATTTTATTTTCGAAATAAATACTAAATAAATAAATAAAAATATTTTTTCTCTATTTTACATCATCTCCCTTTCTCCATCATGGATCTAAGTGGAAATGAACAGTCCAGAAGGACTATGGGGTCTTATGCTAACCTCACTGCTACTTCATATGGGAGTAGTATTAGTATACCCTCCATCGGAGTCAGTAGCTTTGAGCTGAATCCTCAGCTCATTATCATGGTGCAGTAAAGTTGCCAGTATTCCGGTCTTCCACAGGAAGAACCTACAGAGTTTCTGGCACAGTTTTACAAATTGCTGACACAGTACATGATAAGGAAGTTGATCAGGATGTCTACAGATTATTACTGTTCCCATTTGCTGTAAAAGACCAAGCTAAGAGGTGGTTAAATAACCAACCTAAGGCTAGCATAAAGACATGGAAACAGCTGACAGAAAAATTCCTGAATCAATACTTTCCTCCAAAACGGATGACACAGCTAAGGCTGGACATCCAAGGCTTTAAACAAGGAGATAATGAATCTCTTTATGATGCCTGGGAGAGATACAGAGAGATGCTAAGAAAATGCCCCTCTGAAATGTTTTCAAAGTGGGTTCAGATAGACATCTTCTATTATGGGTTTACAGAAATAGCTCAGATGTCTCTAGATTACTTAGCTGGTGGATCTATCCACATGAGGAAGACAATTGAAGAAGCTCAAGAGCTCATTGATACAGTTGCCAGAAATCAGCATCTGTACTTAAGCAGCGAACCTTCCATGAAAGAAGAGGCTAAAACAGTGACTACTGAACTCAGTCTTGCTGAACAAGCTACTGAATTCAATCAGCAATTAGATTTGCTAACAAAACAGTTAGCCGAATTCAAGGAGAGACTACAAGAGACAAGGATGGCTAATATAAATATGGAAGAACAATTAAAGCAAACAAAGCAGCAGCTATCAAAACAAATAACAGAAGAATGCCAAGCAGTTCAACTAAGAAGTGGGAAAACACTAAATACCCCACCTCAAGGCAGCAGGAAGCCAAGAAATGAGCAAACTACCCAAATTCCATCAGAGGACAGTAAGAGCCCAGGGAAAAATAATTCTGGCGCTAAAACGCCAGAAATTGGGTGGAAGGCTGGCGCTGAATGCCCAAACCATGCTCAGGACTGGCGTTCAACGCCAGAAACAAGCAAGAAACTGGCGTTGAACACCCAAAGGAAGCACAGTTCTGGCGTTCAGACGCCAGGAACAGCTGAGGAGTTGGCATCTAACGTCACTCCAGCTTCTAACCCTGGCATTCAAATGCCAGTAAGGGATCAGACACACACAAGTGCTGATGACAACCCCTCTAAAAAGGCTTCTTCAACCACTTCTGTAGGAAATAAACCTGCAGCAACCAAAGTTGAGGAATATAAAGCCAAGATACCTTATCCTCAAAAACTCCGCCAAGAGGAGCAGGATAAGCAATTTGCTCGCTTTGTAGATTATCTCAGGACTCTTGAAATAAAGATTCCGTTTGCAGAGGCACTTGAGCAAATACCTTCTTACGCCAAGTTCATGAAAGAGATCTTGAATCATAAGAAGGATTGGAGAGAAACTGAAAAAGTTCTCCTCACTGAAGAATGCAGTGCAGTCATTCTGAAAAACTTTCTAGAAAAGCTTAAAGATCCCGGAAGCATTCTGATACCATGCACATTAGAGGGTAATTACACCAGGACAGCTCTTTGCGATCTTGGGGCAAGGATCAACCTAATACCTGCATCCACCATCAGAAAGCTTGGTTTAACTAAAGAAGTTAAACCAACCCGGATATGTATCCAACTTGCTGATGGCTCCATTAAATACCCATCAGGCGTGATTGAGGACATGATTGTCAAGGTTGGAACATTCGCCTTTCCCACTGACTTCGTAGTGTTGGAGATGGAGGAGCACAAGAGTGCTACTCTCATTCTAGGAAGACCTTTCCTAGCAACTGGACGAACTCTCATTGATGTCCAAAAGGGGGAAGTCACCCTGAGAGTCAATGAGGATGAGTTTAAGTTGAATGCTATCAAAGCCATGCAGCATCCAGACACACCAAAAGACTGCATGAAAGTTGATCTTATTGACTCTCTGGTGGAGGAGATCAACATGGCTGAGAGTCTCGAATCAGAGCTGGAAGACATCTTTAAAGATGTTCCACCTGATCTAGAGGATTCAGAGGAATTGAAAGAGCCTCTGAAATTTCCTCAGGGAGAGGAAAAACCTCCTAAACCCGAGCTCAAACCATTACCACCATCCCTGAAATATGTATTTCTGGGAGAAGGTGATACTTTTCCAGTGATCATAAGCTCTGCTTTAAATCCACAGGAAGAGGAAGCACTAATCCAAGTGCTAAGGACACACAAGATAGCTCTTGGGTGGTCCATAAGTGACCTTAGGGACATAAGCCCAGCTAGATGCATGCACAAAATCCTATTGGAGGATGATGCTAAGCCAGTGGTTCAACCACAGAGGCGGCTAAATCCAGCCATGAAGGAAGTGGTGCAGAAAGAGGTCACTAAATTACTAGAGGCTGGGATTATTTATCCTATTTCTGATAGCCCCTGGGTGAGTCCTGTTCAAGTTGTCCCTAAAAAGGAAGGCATGACAGTGGTTCATAATGAAAAAATGAACTGGTTCCTACAAGAACAGTTACAGGGTGGCGCATGTGTATTGATTACAGAAGGCTCAATACAGCCACCAGAAAGGATCATTTTCCTTTACCATTCATAGACCAAATGCTAGAAAGACTAGCAGGTCATAATTATTGCTGCTTTTTGGATGGCTATTCAAGCTACAACCAAATTGCAGTAGATCCCCAGGATCAAGAGAAAACAGCATTCACATGTCCATCTGGAGTATTTGCTTACAGAAGGATGCCATTTGGGCTGTGTAATGCGCCTGTAACCTTTCAGAGATGCATGCTCTCTATTTTCTCTGATATGGTGGAAAATTTTCTGGAAGTCTTCATGGATGACTTCTTAGTATATGGAGACTCATTCAGCTCCTGTCTTGATCACCTGACACTGGTTTTGAAAAGATGCCAAGAGACCAACCTGATTTTAAATTGGGAAAAATGTCACTTTATGGTGACTGAAGGGATTGTCCTTGGGCATAAAATTTCAAACAAGGGAATAGAGGTGGATCAAGCTAAAATAGAGGTAATTGAAAAATTACCACTACCTGCCAATGTTAAGGCAATCAGAAGCTTTCTGGGGCATGCAGGATTCTATAGGAGGTTTATAAAGGATTTTTCAAAAATTGCAAAACCTCTAAGCAACCTGCTAGCTGCTGACACGCCATTTTTGTTTGACACAGAATGCTTGCAGGCGTTTGAAACTCTGAAAGCTAAGCTGGTCACAGCACCAGTTATCTCTGCACCAGACTGGACATTACCATACGAATTAATGTGTGATGCAAGTGATCACGCCATTGGTGCAGTACTGGGGCAGAGGCATGACAAACTTCTGCATGTCATTTATTATGCTAGCCGTGTTTTAAATGATGCCCAGAAAAATTACACAACCACAGAAAAGGAATTACTTGCAGTGGTCTATGCCATTGACAAGTTTAGATCATACTTAGTAGGATCAAAAGTGATTGTGTACACTGACCATGCTGCTCTTAAATATCTACTTACAAAGCAGGATTCAAAACCCAGGCTTATAAGATGGGTATTGCTTCTGCAAGAGTTTGATATAGAAATAAGAGACAGAAAAGGGACAGAAAACCAAGTGGCTGATCATCTGTCCCGAATAGAGCCAGTAGAAGGGATGCCCTCTCCCTCTATTGAGATCTCTGAAACCTTTCCGGATGAGCATTTGTTCGTCATTCAGGAAACACCATGGTTTGCAGGCATTGCAAACTATAAAGCTGCAAGGTTCATACCCAAGGCGTACAGCAGGCAACAAAAGAAAAAATTAATTTCTGATGCAAAGTACTACTTGTGGGATGAACCCTATCTCTATAAGAGATGTGCAGACGGAATAATCCGTAGGTGTGTGCCTAGAGAAGAAGCACAGAGGATCCTATGGCATTGCCATGGATCACAATTTGGAGGCCATTTCGGAGGTGAGCGAACAGCTACCAAGGTCCTCCAATGTGGTTTCTACTGGCCTACACTCTACAGAGATTTCCGAGAGTTTGTACGTAACTGTGACAGTTGCCAGAGAGCTGGTAATTTGCCTCATAATTACGCCATGCCTCAATAAGGAATCTTGGAGATTGAGTTGTTTGATGTATGGGGAATTGATTTCATGGGGCCTTTCCCACCATCATACTCAAACACTTATATTCTGGTGGCAATTGACTATGTATCAAAATGGGTAGAGGCCATTGCCACACCCACTAATGATACTAAAACAGTACTGAAGTTCTTCCAGAAATATATATTCAGCAGATTTGGTGTCCCTAGGGTACTAATCAGTGATGGGGGCACTCACTTCTGCAACAAATAGCTTTACTCCGCCATGGTCCGGTATGGGATTCGCCACAAGGTGGCGACTCCATATCATCCACAGAAAAATGGGCAAGCTGAAGTTTCTAACAGAAAACTGAAAAGAATCCTGGAACGGATTGTAAGTACCCGTAGAAAGGATTGGGCACTAAGCTTGGATGATACTCTGTGGGCTTACAGAACAGCATTCAAGACTCCTATAGGGACCTCTCCATACCAACTTGTGTATGGTAAGGCTTGTCACCTGCCCGTGGAACTGGAACATAAGGCCTACTGGGCAACCAGATTCCTAAACTTTGATGCCAAACTAGCTTGAGAAAAAAGATTGCTCCAGCTGAATGAGCTAGAGGAATTCAGATTCACTACTTTCGAAAATGCCAAGCTTTATAAAGAGAAATAAAAAAGATGACATGACAGAAAGCTATCATCTAGAAACTTTGAACCAGGACAAAAGGTTCTGTTGTTTAACTCTAGGCTCAGGCTGTTCCCCGGAAAACTGAAATCCCGGTGGCGGGGACCATATGTGATTACAAGTGTATCACCATATGGTTATGTGGAGCTTCAAGACATTGACTCGGATAGGAAGTTCATTGTTAATGGACAGAGAATCAAGCATTATCTTGAAGGTAATGTTGAGCAAGAATGCTCAAGGCTGAGGCTAGATTAAACAGCTCAGCAAGGTCCAGCTAAAGATAATAAAGAAGCGCTTGTTGGGAGGCAACCCAGCCATTGGCATCACTTCCTCTAAGCATTTTGCCCTATTCTTGATTTTATTTGTTTATATAAAGTTTATTGATACTAAAGTAAAGAGTCAATTGCATAAGTTTACAGGGTTACAGAAGGATTCAGCACACAAAACAGAGAAAAAGAACTCACTGGCAAGAAAACGCCAGTAAGAGGCACAATTGGGCGTTCAACGCCCAAAAGAAGCATCCACTGGGCGTTCAACGCCAGTAAGGATAGCTACCTGGGCGTTAAACGCCAGAAAGAAGCATCTTCTGGGCGTTCAGAAAAACGCCCAGTGACAAAGGAGTTCCTGGCGTTCAACGCCAGAAAGAAGCAGCAGCTGGGTGTTGAACGCCCAAGAGAAGCAGCAATTGGGCGTTAAACGCCCAAAACATGCAGCGTTTGGGCATTTAACGCCAGGATGGTGGGGAGGAGGTAAATTCGTTTTTACTTCATATTTTTCATTTTAATCTTAATTTTCATGTTTCAATTCATGATTTCTTGCATAAACATGTTACAAACCCTGATTTCTAAGAACCCTAATTTCTAAAAACCCTACTTTAAAAATATCAAATGTATCTTAATCCATAAGCACAAATTCTTTTTTCAAATTTTCCAAAACAAATCTATCTCGTTTCCTTCTAAAATCTTTTCAACTCATCAATATCTTTTTCAAATCTCCACATTATCTTTTTCAAAATCCAAATTTATCTTTTTCAAATATCTTTCATATCTTTTCAATTTTAAGTCACATCTTTTCATATCATATCTTTTTTAAATCATATCTTCTATCTTATCTTTTTAATATTTTCGAAAATCCCACCCCCTCCCTTTTTAAAACCACATTCGGCCCCTCCCCTCTCATCCACCATTCGACACAAGCTCTCCTTCTACCCATCTCCTTTCCTTTCTTTTGCTTGAGGACAAGCAAACCTCTAAGTTTGGTGTGCTTATCCGTGATCACTAAACTATACCCACTAAGATCATGGCTCCCAAAGGAAAACAACCCACTCCAAGAGGCAAGAAAGAGAGCATTCCAAAATCACTCTGGAATCAAGGGAGGTTCTTAACTAAAGAACATTCAAACCATTACTACAAAATAATGGGTCTAAGATCAGTGATCCCGGAAGTCAAGTTCGATCTGAAAGAAGATGAATATCCGGAGATCCAAGAGCGGATTTGAAATAGGAACTGGGAAGTCCTAGCTAATCCTGAAACGAAAGTGGGAAGGAATATGGTTCAGGAATTCTACGCTAATCTGTGGCAAACAGACAGGCAGAGAATATCTGGAACTGCCCTCTATGACTATCGAACTTTGGTCAGAGGAAAGATTGTTCACATCCACCCTGACAAAATCAGGGAGATCTTTAAGTTACCTCAGCTGAAAGATGACCCAGACTCCTTCAATAGGAGAATGATGAGAACAAACAAGGGCCTGGATAAGATTCTAGAGGATATATGCATCCCTGGAACCAGGTGGACCACCAGCAGCAAGGGTGTCCCAAATCAACTCAAGAGAGAAGATCTCAAACCAGTCGCCAGAGGATGGCTGGACTTCATTGGGCGTTCTATATTGCCCACTAGCAACCGTTCTGAAGTCACTGTTAAAAGAGCAGTAATGATCCATTACATTATGTTGGGAAAAGAAGTAGAAGTTCACCAACTGATCCCATCTAAATTTTACATACTTGCTAACAAGAACTCCAAGGATGCCAAGTTGGCTTATCCAAGCTTAATCTCTATGCTATGCAAAGATGCCGGAGTAAAGATGGGAATAACAGAGTATATCTCAGTGGAGCAACCAATCACTAAAATCACAATGGAAAAATAACAAATGCAGGATGACCCCACCAAGAGGAGGGCGCAAGAATTCCTCCCAGAAGTCCCTCAATTTGAATATTGGGAACAGCTTGAAGCATCTGTTAGCAAGTTACAAGAATCTATGGACCAAATAAAGGAAGAACAGCAAAATCAAAATAGTATGCTCTGCAAACTGCTCATGGAACAAGAAGAGCAAGGGCGTGACTTAAAGGAACTGAAGCGTCAGAAGTTATCTCTTGAAGGACCAAGCACTCCACAGACTAGAGGAACATCCACATCCCAAACTCAAGGTTGTTGAGCCCTAATCTTAGCCTTAACTCTGTGATAATTGTTTTTATTTGAGTTCTACCTTAGTAGTTATAGTAGTAATTAGTAGTTATTTTATCTCCAATTAAGCTATAATTTATTTTCTCATCATCATTAAACATGAATAAAATAGAAGATTTTCTTTAGGATAAGGAGGCAATATTTTTTGAGTTTTTAATACAAGAAATTCTGATTAATTACATGTGGTGGCAATGCTTTCTGCCTTCTGAATGAATGCTTGAACAGTGCATATGTCTTTGGAATTTGATGTTCTTGAATGTTAAATATGTTGGCTCTTGAAAGAATGATAAACATGAGACATGTTATTGGTAATCTGAAAAATCATAAAAATGATTCTTGAAGCAAGAAAAAGCAGTGAATACAAAGCTTGCAAAAAAAAAAGAGAGAGAAGCAAGCAGAAAAAGCCAATAGCCCTTAAAACCAAAAGGAAAGGGTGATAAAAAGGATCCAAGGCTTTGAGCATCAGTGGATAGGAGGACCTGAGGAAACCAAATCCTGGTCTAAGCGGCTAAACCAAGCTGTCCCTAACCATGTGCTTGTGGCGTGAAGGTGTCAAGTGAAAACTTGAGACTGAGCGGTTAAAGTCAAGGTCCAAAGCAAAAAGAAGAGTGTGATTAAGAACCCTGAACACCTCTAATTGGGGACTTTAGCAAAGCTGAGTCACAATCTAAAAAGGTTCACCCAATTATGTGTCTGTGGCATTTATGTATCCGGTGGTAATACTGGAAAACAAAGTGCTTAGGGCCACGGCCAAGACTCATAAAAGTAGCTGTGTTCAAGAATCAACATACTAAACTAAGAGAATCAATAACACTATCTGATTTCTAAGTTCCTATAGATGCCAATCATTCTGAATTTCAATGGATAAAGTGAGATGCCAAAACTATTCGGAAGCAAAAAGCTACTAGTCCCGCTCATTTAATTAGAATATGAGCTTCACTCAAAAACTCTGAGATATTATTGCTTCTTGACTTATTTGTATTCTATTTTATTTGTCTAGTTGCTTGGGAACAAGCAACAGTTTAAGTTTGGTGTTGTGATGAGCGGATATTTTATACGCTTTTTGGGGTTTTCATATAGTTTAGTATGTTTTAGTTAGTTTTTAGTTTATTTTCCTTAGTTTCTAGGCAAAATTCATATTTTTGGACTTTACTATGAGTTTATGTGTTTTTCTATAATTTCAGGTATTTTCTGGCTGAAATTGAAGGAGCTGAGCAAAAATCTGATTCAGGCTGAAAAAGGACTGCTGATGCTGTTGGATCCTGACCTCTCTACACTCGGAATGAAATTTCTGGAGCTACAGGAGTTTAATTGATGCGCTTCCAATTGCGTTGGAAATTAGACATCCAGGGCTTTCCAGCAATATATAATAGTCCATACTTTGCTCAAGGATAAATGACGTAAACTGGCGTTCAACGCCAGTTCCATGTTGCAGTCTGGCATCCAGCGCCAGAAACAAGTTACAAGTTGGAGTTCAACGACAGAAACAGGTTACAACCTAGCGTTGAACGCCCAAAACATCCCAGGCACGTGAGAAGCTTTAGTCTCAGCCCCAGCATACACCAAGTGGGCCCCAGAAGTCGATTTCTGCACTATCTATCATAGTTTACTCATTTTCTGTAAACCTAGGTTACTAGTTTAGTGTTTAAACACCTTTTAGAGATTTATTTTGTATCTCATGATATTTTAGATCTAAACTTTGTACTCTTTGACGGCATGAGTCTCTAAACTCCATTGTTGGGGGTGAGGTGCTCTGCTGTGTCTCGATGAAGTAATGCCAGTATTTCTGTTTTCTATTCAATCACGCTTGTTCCTCTCTAAGATGTTCATCCGTGCCTCATTATGATGAATGTGATGATCCGTGACACTCATCACCATTCTCAACCTATGAACGTGTGCCTGACAACCACTTTCGTTCTACATTAGATTGAATGAGTATCTCTTAGATCCCTTAATCGGAATCTCCGTGGTATAAGCTAGAATTCTTTGGCAGCATCCTTGAGAATCCGAAAAGTCTAAACCTTGTCTGTGGTATTTCGAGTAGAATTCTGGGATTGGATGACTGTGACAAGCTTCAAACTCGCGAGTGCTGGGCGTAGTGACAGACCCAAAAGGATATCAAGTCCTATTCCAGTATGATCGAGAACCTACAGATGATTAGCCATGCGGTGACAGCGTACCTGGACCATTTTCACTGAGAGGAAGGATGGTAGCCATTAACAACGGTGATCCACCAACACACAGCCTGCCATAGAAGGGACGTGCGTGCGTGAAGAAGGAGATGGGGAGAAAGCAGAGATTCAAAAGACAAAGCATCTCCAAAACTCCAACATATTCTCATTTACTGCACAACAAGTAACCTTTAATTCATGCTCTCTTGTTCATTTGCATGTCAATAGATAACCACAAATTAATATCCTAACTAAGAGTTGCAAGATAACCATAGCTTGCTTCAAACCAACAATCTCCGTGGGATCGACCCTTACTCACGTAAGGTATTACTCAGACGACCCAGTGCACTTGTTGGTTAGTTGTGCAGAATTACAAAGTGTGAAGTAATTTTCGTGCACCAGGGTCCTCTCAGGTTCAGGATTAGGATCATAGAGACGTTCTTTATCCCTGTTCCTTCTCATAAACAAGAAAAAAAACAGGAAAGAAAGAGAATGGGATCTCTATGTCAAAGGATAGAGGACTCCCTGTGAGATGTGAAGAAGAAAAAAGAATGAAGATAAAGGAATGAGATGAAGAATCCGAATGAAAAGGTAGAAGAATTCAAATATTAAGAAGTAAAAAGAGAAACTAGAATTAAAATATTTTTATTTTTAGGTTATTTATTTAATTAGAAGCTAATTAACTAAAAATATTGAAATTTGAAAAAGATTATTTTCGAAAAAGAAGAGATAAAAAGGGGTGTGAAGTTTTTGAAAATAGGAGAGAGAGAGGAATTAGTTAGGAAGTTTTGAAAAAAAGAAAGAGAAAACAAGTAACTAATTAAGAAAGATTTGAAAATAAGATAAGATAGAAGATTAAAAAAAGATTTAATTTTGAAATTTAAAATTAGAAAAGATAAGATGAAAATTTGAAAAGATTTGAAAAAGATTTGATTTTGAATTTTGAAATTAAAACAAGATAAGATAAATATTTGAAAATAAGTTTGAAAAGATAAGGTATGGTGAAGATTTGAAAAAGATTTGAAAAGATAAGAATTGAAATTTGATTTTTGAAAAAGATTCAATTTTGAAATTTGAATTTGAATTTTTAAATTATAAATTTTGAAATTGAGTTTTGAAAATTTGAATTTGAAATAAGATAAGATAAGATTTTTTTTTTAAATTTATAGAAAGATAAAAAGATAACATAAAGATTTTAAAAAGTTTTGAATTTTAAAATTTAAAAGAAAGATAAGAGTTGAAATTTGACTTTACCAACAAGAAAACACAAAACTTAAAAAATTTTTAAATCAAGATAAGAAAAGAAGGTAAGAATTTCGAAAATTTGAATAAAGATAAAAGAGATATTTTTAATTTTTTGAATTAATGAAGAAAGAGAAAAACAACCAAAAGACACCAACCTTAAAATTTTTAGATCAAAAGACACTAATTTTCAAAAATTAAGAAAACAAACACCAAAAGACACCAAACTTAAAAACTTTAAGATCAAAATAAGAAAAGAAACAAAAATACATAAAGAATAAAGAATACACACATGACACTAAACTTAAGAACTGACACTAAACTCAAACAAAAGACACACATTTTGAAAATTTTTGGAAAAAGAAACAAGAAAGTTCGAAACTTTAACAAGAACAAGAACAAAAGACTCAAATAAAAGACAAAGATTAATAAAGAAAAGAAAAAGTTTTGAAAAATTTTTGAAAAGAAAACAAAAGACTCAAACAAAATAGTAAAAAGCACCTAATCTAAGCAACAAGATAATCCGATAGTTTGTCAAATCCGAACAATCCCCGGCAACGGCACCAAAAACTTGGTGCATGAAACTGACTCCGCACGTTTCGCACAGATAGACCGGCAAGTATACCGAGTTGTCCAAGTAATATCTCAGGTGAGTGAGGGTCAATCCCATGGATATTATTGGTTTGAGCAAGCAGTGGATACCTTGCAGATCTTAGTCAGATGGATAGAAAATATAGTTTGTCACGAAAAATGCATAAAACAGATAAATAAATAAAATGTTACTGGATAGGTGTGAAATCTATGGTAGGAGAATGGTTGAGGCTTTGGAGATGCTTCTTCCTTCTGGGTCAACTTTTCTCTCCATCTACTCCAACTTCTGATTAATTCATTTCATGCCAGGCTGTATGTGATTAACACCGGGTTAGTGGTCATTAATCTCCTCTGCTTCAGATCAAACACCGGGTCAGCAGTCATCCAATCTGAACAGGGGTGAAGCTCTAGTAGTCCATTCCCTTAGTGATCCTACTCAAAATGCCACAGATAAGGTCGGATCTTCCTGATCAGAGAATGCTGCTCCTTGGGTTCTAGCCTATACTACAAAGGCCCTAATCGCCCCATACCTCGGCTGAACTGTTGTCTCGAGAAGTCCCCAACGAAACCATGGATTAGCCGTCTAAGAGATGTATAATCAAGCTGGTGGTTCAGTACTATCCTGTCAAGGACTCGCAAAAACCCATGTGGAGTTGGGATGACGGTCAAGTTACACTCCCAATCTATCAGGATGAAGAACAAAGATACATCTTAGAATAGAACCAAGCATAGATTGAAGTAAAATAGTGATATTATTAATTCATGAGAATCAGCAGAGCTCCTAACCTTAACCTTAGGAGGTTAGTGACTCATGGCTTACAGAAAAGTAATGAAAATGTGAAGAGTGTCCAAGAGCTCCTAACAAGGGTGAACTCTTGTCTATATATACTAATCTAATAACTAAAAATTATAGAAATAGGTGATGACAAGTCATCTTAGCCTATTTTAACTAGCCTTTTTCTTTTGTTTTCAATTGAATTATGCACTTTCTTGAGCCATAAGCAAGCCAATTGGGTAGATTTTCATGTTTCCTTTGATTTAATCAACCATGTATGAATTCATGCTATTTCATGAGGTTTTGTGCTATATTTGTTGCATATTATGAAAGAATGAATATCTCATGATTTTGAGCATAGCTTTGATGAGTTTGGTTGATTAATGATAGGTGAAGAAAGCTTGGAGAAAGGTTGAAGCAAAGAGGAATGGCTAGAAGTGAAGAGAGGACAATGGTATAAGTGAAATTGAACCAGGAGGCATGAAGTTAGCCCCAACGTTAGCCCCCTAACTTGGAGGCTAACGTTGGAACTTGAATTCCTCCCTGGGCCACCAACGTTTGCGCCAACGTTAGCCCCCTAACTTGGAGGCTAACGTTGGCACATGAATTACAAAGGGAGGCCAACGTTAGCCCCAACGTTAGCCCCCTAACTTGGAGGCTAACGTTGGAACTTGAGAAGATCTCCCTGGCCATCCAACGTTTGCGCCAACGTTAGGGGTCTAACTTTGACCCTAACGTTGGCACATGAAAACACAAGGGAGAGGGGCCAACGTTTGCGCCAACGTTAGCCCCCTAACTTGGAGGCTAACGTTGGCGCCACACACCACAAGGCATACAAGGGGTATACTTCCAACAAGAATAACTTGAGCTACATAGCTCCAAATGAGGTGATTCAAGAAGCATTGGAAAGTAGGAATCAATAGCTTTCCAAGAATATATGGCACTGCATGGTGGACACTAAAATTGAGGGAGAAAACTGCCCCGCAATGTGCATAAACGAACATGGTGGCAACCTGCAGTGAGGCCACTTGACCTCTGCACCTTCAAAGGAGTATAACTCGAGCTGTAGAGCTCCAATTGATGTGCTCCCAACGGCATTGGAAAGTAGACATCCAGGGCTTTCCAACAATGTATAATAGTATGGGGTGGACAATACATTTGAGCCTCCAGAACTGGCGTTTTCGCCAACGTTTGAGGGCTAACGTTACCTCAAACGCTGCACACCAAAGCCAGCGACCATGCCCTCTTCAAATGATCATAACTTGAGTTGTAGATGTCCAATTGAAGTGATTCCAAGTGGGTTAGAAAGCTGACATTCAGAGCTTTCCAACCATATATGATAGTCTATATTGGGCATAAAATTGGCAACATGACAAGAGGACAAAGTTGGTGCCATAAATGTGCATAAGGGAGGCCAACGTTAGGGTCAAAGTTAGACCCCTAACGTTGGCACCAACGTCCAAACCAGAGAATATTGCTTGCTGCTATGAAAAGTTGGGGTCAAAGTTAGACCCCTAACTTTGGCCCTAACGTTGGGACCAACTATGGCTAACTTCAAATCCGGTTCAATTGGTTCACTTCGGTTCTTCTTCAAACTCCAAGAGCAATCAACCAAGGCCTCTTTCAACCCAATTCCACCGAGAGCAAAGGCCCATGATCATCACTCAAAGGCACAAGAAATAGATAAAATAGGAATTTCATTTAGTTGTAATTTGTTTTTAATTTCATTTTCATTTCCATTTTGTAAAGCCTATATAAGGCATCATTTTCATATTTGTAAGGAGGCTGGCTCCACTAGGGAGCATTAGGATTTGAGAGCTCTCTCTTAGTTTTCAATTTCGTTTTGAATCTTGGGTTGAGAATTGAAGAAATTCTGTTTCAATCTCACCTTGAGAATTTTCTTGTTTACTTTCTCTGCACAATTGAATTTCCATTCCTGTTTACTACTTCACATTCTCTTGGCTTCTGCAATTTACTTTTCTTTAATTTCTCTTGCAATTGTTCTTGTTGGATCTAGGAAGGCATTGAGATCTAGACTTGGTTATCTAGTCTCTTGGGTCCTGAGATCTTAATTCCAATTTTACATTCTCTGTTTATTGCTTTTCATGTTTATTTACATTTCTGTTTTGGTTCCGAATCAATCAAATCCATCTTTTACTTCTCTGCTTGTTGCAATTTAACTTTTCCTTGTTTAATTTCTGCAAATCCAATTCCCAATTCCCTTTACATTTAATGCAATTTACATTTCTTGCAATTTAAGTTTCTGCAATTTACTTTTCTTGCACTTTAAGTTTCTGCACATTTATTTTCTGCAACTTTAAATTCTCTGTATTTTACATTCTGCTCTCAAAATTTCACCCAACCACTCAATGTTAGCTTGACTAAACTAATCACCCACTAAAATTGCTTGATCCTTCAATCCCTGTGGGATCGACCTCACTCCCGTGAGTTTTTATTACTTGATACGACCCGGTACACTTGCCGGTTAGTTTTGGGTGTTTTGGGAGAAATTTATTTTTCACCAAAATATCTCATCAAGTTTTTGGCGCCGTTGCCGGGGATTGATTAGATCAACAATGATTATGTTGGTGAGAAGTCTAGATCAAGCATTTTCTTTATTTTTGTTTTCTGTTTCAAAGTGAAACCAAGGTGTTTGAGTTTTTGCCTCACTAAGAAATTCTCATCTCTGATATGAGTAATTTCAATTTTCCTTGGTTGTGTGTTTTACAAAACTCAAATGGAGTTCAACTCATCTTATGATCAAACAAATTTTATGGGATATCACCCACCATCACCAATTTCTAATGATGGCTGGGAATATCACCAACAAATTACAAATCCTGAGCACTCCAATTCATGGAGATTGGCTTCAGAGACACAAGATGAGCAAGAGAATCATATGGGGTACCAACCACCACCACAAAATGATTCATATCATTATCCTCATGGAAGATGGAAGTGTCGCCAAAGAATGGAAGAGCAGCCACCCTCACATCCCAGTTTCTCATTTAAAAACTCTTCATCACTTGATTATGCCTCAACACAAAGTTTCCTCCAAAATCCATACCAGTCATCCCATCGATTACACAACTCATTCCACACCCCTCAACACAAATTCACCACAACACATTCACGTCACCAAAATTACTCTCAACCTTCATCTCTTGAATTAACAGAGGAAGAATACCGTGAAGGCATTGAAATACAGAGAAAACTAGTAGAAATACACACAAAATCCCCATCTTGGAAAGAATTCGTATTCAAGAAGATGAATGAGTCCTCAGAGCAATCAAGGGGGGACTTAGAACCATCAAACAGTGAAGATGAAGACCAATTTGTGAGTGAGGAAGTGGAAGAGCAAGATAAGGAGGCCACTGCATCAAGTGAACTTTCAATGAAGAATGAGGTGGTTGAACCTGAAACTGCACTTGAGATGACAAGAGAACATGAAAACTCACAACTCTCACAAACCTCCCTGGACCAAAATGCCTCAACATCTGAATCCATGATTGAAAGGTATGACGAGGAGATGAAGAAATGTTGGGAAGATCGACAAACCTCCCCCATGATAGAGCGATTGAAACAAATGTTGGGTGTAAAAGAGGAAGTGGAGGAGCAAGAAAGTGAAGAAGTCATTCCAAACTCAAGTGAGGCAGAGAAGTACATAAAGGAGGAGTTCATAGAACCACAAATACAAAAAGCTCTGGATGAATGCAAAACTCCAATAATCACACAGCAACCAAGACTTGGATTCAAAGAAGTGAAGGCAACTAACAAAAGCACCAATCCTGTCCCTAATCCAGTAAGCAAGATCAATCAAGCCATTTGCAAAAGGAAGCTTGCTGAGGAAAAGCCAAGGCAAGGGACAGTAGCTGAAACTTCTCCTTCTTTGAAGTCATTTCTCTTAACAAATTAGAAGAAGAGGAAGAAAGTAAAGAACAGGTAGACAGTAGGTACATTTCTTCTCCTTGCTTTGTTTAAATTTCAATAAATTGGCATATGATTACATTCTAAGTTTGGTGTTGCCCTGCAGCAAACTGTTTTCCATCTTCATGGATGATTGCATCAATTTTACATGAAAGTGACACACCAAGATTCTAAGTTTGGTGTGCCACCTATTTTCTATGCAAATCAATCCAGCAACATCACTTGTCTGTATAATCATATTGCCTTTTACAGTGTTCTTTTTCTTCTTGGTTGGATAATTTTTGTTTTCTCTTTGTTTCATTTATTTACTTGTTTTTAATGCTTTCCTTCATTAACTGTTTTTGTTAATACATCACCAAGACATCCTTATTCATAACAGACTCTTCATTTGGTGATTGTATTTAACATATAACAGTTTCTTTTGTTTAGTTTTAGTTCAAATAAATTGACATATGGTTGCATTCTAAGTTTGGTGTTGCTATGCAACAAAATTTAGTTCCAATTCTTACAAGATACTTGCATTAATTCCAAGTGAAAGTGTCACACTAAGTTTGGTGTGCCACTTATCTTCTATGCAAAGTATTATGCTCACCTTCTTAAGTTTGCAATCACAATGTCTCTGTCTCTTGTGCCTTGATTATTATCTTTAATTTTGCTTGCTTGAAACACATGTACTACTAACATTCCTTGTGTAAGACATTCATGATCCATCTTAGCCCCATAGCCACGGTTCTAATAGTCGCTTGAGGATGAGCAAGCATTCTGAGTTTGGTATGGGAAGGAGGAGAATGGGAGGAAAATGACAACAATAGAGAAGATGAACTACAAGGTTGTAAAGTTCCTTTTCCTCTCATTTGTTTCAAGCACTATAAACTGAATGATTGTCTTTACCTTCTCTGTATGCATGTGTGTATGAAAAGGCATAGTTTGATTTCTAAATTGCAACATGGTGCTATGTCATTATGATTTCCAACTTGAGTTTTGTGAATTCAAAAGCAACAAAAGTATCATGATCATAAACAAACAAGGCATTAAAGAAGATTTTAGCATGTGCATAAAAGTATTGGTAAGCTAGTATGTTTGATTGTTGCTTAATTGCATTAGATTTTATTTAATTGAAGTTTTCATCTAGGACATTTTGTGAAATCTTTTGAAAATCATGAAAACCTTGAAGAAGCAAATGCAAAATAAAGCAAGAAAAGAAAAAGGGAAAAAATGAGAAAGCTGAAGGCTCTGAGTACCAATGGCAATTTATTTGCTAAGTACTTGTGGTGTTTATGTATCAAGCCAAATGCTTGAAAACAAAACACTTAGAAGTCAAGGCTAGGCTCAAAGTGCAAAAGCACTCCCTCAAAGCTCAAGGCTCTGAGCATCAATGATTAGAGAGTTAAGAAAAGAAAAGAAAAATGAGCTTAATGAAGTCCTCTAATCAAATGCTTGTGGTGCTTATGTATCAAGTGGTAATACTTGAAAACAAAGCATTTAGAAGTCGTAGCTTTGTTATCAACTCATGGGGCAAAGCACCCAAAAGGAGAAGCTAAATAAAAAAAATCAAAAGCTTGTTTCAAGGAAGAAATATAAAAGAAAGATTTCATAAATTGAGCTAGATGGAAGCATCAATCATTTACATTTCTTTTGTGATTGTAGCATGCTTAGAAAACTAGCTTACCATGAACATTGAGTTGCTATTCTTCTTACCTTGGATTGTCAATCTTTATTGCATGATTCTTTTCTTGCTTGGGGACAAGCAAGCTTTAAGTTTGGTGTTGTGATGACAAGTCATCTTAGCCTATTTTAACTAGCCTTTTTCTTTTGTTTTCAATTGAATTATGCACTTTCTTGAGCCATAAGCAAGCCAATTGGGTAGATTTTCATGTTTCCTTTGATTTAATCAACCATGTATGAATTCATGCTATTTCATGAGGTTTTGTGCTATATTTGTTGCATATTATGAAAGAATGAATATCTCATGATTTTGAGCATAGCTTTGATGAGTTTGGTTGATTAATGATAGGTGAAGAAAGCTTGGAGAAAGGTTGAAGCAAAGAGGAATGGCTAGGAGTGAAGAGAGGACAATGGTATAAGTGAAATTGAACCAGGAGGCATGAAGTTAGCCCCAACGTTAGCCCCCTAACTTGGAGGCTAACGTTGGAACTTGAATTCCTCCCTGGGCCACCAACGTTTGCGCCAACGTTAGCCCCCTAACTTGGAGGCTAACGTTGGCACATGAATTACAAAGGGAGGCCAACGTTAGCCCCAACGTTAGCCCCCTAACTTGGAGGCTAACGTTGGAACTTGAGAAGATCTCCCTGGCCATCCAACGTTTGCGCCAACGTTAGGGGTCTAACTTTGACCCTAACGTTGGCACATGAAAACACAAGGGAGAGGGGCCAACGTTTGCGCCAACGTTAGCCCCCTAACTTGGAGGCTAACGTTGGCGCCACACACCACAAGGCATACAAGGGGTATACTTCCAACAAGAATAACTTGAGCTACATAGCTCCAAATGAGGTGATTCAAGAAGCATTGGAAAGTAGGAATCAATAGCTTTCCAAGAATATATGGCACTGCATGGTGGACACTAAAATTGAGGGAGAAAACTGCCCCGCAATGTGCATAAACGAACATGGTGGCAACCTGCAGTGAGGCCACTTGACCTCTGCACCTTCAAAGGAGTATAACTCGAGCTGTAGAGCTCCAATTGATGTGCTCCCAACGGCATTAGAAAGTAGACATCCAGGGATTTCCAACAATGTATAATAGTATGGGGTGGACAATACATTTGAGCCTCCAGAACTGGCGTTTTCGCCAACGTTTGAGGGCTAACGTTACCTCAAACGCTGCACACCAAAGCCAGCGACCATGCCCTCTTCAAATGATCATAACTTGAGTTGTAGATGTCCAATTGAAGTGATTCCAAGTGGGTTAGAAAGCTGACATTCAGAGCTTTCCAACCATATATGATAGTCTATATTGGGCATAAAATTGGCAACATGACAAGAGGACAAAGTTGGTGCCATAAATGTGCATAAGGGAGGCCAACGTTAGGGTCAAAGTTAGACCCCTAACGTTGGCACCAACGTCCAAACCAGAGAATATTGCTTGCTGCTATGAAAAGTTGGGGTCAAAGTTAGACCCCTAACTTTGGCCCTAACGTTGGGACCAACTATGGCTAACTTCAAATCCGGTTCAATTGGTTCACTTCGGTTCTTCTTCAAACTCCAAGAGCAATCAACCAAGGCCTCTTTCAACCCAATTCCACCGAGAGCAAAGGCCCATGATCATCACTCAAAGGCACAAGAAATAGATAAAATAGGAATTTCATTTAGTTGTAATTTGTTTTTAATTTCATTTTCATTTCCATTTTGTAAAGCCTATATAAGGCATCATTTTCATATTTGTAAGGAGGCTGGCTCCACTAGGGAGCATTAGGATTTGAGAGCTCTCTCTTAGTTTTCAATTTCGTTTTGAATCTTGGGTTGAGAATTGAAGAAATTCTGTTTCAATCTCACCTTGAGAATTTTCTTGTTTACTTTCTCTGCACAATTGAATTTCCATTCCTGTTTACTACTTCACATTCTCTTGGCTTCTGCAATTTACTTTTCTTTAATTTCTCTTGCAATTGTTCTTGTTGGATCTAGGAAGGCATTGAGATCTAGACTTGGTTATCTAGTCTCTTGGGTCCTGAGATCTTAATTCCAATTTTACATTCTCTGTTTATTGCTTTTCATGTTTATTTACATTTCTGTTTTGGTTCCGAATCAATCAAATCCATCTTTTACTTCTCTGCTTGTTGCAATTTAACTTTTCCTTGTTTAATTTCTGCAAATCCAATTCCCAATTCCCTTTACATTTAATGCAATTTACATTTCTTGCAATTTAAGTTTCTGCAATTTACTTTTCTTGCACTTTAAGTTTCTGCACATTTATTTTCTGCAACTTTAAATTCTCTGTATTTTACATTCTGCTCTCAAAATTTCACCCAACCACTCAATGTTAGCTTGACTAAACTAATCACCCACTAAAATTGCTTGATCCTTCAATCCCTGTGGGATCGACCTCACTCCCGTGAGTTTTTATTACTTGATACGACCCGGTACACTTGCCGGTTAGTTTTGGGTGTTTTGGGAGAAATTTATTTTTCACCAAAATATCTCATCAAGTTTTTGGCGCCGTTGCCGGGGATTGATTAGATCAACAATGATTATGTTGGTGAGAAGTCTAGATCAAGCATTTTCTTTATTTTTGTTTTCTGTTTCAAAGTGAAACCAAGGTGTTTGAGTTTTTGCCTCACTAAGAAATTCTCATCTCTGATATGAGTAATTTCAATTTTCCTTGGTTGTGTGTTTTACAAAACTCAAATGGAGTTCAACTCATCTTATGATCAAACAAATTTTATGGGATATCACCCACCATCACCAATTTCTAATGATGGCTGGGAATATCACCAACAAATTACAAATCCTGAGCACTCCAATTCATGGAGATTGGCTTCAGAGACACAAGATGAGCAAGAGAATCATATGGGGTACCAACCACCACCACAAAATGATTCATATCATTATCCTCATGGAAGATGGAAGTGTCGCCAAAGAATGGAAGAGCAGCCACCCTCACATCCCAGTTTCTCATTTAAAAACTCTTCATCACTTGATTATGCCTCAACACAAAGTTTCCTCCAAAATCCATACCAGTCATCCCATCGATTACACAACTCATTCCACACCCCTCAACACAAATTCACCACAACACATTCACGTCACCAAAATTACTCTCAACCTTCATCTCTTGAATTAACAGAGGAAGAATACCGTGAAGGCATTGAAATACAGAGAAAACTAGTAGAAATACACACAAAATCCCCATCTTGGAAAGAATTCGTATTCAAGAAGATGAATGAGTCCTCAGAGCAATCAAGGGGGACTTAGAACCATCAAACAGTGAAGATGAAGACCAATTTGTGAGTGAGGAAGTGGAAGAGCAAGATAAGGAGGCCACTGCATCAAGTGAACTTTCAATGAAGAATGAGGTGGTTGAACCTGAAACTGCACTTGAGATGACAAGAGAACATGAAAACTCACAACTCTCACAAACCTCCCTGGACCAAAATGCCTCAACATCTGAATCCATGATTGAAAGGTATGACGAGGAGATGAAGAAATGTTGGGAAGATCGACAAACCTCCCCCATGATAGAGCGATTGAAACAAATGTTGGGTGTAAAAGAGGAAGTGGAGGAGCAAGAAAGTGAAGAAGTCATTCCAAACTCAAGTGAGGCAGAGAAGTACATAAAGGAGGAGTTCATAGAACCACAAATACAAAAAGCTCTGGATGAATGCAAAACTCCAATAATCACACAGCAACCAAGACTTGGATTCAAAGAAGTGAAGGCAACTAACAAAAGCACCAATCCTGTCCCTAATCCAGTAAGCAAGATCAATCAAGCCATTTGCAAAAGGAAGCTTGCTGAGGAAAAGCCAAGGCAAGGGACAGTAGCTGAAACTTCTCCTTCTTTGAAGTCATTTCTCTTAACAAATTGGAAGAAGAGGAAGAAAGTAAAGAACAGGTAGACAGTAGGTACATTTCTTCTCCTTGCTTTGTTTAAATTTCAATAAATTGGCATATGATTACATTCTAAGTTTGGTGTTGCCCTGCAGCAAACTGTTTTCCATCTTCATGGATGATTGCATCAATTTTACATGAAAGTGACACACCAAGATTCTAAGTTTGGTGTGCCACCTATTTTTCTATGCAAATCAATCCAGCAACATCACTTGTCTGTATAATCATATTGCCTTTTACAGTGTTCTTTTTCTTCTTGGTTGGATAATTTTTGTTTTCTCTTTGTTTCATTTATTTACTTGTTTTTAATGCTTTCCTTCATTAACTGTTTTTGTTAATACATCACCAAGACATCCTTATTCATAACAGACTCTTCATTTGGTGATTGTATTTAACATATAACAGTTTCTTTTGTTTAGTTTTAGTTCAAATAAATTGACATATGGTTGCATTCTAAGTTTGGTGTTGCTATGCAACAAAATTTAGTTCCAATTCTTACAAGATACTTGCATTAATTCCAAGTGAAAGTGTCACACTAAGTTTGGTGTGCCACTTATCTTCTATGCAAAGTATTATGCTCACCTTCTTAAGTTTGCAATCACAATGTCTCTGTCTCTTGTGCCTTGATTATTATCTTTAATTTTGCTTGCTTGAAACACATGTACTACTAACATTCCTTGTGTAAGACATTCATGATCCATCTTAGCCCCATAGCCACGGTTCTAATAGTCGCTTGAGGATGAGCAAGCATTCTGAGTTTGGTATGGGAAGGAGGAGAATGGGAGGAAAATGACAACAATAGAGAAGATGAACTACAAGGTTGTAAAGTTCCTTTTCCTCTCATTTGTTTCAAGCACTATAAACTGAATGATTGTCTTTACCTTCTCTGTATGCATGTGTGTATGAAAAGGCATAGTTTGATTTCTAAATTGCAACATGGTGCTATGTCATTATGATTTCCAACTTGAGTTTTGTGAATTCAAAAGCAACAAAAGTATCATGATCATAAACAAACAAGGCATTAAAGAAGATTTTAGCATGTGCATAAAAGTATTGGTAAGCTAGTATGTTTGATTGTTGCTTAATTGCATTAGATTTTATTTAATTGAAGTTTTCATCTAGGACATTTTGTGAAATCTTTTGAAAATCATGAAAACCTTGAAGAAGCAAATGCAAAATAAAGCAAGAAAAGAAAAAGGGAAAAAATGAGAAAGCTGAAGGCTCTGAGTACCAATGGCAATTTATTTGCTAAGTACTTGTGGTGTTTATGTATCAAGCCAAATGCTTGAAAACAAAACACTTAGAAGTCAAGGCTAGGCTCAAAGTGCAAAAGCACTCCCTCAAAGCTCAAGGCTCTGAGCATCAATGATTAGAGAGTTAAGAAAAGAAAAGAAAAATGAGCTTAATGAAGTCCTCTAATCAAATGCTTGTGGTGCTTATGTATCAAGTGGTAATACTTGAAAACAAAGCATTTAGAAGTCGTAGCTTTGTTATCAACTCATGGGGCAAAGCACCCAAAAGGAGAAGCTAAATAAAAAAAATCAAAAGCTTGTTTCAAGGAAGAAATATAAAAGAAAGATTTCATAAATTGAGCTAGATGGAAGCATCAATCATTTACATTTCTTTTGTGATTGTAGCATGCTTAGAAAACTAGCTTACCATGAACATTGAGTTGCTATTCTTCTTACCTTGGATTGTCAATCTTTATTGCATGATTCTTTTCTTGCTTGGGGACAAGCAAGCTTTAAGTTTGGTGTTGTGATGACAAGTCATCTTAGCCTATTTTAACTAGCCTTTTTCTTTTGTTTTCAATTGAATTATGCACTTTCTTGAGCCATAAGCAAGCCAATTGGGTAGATTTTCATGTTTCCTTTGATTTAATCAACCATGTATGAATTCATGCTATTTCATGAGGTTTTGTGCTATATTTGTTGCATATTATGAAAGAATGAATATCTCATGATTTTGAGCATAGCTTTGATGAGTTTGGTTGATTAATGATAGGTGAAGAAAGCTTGGAGAAAGGTTGAAGCAAAGAGGAATGGCTAGGAGTGAAGAGAGGACAATGGTATAAGTGAAATTGAACCAGGAGGCATGAAGTTAGCCCCAACGTTAGCCCCCTAACTTGGAGGCTAACGTTGGAACTTGAATTCCTCCCTGGGCCACCAACGTTTGCGCCAACGTTAGCCCCCTAACTTGGAGGCTAACGTTGGCACATGAATTACAAAGGGAGGCCAACGTTAGCCCCAACGTTAGCCCCCTAACTTGGAGGCTAACGTTGGAACTTGAGAAGATCTCCCTGGCCATCCAACGTTTGCGCCAACGTTAGGGGTCTAACTTTGACCCTAACGTTGGCACATGAAAACACAAGGGAGAGGGGCCAACGTTTGCGCCAACGTTAGCCCCCTAACTTGGAGGCTAACGTTGGCGCCACACACCACAAGGCATACAAGGGGTATACTTCCAACAAGAATAACTTGAGCTACATAGCTCCAAATGAGGTGATTCAAGAAGCATTGGAAAGTAGGAATCAATAGCTTTCCAAGAATATATGGCACTGCATGGTGGACACTAAAATTGAGGGAGAAAACTGCCCCGCAATGTGCATAAACGAACATGGTGGCAACCTGCAGTGAGGCCACTTGACCTCTGCACCTTCAAAGGAGTATAACTCGAGCTGTAGAGCTCCAATTGATGTGCTCCCAACGGCATTAGAAAGTAGACATCCAGGGATTTCCAACAATGTATAATAGTATGGGGTGGACAATACATTTGAGCCTCCAGAACTGGCGTTTTCGCCAACGTTTGAGGGCTAACGTTACCTCAAACGCTGCACACCAAAGCCAGCGACCATGCCCTCTTCAAATGATCATAACTTGAGTTGTAGATGTCCAATTGAAGTGATTCCAAGTGGGTTAGAAAGCTGACATTCAGAGCTTTCCAACCATATATGATAGTCTATATTGGGCATAAAATTGGCAACATGACAAGAGGACAAAGTTGGTGCCATAAATGTGCATAAGGGAGGCCAACGTTAGGGTCAAAGTTAGACCCCTAACGTTGGCACCAACGTCCAAACCAGAGAATATTGCTTGCTGCTATGAAAAGTTGGGGTCAAAGTTAGACCCCTAACTTTGGCCCTAACGTTGGGACCAACTATGGCTAACTTCAAATCCGGTTCAATTGGTTCACTTCGGTTCTTCTTCAAACTCCAAGAGCAATCAACCAAGGCCTCTTTCAACCCAATTCCACCGAGAGCAAAGGCCCATGATCATCACTCAAAGGCACAAGAAATAGATAAAATAGGAATTTCATTTAGTTGTAATTTGTTTTTAATTTCATTTTCATTTCCATTTTGTAAAGCCTATATAAGGCATCATTTTCATATTTGTAAGGAGGCTGGCTCCACTAGGGAGCATTAGGATTTGAGAGCTCTCTCTTAGTTTTCAATTTTGTTTTGAATCTTGGGTTGAGAATTGAAGAAATTCTGTTTCAATCTCACCTTGAGAATTTTCTTGTTTACTTTCTCTGCACAATTGAATTTCCATTCCTGTTTACTACTTCACATTCTCTTGGCTTCTGCAATTTACTTTTCTTTAATTTCTCTTGCAATTGTTCTTGTTGGATCTAGGAAGGCATTGAGATCTAGACTTGGTTATCTAGTCTCTTGGGTCCTGAGATCTTAATTCCAATTTTACATTCTCTGTTTATTGCTTTTCATGTTTATTTACATTTCTGTTTTGGTTCCGAATCAATCAAATCCATCTTTTACTTCTCTGCTTGTTGCAATTTAACTTTTCCTTGTTTAATTTCTGCAAATCCAATTCCCAATTCCCTTTACATTTAATGCAATTTACATTTCTTGCAATTTAAGTTTCTGCAATTTACTTTTCTTGCACTTTAAGTTTCTGCACATTTATTTTCTGCAACTTTAAATTCTCTGTATTTTACATTCTGCTCTCAAAATTTCACCCAACCACTCAATGTTAGCTTGACTAAACTAATCACCCACTAAAATTGCTTGATCCTTCAATCCCTGTGGGATCGACCTCACTCCCGTGAGTTTTTATTACTTGATACGACCCGGTACACTTGCCGGTTAGTTTTGGGTGTTTTGGGAGAAATTTATTTTTCACCAAAATATCTCATCAATAGGATAAACTAGTCTTGTAGTGCGAAAATCCACTTTTCGGGACCACTTGGTGAGTGTTTGGGCTGAGCTCGGAGTGTCTCCACGTGCTAGGATTCCTTAGGGGTGTTGAACGCCAGCTTGGGACTCCTATTTGGGCATTGGATGCCAGCTGCTCTCTTTTGGGCATCCAACGCCATGAAGAGGGCATAGTACCGGCGTTGAACGCTAGTTTTGGACATTCATTTCCAGAGCAAAGTATGGACTATTATATATTTTTGGAAAGCCCTGGATGTTAGCTTTCTATAGCTATTGAGAGCGCGTCATTTGGACTTCTGTAGCTCCAGAAATAATGCAGAAATACCCTAACCCTCTTATAAATTTTTGAGATTTTGAGTTTAGGGGTTGATTGTAGTGATATATGTGGTTTAGATTAAATATTGTTGGTGAAAAATCAAATTGGAGGTTAAACTTGTGGAATTGGAACCTTGGGGACTAACTCTTGTGATTTGAGGCTTGGTTTGGACATGAATTTGGCATTTTGTACATATTGGAAATCGGCCAAGGTATGGTTTCAGTTTTCTTTATGTAATATGTAATATTTTTGGACACTTAGGCTAGTGGACCATAGGATAGGTTTGAATTGTTGATAGTGGATTATGATGATTGATGCTTGTGATGATTTCAATGAATTGTGATATTGTTGTTGATTATTGAGTTTGAAGTTGAATAATGACAATATTAAGTAGTGATGTTGGGTTTGGATGCTTGTTGATGTTGATGAATTGTTGAGAATTTTGAATTAAGGTTTTGAGTTGTGATTTATTGAAAACGTGAAGGTGTGTAAGTAGGAATTTTTGAGAGAAAATGGTGAAAATGTGTATGGATCGGTTGTGGAATGAATTGAAAGATATAAGAACATCATTTAGGTCCATTGGAACTGTTTTGGTTGTAGGATAATTGGTTTTGGTTGTGAATTTTGGAAGTTTAGAACCTAGTTACTTTTGATAAAAATCAGTTTTAGGTGAAATTTGACGGATCATAACTTGAGCCTCAAATCTTGAACTTGGATGAACTTTGTTTTAAATTAAAGGTTGTTTTAAGAGCTTTAAATTGATATAAATTTTGAGAAAAATAGATTTTTGTAGAGGAAGTTATGAATATTTAGAGTTTGGTGTTTAAAACTAAATTCTGCAACTCTAAAAATTTTCTAAGTCTGGTGAGGGTCGCGTACGCGACACGGTGCACGCGAGCGAGCAACTTATTTGGGTTGGACATCTCGTGCACGTGGACACTACATGCGTATGAGAGCTATAAAAAATGGAACCCTTACGTACATGAACTTTAACACACGACACGAGCAACACATACGGGTAGGGACACTCGCGTACGCGAGCAGGGGGTTGCATACGCGACCACCCTTTTTCAATAGCATGCGCATGCGCATGCGAGATAGGGGCTTGTGTACGCGAGCCTCCTGTTTTGCTAAAAAATTATTTTTCTCTGTTTTTAAGGTTTCTCTAACTTTCTAAACTTCCTTCAAATACTGTTTAAGTGTACTATCTAGTAATTAGGTTCTAATATTACTAAAGATGAGCTAGTGACTTATTTTAGTAAAATTCCACATGAATTTAGAAGGCAGAGACTTAGATTTCTGAAGTACTGAGGATGGATTAGTTGAGTGTGATGGCAGAGTACTGTAATAATAATTGAAATGATGAATTTGTGAATTTCGGATTGATGATGTTGAGACGAGTCTAGGACTCAGAGTGGACTGGGTACTGAAAATGATTTCTGAAAACTAGTTATACACTGTTTTATACTGAGATTGTTGAGATGCTATGCGCCTGGCAAAGACGGTGGTTAATTCCGCTTGTCGAGGTCACGGCGGCGGTGTAAGGATGGTGGTTAATCCCGCTTGCGTTGAGATGTGAGGTCTGTGGCAGAGTATCCCACTCGCATTCTTTCGGATCACAGGAGTGTGCCCAGCACTATATCCGTGGGGGGGTTCCCGTAGCTATATTCGTGATCGAAAGGCGACATTCCCATGGGAATGTATCGGGTTTCCAGTTGAACCGACGATGTGATATCACATCCAAATAGTTCAGGCATTCATCATGTGCATATTTTATATGTTTGCTTGCTTTGCCGACTTGCATTGTTTTCCTAATTGTATAACATGCTTAGTTATTTCTTGAATTACTTGATATACATTATTATACTTGTGTTTTACTTGCATTGCTATTACTTGTGTTTTCTACTGGGATTGAGGAGGCTCGGTAGGCGATGGCGATGAGATCCCATGGCAGTTAGGTTGGCGAAGGTAGTGGGACAGCAGCGTAAATGTTAGATTAGAATTCCCTAAGATAGATGACCTATTTAAGGAATTATTTACTTGTTTTATAATCTTGAATATCCTGATGATGTGAATTTTTAGGATTTCCTATAGCGTCCCGGAATCATACATCTTACATTACTAGGCACTGTTACCATACTTAGAACCTTCGGTTCTCATACCATATTCTGTTGTAATTTTTTAGATGCAGGTCGTAACCCACCTCGGTGAATTGCGAGATGGTGATAGAGCGGAGGATCTTGATTATCTTTTGGATTCCTTTGGATACTTTGTTTAGTACTCTCACTTTTGTATTTTATTTGCCTTAGAAACTAACTTTGAGAGAGATAGTGTATATGCTGTCTTAACTTTCAAACTCTGTTATGTCTGCATATAACTAGTCAGCTTAAACTCCGCGGGCTGCAGCTAGTTCTTTATAATTATTTTACTCATATCTCTATATATGCTTCATTTTCTTGTATCTATATCGTGTGCCTTAAGTTTGTAGCTTCGTGTGAACGTTTTGCGCTTTTGTAATTCTGTTTTGAGCTATAATCCTTCATCGGGATTTTAGAATTATTATCTCTTTCTATATATATATATCGTATAAGCCTTAGAATTGTCGTGAACTTTAATTAACCTTTGCTTTACGGCATGAGGTAAGGCTTAGGGTAATTAGGGTGTTATATTTAGTGGTATCAGAGCGGTTTGTCCTCGTGAGCCTGAGGGATGGACCGATTGTGCTTCATTGCATACTCTGTGTCTTTTTCTTTCATGCTATTTAGGTTATCTGCATGATATTACATAGCATGCTTGTTTGTGAGTTCCTTTTTGGGATAATTGAAGCACTAGGCTTTTCATATTGAGACTGATCACCTAGATATCGACTGTTTGATGTAGACAGGAACCCTAATGGCTACTCGTGGACGAGGTCGTACTCGTACACGGGGAGAAACTGAGAATGACCGACCAGCTGACAACCATGCCGAATTCATGACAGTGATGGCCAACTTGGCTAATACTATGGAAGAAAATGCTACTTCGACTTTGCAAGATGTAGAGAGATTGGGCCAACCGGTGGAAAACAGAAACACAATGGAAATGGAAACGGGGAAGGAGATGGTAATGACTTGGGAGGTACTCCGATGACTTTGGCTTCATTTCTAAAAGTCCATCCACCGACTTTTAGACGTTCGAGTAACCCTACTGAAGCGGACAATTGGTTCCAAGCGATGGAGTGTGCGTTACAAGCCCAACATGTTCCGAACAACCAATTTGTGGAGTTTGCGGCAAATCAACTGTTAGGAGAGGCTCAACACTGGTGGCAAGGGACATACCGATTATTGTAGCTTCAGAATGCCGACATTCCTTGAGATATATTTCAAACGGATTTCTATCAGAAATAATTTCCTGAATCTATAAGGAAAGCAAGGGAATTGGAGCTTATGTTGCTGAAGCAAGGCTCATTGTCCATGGCCGATTACACTAGTCGGTTTGAGGAGCTTTGTAGGTTTTCTAGGTTATGTCAAGGTGCCACGGAGTCCTATGAGAGCTGGAAGTGCATTAAGTATCAAGGAGGCTTGAGGGATACCATTATGATGGCTGTGGAGGAGTGTACGAAGAAAATGGCATCATCAAGAGATACTCACAGAGGAAATAACAACCACGGGCCCAAGACCACAAAACTTCAAGAGAGGAGGGCATGTACCTCAAGGTCAAGGAGGATTTAGGAGGAACAACTACGATCAGTACTAGCATGCCAAAGAGGTAAAGAGAGTAAGACTTCACCGGACTCAAGTTGTAACCGTTGCAGGCGTTTTCACCCTTATGATTCATGCAAGCTGAGTATAGGTGGATGCTTTACATGTCAATTTCTTGGACACATGGCAAAGGATTGCCCTCGTAGGAGGACTCCGAATGTGCCAGAACCAGCAAGGTCAGGTGTTTGCTGTGAACACCCAGGATGCTACAAAGTTGGATCCGTTGATGAGAGGTAACTGTTTATTTGGTGAGAAAACATTGGTTACATTATATGATACTGGAGCTTCACATTCACTTATTGCATTCGATAAAGTTGAGGAACTACTGTTGAAAATATCATATTTAGCATTTGATTTGCATGTGCATACCCCGTATCAGACGGTTGTGACTAGGTCAGGTCATAGGGAAGTATCTTGCAAGATTGAGGATAGAGACTTTGTTCAGGATTTGATTTGTTTGCCAATGGTTGGGTTGGAAATAATTTTGGGGTTTGATTGATTGTCAAAGAACCGGGTATTATTGGATTTCTTTGAGCGGTCGATTCGGTTTATGCCGTAAGGAGAAGGAGGAGATGTGATAGCTGAGGGTTATTACTTGAACTCTGTTTTGGTGAATTGTAGTGGGGAAGAGTGTCAAGGTTATATACTGTTGGCTACGAATGTGTTAGGTGATGAACGGAGGTTAGATCAAATTCTGGTAGTTAGGGAATTCCCAGAAGTGTTCCCAGAAGATATTCCTGATTTCCCTCCTTAAAGGAATATTTAATTTGCTATTGACTTGGTGCCGGGAGCCGGACCAGTCTCAATGGCATCGTACCAAATGGCTCCGATAAAGCTGGCTAAACTTAAGACTTAGTTGGAAGAGCTTCTGAACAAGAGGTTCATTCGACCGAGTGTATCTCCGTGGAGAGCGCCAATTCTATTAGTGAAAAAGAAGGATGGAGGATTGTGACTCTGCGTAAATTATGATAGTTGAACAAAGTGACTGTGAAGAACAAGTATCCGTTACCAAGGATAGATGACTTAATGGACCAATTGCAAGGAGCTGGGTGTTTTCAAAGATTGATTTAAGATCCGGTTACTATCAGATAAGGGTGAAGGTGGATGACATTCCGAAAACTGCATTTAGGACGCACTATGGACACTACGAGTTTGCAGTGATGTCCTTTGGGTTTACGAATGTACCTGCTGTGTTCATGGATTACATGAACAGAGTATTTTGTCCCTTTTTGGACAAATTCGTGGTAGTATTCCTAGACGACATTTTAGTTTACTCAAAGACGGAGAAGGAGCACGAAGAGCATCTGGGGATTATGCTGCAAGTTCTAAAGGAGCAAAAATTATATGCTAAGTTGTCTAAATGTGAGTTCTGAAAGGAAGAAGTGAAGTTCTTAGGTCACATGGTGAGTAAAGGAGGGATAGTAGTGGATCCTTCGAAGGTTCAGGTGGTGATGGAATGGTAAAGACCGACGATAGTAACTGAGGTCAGAAGCTTCTTGGGGTTAGTTGGATATTACAGAAAGTTCATTCACGGGTTTTCACAAATTGCACTACCGATGACTAAGTTAACAAGGAAAGAGACACCGTTTGTGTGGACGGCAGAGTGTGAGGAGAGCTTTCAAGCCTTAAAGGAGAAATTAACTTCAGTGCCTGTTTTGATTTTGCCAAAACCGTACGAACCATTTGAAGTGTACTGTGATGCTTCGTTGAAAGGTTTGGGTTGCGTGTTGATGCAACACCGGAATGTAGTGGCTTATGCATCGCGTCAGCTGAGACCACATGAGGTGAATTACCCAACTCATGACTTGGAATTGGTGGCGATTGTGTTTGCGTTGAAGATTTGGAGGCATTACTTGTACGAAGTAAGGTTTAGAGTCTTTTCTGATCACAAGTGTCTTAAGTATATCTTTGATCAGAAAGAGCTCAATATGTGTCAAAGAAGATGGATGGAGCTACTGAAAGATTTTGATTTTGAAGTGAGTTATCACCCTGGGAAGGCTAATGTTGTAGCAAACGCTTTGAATAGAAAGTCTTTGACGATCACTTGGATGAGGATCAAAGAGGAGGAATTAGTAGATAAGTTTGTAAATCTCAAGTTAGACATTGGTGAAGTTGCCAGAATAGCTTGTTTGAACCAATTGTACATCTCAAGTACTTTTAAGTTCGAAATTCAGAGGGCTCACCAAAATGAGCAAGAACTTTAGAAGATGTTTCAACCAATTGGTAAAGAGAGGCACGGAGAGTTCACTAAGGATGAGGAAGCGTTTGGAGGTATAAGGGGAGGATTTGTGTGCCGGAAGTCGGAAGTTTGGGACAAGAGTTGTTGTCAGAAGCTCATAGCAGCGGGTTTTCTATTCATCCAAGAAGTACGCAGATGTACTATGATCTAAAGAAGATGTTTTGGTGGCCTAGGATGAAGAGTGATGTAGCTATACTTGTATCTAAGTGTCTGACGTGTTAGAAGGTGAAGACAGAGCACCAGAGACCATCGAAAATGTTACAGCCACTTGAGATTCCTCAGTGGAAGTAGGAAGGAATAGCAATGGATTTTGCGACCGGTTTACCAAGGACTAGGTCGGGATTTGATGCGGTTTGGGTGATCGTGGATCGCTTAACCAAGTCTGCTCACTTCCTGCCTATCCGAGTGAACTACTCTTTGGAGGAATTTGCGAGGTTGTACATCAGGGAGATTGTAAGGTTGCACGGTGTTCCTAAGACGATAGTGTCGGATCGAGATCCCCGATTCACATCAAGGTTTTTGGGAGCTTTCCAAAGAGCTTTCGGTACGAGAATATGTCACAGCACGGCATATCATCTGCAAATGGATAGACAGTCGAAAAGGACTATTCAGACGTTGGAGGATATGCTAAGGGCTTGTGTTTTGGATCAACCGGGAAGTTGGGGCCATTACATGCCATTGGTGGAATTTGCATACAATAACAGCTTTCATGCGAGTATTGGGATAGCTCCGTATGAGAATTTGTATGGGTGGAAGTGCCAGTCTCCACTGTGTTGGTATGAAACTGGTGAATCAAGTGTATTGGGGCCTGATTTGGTAGCAGAGACCACTAAGAAGGTTAAACATATTAGGGCCAGAATCTTGACTGCACAGAGCCAAAAGAAGTGTTATGCGGATTAGAGAAGGAAACTATTGGAATTTGAAGTGGGTGAGCGTATTTCCGAAGGTTACTTGATGAAGGGATTATCGTCGGTTAGGAATTTCACAAAATAATTCTGTTGATAGTATAGTTCTCAACCAACAAACAATCCTCCATTAGAGTTTAATTTTCTTTGTCACTTAAGCAAACCAATAAAAATAACGAGATTATTAGATCTCGGGTCGTCTCTCAAAGGAATTGCAGTGAGGTATGCGTATTATTGGTTGCGAGGTCCAAGGGTGATTTGTAAATAAGAAAACAATAATCTAAATGACAATAAAATAAAGAAAACAACTAAATACTAAAAAGAGGCATTCCTGGCAAGGATTGAGAATTAAGGCTTTCTATCCTAGTCATATCATGATACAATACTTAACAAGAGCTAATCCTATTTCGTCATCTCTAACATCGGAAGAAGGTATAATATTATCTTCATATTGAGAGAAAGTCAAATAGGACTAGTTAATCCCAATCCATAAGTAATGTTAATGGAAACAAGACTAACTAATCACTCTAGATCACCAACATAAATTGGGTATTAACGACTCAAGATTGCCTAATTTCTCTTTCCAAGCCAAGAATGCTCAAATAGCTACTCTAAAATCCAACCAAGCATTTTGTCAAATGCTTGGAAGGCATAAAAGGAAAGCATCATAAAATTACAAGAATAATAAAATCTACTACTACCCAATGTAAGAAATCAACAATAACAACTAAAGAAAGCAACATTAACATGAAATACCTCAAATTGCATTAAAGAAAATTGAAATTGACAAGAGTGTTCATCAACTAAAAAGAGGCATAAAAGAGAAATTAACAAGAGGAACTAAGGAAATTAAAGCAAATCAACAAGGAAAAGTAAAAGAAACTAAATCAAAACAAGTAATTAAACCTAAATCTAAGGTGAAAATAAACTAAGAACCCTAATTTCTAGAGAGAAGATGGAGCTTCTCTCCCTAGAACTAACCTAAGGCATGCTTCCTACACTACCTAATTGCTCCCTCCTTGTCCAATCTTGAATTCTGCATCAAATAACCTCAGAAATGAGTTGGATTTGGGCCTGGAAAGCTCAGAAGTTGCCCCTAGCATCTTCACTTTAATCTGGTCACATGACTAGCGTTACAGGTGCGCGTGGTCGATGCGTGCACGTCGCCTTGCAAATTCCCTCCTCACGCGTATGCGTGGGTAACACGTGCGCATCTCTGGCAGATCTCCTCTTCATGCGTACGCGTGGGTGACGCGTGCGCGTGGCCTTCAATTCAGCAAATCCTCATTTTTTCATGAATTCTCCACTTTGCATGCTTTTCTCTTCACCTCTTCCATCCAATCCTTGCCTTATAAACTTGAAATCACTGAACAAACATATCAAGACATCGAATAGGATTGAAGTGAATTAAAATTGGCAAATTAAAGGCCCAAAAAACATGTTTTTATCTCTTAAGCACAAATTAGAGAGAATTAGAAAACCATGCTATTTCATTGAATAAATGTGGGATAAGTTGATAAAATTCCCTAAATTCAACACAAGATAAACCATAAAATTGGGGTTTATTCAATGCAACTATCTAAATGCATGCTACTTACATGCATCTAGCTATTCTATATATATATATGTGTGTGTGTGTGTGTGTGTGTGTGTGTGTGTGTGTGTGTGTGTGTGGTCAAAGTGAGTCAAATCTCCAAGAAATCATGTATGCACAATCAAGGGCTAAAATAATAGTACCAAAATCAAATTCACAATTGAATTGAGTTATTCAAAGGAGTTCACAAACATGCAAGATAAGCAATGATCAAAGATGGAGATATGGGATTGAGCAATTGAACCATCACCGGATGTGTATATGCACTCTAATTGCTCAAGTGTTTAGGGTTAATCCGCTCAAATCTCCTCTAATCATGCTTTCTAGAGTTTGTTCTTCATCTAACCAATCAACAAATATTTAGTGTACATATGAAAATATCATGAAGGCTTTTCAAGATTGTAATAGGGCCAAGGAAAGGGTGAGGATATATGTATGGCCAAGTGAGCTATCATTTGAATCTTTGACTAACCTAAGTTCTCACCTAACACACACAATCCAAGCAATACTAAAATAATCAAGCTTAGCTACCCAAGATCTCACTATTACATATATACATATACTCATGTATCAAATTCAATTCTATCACATATGCATTGATCTTTATTGAGCTTTACTTTGGGGTACGTTTGTCCCCTTTTATTACTATGTTTCTTTCTTTTTCTATATTTTTTCTTCTTTTTTTTTCTTCTTTCTTTTTTTTTATTTTATTTTTTATTTTATTATTTTTATATACGTATGAAAGCAAAAATATATACAAAGGACATCAATGCATATGTTTTCTATACCTTCATATGAGTATTCACCCAAATTCTCAATACTTTTCAATAAAAACAAAACACATTCTCATCAACCAAAGTTCTCACATTTTCCACACTTAATTAACACACACACTCACTATGTTAATCTAACCAAAGATTCAAATAGGACAATTAATTGTTTTCCCTCTTAAGGCTAGTGATGTGGTAATATAAGAAACAAAAGGGGGTTAAAAAGGCTCAAAGTGGCAAACAAAGGTAAATGAAAAGGTAGGCTATTTGGGATAAGTGAGCTATAATCAAATGATAGCCTCAATCACATAATTGCATGAATATACACTAAATAACGGACGTATAGAATTAAACAAACCAAATATTGCAATCATAGAAAAGAAAACACACAAGAATCAAAATCATGGTTAAATGATGTAACCATATAATTAGGCTCAAAAACTCAAAGGTTGCGTGTTCTTAGCTGAAAAACCATATCCCAAACTGTATATATGCATCATGCAAGTTTCGAAAATTTCAAACTCAAATCAATTTGAATTTCAATGCCCTTTTTAATAAAAAGAAACATTCCTTGAAAATTTGAAAATTTCATCAAATTGACTAACATTTATTATTATATATATACTAAATAAAATGTTGTGATTGAGAAAGGTTAAAAATTTTTAGTTTACTCCCTATTTTTAACCAAATCAGATTATCATATGCAATGGGGGTAAACTAAGTCCAATAATGTGCATTTTCCAATTCACAACTACTAAACTATATACATATATATATACTACTAAACCAAAAGATGAAATTAAAACTAAAATAAACCAAGGTATATACAAGTAAGGGTGCAAAATGCAATAAACTAAAAAGTACCCAAACGACTACTATATACAAAAGTCTAAAAATGTAGTAAAATAAAATGCTAGTACTGAAAATAAAGCAAAACAAAATAGAAGTGTCTGAAATGGTTCACCTAATGAAATTCACCGATGATGGTGACCTCCCCACACTTAGAATATTGCATCATCCTTGATGCTACTAACTCAAGCTAGGTGAGAGGGGTCAACGTCTGCAGTGCCACTGTCTTCTGTAGGTAGAGGTGGGTCTGGCTGAGGCTGTGGCTCTGGCTGTAGTTCCACAGAAGTCTACTGGTCAGCAGAAGCCAGAGTCTCTGTGGGGCCCTGTGTCTCTGTATGGGCCTCTGCGTGCTGTGCCTCCGCCTCCTGAGCCTCCTCCTCCGCCTTAGACTGGTCGAAAGGAGTATCGGGCTCGGAAGGAATTTCGGTGCCAGAAGCTATCTTCTGTCTCAAGTGTTGGTAACGTCGCTTCCCGTGATGCTCTATCTAGTCCATGCGCTCGAAGAGGCACTGTATGAGATGATAAATCGGCTGGAATAATGATGATGGTGCTGGTCTAGTGGATACAGATAGTGCTGTCGAAGGACCTGCTGCGGCCGAGGAAGCCGTCTCAGAAGCTGCTTCTATGGCAGCTCGGTCTCGATGTCGGGCTGCCGATCGATCACCAACCTAGCTCTCCCAAGGAATAACCTTCTCCTTGCCGTGAATAGTTGGTGGTGTCTCATCTGTTGGCTCCCAAGGTACCTCAGCCCGATGAGCGAGCTGCGTGATGATAATGAGATTTACTCGATGGTTTAGAATTTCTCTTCTAGAAATAAGAACTCCATTGTAAGCATAGTTCTAAACCAAGAAACAATTCCCACATCAAAAATTTGAGTTGTCACAAGTACAAATCCCAAATAAGAATTAACCGAAGTATTTAAACCTCGGGTCATCTCACAAGGAATTACAATGAAGTGTTTAATTATTGGCTATGAAGATGCAAGGGGGTTTGATTTTATATTTTTGCAAGAAAATAAATTTCAAGAAAAATTAAATGACAAGAAAGTAAAATGATAAGAACTAATAAAATAAAGAAAAAGTACTCTTGGCTAGACATAGGTAATTGAGATCACCATCCTTGTCTACAAACCAATTATTGATAATTGTGAGGAACCAAGCTCATTAAGTGTACTTCTATACTTGAAGTATATCAAATGGCTTAATCAACATCAACCCATAAGTCCCAACCTATCTACTAATTAGATTAGTAGTGGGTTAGTGCCAATGGGTATCAAATTGATCACCAAGGGTTCTCAAATCACCAATTCAATGAGACCCAATGACTCAAGGTCACTCAATTCCCTTAGCCTAGGCCAAGAGTCAAGAAAACTACTCAAAAACTAGTGTAAACATTTTATCAAATACCTAGGGTGCAATAAAAGTAAATATCATAAAATGCTAGAATTAGTGAAACCCATGACTACCACAAGCAAGAAATCAACAATAACAACTAAGATAAACATAAAAGAGCATGGAAACATAAGATTGCATTCAAAGAAATCAAGATCCAACAATGTTCATCAACATAAAAGAGAGTAAAATAAGAAATTAACAAGAGAAACTAACAAGATTAAGACAATAGAACACTAAAACATAAAGAGAATTGAAATCAAAACAAAAATTGAAAGAGAAAATTGAGAGAGATTAACCTAAACTACCCTAAATTCTAGAGAGAATGGAGAGCTTCTCTCTCTAGAATTCTACCCTAAAACATGATGAAAAATAAACTATGACTACTTAGTTCATTCTCCCTTCAATCCTTGGGTTCAATAGCATCAGAAATGAGTTGGATTGGGCCCAAAATGAGCTACAAATCGCTGGCCACGATTTCACTTTAGTGAATCATGCTGCTCCATCAGCGCGCACGTATACAGTGCGTGTGCGCATCCCTAAACGCAAAGAAACTATGGCAAATTTTATATCATTTTAAAGCCCCAGATGTTAGCTTTCCAACGCAACTGGAACCGCTTCATTTGGACTTTTGTAGCTCAAGTTATGGTGGATTGAGTGCAAAGAGGTCAGGCTTGACAGCTTTGCGGTTCCTTCATTTCTTCATGAGTTCTCCCACTTTGCATGCTTTTCTTCTCACTTCTTCCATCCAATACTTGCCTTATGAACCTGAAATCACTCAACAAACATATCAAGGCATCGAATGGAATTAAAGTGAGTTAAATTTAGCTATTTTAAGGCCTAAATAGCATGTTTTCATACTTAAGCACAAATCTAGGGAGAATTACAAAACCATGCTATTTCATTGAATAAATGTGAGAAAAGTTGATAAAATCTCCCAAATTAAGCACAAGATAAACCAAAAAATCGGGGTTTATCACGTGACCAAACATGGAATGGGAGGTTGCCCCTAATGTGGGCCCGGTACATGAATCGTCTGATGAGTCGTGGAAGGTACAGCTCCTTCCTCTCTAGGATGCACCAGATCAAAACTAGCATATCCATCGGGACCTCTCTAAAATGAGTGCTAGGCATGACATACGTGGACAGGATCTGCTGCCACACCTTAGCCTCCTTCGTCAGGTAATCAAACTTCATGCCCTTGGGAGTCACTTTGGAGGATCCTTGCTCCCAAGGGGCAGCAGGATGGGCAACTATGCTATGCATTGCATCCCAATCGAAGCTCATGTAGTGAATCTCCTCCTCAGCCTTATGGAAGGCATCCTTATCACTGACCCTAGGCTGAAAGTGGAGGATGTCCTCAATATTTGTCTCTGTGATCATAACCTATCTGTCTCGGAGGTAAACTACGTCAAGAGTCGCTCTGTAGAAATTGCAGTAGAACTCTCAGACCCAAGACTCGTTCACCCTCACTAGCTCTCTGTCCAAAAAGACGCAGCCCCTCTCCTCAATCCGATGCTCAGTGTACTTCCTCAGATCGGAGGGGATAGCTAGTTTCTTCTCTAGAATGAGCTTTCGCTGCTCATAGTGTAGAAATCAAAGCTCACACTATAAGTTGGCAAACTTCACTAAGTTGGTAGAAGTTGTAGCTTGATCAGACTTCTCCTTCTTAGAAAGATACCTCTCAAATGTACCGGAGATCCCCCGCTCAGTAGATGGTTGTGACCTCTTTCTCTTGCTGGAGGTGGCCTTGGCTTTCTCTTTACCTCTGTCAGACATCCTGAAAAATAGAGATTATAGGGTATAAAATATTAAGCAAAGCAGAGGTATGAAAAGCAAGTACATAATCAAACAGATAGAAAATAGGAAACAGAAGGGTATTGAGGTACACTCATGAAGTGAGCAAAAAAGTAATGTCTTGGAATGGAAGAAAAGTAGAATTCACAAATCAATCAGAAACACAATCCAAGAATTCATGCAATACTATTTAAGATGCTTGTTCGTCAAGAAACAGCAATTATCATGCCTCAAAAGAATTTAAAAGAGTTAGTTTAAAAAGGAAAAATTAAAAAGAAAAGTGAAAAATTTAATTAAATCAAAAGTCAGTAAATTAGGTTAAAAATCAATAGCATGATAATTACTAAACTTAACCAAGAGAAATTCAAAAAATTTAAGAACAAGCATGCTCACATTCAAGAATTCAATGCAAGTCATTAATGATGAAATATGCAATGCACATAAGCACAAAAAGAAGTGAGATCATCATCAATGTGTTTGATCACTAAATTTGTAAGGATTGGTGTGAAAGAATTGAAATATGCACTTGGTGTAACCAAAAGAGTATTGAAGTCAACTTCCATTCAAAAGGACTTACACCAATGAAAAGTACCAATTGTTACAAAAATAAAGAACCTCAATTAAAAGGAAACAAGTTCAAGTCAAATGGCAAAGGTACAAAAATAGCTTCATTGGTTAAGGAAAATGGAGATTGAACTTGAACCAAGAAGACGAAAAGGTTTTGACTTAAACTTGAAATATTGAAAACACAAAAGAGGTTCGCATTGACTTGGTTAACCAAGGTCCTATTTGACACAGAAATCCGTCAAATAGTTCATTGATTCTGTCAATCACAAATTCAAATGAAAGGGAACCAAAAGAAACACGAAAATGCTAACCGAATGAATCATGAATTGAACTTGGCAACAATAAAATGTACCAAATTCAATTCACAATTTGCAACGTAATAGCATAAAAATTTTCTGAAAATTTCGGCAACATCTTGGCAGTAAATTGAGTGTTCCTAAAATTCAAACAAGCAGTAAATTCAATCCATATGAACTTAGGATACATTTATACAAGAGTGAAACACAATAAACTCATATGAATTGGGCATTATCGAGCAAAACAGCACCAAATAGCATCAAGCACAATAGCATGTAGCAGCATTATACAAATTGGAACAACAAGAACATAATCATCATCACTTAACCAAACTGCTCAGTGAACCAGTGATTCCAAACATCAGCAGCAACCAAAATTTAAATCCTAAATCCACTACAAAATCAATTAAAACTACCTAACCACCTAGAATCAACTAACATGCATTTCCAACCAATCTAATTAAGATAAACAAAATTAACTAGCTATGATATAAAGGACGAAATAGAACTAAATGGAAGAATAAAAGGGAAAAACCTGAAAAGCAGAGTTAAAACAGAGAAGGGGAAAGGAAAGGTTGATGATGGTGAGTGAACGGCCAGAGCATCGGCGGCAGCCTAGTGGTGCGGCAGTGCAGGGGCAGCGCAGCAGAGGAGAAGCAACGAATCAAGGCCTTGCCCCTGTTCCGTGTGTTGCAAAGACAATGGAGGAAGGGGAAATGGAGGTAGAAGAAAAGAAAAAAGAAGGAATGGTGGTTGTTGGAGGGAATGCTGGTGGCAAGAGTGGCCGCGGTGGAGCTGGTGGCAGGGAGAAGGCGAAACGGCCAAGAAAGGGTGATAGAGAGGGAAGAAGAAGGAAAGAAAAGGGAAGAAGAGAGGTGGCCAGCAGCGGCTCGAGGTCACCGGACTGGTGTAGGCAGTGGTGGTTGATGGAGATAGGAGGGAAAGAGAGATGTTGGGGGTGAAGAGAAGAGGAAGGGTTGCAAAAATGAGAAGGAGTTCGCCCATCACGGGGTTATCACATTTAAATCCATGCGTAGGTGATACGTGAGCATCTTTTCTATCTTTTTCTAGTAAATTTGCATTCAAATTGTTGAGTTTAATCAAGATTTAAATATCTTTTAGCCACTATGGATGCTACTTTGAGTTGTGTGCAATTCCATTTATTTTAGGTAGCATCCGGATGGATTTGACGGAGTTTTGTAGCAGAAAAGGAAGAAAGCGAGTGATGTTGTCAACCCCGACCTCCTTGCACTCAAACAAGAATAACTTGAGCTATAGAAATCCAATTGACGTTATTTCAGCGGCATTAGAAAGCTAACTTCCAGGGCTTTTCAACGATGTATAATAGTGCATACTTCTTCTTCAGCATTTTCGGCCTCCTCCACGTTGAACATGAGCTTTCTCAAGTTCAGCGTGGAGTCCACGTACAAAGGAGAAATCACACATTATCCACGCTGAACTTGAGAATTCCCAAGTTCAGCGTGGACTCAAGAATGAATGCCAAAGGAAACACTGCCTCCTCCACGCTGAACTTGGAAATTTCCAAGTTCAGCGTGGACCTTAATGCTACCAGTGGTCCCCAACCTCATCTAAAGGGCTCGCGCAAATCATTCCTTTAATTTTGATTTAAATTTTTATTTATTTATAATTAGGAAAAGATATTATTTTAGTTTTAGAAAATATATTTTACATTAATTAGGATTAGATATAAAAGGGAAAAGAATCAGCCCTTCGGGCTCCTCTCTCTTCTCTTCTACCTCATTCCGCACTTTACAGTTTTTCAGAATCCTTATTTTCTCGTTGAACCATGAGCAACTAAACCTCCATTGTTAAGGTTAGGAGCTCTGTCTATTGTATGGATTGATACTATTATTTTTCTATTTTAATTCATGTACTGATTTATATTTCAAGAATTATTTTTGTTCTTTATTTTATGAATTTGGGTGGAACGGAAGTATGACCCTTTTTCTAATTGAGTTCTTGTATAACTTGGAAAAGCTCTTTACTTGAACAACAGCTTGAAAATATATTCTCCTAAATTTTTAATTATCTGGACTTAACGGGATGCGTGACATATAATCCTCTTATATTTGGGTAATTAGGATTTTTGTGGCATATAAACTAGAATTGAACTTCATCCTCTAATTGGAATTAAGTGACCAAGGAATTGGCGGTTGATGAAAGTTAGAGTAGACTAAGAAGGTCTAAGGAATTAGGGCTTAGTCATATATAGTTTCCATGAATTGAATCTTGCATGATTAAAATATTTAGTAAGAAAAGTCAATCCGGAAAATAGATATCTCTGAAGTCTTAACTGTTTTCTCCATTTATATTTCACCTCAATTTACTGTTTGCTTTCTGAATTTCTGAATTTACTGTTTATGCTTTTGAACTCTTAAAACATCATTCTCTGCTTGTCTAACTAAGTAAATTAATCAACCATTGTTGCTTGGTCCATTAATCCTCATAGGATCGACCCTCACTCACCTGAGGTATTACTTGGTACGACCCGGTGCACTTGCCGGTTAGTTTGTGGTTATAAATTCCGCACCAGTAGGCGTGGTTGATGCGTGAGCGTGGAAGGAAGGAAAGTGGCAGTGATGCGTACATGTTTATCAGGCATAGGCGTGAAGGGGGAAAAGAGGGTTTGACACGTATGCATCCTCAACACGCACGCGTGAGTGGAGAGAAAGAAAAATGACACGTACGCGTAAAGCACGCATACGCGTGGGGCGAAATAGTGCTAAATGCACACTTTCGACACACTTGTCACACAACTCTCTGGATTTTGTACTGGGGCAGAAGCACCAAACCAGGCGACGCGTGCGCGTCGGCCACGCATACGCGTGGAAGGCAAGAAAAGCAAGGTGACGCGTAAGCGTCAGGCATGCGCACGCGTGATCTGCCCCCCTCCCCCCCATTTTTTTTCACAAGAAGCATAAAAACATGATTTCACACTCTCCTAACTTATAAACACTATAAACCACCCAAAATTTAAAATTAACAAAATGTTTAAGTTTTTGAAGAAGTTTTCAAATACTATACTAAGCACTCAAACAAACTTGCACTTCAAACAACATGCAATTCAAAACAACTAACCTAATTCAAACCATAAATTTAACAAACAATTAGCAACCAAAATAATATATACAAAGGCATAGAAAAGAAGAAAACTACCTAATAATGGCAACTCAATTCATTCATTGATTATATATACAAGAGAATGGAAAGAGTTTACCATGGTGGGGTATCTCCCACCTAGCACTTTTATTTGAAGTCCTTAAGTTGGACCATTGATGGGGTCCTTGCTATGGTGGCTTATGCTTGTGCTCATCCTTGAATTCCCACCAATGTTTGTATATCTAACGTCCACCGGGATACCAAATTAGGCGTACAAGGCCTTCAAGTAAGCTCAAGCAAGTGACAAGACCCCAAGAGCGTTGATTGTTGAAATGAATTCCCGGGTCCCAAATCTTGTTTGTACACCCATCTTCTTGTTGACAAACATAGTTCAATCCGGGTGACAAGACATGTGAATTCTCATTTAGGCACCCAAACACCTTCCTAGACCTATTCAATGTAGCACTACACCAACCATTGCACTTAGATTTTGGTGATTTAACCATAGTGAACTTTGAATTGTGGTGCCTACCACTAACCAACTCTTTCTTGCTTTTCATTCCACAAAGAGCTCTAAGTTGACCATCCGTTTCAAGCAAACCATATTCAAGCGAAATAAGAAAGCTAAGGGATATGAATTTTACCCACTTAAACGATGTAAAAGTTGATGGTGACTTAGGAAGAGAGGCCTCCCCACACTTTGACAATGTGAGGTCTAATCCATTGTGCTCTTCTTTGGTTACTTCCACCTCTTGACAAGCATCTTCTATGTCCACTTCTTGACAAGGTTCTTCACATTCAATCACTTCCTCACCAACCTCTTCTAGCTCTTCTCCATCCTTCATGTCACAACTAGGAGTTAATGTGAAACTTATCTCAACATCAACTTCAATTTTAATGGGAGAATACTCCTCAAATTCAAAAGGATCATGTGTTGGCGTGGAATCATCATCAAAAGGAAGATTCGTTGCTTGCTCAACTTCTTCCAATTCTTCATCATTCATCCTATGCTTTGGAGGTTGCGCACCCTCCTTGACATCGCTTTCAAGCTCAATGGAAGAAGGCTCAATAGGATCTTCGAGGTGATTTGTTAGTGAGGACAAGAACTCATCAATGATCAAGTCCAATTCTTGATCACCTTCTTCTAATTCTACAACCACTCCTTCCGGCTCAATTGTCTCAACTTTCTCCCTTGGTTGTAATTCTTGCTTTAACTCCTCTTCTTCACCTTGAAGCTCCAAATTCACTCCCTCACTATGCTCTTTGGTTGATCCTCCACATTCGTCAATGGGAGTGTCTTGAATGCATGAGCTTAGGTGGGAGGCCATGCGGTTAGCGGCTTCAGTCATGGTAGCCACCATAATTTCTATCTTCTTTAGCTCCTTTTGCTGCTCTTCTTGCCTTTGGATATAAGAGCTAATATTTCTTTGTTGTTCTTGCAAGAAGGTATGGAGCGTTTCATCCCTTGAAGGAGGTGGTGGAAGAGAGGGTTCATTGTTTGGGGAAAAGGGTTCATAATTGGAAGGTGGTTCATCTTGGTAAGGTTATGGAGATGATGTATATGGAATTGATAGTTCTTGAGAATATTGATGTTGGAATGGTGGTGGCTCAAAGTATGGCTCATATGGTTGTTGGTATAGTGGATATGGGTTAGGATCATATGGAGGTGAATGGTGGTATGGGACTTGTGAGTAAGGTTGTTGAGCACTATGTTGAGGGAAGGGGTCATATGTATGTGGTAGTTGTGGTTGACAACCACAATGAGGGTCACCACGTCCATTAGATTGGTATGCATTAGGAGTTGGATTATACCTATAAAAAATCGGAGAAGGTTGTTGCCAAGAAGGTTGTCTATATGCTTGAGGCTCCTCCCATCTTTGATATCCAAATCCTTGATGCAAACTTCCATTAAAGCTTCCATTTCCTACAACATAGTTTGAACTTAACTCATAGCCAAAAGGATGAGAATTCATGGTAGAAAAGGAAAAACAAAAATAAAAGCTATTAAGAGATAAAGAAAACAAACTCCTAAACCAAAACTAGCAACAAACAAAAAGCAAACTATTCACAATATTCACATATGAACAATAACCAATAACAAGCACATATTGCAACAAAAACTTGAAGAACGATTATCGTCGGTTAGGAATCTCACAAAATAATTCTGTTGATAGTATAGTTCCCAACCAACAAACAATCCTCCATCAGAGTTTTTTTTTTGTCACTTAAGTAAATCAATAAAAATACAGAGAGTATTAGATCTCGGGTCGTCTCTCAAAGGAATTGTAGTGAGGTATGCATATTATTCGTTATGAGGTCCAAGGGTGGTTTGCAAATAAGGAAACAATAATTTAAATGATAAGAAAATAAAGAAAACAACTAAAGACAGCAAATACTAAAAAGAGGTATTCATGGCAAGGATTGAGAATTAAGGCTTTCTATCCTAGTCGTTAATCATGATACAATACTTAACAAGAGCTAATCCTATTTCGTCAACTCCAATATCGGAAGAAGGTATAATGTTATCTTCATATTGAGAGAAAGTCAAATAGGACTAGTTAATCCCAATCCATAAGTAATGTTAATGGATACAAGACTAACTAATCACTCTAGATCACCAACATAAATCGGGTATTAATGACTCAAGATTGGCCAATTTCTCTTTCCAAGCCAAGAATGCTCAAAAAGCTACTCTAAAATTCAACTAAACATTTTGTTAAACACTTGGAAGGCATAAAAGGAAAGCATCATAAAATTGTAAGAATAATAAAATCTACTACTACCCAATGCAAGAAATCAACAATAACAACTAAAGAAAGCAACATTAACATGAAATACCTCAAATTGCATTAAAAGAAATTGAAATTGACAAGAGTGTTCATCAACTAAAAAGAGGTATAAAAGAGAAATTAACAAGAGGAACTAAGGAAATTAAAGCAAATCAACAAGGAAAAGTAAAGGAAACTAAATCAAAACAAGTAATTAAACCTAAATCTAAGGTGAAAATAAACTAAGAACCCTAATTTCTAGAGAGAATAGGGAGCTTCTCTCTCTAGAACTAACCTAAAGCATGCTTCCTACATTACTTAATTGCTCCCCCCTTGTCCAATCTTGAATTCTGCATCAAATAGCCTCAGAAATGAGTTGGATTTGGGCCTGAAAAGCTCAGAAATTGTCCCTAGCGTCTTCACTTTAATGAGGTCACGTGACTAGCGTCACGTGTGCGCGTCGCCTTGCAAATTCCCTCCTCACGCGTACACGTGGGTGACACGTGCGCGTTGTTGGCAGATCTCCTCCTCACGCATATGCGTGGGTAACGCGTGCACGTGGCCTTCAATTCAGCAAATCCTTATTTCTTCATGAATTCCCCACTTCGCATGATTTTCTATTCACCTCTTCCATGCAATCTTTGCCTTATAAGCCTGAAATCACTCAATAAACATATCAAGGCATCGAATCGTATTGAAGTGAATTAAAATTGGCAAATTAAAGGCCCAAAAAGCATGTTTTTATCTCTTAAGTACAAATTAGGGAGAATTACAAAACTATGCTATTTCATTGAATAAATGTGGGATAAGTTGATAAAATTCTCTAAATTCAACACAATATAAACCACAAAATTAGGGTTTATCATTACTCCGACAACCGGGATTGGAAGAGCGTTTAAGACGAAGAAGTTAAATCCGTGGTATATAAGACCGTTTGAGATTTTGAGACGATTCGGACTTGTGGCATATCAAGTAGCTTTGCTTCCGCGTTTGTCTAACTTACATGACGTATTCTACGTGTCACAACTCTGTAAGTACACGTTAGATGCGGCTCATGTGTTAGTGCCTGAGTCGGTTAAACTGAAGGAGAAATTGACATTTCAAGTAACACCGGTGCGAATTGACGACACTAGTGTAAAGAAGTTGCGCAGAAAAGAAGTTCAGTTGGTCAAAGTTGCTTCTAAGAGAGCAAGAGTAGAAGAGCATACTTGGGAATTGGACTCCGAAATGCGGAAGGATTATCCCGAGCTATTCACAGGTAATCACTAAATTTTGGGAACAAAATTCTTGTTTGGTAGGGAGAATGTAAGAACCGCAATTAATTAACCGTTTAATTAATTAATTTAATTGCACAAAATATGTTCCAAAAAAATAGAATATTAATTAGAAAATTTGAATATGATATTTGGACTCAGTAGATTTTTCTGAGTTGGAAAATGTAATTTTCTGCAAAAAAAAATTACGTAAAAACGCATATCGATAAATTAGTCGGCAGTACCGGCTTAAATTTGTCCGGTACTGTGTGAGAGCAGTAAAAACTATAGAAAAACATAGAAAAATAATTAAAGTTGAAAACCGGGCACTAATTCTAAAGGTTTGACCCAAAATTGGGCCAAACGGGCCAAAAACGCTAACAGGTTGGACCGGGCCTAAGTTAGGCCCAAGCCCAACATATATAACACACATTAATGACCCATATTCAGCCACAAACACAACACATGCAGCTGAGTTGGGAAAGAGAGAAACCCTCCATTGTCACTATTCGATTTCTCTCTCAGCCTTTCCTTTCATAAATTCGAAAATTTAGGGCTTGGGGTTTTGAGATTTTGATGTTTTGATGTGTTTAGGATCAATCTAACTTGAGGAGATTATTGGGTTATGATCCTATGATATTTGGAGAAGGTAAGAACCCTAACCTTCTTGTGAATTTTTGAGATTTTGAGTTTAAGGGTTGATTGTAGTGATATATGTGGTTTACATTAAATATTATTGGTGAAAAATCAAATTGGAGGTTGAACTTATGGAATTGGAACCTTGGGGACTAACTCTTGTGATTGGAGGCTTGGTTGGCATTTTGTACATATTAGGAACTGGCCAAGGTATGGTTTCGGTTTTCTCTATGTAATATGTAATATTTCTGGACACTTAGGCTAGTAGACCATAGGATAGGTTTGAATTGTTGATAGTGGATTATGATGATTGATGCTTGTGATGATTTCAATGAATTGTGCTATTGTTGTTGATTATTGAGTTTGAAGTTGAATAATGACAATATTGAGTAGTGATGTTGGGTTTGGATGCTTGTTGATATTGATGAATTGTTAAGGATTTTGAATTAAGGTTTTGAGTTGTGATTTATTGAAAATGAGAAGGTGTGCAAGTAGGAATTTTTGAGTGGAAATGATGAAAATGTGTATGGATAGGTTGTGGAATGAATTGAAAGATTTAAGAACATCATTTAGCTCCATTGGAACTGTTTTGGTTGTAGGATAATTGGATTTAGTTGTAAATTTTGGAAGTTGAGAACCTAGTTACCTTTGGTAAAAATCAGTTTTTGGTGAACTTTGATGGATCATTGGTGCGGAATTTAAAGTCCACAAACTAACTGGCAAGTGCACCGGATCATACCAAGTAATACCTCAAGTGAGTGAGGGTTGATCCCACGAGGATTGATGGATTAAGCAACATTGATTGAGCGATTAACTTAGTCAGACAAGCAAAAAAGAGTGTTTTGCAGTTTTAATTGATTAAAGAGCAAATACAAAGAATTAAAGCCAAACAATAAATTGATGTGAAGAATGTATGAGAAAACAGTTAAGGTTTTGGAGTTGTTTATCTTTCGGATTTCTAATTCTTACCAACTATTTTAATCATGCAAGATTCAATTCATGGAAAACTATAAGTGACTAAACCCTAATTCCTTAGCAATTTAGTCTCATCTAATCTAGTTAACCGCCAATTCCTTGGTCACTTAATTTCAATTAGAAGGTGAAGTTCAGTTCTAGTTTATTAGCCACAGAAACCCTAATTATCCAAATATAAGAGGATTATATGTCACGTATCCCATTAAGTCTAGATAAATTAGTGGTTTAGGAGAAATTGTTTTCAAGATGTTGTTCAAGTAAATTGCTTTTCCAAGGTTTACAAGAACTCAATTATAATAGGGGTTATTCTTCTGATCTACCCAAATTTTTAAGATGAAGAACGAAAATAATTCTTGAAAGTGAAATCAATGCATTAATTAAAATAGAAGAGTAATAGTATCAATCCATAGAATAAACAGAGCTTTTAACCTTAACAGTGGAGGTTTAGTTGCTCATGGCTCAGAAAGAAAACAAGGATTCTAAAAAACTGTAGACTGTAGAATGAAGTGCGTAAGAGAGAAAAGAGAGCCCGAATGGTTGAATCTTTTCCCTTTTATATTTAATCCTAATTAATGTAAAATATATTTTTTAAAACTAAATAATATCTTTTCCTATTTGTAAATAAAATAAAGTTTTAATCAAAAAATAAATAAAGGATCTTCGTGCTAGTTCTTTGGGGACATGGGGACCACTCCAATTTGTTAAACATGACGCCAAACTTGGGCTGAACCTAGTTTGACGCCACTCAACCCGCTTGTAATTCTTGCTTTTTCTTCATCTTGGCGCCAAACTTGGAAAATCCCAAGTTTGGCACCACCGAAGCAGTGCAAAAAAAGAGCTTTATAGTAATCACGACGCCAAACTTGGAGAATCCTAAGTTTGGCGCCATTAAGACAGCATGAAATTGGAGTTTTGACGTTCATGGTGCCTAACTTGGAGAATCTCAAGTTTGGCACCACCAAAGCAGTGATTCTCGAAAAAAAATATAGACTATTATATATCGTTAGAAAGCTCAAGAAGTTAAATTTCCAATACCATTAAAATCGCATCAATTGGACCTCTGCAGCTCAAGGTATGCTCACTAGAATGCAAGGAGGTCAGAGTTGACAGCATCATCCACTTTCTTCCTTTTCTTCTACACGAACTCTGTCAAATCTGTCCGAATGCTACCTGAAATAAATCAAATTGCACACAACTCAAAGTAGAATTCATAGTGGCTAAAAATACTTAAATCTTGATTAAACTTAACAAATTTGAATGCAAATTCACAAGGAAAAGACAGGAAAGATGCTCACGCATCAATCATAACTTGAGCCTCAAAGCATGAACTTGAATGAACTTTATTTTAAATTAAAGTTTGAGGAAAATGCAGTTTTGTAGAGGAAGTTATAAGCGTTTAAAGTTTGGTGTTTAAAACTGAATTCTGCAACTTTAAAAATTTTCTAAGTCTGGTTAGAGTCGCGTACGTGACACAGTGCATGTGATGCGAGCAACTCATTCGGGTTGGGTATCTCGCGTACGCAGACACTACATGCGTACGCGAGCAGACACTACATACGTACGCGAGCTAACAAAAATGTAACCCTTGCGTACGCAAACTTTAACACGCGACGCGAGCAACCCGTACGGGTTGGGACCTGCTTGCATACGCGAGTAGGGGGTCGCGTACGCGAGCAGCGGGTCACGTACGCGACCACCCTTTTTGAATAGCATGCGTACACGAGATAGAGGCTTGCGTACGCAAGCCTCCTATTTTGCTAAAAATTGATTTTTCTTCATTTTTAAGGTTCTCTAACTTTTTAAACTTCCTTCAAATGGTATTTAAGAGTACTATCTAGTAATTAGGTTCTAATATTACTAAACATGAGCTATTGACTTATTTTAGTAAAATTCCACATGAATTTAGAAGACAGAGACTTATGTTTCTAAAGTACTGAGGATGGATTAGTTGAGTGAGATGGTGGAGTACTGTAATGATGATTGAAATAATGAATTTGTGAATTTCAGATTGACGATGTTGAGACGAGTCTAGGACTCGGAGTGGACTGAGTAGTGAAAATGATTTCTGAAAACCACTAATACACTGTTTTATACTGAGATTGTTGAGATGCTATACGCCTGTCAAGGATGGTGATTAATCCCGCTTGTCGAGGTCACGGCGACGGCGTAAGGACGGTGGTTAATCCCGCTTATGTTGAGATGTGAGGTCTGTGGCAGAGTATTCTTCTCGCATCCTTTCAGATCATAGGAGTGTGCCCGGCACTATATCTGTGGGGGTTCCCGTAGCTATATTCGTGATCGAAAGGCGACATTCCTATGGGAATGTGTCAGGTTGGCAGTTGAACCGACGATGTGATATCACAGCCAAATAGGACAGGCATTCATCATGTGCATATTTTATATGTTTGCTTACTCTGCCGAATTGCATTGTTTGCCTAATTGTATAACATGCTTAGTCGTTTCATGAATTACTTGATATACATGATTATAGTTGTGTTTTACTTGTATTGCTATTACTTGTGTTTTCTACTGGAATTGAGGAGGCTCGGTAGGTGGTGGTGATGGGATCGCACAGCAGTTAGGCTAGCGAAGGCTGTGAGACAGTGGCGTAAATGTTTGATTAGAATTCCCTAAGTTAGATGACCTATTTAAGGAATTATTTACTTGTTTTATAAGCTTGAATATCCTGATGATGTGAAGTTCTAGGATTGCCTCTGGCGTCCCGGAATCTTACATCTTACATTACTGGGCACTGTTACCATACTGAGAACCTCCGGTTCTCATACCATATTCTGTTGTTGTTTTTCATATGCAGGTCGTAAGCCACCTCGGTGACTTGCGAGATGGTGATAGAGTGGTGGATCTTGATTATCTTTTGGAGTCTTTTGGATACTTTGTTTAGTACTCTCACTTTTGTATTTTATTTGCCTTAGAGGCTAACTTTGAGAGAGATATTCTATATGCTATTTTAACTTTCAAACTCTGTTATATTTGTATATAACTGGTCAGCTTAAACTCCGCGGGCTGGAGCTAGTTCTTTATGACTATTTTAATCATATCTCTATATATGCTTCATTATCTTGTATCTATATCTTGTGCCTGAAGTTTGTAGCTTCGTGTGAATGTTTTGTGCTTTTGTAATTCTGTTTTGAGCTATAATCCTTCATCGGGCTTTTAGAATTATTATCTCTTTATGTATGTATGTATGTATGTATATATATATATATATATATATATATATATTATCATATAAGTCTTAGAATTGTCGTGACCTTTAATTAACCTTTGCTTTATGGCATGAGGTAAGGCTTAGGGTAATACAGGTGTTACACAACGCCAGCTTACACTAGCATTACCAGGCAACAACGCCCACTCTAGCTCTCTGGCGTTGGCAATGCCAACTCTCACCAGTGTTATTGTGCAACAACGCCCATGCTTGAAGAGGAAACCCTGGAGCTGATCCCCTAGCGTTGGTAATGCCAATTTACACCAGCGTTATTGTGCAACAATGCCAATGCTTGAAGAGGAAATCCTGGAGCTAACTACCTACTGTTGGCAACGCCCACCGATGAGTGGATATTTTATACGCTTTTTGGCATTATTTTCATGTAGTTTTCATTATGTTTTGTTTAAGTTTTATTATGTTTTCATAGGTTTTACTGCAAAATTCACTTTTTTAGATTCTACTTTAAGTTTTTGTGTTTTATGGTGATTTCAGGTATTTTCTGGCTGAAATTGAGGAGTTTGAGCAGAAGTCTAATTCAGAAGCAGAGAAAGAACTGTAGATGCTGTCAAGATCTGACCTCCCTGCACTCGAAGGAGCTTTTCTGGAGCTACAAAAGTTCAAATGGTGCGTTCTCAATGGCTATGGAAAGCTAACATCCAGAGCTTTCCAGACATATATAACAGTTCATACTTTGCTTTGAAAATAAAGGCCCAAAACTGGCGTTCAACGCCAGCCACCAGCCCTAGTCCTGGCGTCCAACGCTCATAAGAGGGTAGCTAGGGTCCAACACCCTTTAGGGGGTCCTAAGCCAGCGTTCAACGCCCCTAAGGGGTACTACCTCGTGGGAGACACTCAAGCTCAGCCCAAACACTCACCAAGTGGGCCCCAGATGTCGATTTTCGCACCCCTAAGACTAGTCTATCATATTTTTATAATCCTTAGTCATTAGATTAGTATATATAGGAAAAGATCACCCTTGTTTAGGATCTTCTTCCTCCCCCATTATTTTCGAACACTATTTTGTACAGTATGAGTCACTAACCTCCTAAGGTTAAGGTTAGGATCTCTGCTGAGTTTCATGGATCAATAATATTACTATTTTCATTCAATATGTCTGATTTTATTCTCTTATGCAACCTCGTTCTTCATCTTATGAATTAAGGGTGACCCGTGACAATCACCCTTATTCTACTTGAGTTCAGTGCGATTCCTGACCCGGATAGCGTTGAATTAAAGCTAGAGATTACATTGCGGATTCCAATAGAGCATCTGAGCAACTTTGGATATGTGACATATAATCCCGTTGACTATGGGTGTGTGAGGTCTCTGTGGCGTTAAGGCTAGAGTCAGAGAAGTAGCACTTTCTGATCCAGAAAATCTGCCTTGTCTGTGGCACCTTGAGTAGGATCGTGAAGGGGAGTAGACTGCTTAGAGCTTCATCTTCTACTACAGTGAGAAACCTAGAGGTGGCTTGATGAGAGGACATGAGTCATCTCAACGTGGTGGATTGATGCAATGGAGGAGCTTAACTTGATGAGAGGAGATGAGTTAATCACTTACGGCTGCCATTGAAGGAATCAGAAGGTTATTGAAGAAGACAGTAAGAAAAGTTAATCCGGAAAAACAAAGCATCTCCGAAGCCTCAATCGTTCTATCACCATTGAATTCTCATCTATCTAGTAACGTTCTATTTATCTGTTTTATATGTTTTTCGTGACAAACTATATTTTCTCTCTGCCTAACTAAGATCTGCAAGGTGTCCACTGCTTGCTCAAACCAACAATCTCCGTGGGATCGACCCTCACTCACCTGAGGTATTACTTGGATGACCCGGTATACTTGCCGATCTATCTGTGCGAATTTCGCGGAGCCAGTTTTGTGCACCAAGTTTTTAGCGCCGTTGCCGGGGATTGTTCGGATTTGACAAACAACCGGATTATCTTGTTGCTTAGATTAGGTACTTTTTACTTTTGCTTTGAGTCTTTTGTTTTCTTTTCAAAAAATTTTCAAAACCTTTTGTTTTCTTTATTGATCTTTATCTTTTGTTTGAGTCTTTTGTTCTTGTTCTTGTTAAAGTTTCGAATTTTCTTGGTGTTCTTTTCAAAAATAGTGTCTTTTGTTTGAGTCTAGTGTCAATTCTTAAGTTTTGTGTCATTTGTGTGTTCTTTATTTCCCTTGAATTTTCAAATTTTTCTTAGTGTTCTTTCTTGGTATTCAACTTATTCTTGTTTCTTTTCTTGTTTTGATTTTAAAAGTTTTAAGTTTTGTGTCTTTTGGTGTTTGTTTTCTTAATTTTCGAAATCTTGTGTCTTTTTTATCTAAAAATTTTAAGTTTGGTGTCTTTTGGTTGTTTTCTGTTTCTTCATTAATTCAAAAAATAAAAAAAAATATCTTTTCTATCTTTATTCAAAATATTTTTGAAATTTTCAAAAAAAATTTCAAATTTTAATTTCAAACTTATCTTATCTTAGTTTCAAATTTCAAATTTCAAATCATTTCTTTTTCAAATCTTTACCTTATCTTTTTATCTTTCTTTAAATTTCAAAAATCTCATCTTATCTTATTTCAAATTCAAATTTTAAAATTCAATATCAAAATTTCAAATTTCAAATTTCAAATTTTAAATTTCAAAATTAAATCTTTTCAAAAATCAAATCTTTTCAAATCTTATCTTACCCTAATTCAAATTCACTTTTCAAAATTCAAATTTTAAAATTTAAAATTCAAAATTTCAAATTTCAATTTTTAAAATCAAATCTTTTTCAAATCTTTTCAATTCTTATATTATCTTTTCTAATTTTAAATTTTAAAATCAAATATTTTTATAATCTTCTATCTTATATTAATTTCAAATCTTTCTTAATTAGTTACTTGTTTTCTCTTTCTATCTTTTCCAAAACTTCCTAACTAATTCCTCTCTCTTCTTTTTCGAAAACTATCTTCTAATTTTCAAATCTTTTTAGTTAATTAGCTTTTAATTTCTTTCTTTTTTTTTAAATTTAATAAATAAATAAAATAAAAATAAAAATATTTTAATTCTAATTTCTCTTTTCACTTCTTAATTTTTGAATTCTCTAACCCTTTTTTTTTTTTTGAATTCTTCTTCCCTTCTCTCTATTTTCATTCTTCTTTCTTCTTCACATCTCACAGGGAGTTCTCTATCCTTGAATATAGAGCTCCAATTCTTCTTCTTTCTTGTCTGCTTTTCTTGTTTATGAGCAGGAACAGAGATAAAAAAAACTCTCTTTGATCCTGATCCTGAACCTGAGACGACCCTAACGATGCGTTTATAACAAGTTAGAATACAACACTCAGGAAGAGATCTCACATAACTTTTCGAACAAGAAACAGAAAATACAAGCATGGTAGCCGAATAGAACAATGGAGGAGATGCAAGGAAGGTTCTTAGTGACTTCATTGCACCAACTTCTGACCTCTATGGCAGAAGTATTTCTATACCTGCCATTAGAGCTAATAACTTTGAGCTTAAGCCTCGGTTAGTTTCTTTAATGCAACAGAATTGCATGTTCCATGGACTTCCACTGGAAGATCCACATCAGTTCTTATCTGAATTCTTGCAAATCTGTGATACTGTTAAGACCAATGGAGTGGATCCTGATGTCTAAAGACTTATGCTTTTCCCCTTTGCTATTAGAGACAGAGCTAGGATATGGTTAGATTCTCAACCTAAGGAAAGCCTAGACTCTTAGGAAAAGCTAGTCAATGCTTTCTTGGCCAAGTTCTTTCCACCTCAAAAACTGAGCAAGCTCAGGGTGGAAGTTCAAACCTTCAAACAAAAAGAGGGTGAATCCCTCTATGAAGCTTTGGAAAGATACAAGCAACTGATCAGGAGGTGTCCTTCTAACATGCTCTCAGAATGGTCTATCATAGGAATTTTCTATGATGGTCTATCTGAGATATCCAAAATGTCTTTGGATCATTCTGCTGGTGGATCACTCCACTTGAAGAAAACGCCTGAAGAGGCACAGGAACTCATTGAAATGGTTGCAAACAACCAATTCATGTACACTTCTGCGAGGAACCCTGTGAACAATAAGGTAGCTCAGAAGAAAAGAGCCCTGGAAGTTGACACTCTGAATGCCATATTGGCTCAGAACACGATCTTGACCTAACAGGTCAATATGATCTCTCAACATTTGACTGGATCACAAGCTACAACTGGTAGCACTCAAGATACCATATATGATGGAGATGCCTATGATCCATATCAAACTTTAATAACCATAGTCTCTGAACTTTCGAAGACCACTCACAGTTTCATAACAGAAACTAGGTCCTCCATCAGAAATCTGGAGGTACAAGTTGGTCAGCTGAGCAAGAGAATCCCTGAAACTCCTCCTAACACACTTCCTAGTAACACTGAAGTGACCCCAAGAGAAGAGTGTAAGGCCATCACTGTAGAGAGTGAGGCCGAATCTGAAGAGGATGCAATGGAGTTGAACGCCAGTAAGGAGGTCCTTACTGGGCGTTGAACGCCAGTAAGGAAGACCTTACTGGGCGTTCAATGCCAAACAAGCCACCATCACTGGCGTTGAACGCCAGTAAGGAGCACCTTATTGGGCGTTCAATGCCCAAGGCTGCACAAAAGCTGACGTTGAACGCCAGTGAAGATATCCATGATGGGCGTTCAACACCTAAAGAAACACAAGTTCTGGCATTGAATGCCACAATAGGGATAGTTACCAACCCTCAACCCACTGAGAACTTCCCTATTAAAGAACTGATGGAGCCAAAGGTTCATGAGGAGCCCATTGAAGTTCCCTTGAATTCTTGGTTAAAAATTATAGAATCTGCAGAGTACTCCTCCTCTGATGAGGAAGAGGAAACTAGGGAAGAGCAAGTTGCTCGGTACCTAGGAATTCTGATGAAGCTGAATGCCAAGTTGTTTAGCACAGAGCCATTGGAGGAAGAACCTCGAGTGCTCACCAAGGAACTCAATGCCTTGTTCAGCAGAAACTACCTCAGAATTTGCCGGATCTCAGACGCTTCCTGATTCCCTGCACCATAGGCTCCATTACCTTTGAGAAGCCTCTGTGTGATCTAGGGTCAAGCATAAACTTTATGCCACTCTCTGTAATGGAAAAGTTGGGAATCTTTGAGGTACAAGCTGCAAGAATCTCACTAGATATGGCAGACAGGTCAATGAAAAAGGCTTATGGTCATGTACAGGATGTCTTAGTAAAGGTTGAGAACCTTTACATCCCTACAGATTTCATAATCTTGGATACTGGAGAGGAAGAGGGTGAATCCATCATCCTTGGAAGACCCTTCCTAGCTACAGCCAAGGCTGTGATTGATGTAGACAGAGAAGAACTAGTCCTGCAATTAGATGAGGACAATCTTGTGTTAAAGGTTCATAAACCTCACTCTACCTCAACTGATGGAAGCACCATTCATAAGAGTGCTTAAACCACTCCTCTCAGTATAGAGCCTAACAGAGCCTCCAGACACCAATTCTAAGTTTGGTGTGGGGCAACCATCATCAAGCTCTGAGAGGAATGGCAGTAAGAAAGTGTCCAAGGGCTAGAGGGATAAGAAAATCCCCACTGAAGGCCTCTCACTTGGCATGAGAGTCATCTTCACTGACAATCTAGTCATTTCACATACTGTGAATAGGATCCTGTCTTTGGAACATGTGGAACTTATCCATGAGAGCACAGGCAAAAAGTTCACTATAAGGGACAAAATTCTGAGCCCATATCCATCTCCGTAAGGAGCTAACTATCAAGCTAGTGACGTTAAAGAAGCGCTTGTTAGGAGGCAACCCATCAATAATTAATGTTTTCTTGTTTTTCTTTAAGTTTATTTAAGTTATTTTAGTTTAATTTTCATATTTTTTTAAGTTTATGATCATGTACAGTAGTTAGAGCAGAAACAGAAACAGTCAGAGTTGAAAACAGATCACTCTGGAGCAGAGACCTTGCTGGCATTGAACGCCAGCCAAGGAGCACATTGCTGGCGTTGAACGCCAGCCAGGGAACCTGAAGCTGGCATTGAACGCAGAACCTGGGCGTTCAACGCCCCAACAGAGGCACAGACTTGGCGTTGAACGCCAAGAAGGAGGTCCCTCATGGGCGTTCAACGCCCAATGAGAGGAACATAGCTGGCGTTGAACGTCAGCCAGAAGCAAGAGCTGGGCGATCAACGCCCACAAGGGGGCAGAGAACTTGAATTCTCTATCCTCTCAGGATCAGTGGGTCCTACAGAATCTCCACCTACCTCACCTTCTTCTCTCTCTTACTTTCACTCTTCCCCACATACTTTTTCCTATAAACCCTAACCCAATCTCATCCATATCACTTCCCAAAACCATCATAACTCCCACCAACCCCCATCCACTTCAAATTCAAAATTTTCCACCCTATTCCCACCCATTCATTCGAACCCTAACCCATCCCACTCCTATAAATACCCCTTCTTCCTACCCTTCATACACACACACCATCCATACACTAAAGCCCTACTTGGCCGAATCCACTATCCCTCTCCTTTTCCTCTATTCTGTTCTTCTTCTACTCTTTTCTTCATATTTTGCTCAAGGATGAGTGACATTAGGATTTTTGCAGGTAAAGAAAAATAGTTGCATCGTAGATATAGTTTCTAAACAAACAGAAATCCCTTCGTACAAACGTTTTGGTTGTCACAAGGAACAAACCCCTTTAAAATTGATAACCAAAGTATTTAAACCTCGGGTCGTCTTCTCAAGGAATTGCAGGGAGGTATGTTCTTATTATTGGTTATGAGTTTCGTAAATTGGGGGTTTTGAAAGTAAGGAACTAGTATGTTAAATGATAAAAAAAATAAAATAATAACAATAAAATAAACTCTTGGCAAGGTATTAGAATTGGAAATCCTGTCCTTGTTATCCTTATCAGGTGTGATGAGAATTGGGTTTTAATCCCACTTAGTTAACCTTTACTAAAGCAAAGGAAAGTCAAATGGACTAATTAGTTTGATCCTCAAGTCCTAGTCAATCCCTGTGGGCAGACTAGCTTTAGAGCGATCTAGTTCAATTAGAATCTGCCAATTTCAACCACTGCTGAGTTTGACAACTTAAGTGTTACCAATTACTTAACCAGAACCAAAAGGAAGAAATTATCTAAATTAATTTAAAGGCAATCTTAAATAGAATAAAACAATCATAAATCTGAAATACCTCAAATTGTATTGAATCAAATTAAACATAGGAATCCATAAATCAAATTGGCAACATCTAATAATCAGCTGAAGTAACAGAATGAATAAAAGTAGAAGAGAATATAAATTAAAGGAACATAGAACCTATGATGAAGAAGAAATAATTCTAAATCCTAAAACTAAATCCTAAGAGAGAGGAGAGAACCTCTCTCTCTAAAAACTACATCTAATCCTAAAATTGTGAATTATGAAAGCCTGATTATGAATGGATGCATTCCCCCACTTTATAGCCTCTAATCTGTGTGTTCTAGGCTGAAAACTGGGTCAAAAGCATCTCAGAAATTGCTCCCTTCAATTTCTGTTACGTTCAGGTCGCGGGAAAGTGACGCGGAGGCGTCGTCCACGCGTCCGCGCGGATTGAAGTTCGCAGATGCAACGCGGGCGCATCATTCACGCATTCGTGTCGCCTAACTTCGAGGCAGCTATAGCAGATTATATATCAAATCGAAGCCCCAGACGTTAGCTTTCCAACGCAACTAGAACCGCATTGTTTAGATCTCTGTAGCTAAAGTTATAGCTGTTTGAGTGCGAAGAGGTCAAGTTGGACAGCTTAGCAGTTTCTCCAACTTCTTGTATTCCTTCCACTTTTGCATGCTTCCTTCCCATCCCCTGAGCCATTCCTGTCCTGTAATCTCTAAAATCACTTAACACACATATCAAGGCATCTAATGGTAATAAGAGAGGATTTAAACATAGGGAACTTAAGGCCAAAGAAGCATATTTTCAATCAAAGCACATAATTAGGAAGGAAAATTTAAAACCATACAAATAGTATGAATAAGTGAGTAAAGAGTTGATAAAAACCACTCAATTGAGCACAAGATAAACCATAAAATAGTGGTTTATCAACCTCCCCACACTTAAACAATAGCATGTCCTCATGCTAAGCTCAAGAGAAACTATAAAGATGAAGAAGAATGGTAAATTAATATGAAATGCAACCTATCTATATGAATGCAACTACATGCAAAATGTTTCTACCTACTTAGTTAAAAGTAAACAAATCCTTCAAGAAGAAATATGAACTGGATTTCACTAATTCAAATCATGAAAATGAAGTACAAATAGACTTGCAAGAAGAAAATAGCTCATGAAAGCATGGAACAAGGAATTCGAGCATCGAACCCTCACTGGTAGTGTATACACTCTAATCACTCAAGTGTTTAAGGTTCGATTCTCTCAATTTTCTACTAACCTTGCTTTCTAAGGCTTGCTTTTCTTCTACCAATCAACAAAAATTTAATGCACAAATACACAAATCAAGAGGTCTTTTAAGGGTTGTAATGGGGTTAGGGTCAAGGTAGGATTGTATTTGGTCAAGTGGACTAAAATCTGAATCCTTAATTAACTTAAGATTTTCCCACCTAACTTAAGACAATCCATGTAATCATAATACCACATCTAACTATCCATTAACCATGTTTTCCACATATTCATGCATTCTAATTTCAAGTACAGTACATATGCATTGCTTTCACCACTTACTTTGGGGTATTTTGTCCACTTTTTGCTTAATTGCTCTTTTTTTTTCACTTTTATATATATATATATATATATTTTTCTTTTTATTTTTTTATTTTTTTTTCAATGCATATGATTAAATTATTGGATGCATGAATCATGTCCTAAACAATTTTTTTTCACATTTTCAGAAAATTCTAACATACTCAATTCTCAAACCAAATGTTTCCGAATTCAACTTTCCCCATACTTAATTCATGAGCACTCTCACTAGTCTAAGCTAACCAAGAATTCAAATTAAGGACATTATTATTTTCCGCTTAGAGTTAATGATGTGCTAAAGTAAAGAACAAACGGGTATAATAGGCTCAACATTGGTTTGCAAGGGATAATGAAAAGTAAGGCCATATGGGTATGTAAGCTCAATGAAACAAAGGCCTCAATCATGTAAGTGTATGCATATATCAAATAATGGAAATATAGAATTAAGCAAGACAAAGATCACAATTTTAGAGAGAAAAATACACACTAAAACAGAATTTTGGTTGATAAAATACAACCAATTCAAATAGGTTCAAAAATCTCACAGGTTTTGTGTGTTCGAGCTCTAAACCATGTTCCAGTATAATATTTCTTCAAACAAGTGTAACATTAAAGTTTATTTAAATTAGTGAAATGCTCTTAAAAGGTTTCTTGAAAAAGAAAATGTTACTTCAACCAAGTGGTAAAATATGCACAAAATCAAACAAATATGCAATCAACATGCAAATGCAACAACTAACAAGGAAAATAAAATATTGGTGTTAAGAAGAAAATACTAACCCATGGAGATCGGTATCGACCTCCCCACACTTAAAGATTGCACCGTCCTCGGTGCATGCTAAGATGTATAAGTGGATGGGCTGCTCCAACTGATGCTTTTCTCCAAAGATTGTGCAAATGAACTTGTCTATCTCCCTATGTAAACGTCTTCCGGTTCCCTTCCGGGTGGCCATCCTGAAAGAAAAAGGGAAGAAAAGTAACCCAGAAGTAAAGATAAGAAAATAAATGAAGTATGGGTGGGTTAATGCCAACTGATAAGGGTCTCATTTACATGGAAGCTTCAACATGTACGTGAGAAAACAATAGAAGCACATGGCATACCAGTAGTGCAAAATTTGCAACAAAGGGGAGGAGTGTGGGTAATGAGAGGTAATGTAAATTCTTGTCAATTCAAAATTAATACAGGTATAAAAGATTGGTATTGATTTAAATAATATTACCTAACCAGAATAACACAAGTCACTAAGCACCCAAAATAATTCAAGAGAAGATGCAACAGTTAAATAAGAAAATTTTAACACCAAAGAAAAAATAATGAATTTAGAAAAGAAAATAAAAATATGCACAAAATTAAGATGCAATGAATGAAATATGCAAATAAATTAAGTAAAATAGAATGAAGGTGAAAAGGAATGAGAAGTTAAAAAGATGAAGAGAAAGAAAGTAAGAAAGGAGAAAGAAAGAAATTAGGATTTGGGGAAGAAAAGATAAGATATTTTGGCTGATCTGGATATTCTGTGCGCCGCATGCAACACGGACGCGTGAGTGACGTGGTCGCGTGGTGCGCGATAAGGTCAGGTGACGCGGACGCGTGGTTCACGCGATCGCGTGACCTGATTTGTGCGATTGGCGCGAGGGCAGCCTCGCGGTCGCGCAACTCTTTGTTTAAATCTCTTTTTGCCAAATTATTGGGTAACGCGGTCACGTGGTCGACGCGATCGCGTGGATGGCCAAGATCAGAGGGTGATGCGGACGCGTCATAGGGCTTGTGCGTCTAGCACCATTCCAGCCCCATTCCAGCCCAACTTACTGCCATAAACCCCTTTACGTCGATTTTACTGATCACGCGACCGCGTGGGTGACGCGATCGTGTGGGAGGCATGTTTCCTATATGACGCGGTCGCGTAGGTCAAATTGTGCCAAAGGCACGCCTCCAGCCACGCTCTCGCGTGACTTTCTGTTCGATTTCTTTTCTTCCCAATGCACTGTTGACGCGGACGCATCAGCGACGCTTCCGCGTCGCGTGCGTGCTTTTCTTTTTTTTTTATATATGCAGTATGCATAATGCAATGCTAATGTAGATGCAATAAATGATTTCAGGTTCAATGAAAATAAAATAAAATAAAAACAAACAAAACGAAATAAAATTGAAAAAGGAACGATCATACCATGGTGGGTTGTCTCCCACCTAACACTTTTATTTAAAGTCCTTAAGTTGGACAGTTGGGGAGTCCCCCTGTTATGGTGGCATACGCTTGTATTCATCCAGGAATCTCCACCAATGTTTGGAATCCCAACAGCCTCCGGGATCCCAAACAAGGGACGTAAAGCCTTTGAGCAGCTTCAAACAGATTCTTAGGCTCCCGGGGTGTTGGATGTCAGAACAGACTCCAGGATCCCAAACTTTGCTTTTACACCCGTCTTTGTGTTGATCATCATGATTCCATCTGGGTAGCAAGCAATCTGAATTCTCACTAAAGCGGCCAAACAACTTCCTAGACCCATTCAGTTGAGCTTTACACTAACCTTTGCGTTTAAACTTTGAGCACACAACCATGTTGAACCTTGCTTGACAACTCCAACCACTAACCATCTTCCTCTTACTCTTAATGCCACAAAGAGCTCTAAGTTGACCATCCGTCTCCAGTAGCCCATATTCAAGTGGAATTAGAAAGCTAAGGAATATGAATTTTACCCACTTGAATGTTGTGAAGGATGATGGCAACTTAGGGGGAAGTATTGTTAATGAATTTGCAAGCTCCACTCCCTTATGCTCTTCTCTGAAAACTTCCAACTCTTTGCAAGCTTCTTTAATTTCAACCTCTTCCTCTTGGTAGCTTTCTTCCAATTCAATCTCCTCTTCATTGCTTTCCAAGGGCATGGGAGGTTGTGCTTCTTCTTCTTGAATCTCCATCTCTTGATCGACCTCTTCCAAGTCCTTAACCATGACATGCCTTGGAGGTTGTACACCCTCTTCAACATCAATTTCAAACATCTTGGAAGGAGGATTTATGAATGGACTTTCCAATGGAGGTTCAGCATCTCCTAAGTCTTCAACTTCTTCCTCCTCAATGGCAAGCGTAGCTTCTTCCAATTGTTTCAAATCGTGCTGCTCACTGTCCACCGGAGTTTCTAATATCTCCTTCATGCTATGTTTTTCATTAGATTGCCCACATGAGGCCATGGGGCTCCTTGAGTGTCCGAACGTCGGGAAGGTAATCAATTTATCGCTTGATCCAGTTGTCGAAGGGTTGCTTGAAGTTTTGCACATGTTTTCGTGAGACGATCCGTTGATGCTTGGGGGTGATGGATATGGACATGATGCATAGGGAGGTGGTGGTTCTTGGGAGTAATTGGGTTGGAATTGGGGTGGTTCTATATATGGTTCATATGGTTCAAAAGGTGGTTGGTATGGTGGATGAGGGTTAGGATCATATGAAGGTGAATGGTGGTAGTTGGCTTGTGAGTGTGGTGGTTCAAAGTTGTGTTGAGGAGGTGGTTTATAGGCATATGATGGTGGTTGTTGATAATCAAAAGAGTGCTCACCATAGCCATTGCCTTGATATGCATCACAAAATGGTTGTTGATAGTCCATTGGAGGTGGTTATTGCCATGAGGGTTGATCAAATCCTTGTGGCTCCTCCCATCTTTGATTGTTCCATCCTTGATGCATGTTCTCATTATAATCTCCTCTTTCTGCAACATAATTGTAACCAGACTCATAGCCAAAGGGGTGAGAGTTCATGATAGTAGGAGAAAATAAAAACAAATTGAAATTAAAAGGTTATTTGAATTTTGAATTTGAATTCTGAAACTTGAAATTTGAAATTTGAAAATTTTTTAAATTTGAAATTTGAAAATTTTTAAATTTGAATTTTGAAATTTGATTTTTTTTTTTTTTGAAATAAGATAAAATGAGATAAAAAATTTAAAATAAAAATCTGAAATTTTTTTTATGGAAATTTTGAAAATTCAATAAAAATAAAGAGAAAAGATATTTTTGAATTAAATGAGGAAAGAGAAAAATAATAAAATGACACCAAACTTAAAATTTTTAGATCAAAATGAAGAAAACAACTAAGAACAACTTGAAGGTCAAGATGAACACGAAGAACAACTTGAAGATCAAGATGAACACCAAGAACAATTTTTTTTAAAAAAAAAAATTTCAATAACTAAATAAAAACCAATAACCTCTTAATTTACGTAAAAGCAAAAATAAAAACAAAAATAAAAACAAATCAAAAAGAAAAATATTTACAAAAACCAAAAATAAGGCACACGTTTGCGATTCCCCGGCAACGGCGCCATTTTGACGTTAGGATTTTTTCTGGTAAAGAAAAATAGTTGCGTTGTAGATATAGTTTCTAAACCAACAGAAATCCCTTCGTACAAACGTTTTGGTTGTCACAAGTAACAAACCCTTTAAAATTGATAACCGAAGTATTTAAACATCGGGTCGTCTTCTCAAGGAATTGCAGGGAGGTATGTTCTTATTATTGGTTATGAGTTTTGTAAATTGGGGGTTTTGAAAGTAAGGAACTAGTATGTTAAATGATAAGGTAAATAAAATAATAATAATAAAATAAACTCTTGGCAAGGTATTAGAACTGGAAATCCTGTCCTTGTTATCCTTATCAGGTGTGATGAGAATTGGGTTTTAATCCCACTTAGTTAACCTTTACTAAAGCAAAGAAAAGTCAAATGGACTAATTAGTTTAATCCTCAAGTCCTAGTCAATCCATGTGGGCAGACTAGCTTTAGAGCGATCTAGATCAATTAGAATCTGTCAATTTCAACCACTGCTGAGTTTGACAACTCAAGTGTTACCAATTACTTAACCAGAACTAAAAGGAAGAAATTATCTAAATTAATTTAAAGGCAATCTTAAATAGAATAAAACAATCATAAATCCGAAATACCTCAAATTGTATTGAATCAAATTAAACATAGGAATACATAAACCAAATTGGCAACATCTAATAATCATCTGAAGTAACAGAATGAATAAAAGTAGAAGAGAATATAAATTAAAGGAACATAGAACCTGTGATGAAGAAGAAATAATTCTAAATCCTAAAACTAAATCCTAAGAGAGAGGAGAGAACCTCTCTCTCTAAAAACTACATCTAATCCTAAAATTGTGAATTATGAAAGCCTGATTATGAATGGATGCATTCTCCCACTTTATAGCCTCTAATCTGTGTGTTCTGGGCTGAAAACTGGGTCAAAAGCAACCCAGAAATCGTTTCCTGCGATTTCTGTTACGTTCAGGTCGCGGGCAAGTGATGCGGAGGCGTCGTCCATGCGTCCGCGCGGAATGAAGTTCGCAGATGCGATGTAGGCGCATCATTCACGCATTCGCGTTGCCTAACTTCGAGGCAGCTATAGCAAATTATATATCAAATCGAAGCCCCGGATGTTAGCTTTCCAACGCAACTGAAACCGTGTCGTTTGAACCTCTGTAGCTAAAGTTATAGCCGTTTGAGTGCGAAGAGGTCAAGCTGGACAGCTTAGCAGTTTCTCCAACTTCTTATATTCCTTCCACTTTTGCATGCTTCCTTCCAATTCTCTGAGCCATTCCTACCCTGTAATCTCTGAAATCACTTAACACACATATCAAGGCATCTAATGGTAATAAGAGAGGATTTAAACATAGGGAACTTAAGGCCAAAAAAGCATGTTTTCAATCAAAGCACATAATTAGGAAGGCAAATGTAAAACCATGCAAATAGTATGAATAAATGGGTAAAGAGTTGATAAAAACCACTCAATTGAGCACAAGATAAACCATAAAATAGTGGTTTATCAACGAGCAAAGCTTTTAAGTTTGGTGTTGGAAAAGCCTTGCTTTTTATTCACACTTATGGCACTCAAAGTCGGAGAATCCTCTAGAAAGAGGAAAGGAAAAGCAGTTGCTTCCACCTCCAAACCTTGGGAGATGAAGAGATTCATCACCAAAGCTCATCAAGACCACTTCTATGAAGTAGTGCAAAGAAGAGGGTGATTCCTAAAGTCCCCTTTAGGCTAAAAAAGAATGAGTTTCCAGAGATCTGAAGAGAAATCCGGGGGAGAGGTTAGGAAGTCCTAACCAATCCTATCCCAAAGGTTGGGACCTTGATGGTACAAGAGTTCTATATCAATGCATGAGTCACGAAAAATCATGATACAAGCGTGAACCCAAGTCCTAAAAATTGGCATACCATAGTCCGAGGGCGTCTCTTGGGTTTCAGTCCGGAGAATGTAAGGTTGGCACTCCATTTGCCACTGATGGAAGGAGACCCACATCCTTACACTAGGATAGTCAATTTTGACCAAAGGCTGGACCAAGTCCTTTCAGACATCTGTGTGGAAGGAGCTCAGTGGAAGAGAGATGCTCAAGGCAAGCCCATCCAACTGAGAAGGCTTCACCTCAAGTCCATAGCTTGGGGATGGTTGGAATTTATTCAATGCTCTATCATCCCTACTTGCAATCGGTCAGAAGTGACCATAGACAAAGCCATCATGATTCATTACATCATGTTTGGAAGTGAGGTGGAGGTACATGAGGTAATACCTCAAGAGTTGTACAAGAAAGCTGAGAAGCCTTCCCCCTTAGCAAGGTTGGCATTCCCCCATCTTATTTGTCACCTATGCAATTCAGCTGGAATTGTCATAGAAGGAGACATTCCTATTGAGGAGGACAAGCCCATCACCAAAAAGAGGATGGAGCAAATTAGAGAGTCAGCACATGGACCACAGCAAGAGCATGTGGAGCTGCCTCAACAAGAAATCTCTGAGATGCCTCAAGGGATGCATTTTCCTCCCCAAGGATATTGGGACCAATTACACACTTCTCTAGGAGAGTTGAGCTCCATCATGGATCAACTAAGGATAGGACATCAAGAGCACTCCACCATCGTCCATGACATAAGAAAAGATCAAAGAGCCATAAGGGAAGAACGAAGAATCATGAGGGAAGAACAACAGAGGCAGTAGCGTGACATAGAAGAGATCAAGCACTCCATTGGATCCTTCAGAAGGAGTAGTAGCCGACATCACTAGGGTGGATTCATTCCCTTTACTCCCCTGTTGTTCATGTTATTTTTCTGTTTTCCATGTATTGTGTTTCATTGTCTGTTTCTAAGTGCATGATCATCTTTATTTAATGTCTTAAAGCTATGAAATATTCCATGCATCTCTCACCTTGCTTAAAAGAAAAATTATTTTATTGAAAAAGAAAAGTAAGATGCATGAATTTCGAGTCATATATTAGGAATAGTTTAATTATGTGATGTGGTGGCATTGCTTTTATTTTCTAAATGTATGAATAAACAGTGCATAGATGATGTTGGAGTTAAGAATGTTGGCTCTTGAAAGAATGAGGATAAAAGTGAAGTATTATTGGTGATCTGAAAAATCCAAAAATTGATTCTTAAAGCAAGAAAAGGCAACAAAAAGCAATAAAAGAAAAAAATATGTATGCGAAAAAAAAAGCAAAAAAAGAAATAAAAAGCAGAAAAAGCCAAAAGCTCTTTAAACCATAAGGCAAGAGCAAAAAGCCAATAGCTCTTTAAACCAAAAGGCAAGAGAAAGGATCCAAGGCTTTGAGCATCAATGGTTAGGAGGGCCTAAAAGAAATATCTTAGCCTAAACAGTTCAATTGAGCTGCTTCCTTAACTATATGCTTGTGGTGCAAAGGTGTCAAGTGAAAAAATTGAGACTAAGTAGTTAAAGTCGTGGTCCAAAGCAAAGAGTGTGCTTAAGAACTCTGGACACCACTGGCTGGGGATTCTAGAAAAGCTGAATCACAATCCGAAAGGGTTCACCCAGTTAAGTGTCTGTGGAATTTATGTATCCGGTGGTAATACTGGAAAACAAAGTGCTTAGAGTCACGACCAAGACTCTAAAGAAGCTGTGTTCAAGAATCCAAAAGAACTTAACTAAGAGAATCAATAGTATCATCTGGATTCTAAGTTTCTAAAGATGTCAATCATTCTTAGCTTCAATGGAAAGTGAGATGCCAAAAATATTCAGAAGCAAAAAGTTACTAGTCCCGCTCATCTAATTGAAACTGAGCTTCATTGAAAATTCTGAGATTTATTGCATCCTTCTATTTCTTTTTATCCTACTTTATTTTTGGTTACTTGGGGAAGAGCAATAGTTTGAGTTTGGTGTTCTGATGAGCGGATATTTTATACGCTTTTTGGCATTGTTTTCATATATAGTTTTCATTATGTTTTGTTTAAGTTTAATTATGTTTTCATAGGTTTTAGTACAAAATTCATATTTTTGGATTCTACTTTGAGTTTGTGTATTTTATGGTAATTTCAAGTATTTTCTGGCTGAAATTGAGGAGCTTGAGCAGAAGTCTGATTCAGAAGCAGAGAAAGGACTGCAGATGCTGTCAGGATCTGACCTTCGTGCACTCAAAGGAGCTTTTTTGGATCTACAGAAGTTTAAATAGCACGTTCTCAATGGATATGGAAAGCTAACATCCAGAGCTTTCCAGAAATATATAATAGTTCATACTTTGCTTTGGAAATGAAGTCCCAAAACTAGCGTTCAACGCCAGCCACCAGCCCCAGTCCTGGCGTCCAATGCCTATAAGGGGGTAGCTGGCGTCCAACACTCTTTAAGGGGTCCCAAGACAATGTTCAACGCCCCTAAGGGGTACTAGCTCGTTAGAGACACTCAAGCATAGCCCAAACACTTACCAAGTAGGCCCCAGAAGTAGATTTTCACACCCCTAAGTCTAGTTTGTCATATTTCTGTAATCCTTAGCTATTAGATTAGTATATATAGGAGAAGATCACCCTTGTTTAGGATCTTCTTCCTCCCCCATTATTTTCGAACACTATTATGTATAGTATAAGTCACTAACCTCCTAAGGTTAGGGTTGGGAGCTCTGCTGAGTTTCATGGATCAATAATATTACTGTTTTCATTCAATATGTCTGATTCTATTCTCTTATGCAACCTCGTTCTTCATCTTATGAATTGAGGGTGACCCGTGACAATCACTCTTGTTCTATAGGGGTTCTGTGCAATTTCTGACCCGGATAGCATTGAACAAAAGCTAGAGATTGCATTGCGGATTCCAATAGATCATCTGTGCAACTTTGGATATATGACATATAATCCCATTGACTATGGGTGCGTGAGGTCTCTGTGGCATTAAGGCTACAGTCAGAGAAGCAGCACTTTCTGATCCATAAGATCTGCCTTATCTGTGGCACCTTGAGTAGGATCGTGAAGGAGAGTGGACTGCTTAAAGCTTCATCTTCTGCTACAGTGAGAAACCTAGAAGTGGTTTGATGAGAGGACATAAGTCATATCAACATGGTGGATTGCTACAGTGGAGGAGGTTAACTTGATGAGAGAACATAAGTTAATCACTTACGGCTTCCATTGAAGGAATTAGAAGGTTATTGAAGAAGACAGTAAGAAAAGTTAATCCGGAAAAACAAAGCATCTCCTATCACCATTGAATTATCATCTATCTAGTAACGCTCTATTTATCTGTTTTATATGTTTTTTGTAACAAACTATATTTTCTATCAACTTAACTAGGATCTACAAGGTGTCCACTGCTTGCTCAAACCAACAATCTCGTGGGATCGACCCTCACTCACCTGAGATATTACTTGGATGACCCGGTATACTTGTCGGTCTATCTTGCGAATTCTGTGGAGCCAGTTTCGTGCACCACCCACTTCAAGGGGCATTACTCTAGAACAACACCAAGCAACCCCTGGACGAAATTTTTGGCGTTGGCAACTAATAAACCCCCAATTTTGTGGTTTATCTTGTGCTTATTTTGGGAGATTTTATCACCTTTTCCCACATTTATTCAATGAAATAGCATGGTTTTGTAATTCTCCCTTAATTTGTGCTTAAGTGTAAAAACATACTTTTTAGGCCCTAAATTGGTGATTTTAATTCACTTTAATTCTATTCGATGCCTTGATGTGTTTGTTGAGTGATTTCAGGTTCATAAGGCAAGTATCGAGTGGAAGAAATGAAGAGAAAAGCATGCAAAGTGGGAGAACTCGTGAAGAAATGAAGGAACTGCAAAGCTGTCAATCCTGACCTCTTCACACTTAATCGATCATAACTTGAGCTACAGAGGTCCAAATGAGATGGTTCTAGTTGCATTGGAAAGCTAACATCCGGGGATTCAAAATGTTATAAAATTTGCCATATTTTCCTGGCGTTTAAAGATGCGTACACGTGCATGACACATACGCGTGGGAAGCTACACGTGACTCACTAAAGGCAACTCGTGGCCAGCGATTTCTGAAGCATTTTGGGCCCAATCCAACTTATTTCTGATGCTATTTCATGCAAACTTCAAGCTTGGACAAAGGGGGAGCACTTAGTTAGTCAACATGCACCTTTAGTTAATTTTCTAGAGAGAGAAACTCCCTCTTCTCTCTAGAATTAGGTTAGGATTAGGTTAATTTCTCTTAGATCTAGATTTGATTACTGGATTTCATCTTGTTTCCTTTATGATTTCTTGTTCTTACACTTTCATCCTCTTATTTTGTGATGTTAATGTTACTTTTATGCCTCTTTTATGTTTATGAATGCTCAAGTGGATTTGAATCCCCTTTAATGGAATTTAATGTTTGATGTTCTTTTATTGTTGATTTGAGTTGTGAACTTACTTTCCTTGCAATTGGTAGTTGGCAGATTTATTATTCTTGCACATTTATTATGCTTTCCTTTTATGCCTTCCAAGTGTTTGACAAAATACTTGGTTGGATGTTAGAGTAGATTTTGAGCATTCTTGGCTTGGAAAGAGTAATTAGGTAATCTTGAGTCATAAATACCCAACTCATGTTGGTGATCTAGAGTTGTAGCTAGTGTTGTTTCCATTAACTCTAATCTCTTGCTAATTCACTTAGTGAGTTGATTAGGACATTTGTATTAAGATTATCTAGTCTTATTAGACTTTCTTCGAGTGTGAAGATAATTCGATACCTTCTTCCATCGTCGAAGAAGACGTAGTAAGATAAATTCTTGTTTATTATTGTGATATGATTGACTAGTCTTGTTTGACGTTCTCCCTATGTGAAGATAACATGATACCTTCTTCCATTTGTTGGAGTTGATTAAATAAGATGAATTAATCATTGTATGACTAGGATAGAAAGCCTATATTCTCAATCCTTACCGTGAATGTCTCTCTCTTTATTACTTGCTTCCTCTAATTGCTTGCTTGATCTACTTTTCTTGTCATTTAAATTCTCGCCCATTTAATTTCTTGCCTCTTCATCAATCAAACCCCTCGTTCCTTCATAGCCAATAATTGACCATTTCGTTGCAATTCCTTGTGAGACGACCCAAGGTTCAAATACTTCGGTTAATTTTTATTGGGGTTTGTACTTGTGACAAAACCAAATTAAATTTGATGTGAGAATTGTTTGCTGGTTTAGAGCTATGCTTACAACAAAGTTCCTATTTCTATAAGAGAAATTCTAGACGAACGATAATTTTCGTGTCAGCATAGCCCACCATAACTGCGTTACCTTTAAATAACGCCTGCGATCTTGGAGTTGAAAGTTTTAGAAAGTGTGCGTATGCACAAATACACAAGCTAGAAAAAAAAGGGTGTTGGCAACGCCAGGTTGAGCTGGAGTTATTTGGAAATAACGCCAATAAGCCCCTGGGAGAAATTCTCTGGCATTGGCAATGCTAGAATGAACTGGTGCCTTCTCCCAGTAACACCTACGACAAGTCGGGGTTGCAAGTTTCAGTGTTCACGCATACGCATGGGCCGCGCGTACGTGTGACAAGTGATTCTAGCATGTGCATGGATCTCGCATATGCGCGATGAGAAATTTCATGCGTAAGCGTGGGCTGTGCGTATGCGTGACCAGTTGAGGCAACACCTAATTTATCTGGCACCCAATCCAGCCAACGCCAGGAACTAAGTCCTGGGCGTTGGCAACGCCAGAGATAGGGGGCGCTAGTAAGTAATAACGCCAAGGCCTTTGTAATGCCTTAAATCCAAGCCTAACAAAGCCCACTCTGGAAGCAGAATTCAAAGGCATTCAAGAAGCGGAGAGATAGTATAAATAGGAGGGGGTTTTGAACTAGAGGGGGACTTTACTTTTGGCTTTTGGCTTTTGAGCTTTACATCATTTCACATTTTTCTTTGGCTTGTACTTCATTATTAGTTTAATTTCCGGTTCTTACTTTCTAGTTTTAACTTTTGTAATAGAGCGATGAGTCACTAAACCCCTCATTCATTAGGGGGAGGAGCTCTGCAAACATTGAAATGAATTGATGTTCGTCTTCTTCTCTTCTTGATTCTATCTTTGTTTATCTAAGAGAGAGTTTTCGATCTTCAAATATCCAATTTAATTGGAAGAGGAATTGGATCTGTTAGAATTCTATGTGAGCCTTGGAAAAGGAATCATAGTAATTCAGTTTGAAACTCTCTTTTCACAATGAATTTGATTTTAATTTAGATCTTGATATTGTGACATGTAATCACTCTGAAATTGGGATCTTAGAATTTGTGTGGCTTGGGATTAGAATTCAAGCTTCACCTCTTTTCATGAGTATTGGATCTAGGAATTGGTATTTAATCATGCCTAGAGAAATTGAGTTACCAAGGAATTGGAACCCAATTACTTATGATCCGCCAGAGATCTAACATTGCATGAACAAGAGAAAAGAGAAGTTCATTGATTCAGGAAGATCTAGCATCTCCAATTCCTAATAATTTTAATTCATAAGCATTCCCTTATTTTCCTTTTAATTTCCTTCCTGATTGCTATTTCTTTTTAATGTTCATTGTCTCTAATTTCCTCTACATTCTAGCACTTTAATTTCATTGTCATTTATTCTTATGCATTTACATTATTACAATTTAAGTTTATGCACTTTAAATTTCTAGCTATTTACCTTCCGCTTTTTATTTCCGGTCATTTAATTTCTTACTATTTACATTTCAGTCATTTATTTTACTATTAAGATCTCTAATGATCATTCAATTCCCATTAATCTGATTGTTTGAATAGAATAACCAATTGATTAAAGTTGATTAATCTCTCAATCCTCGTGGGATTGACCTCACTCTCAGTGAGTTATTACTTGATTACGACCCAGTGCACTTGCCGGTGGATATTGATTTATCAATTCCGTATCAAGGCTCCAGCTAGTGGTAGCGACGCCAGCAATTTCAGTACAGAAGAGAGAAGACGAGAGAAAAGAAAGAGAAGAGAGAGAGTGTGTTTGAAGAAGTGAGGGGGAGGGGATCATGTTTGAATTTTATCCCAATTTTACTGTCGGATTTACTGGCGAAAACTTTTGACGGTAAACTGGGTAAATGCAGCATTTCACTAAAACGATATACCAGCAGCCAAATCCGACAGAAGATCTGCAGGTAAAGCTGGTGCCAATGAAATAAGATTTTGCGCCACTTATTACCATCAAATTTAGTAGCGGAACATAAAATCCGACGGTAACTAATTCAAAAAACTATATCTAGCTTGTTTCCAATACAAAAGCCGCCGCTAAATCCGACGGTAATAGGCGCCGCTAAATCCGCCAGTAAATCCAACGGTATTCAGTGTGTTTCTTGTAGTGTAATATGGCAGCTTTTTGTTTGAATTAATTAAAAAATCCAAACAAATCAAACCAAACCGGTTTTTATTAGTTTGATTTGGTTCGGTTGGTCTCGACAAAAAAACTGAACTAAACCAAACCACAGTTTTAATAAATGATTGGATCGGATGAATTTTTCCTAAATAACCGAACCAAATCGTACCACGAACACCACTAGAAAATAGTACATTTATTCTAACATTAATGCTTCCTAAGATTAATACCTTTTAAGATGAACAACATTCCATATTCTCGGAACCTCAATACCTTCAAGGTTTTAAAATTTGTATGCCCCTTTCTCCAAATATTTTTTAACCCTAAAGGGTCCTTTTCAAGTGGGGGCTAGTTTTTTCTGTGTCGCCGAAGTACCGGCATCAGCTTGTTTTGGTATTAGGTCTCCTGCTTGGATGTTTCTATATCTGACTTTAATGTTATACCTTTTTGCACCTCTTTGTTTTAATACTTGTTCAGCCAAATTAGCCCCTGACCTTACTTCATCAATAAGATCTAAATTCAAGTTATTATCCGAGTTACCGAGTAATATTCATGGACTGGGCTCTCCAATTTTCATTGGGATGGCTACTTCTTTGCCATAAGTAAGCCGGAATGACATTTTTCCAATAGAGGATTGAGGTGTGATACGATATGACTACAGTACTAGCCAAAACTCATCATCCCATGAATCTGGTGCCTCATCTAACCTTTTTCTCAACACTTTTAGGATTACCTTATTTGCAGCTTCAGCCAAACCATTAGATTGAGGGTGTTCTATCGACACAAAGACGTGCAAAATTCCTATTCCATTCAAAAGTTCTCAAAACTTTGCATCTATAAATTGTGTTTCATTATCAGTAACAATGACCTCGCGAATCGCAAACTTCGTCAAGATTTCTCTCCACATGGACTTCCAACATTGTGCTGACGTGAAATTTGATAATAGCATAACTTCAATTCACTTTGTGAAATAGTCTATTATCACAATTAGGAACTTGACCTGTCCAAGTTCTTGTGTAAATGGTCTTAATAAGTCTATTCTCCACTTTGCAAATGGTCATGTCAAGATGACAAAGACAAGTTTATGAGAAGGTGTTTGGTGAAGATTATCATGGAGCTGGCATTTTCAACACTTCTTCACATATTCCAGGGCATCTTTGATAATTGTGGGACAATAATACCCAACTTTGATAAGCTTATGTAATAACGCCTTCCTACCTATATGATGTCCGCAGCACCCTTTATGAATTTTCTACAATAGATACATTTGTTTATTGAGATTTTAAACATTTAAGTAACGGCTGTAACACCCCCCTTTTTTATAACTGATAATTTTTAAATTTTAATGGTATAATTAGACATTTTTAATCGTAACTTCTTAGCCTTTTTAAGGTCATTAGGCAAAATCCCACATTCTAAGTACACGTATATTGGATCCATCCAATTATTGACAATGCTAGAATGTGAAATCGTATCACTGGTGTAACACTCTAACTTTTAGCACCTCATAATTGTACTAAAATTTCAAGCGTTACTTACCTCTATTCCTTTAATTATATACTATGTTTATTTAATATTGAGCCTTTGCGAATACAAACTGAAACTCTTATTAAGAAAATGAAATGAGACTTTATTTTATATCACTTATTCACAAAAGTATATATATATATATATATATATATATATCCACATAGCTTTATATACATTGACTTATTTCAAAGAACCTCAATTACAAGTCCTACCCCTCTAAAAACTAAAAGAATAAACGACAAGGAAAAAATAAAGTCTAACAACTCATCTTGTAAACATAATCTTCTATGCTCATGTAGCTCCACACTAAACCTTCGCATCTGTAGCTGAAAGGGGTAAAAATAGGGGGTAAGAACTAGGGAGTTCTTAGTAGGGTCGGGGTGTATAGTTATCTTCATTTTATTGCCAAAGGCAACCGTAACTAACAACAGAAAACATACAAGCAAAAATAATGAAAGAACACAGAAGTCAATCAGTCATGCAGCACACACACACAATCACAGAGTTACATAGCACAGAGATATGCGCAAACAGCTATGATGCATGCCTTTCCTACTGGCCGTGAGATCACGTGTCGGTTACTTTTCCAAAACCCGATGTATCGGGTAGCTAACCCGGATATCATCCTCTTGAAAACCGATGGGCGGTACACCACCACGAACCCCACCATTGTAAATACTACACCACCACGAACCTCGCAAGATCTTCAATTGGAAAAACAACATACACATGGGCGGTAAATAACCACGATCCCCAGAAACATATTCACAACCCGTGGGTGGTAAACAACCATGATCTCCACATCCATCGTGACACTGGACAAGCGGTGCACCACCACGATCCTTGCCAGGTCATAGCTCAAATTCAAAACCACAATCTTTTAAAATCTTGACCTGGAGCAAGTGTGACTAAGTCACAACCCTTGCATACTGCCCAGGTATTTTCCAAATATCAAAATCCCTCTTTTAAAAATAATTCAAATCTATTTCTCTTTCATTAAACACCTTTTCTTGATAAATCAAATTCAAACATAATACTTTTCTCGATAAAACTCAAAACATAATCATTTCTTTAATAATTCAAAATTAGCTAATATAATTTTTTAAGCTTTTGAAAATCCATTTTTACTCCCAAAATAATCAAAACACCCCAGGTGGCTGTTCATACATAATCGAATCAAAATCTCAAGTAAACAACAATAATTCAATAATAATTCAACATAAACTCATTCAAACTCAAACAATAATTAATCAAACGAACGTTCACTTATCAAATTCACATTTAATTATTATAAAATTACTAAAACCCTACCGCCATACAAAATCAAAACAATGGAAGCTCCGGAAAAGTTTTTTGGTCGAGCTGCTGAAGAGAAAAACGTTAAAAATCATCTGTGTCTCCTAGAACACCAATTGGCCGAACTCAAGGGGAAGAAGAACTACGCCACTGCCAACTTCTACTGAAAAAAGTAATACCAATATGTAAAAGAGAAGAATACAAATACTTTTATCAGATTAGATTTTTTATTAAAATTACATAGCTCAAGAAATTAAAATTGGAAGTCACAGTTCCATGGAGGTTTCTTGGTTGCCCTCACTCACGGCCTCCTTCTCTTATTTTTCCAAGTTTCATTCGGTGATGAATGAAAGAAAAAAAATGATTAAGGCTATTGGGAATGAAAGAAAATTTGTGGTCGTCAGCTTCATCAGGTGTCATTAGTGTTATATATATATACATGCCACATTTCAATTTCTTTTCCTTTGATTATATATACATAAGCATATAACCGTGTTTCAATTTCATATATATATATGTATATATAAGCCACGTTGTGGCTTTTCTTTCTTTTACTTTCTTGTAAGGCCTTGGCCAAAGGGAAAAAAATAAATAAATAAATAAATAAATAAATAAATAATAATAATAATAATAATTAATATAAATTTTTGTTTATTAAAATAATTTTTAATAAATAATTCAAACTAATAGAATAAGTCATAATTAAATTAAATTTTAATAAATCATAAAATTTTAGTTAATTATTTTTAGTAAAATAATTTTTTTTAAAAACAAAATATCAACAAATATAATGACTCATAAATAGCTAATTATATAATTTTTAAAAATTTGGGATTGACGAACGGATTCTTGTTGGTAAAGAATTTTACAAATGAGTTTTCGTTGCTAGTATAGTTTCTAAACCAACAAAGAATCCTTTCATACAAAAATTTGGTTGTCACTTAAGCAAACCCAATAAAAATAAACCGAAGTATTTAAACCTCGGGTCATCTCTCAAGGAATTGCAGGGAGGTGTGTTACTTGTTATTGGTTATGAGATTTTATCTTTTTGGGTTTTTGAAATAAGGAACAAGAAAATAAAAAGGCAGGAAATTAAATTAATAACTAAGAGAAGCTCTTGGCAAGGTATGAGAACTAGACGTCCTATCCTAGTTATCCTTATCAATTGTGATGAGAATTGTTCAGTGCTCCCACTTAGTTAACCTCTAACTCATGAAGGAAAGTCAAGTGGACCAATCAATTTGATTCCTCAAGTCCTAGTCAACTCCTAAGGAAAGACTAGCTTTAAAGGGATCCAAATCAACCAGCAACTCTCAATTATCAATCAACAAAGGAGTTTGATAACTCAAGAGTCTCCAATTACTCAACCCAAGCCAAGAATATAAAAATCTAACTTAAAAACCTCCTAAGCATTTTGTCAAACACTTGGAAGGCATAACATAAAAACATAGAAAAGTAATAAGAGATAATAAAATCCAAACAACCAATTGAAAGCATCAATGATAACAAATAAAGGAAGAAGCAATAAACAAAAAATACCTCAAATTGCATTAATGAAGAAATTGAATCGAACATGGAGAATTCATAAGCTAAATTGGGAAAATAGAGAATCAACAAGAGGAATAGATAAACCAAAGTACTAGAATAAATAAGAGTATAAGAGCACTAAATTAAAGTAGAGTAGAATTCTGAAATTAAGAAAATAACTAAACCTAAGAATCCTAAAACCTAGAGAGAGGAGAGAGCCTCTCTCTCTAGAAAACTACATCTAAAACCTAAAATTATCTGAATGAATGTTGTATGAGTCATCTCCTGTGTTTTCCCCATTCTGCAGCTTCTATTCTGTGTTTTTCGGGCTTGAAACTGGGCCAAAAGGAGCCCCAAAATCACCCCCAGCGCTTTCTGCAATTTCTGCATGTGGTGCATGTCACGCGTACGCGTAGGTCACACGTACGCATCGTTTGGCGATATTCCTTGTCACGCGTACGCGTCAGTCACGCGTACGCGTCACTTGTCTTCTGCGCTAGGCACGCGTACGCGTCGTCCACGCGTGCGCGTCGCTGCCAGCTTCTCAAAACTTCATTTTCGCACGTTCCTTCTACTTTTGCATATTTCCTTTCCATCCTCTAAGTCATTCCTGTCCTATACAGCCTGAAAGCACTCAACATACAGATCACGGTATCGAATGGTAATAAAGGGTAATTAAAATTGACAGTTTAAAGGCCCAGGAAACATGTTTTTAACTATATTACAGAATTAGTAAGGATTTGTAAAACCATGCAAATTATATGAATAAGTGAGCAAAGAATTGATAAAAATCACTCAAATCAGCACAAGTAAACTATAAAATAGTGGTTTATCAAAATCCCCACACTTAAACATTAGCATGTCCTCATGCTAAGCTCAAGGGAACCAAAAGAGTAAAGGCAGAATGGTGGAATTTATGCAATGCAACCTATCTAGATCCAAGCTACCTACATGAATCATGCAATTCTAATCAGTATCTATCTATATATATATAAGCATACATGTGGTCAAATTGAGTCAAATTTCCAAGAAATCATATATGCACAATCAAGGGCTAAATCAATCATATCAAAACACATTCACAATTGAGTTGAGTTAATCAAAAGAGTTCACAAACTTGCAAGACAAGCAATGATCAAATATGGACAGATGGAAATGAGCCATTGAACCCTCATTGGATTTGTATCTGCACTCTAATCACTCAAGTGTTTGGGGTTAAACCACTCTACTCTTCTCTAGTCATGCTTTCTAAAACTTTGTTCTTCATCTAACCAATCAACAAATATTAAGTGTACAAATGCAAACATCATGAGGTCTTTTCAAGGTTGTAATAGGGCTAAGGTAAAGATGAGGATATATGTATGGCCAAGTGAGCTGTAAATTGAATCTTTGACTAACCTAAGCTCTCACATAACATATACACATGCTTTATGCGATTTTAAAATTAAACTTAGCTATCCAAAATCTCACTTTTGCATCACATACTCATGTATTGAATTTTTCTTTAATTTCACCACATATGCATTGACCTTTTATTAAACTTAACAGTGGGATTATTTTATCCCCTTATTTAAAATAATTTTTTTTAATATGAACATTAAAGTAAACATACTCATGTCAATGCATATGATTTTTCTGATCTCTCATAAGTATGCACCCAAATTTCCAATATTCAAATAAATTAGAAACATAGTACATTCCCATCAACACAAGTCCCCACAGTTTTCCACACTTGGTTGACACACAATTTGTGTCTTAAGCTAACCAAAGATTCAATTGGGGTAATTGATTATTTTTCCGCTTAAGGCTAGTGATGTGGTAAAATACAAAACAAATGGGGATTAAAAAGGCTCAAAGTGGCAAATAAAGGTAATTATAATGGTAGGCTATTTGGGGAGAAGTGAGATAATAACAAATGATGGCCTCAGTCATATGTATGCATGTAAATACACTAACAATGGACATATAGAATGGAACAATGTAAAGTCTGCAATCATAGTGAAGAAACACACAAGAATAAAATATTATGGTTAAATAATGTAACCATGCAGTTAAGCTCAAAAACTCACGGATTGTGTGTTCTTAGCTCAAAAATCATATTCCACTTATATATATCTTGAAAGTTACCAAAAGGTTCTAACTCAAATCAATGTGAATCTTAAATGCTTTCCCTAAAATAAATATATTCCTTGAAAATTTCATCAAATGACCAACACTTATTATTATTATTATTATTATTATTATTATTATTATTATTATTATTATTATTATATATACTAACTGAGATGTTGTGATTATGAAAAACTAAAAGTTTTTAGGTTACTCATTATTTTCAATCAAATCAATATCTCATATGCCAAACAGGTAAACTAACTTAATAATCCATGTTTTTCCATATCACAACTAACAGACTAAAAGTGCCATCCAAGCTAAATATCTAAGATATATACAAGCTCAAAGTGCAAAATACAACAAAGTTAAAATAAACAGAAATACAATAAAATAGAAATGTGCAAGTATTCAAAGAAAAATAAAATAAAAGAAAGCAGAATATAAAATAAAGCAAAATAGGATAAAAAGTCTGAAATAGTTCACCAAATGAAAATCTGCCGGAGACGGCGACCTCCCCACACTTATAATACAGCATCGTCCTCGATGCTCTCAGTCAAGCCTGGTGTGAAAGGTCATCGCCTAAGGAAGGGTGTGCTGCTAGCTCTGTCTGTGATGGCTGTGCAGGTGCCTGTGGCTCTGCCGACTGCTCAAGCTGAGGCTTCTGGTGCTGTGCCTGCTGCTGGCCCTCCTCCTGTGTATCATCCTCCTGCTCATCCTCCTCCTCCTCAGAGTGCTCCAATGGTGTGTTAGGCTCGGAGGGGATGTCAGGACGCCCTGACCTCACCATCAGCTTCAGATGTTCATAGCATCGCTTATTGACTGCTCATAACGCCGCTGGTTGCGGCGCTCCATCTGCTCAAGGCGCTCAAAGAGGCGGTGCACTAGATGGTAGACTGGCTGAGAGGCAGATGATGGTGCTATGGATGCGGGTGGTGCTGCAGGCGCTGAAGGTGCTGCTGAGGATGTGGCCGCATCAGTAGAGGCAGTAAGAGAAGGCGGTCTGTGGCCTAGAGGTCTGAACCGCTTGCCGTGTGGAATAATCTTTTTACAGTCGGCAACCGGTGACTTCTCATCCTCTAGCTCCCAAGGCACCTCAGCTCGGCTGGCCATCTGTGTGACCAAGTACGGGAATGATAGGGTGCCTCTAACATGGACTCTGGACATGTACTTTCTGATAAACCGTGAAAAGTATAGGTCTTTTTCTTCCATAATGCACTAGATGAGGATGATCATGGCAGCTGGCACCTCTGACTCGTGAGTGCTAGGCATAACATAATTACTCAGTATCTGCTGCCATAGCCTAGTCTCATCATTGAGATAAATAATCTTTAAACCCCTGGGAGTCAACTTTGACTTTCCCATAGCCCATGGAACCTCAGGATCAATGGCTATGGTGCGCCTGACAGCATCCTAATCAAAGCTCATGAATCTAATGGACTCCTTAGCCTTCTGATAACCATCTGCATCATCTGATTTAGGCTGGAAATAGAGGATATCCTCTATGGCCTCCTCTGTGACCAAGATCTGCTTGCCCCGAAGTTGCACATCATCAAAGGTCGTCTTGTAATAGTTACAATAGAACTCACGGACCCATGATGCGTTAACCTCTGTCAGATTCCTCTCCAGAAATACCCAACCTCTCTGTTTGATCTGATCCTTAGTGTACTTCTTTAGCTCGGTTGGTATTTTGAGTGTCTTTTCTAAGTAGAGGTGCCTTTTTTCCGCAAAGACCGCAAATTTAAGTTCACAGTAGAGATTTGCAAATTTGATTGGGTCAGTCGCAGGCACAATTTGATCGGCTTTTTCTTGATCCGGGAAGTTCTTTTCCCGCCAAGATTCATCCGAGAGGACATCCGCTAGAGCCGCGGATGACTGTCCTCTCTTCCTCTTGCCGGTGTTGGACATAGCCTTGCCTTTGCCTTTCCTATCAGACATCTTGAGGGGGTGCAGTAACAGAATTGGGAAAGGAAGTGGAGGAGTAGTGTCACCCGGAGATGGCGGTGGCACGACAGCAGAGGGGCTGTCCACGGCGGTCTTGGTGAAGGTAGGAGGGGTGGCGGAAGGAGGAAACAAAGAAGAAGAAGAAAAAGAGAGGAATGAGGGGGGAGGGTGGTCGGCGGCGGTCCGGGGTTGCCGGTGGTTGCTGCAGTGGGAGGCTGGTGGTGGTGAGGGTGGCAATGGAGGGAAGAGAAGAAATTGGAATGTTGAGGGAGAAGAGATTGGGTGACGCGAGTTAGGGTTCTCGCGTCAGAGGGGTTAATGAAATCAAATCCACGCGTACACGTGGATCACACGTGAGTGTGGATGAGGCAAAAATGCATCGACGCGTACGCATCATAGACACGAACACGTGGAAAGGGATAAATGAAGATGACGCGTACGCATGAAGCACGTGTACCCGTCGGCTGAAATTGTGCTAAACGCACAATTCCAGTGTCGTTTTGGCGCAACTCTCTGTTCAGATTGATGGGGACAAAATTTTGCATGCGACGCGTGCACATCGCGCACACCCACGCGTGGTGTGCTAAAATTGAAATTGACGCGTACGCATTGGGGACATGTACGCGTGGCTCGAATTGTGCCTCTAGGACACCAACCGCACGATTCCATCACAACTTTCTGTTCGTTGGATGTAAGCGTCGAATTGGGATCGACGCCCACGCGTGGCTCATACGCACGCGTGGTTTTTTTTTTATGCAGAATGCAGAATGCAGATGTTGATGTACACATTATGAATGGATACTAATAAACATAGAATAAAATAAAACTAAGGATAAAAATGAAAGATAATACCATGGTGGGTTGTCTCCCACCTAGCACTTTTAGTTAAAGTCCTTAAGTTGGACATTTGGTGAGCTCCTTGTCATGGTGGCTTGTGCTTGAACTCATCCAGGAATTCCCACCAATGTTTGCAATTTCAATAGCCTCCGGGGTCCCAACTAGGCACATAAAGCCTTCGAGCAAGTTAAAGCAAGCGACGAGGCTCCAGGAGTGTTGATTGTTATAATGAATTCCGGGGTCCTAAATCTTACTTTTGCACCCGTCTTCTTGTTGATCATCATTGTTCCAACCAGGTGGCAAGCAATCTGAATTCTCACTGAAATACTCAAACAACTTCCTGGATCCATTCAATCGAGCTCTACACCAATTCTTGTACTTCAGTCTGGAGCATGCAACCATATTGAACCGTGCCTGCCAACTCCAACTACTAACCATCTCCCTCTTACTCTTAAAGCCACAAAGAGCTCTAAGTTGACCATCCGTCTCAAGCAAAATCATATTCAAGTGGGAAAGTGAAGGTTAAAGATAAGGATTTTACTCTCTTGAATGTTGTATTGGATGTTAATGGCTTTGGGAGAGGTGTTTCCAATGGTCTTGCGGGTTCTACTCCCTTGTGCTCTTCTGTGAATTCTTCCACCTCCTTGCAAACCTCTTCAACTTCAACCGTGCCCTGATCAAAATCTTCTAATTCTTCCCCATCACTCAAGTCATAAGTTGGAGGTTGAGAAAAGTCTACCTCCACATCATCTTCAGATTCACTTGGAGAAAGTTCTTCAAACTCAAGGGGTTCAATTGCGGATGCAAGTTCATCACTAGGAGGGCTTGATTCATGATCATCATCACCAAGAGAACCTGCTACTGGATCTATTCCATCTAATTCTTCATAAGAAACATGCTTTGGAGGTTGTGCACTATCCTCCTCAACATCAGATTCAAACTTCGTGGTGAAATTCTCTATAACTCTTAATTCCCATGGAGATTCAGCATCTTTTAGGTCTTCAACCACTTCTTCTTCTTCGATAATTACAGCTTCCTCCAATTGCTTTAATACAAAATCGAACTCCTCCTTGATGTCTTCCCTCACCAATTTTTCAGCTACTCCTTCATCGTCACGGATCTCTACTTCCACATTTTGGGTCTCTTCGTACTTCTTTTGAAGTATTGATGCATCCACACGGGACATAAGAGTTTGGAGAGTAGAGGTGAGACTAGTGAGAGTAGAAGTAAGTGTGGTTTGAAGCTGTATTTGCCCTTAGCGAATAACACTAAGGGTGTTGCTATCCAGTGGAGGTTGGGGTGGACATAAGGGTCCATTATTTTGGAGAAATGGTTCATAGTAGGAAGGTGGTTCTTCTTGGTAAGGGCATGGAGATGATGAGTATGGAGGTGGTGGTTCATGAGAGTGATTATTTTGGAGTTGGGGTGGTCCTATGTATGGTTGATATGGTATTTGGAATGATGGATAAGGGTTAGGGTCATATGGAGGTGAATGATGGAAAGGGGCTTGTGAGTATGGTGGTTCAAGGCTATGTTGAGGAGGGGGTTCATAGGTATATTGTGGTGGGTGTTGATTGTCACGAAGAGGTCCACCATAACCATTGTCTTGGTAAGCATCATAGAATGGTTGTTGATAATACCTTAGAGGTGGTTGTTACCAAGAGGGTTGATCAAATCCTTGTGGCTCCTCCCATCTTTGATTGTCCCATCCTTGATCCAAGCTTTTATTGTAATTTTCTCTTTCTACAACATGATTGTAACCAAACTCATAGCTAAAGGGGTGAGAATTCATAGTAACAAAAGAAAGTAAAAACAAAAACAAATAAGAAAATAATGAGAATAAGCTCCTAAAACTAGAAACAACTAACAAAGAAACGAGAAAGCAAATTTATTCACAATATTCACAATAACCAATAATAAGGCACACAATTGCAACTCCCCGGCAACGGCGCCATTTTGATGAACGGATTTTTGCTAGTAAAGAATTTCACAAATGAGTTCTCGTTGCTAGTATAGTTTCTAAACCAACAAAGAATCCTTTCATACAAAAATTTGGTTGTCACTAAAGCAAACCCAATAAAAATAAATCAAAGTATTTAAACCTCAGGTCGTCTCTCAAGGAATTACAGGGAGGTATGTTACTTGTTATTGGTTATGAGATTTTATCTTTTTGGGTTTTTGAAATAAGGAACAAGAAAATAAAAAGGCAGGGAATTAAATTAATAACTAAGAGAAGCTCTTGGCAAGGTATGAGAACTAGACGTCCTATCCTAGTTATCCTTATCAATTGTGATGAACATTGTTCAGTGCTCCCACTTAGTTAACCTCTAACTCATGAAGGAAAGTCAAGTGGACCAATCAATTTGATTCCTCAAGTCCTAGTCAACTCCTAAGGAAAGACTAGCTTTAGAGGGATCCAAATCAACCAGCAACTATCAATTATCAATCAACAAAGGAGTTTGATAACTCAAGAGTCTCCAATTACTCAACCCAAGCCAAGAATATAAAAATCTAACTTAAAACCCTCCCAAGCATTTTGTCAAATACTTGGAAGGCATAACATAAAAACATAGAAAAGCAATAAGAGATAATAAAATCCAAACAACTAATTGAAAGCATCAATGATAACAAATAAAGGAAGAAGCAATAAACATAAAATACTTCAAATTGCATTAATGAAGAAATTAAATCTAACATGGAGAATTCATAAGCTAAATTGGGAAAATAGAGAATCAACAAGAGGAATAGATAAACCAAAGTACTAGAATAAATAAGAGTATAAGAGCACTAAATTAAAGTAGAGTAGAATTCTGAAATTAAGAAAATAACTAAACCTAAGAATCCTAAAACCTAGAGAGAGGAGAGGCTCTCTCTCTAGAAAACTACATCTAAAACCTAAAATTATCTGAATGAATGTTGTATGAGTCGTCTCCTGTGTTTCCCCCATTTTGCAGCTTCTATTATGTGTTTTTTGGGCTTGGAACTGGGCCAAAAAAAGCCTAGAAATCACCCCCAGCGCTTTCTGCAATTTCTGCACATGGCGTATGTCACGCATACGCATAGGTCACGCGTACGCGTAGGTCACACGTACGCGTCATTTGGCGATATTCCTTGTCACGCGTACGCGTCAGTCACACGTACGCGTCGCTTGTCTTCTGCGCTAGGCACGCATATGCGTCATCCACGCGTGCGCGTCGCTGCCAGCTTCTCAAAACTTCATTTTCGCACGTTTCTTCCACTTTTGCATGTTTCCTTTCCATCCTCTAAGTCATTCCTGCCCTATACAGCCGGAAAGCACTTAACATACAGATCACGACATCGAATGGTAATAAAGGGTAATTGAAATTGACAGTTTAAAGGTCCAGGAAACATGTTATCAACTATATCACAGAATTAGGAAGGATTTGTAAAACCATGAAAATTATATGAATAAGTGAGCAAAGAATTGATAAAAACCACTCAAATCAGCACAAGATAAACCATAAAATAGTGGTTTATCAGGGATCTTACATCTTTCCCTACTTATAAAAGTTTTCGTCCTCGAAAATTAGGATATTACACAAAACACTACATAGCTTCAACACTTTACTTTTTAAAATGCCTTATGAAAAAGGAAAAAAGTCTCAACTCATATCAGTACATATACAATTTCAAATACTTGGGTCTTCATACGGCATAAAGATGATAGGGTTAAAGTGTGATGGCAAAACAGAAGTTACAAGGTAGGCTTGATATCTCAGGGAATTTGAGCAAACATATGCAGTTAAAATCGAACGAAAAACACATAAGAACAAGGAATAGGATTGGAGAGTGATTAGTTCACTTTTTCAAGAAAGAAACCTCAGACAAAACTTCAAGACCAAACATGGAGAAATAGGATACGTAACCAAGCAACCCCAAGACGTAACTTCTAACATTTCCAAAACCCACGATTTGCGTTACCTATTACTTCTATTTCGTCTATGACAACCCGTTAGTGTTCCCATATACATAAATCATTAGTATTATGTTGGCCAGACCTAATACCATGATGAATGTAACAGTCGACTAACAACATTAATTAATAGACAGTCATGCATCTGAAATTCAAACTCTTGTCATTAGGACAAGTCCTATTGCATGACAGACACTCAGAGTATGTAGTGAAGCATAGTCAGTCCATTTCCAAGGTTCTAATAGGAACAAACTACTCTGGTACCATAAAGTAACACCCTAACTTTTAGCACCTCATGATCGTACTAAAAGTCTGAGCGCTACTTACCTCCATTCCTTTAATTATATACTATCTTTATTTAATATTGAGCCTTCGTGAATATGAGCCGAAACTCTTATTAAGAAAACAAAAGGAGACTTTATTTTAAATCACTTAATTACAAAAGTATATATATACATCGACTTATTTCAAAGAACCTTAATTACAAGTCCTAGCCCCTAAAAATCAAAAGAATAAATGACGAGGAGAAAATAAATTCTAACAACTCAACTCGTAAACATAATCTTCTATGCTCCTGTAGCTCCGCACTAAACCTTCACACCTGTAGCTGAAAGGGGTGGAAATAGGGGGTAAGAACTGGAGAGTTCTTAATAGGATTCGGGTGTAGTTATCTTTATTTTATTGCCAAAGCCAACCGCAACCAACAGGAAAAAATAATGAAAGAACACAGAAGTCAATCAGTCATGTAGCACATACACACAATCACAAAGTTACATAGCACAGAGATATGCGCAAACATGTATGATGCATGCCTTTCTTACTGGCGTGAGCTCACGTGTCGGTTACTTTGCCAGAACCTGACACTTTTGGTAGCTAACCCGGATATCGTCCTCTCAAAAACCGGCGGGCGGTACTCCACCACGAACCCCACCATTGTGAGCAGTACACAACCATGAACCTCGCAAGATCTTCAATTGAAAAAATAACATACACGTGGGTAGTAAATAACCACGATCCCTACAAACACATTCACAACCTGTAGGCGGTAAACAACCATGATCCCCACGCCCATCGCGACACTAGACAAGCGGTACACCACCACGATCTTTGCCAGGTCATAGCTCAAATTCAAAACCAAAATCTTTTAAAATCTTGACCTGGAGCAAGTGGGACTAAGCCACAACCCTTGTGTACTACCCAAGTGTTTTCCAAATATCAAAATCTCTCTTTTAAAAAAATTGAAATCTATTTCTCTTTCATTAAACTCATTTTCTTAATAAATCAAATTCAAACATAATACTTTTCTCGATAAAACTCAAAACATAATCATTTCTTTAATAATTCAAAATTAGCTAATATAATTTTTCAAGCTTTTGAAAATTCATTTTTACTCCCAAAATAATCAAAACACCTTTGGCGACTGTTCATACATAATCGAATCAAAATCTCAAGCAAACAGGAATAATTCAATAATAATTTAACATAAACTCATTCAAACTCAAACAATAATTAATCAAACCAACGTTCGCTTATCAAATTCACATTTAATTATTATAAAATTATTAAAATCCTACCTCCGTACAAAATCAAAACAACGGAAGCTTCGAAGAAGCTTTCTGACCGAGCTGCTAAAAAGAAAAATGTCAAAAATCGTCTATGCCTCCTTGAACTTCAATTGACCGAACTCAAAGGGAAGAGGAACTATATTACCGCCAACTTCTATCGGACAAAAGTAACACCAATATGTAGAGGAGAAGAATACAAACACTTTTATCGAATTAGATTTTTTATTAGAGTTTCGAAACTCAAAAAATTGAGGTTGGAAGTCACGGTTCCATGGAGGTTTCTTGGTTGCCCTCATTCACGGCCTCGTTCGGTTATTTTTCCAAGTTTCATTCGGTGATGAATGAAAGAAATAAAAATGATTAAGGCTGTTGGGAATGAAAGAAAATTTGTGGTTGTCAGGGCTTCATCAGGTGTCATTAGTGTTATATATATATATATATATATATATATATATACATGCCACATTTCAATTTCTTTTCCTTTGATTATATATACATATGCATATAACCGTGTTTCAATTTCATATATATATGTACATGTATATATAAGCCACGTTATGGCTTTTCTTTCTTTTAGTTTCCGGTAAGGCCTCGGCCAAAGGGAAAATAATAATAATAATAATAATAATAATAATAATAATAATAATAATAATAATAATAATAATGATAATAACAATAATAATAATTATTATTATTATAAAAATTAATTTAAATTTTTGTTTATTAAAATATATTTTAATAAATAATTCAAACTAATAGAATAAGTTATAATTATATTAAATTTTAATAAATCATAAAATTTTAGTTAATTATTTTTGATAAAATAATTTTCTTAAAAAAACAAAATCTCAACAAATATAATGACTCATAAATAGTTAATTATTTAATTTTTAAAAATTTAGGATCTTACAACTAGCTATACTAACAGAAGACTCTAAAAGTACTTCTTGTATCAAACTCTAATTTTCACTTCTAAGTTTAGTACTAGCCAACTTAATTAGTACATCAGCTCGTGTATTTTGTTGCACAAAAGGAATTAAAATATTATACTTCTTGTAACTTTGTTAGATACAACTACAACAAAGGATCTCTGGCCTGATATTTGCCATTAACTTGAAAAGTCATAATTTGGGAATTACTAAAACTGTGATCTCTGCTACTTCTATATCACGAGCTACAGTCAATCCTGCAAGCAAAAACTCATACTCAACTTGATTATTTGAAATAAGAAAGTTAAATTTTATGGAGGCTTCAATTACCATGTCTTCTTCTTTAGTTAGAATGAGACCAAAACCTCTATTTTTACCAATTGCAGCCCTATCCACATAAACTTCCAATCCCAATATGTTGGTAACCAGGTGATTCATTTCAACTAAGAAATCAACCATCGCTTGAGTCTTAATGGCAGAGCGAGGTTCATAATGAATATCAAACTGAGATAATTCAATTGACCAACTCACTATCTGACTTGCTAAATCTGACTTTTGTAAAATCTTTTTAATCGGTTGATCGGTTCGTACTATAATTAAATAACTTTAAAAGTATTACCGTAACCGACATGCCGATATTAATTAATAATGAAAAAGTTAATTTTTTCAACTTTGAGTGTTTTAATTCAAGTCCTTGAAGGACCTTACTAATAAAATAAACAGGATGTTGAGGCTTATTGTCATCTTCCAAAACTAAGGTTGAAGCTACAGTTTCATCAGTTATGACAACATATAGGGGCTTTTCAGGTTTCGATTTCGCTAGAATAGGAGGAGATAATAATAAATTTTTAAAATGTTGAAATGATGTCTCACACTCCTTTGTCCAAAAAAAATTTATGTCTTTCCTCATTAAATTAAAAAAATGGCTTCGCTTTTTCAGCAGAAGTTCCTAAAAATCTAGACAAAGCAACTAACTAACCTGTGAGTCTCTAGAACTCTTTGAGAATCTGAGGATTCAACTTTCTAGTATAGCTTGACATTTCTTAAGATTAGCTTCAATACCTCTTTGTGTTACCAAAAAGCACAAGAATTTATCTCCCCATACTCTAAAAACACATTTAGTTGGGTTCAGCCTCATTTGGTAAAGTCGGAGACAATCACTGATTTCCTGCAAGTCAGCAATCAGATTGGCATCCTCTTTCATCTTTATCAACATATTGTTGATGTAGACTTCTATGTTCTTTCCGATCTGTTGCTTAAATACTTTAGCCATCAATCTTGATAAGTGGCTCCTTTATTTTTCAAACTAAAAGGCATTACAGTATATAGCAATAAATCCCTTTTGCGTAATGAAAGCAGTTTTATCTTCATTTGGTGAGTGCATCGGTTTGATTATAACCACTATAAGCATCTAGAAAACTCAATACTCGATATCCCAAAGCAGAATCAATCATGTTATCAATATTAGATAATGGAAAACAATCCTTTAGGCAAGCTTTGTTTAAATTAGTATAATCAACACACATTCACCATTTTTCATAAGATTTTTAATCATTACATAATTTGATAACTATGTTGAATAAGTTAAGTCCCTAATAAACCTAACATCCATTAGCTTTTTTCCTTGCTTTTTGACTTAGGTAGCTCGATCAAGCGACCTCTTTCGACGTCGTTGCATAACTGGCTAATGCTGGGTCAATAACAAGTTAGTGGGACATGAATGTAGGATCTATTCCAACCATATCAAAACATTCCCAGGCAAACAAATCTATGTTACCTCTTAGCAAATTCTGAAGTTCAGACTTTAGGGGATGAGGTAGATATCTATTAATTATTGTATATTTATCAGCAATGTCCCCAATCTGAAACTTCTCCAAGTTTTCATTGGGCTCTGGTCTTATCTTCTCTTGAACTCGTGAGTCCAAATTCTCCTATAATACTATAACAGAGTCCTTGGCTTATGACTTTAATATCCTGCTTCACTGCATTCCTAGATTTCGCCAATCCGATCTTTCCTACAACCACGTTTACCACCACTTGGGCAGTATCATCTTGAATCTCAACGGATTTAGAACTTCTGGAATTTATAGTTTCCCGATCTTCATTATCATTACGTAGTCTTGGTGGAATAACGTGCTAAACGCACTTTGGAAGCTTCCTATCTTGAATCACTTGTCCAATGATGAGCCAAAAATTGATAAACTTAAATATTGGCAAGTGCACCAAATTGCTTCAAGTAATACCACGGTGAGTGGATACCGTTTCCATGAGGATTAATGGATTAAATCAAGCAACGTCTAATTGAACCTCTAATTAGATCAATCAAACCTTGCCAAGAGGATTATGAATCTTGAGATAAAAGCAAAGAACAGTGAAGAGAATTGTGTTTGTGAATGAATGAATGCTTAGAAACTTTGGAGAAGTAATCAGAGAATGGGATGTTAAAGGCTTCAGATGTGTTTAACTCTTAGAAAAATTAATACTTGTATTTTTCTACTTTAACTCATGCAAAAATCTTTTAACAACAAATTATTTATAACCAAATTCCAATTCTTTAGTAATTTAATTTCTCTTAACTTAGTTAATGGCCAATTTCTTGGGAAACTAATTAAGAGAAGAGGTTAAGCATGGTTTCGATTTAAAGCCACACAACTTTCAAAATACTGTTCCTAGTCAAGTTAAAAATCATGAAAGAGAGTTTCAAGCTAATTTTGATATTAAATTTTCCAAAGTAATAACAGAATCCAAGAAAGAATTAGAATATTTTCCAATACTTCTAATCATTAAAGATGAAGAACGAAACTAAATTTTGAAAAAGTAGAAAAGCATGAATCAAAATAAAGAAGACACTTATATTAATAATCCATAAAATCAAATAAAGCTCCTAACCTTCAACAGAGGAGGTTTAGTTACTCATAATAGAAAGGAAAACAACCTAAAACTAATGAAGTGCTAAATGAATCCAGTTATTGTTCGATACCTCTCTGTGAACCTTGTTCACTTATTTATATTCTAGCTTCCTAACTATTTGAAATTCAAAAACTAATCTTATCTTCTTATCTTCTTATCTCCGAAGAATAAGATAATAACTTACTCAAATTCAAAACAATAAATCAAATCTAATCTAAACTAAATCCTAACAAGCAAATCTTATCTTTTTAGAAGAAGTTAATGCTAACTAATCATTTAAATCTTGAATCTTTGGTTGAATTTAGAGCTTCCTAGGAGTAGGCTATGGACTTGGCGCTGGACTTGATCCACTGGCACTGGGCTTTGAGAAATTTTGGACCACTAGGAATCGGAAATTCACTTGGAGCTGGGCTCTGGGATTGGGCGTTGGGCGCCTAGTACATTGGAGTTAGGTGGCGATGGGTGCCACCTTTGGGAGTTGGGCACCAGCCCATTTTGGTTCTCCCAGGCACGAAGGTGCTAGGCTTGGAAGGCAAGGAGTTGGACACCCATTGGGGTGCTAGGCTTGGGAGCAGGGGCATCGGGCTTGGAGCAGAGGCACTGAGCTTGGAGCAAGGGCGCTGGGCTTGGTCTCTTCAAGCCTGGCGCCAGCCTTGTGTTTTCTCCTTGGAAGTGTACTTGTATTTTATTGTTCTTTTAACCTGATTTCTTGAAAATAAATCCTAAAAACACAATTGTTCTAAAAACAACTAAAGATGCCTAGGCATCACCCAACGCATCCTTTAGATCGATGTGATCTTCAGTGTAACACCCTACCACACACAATCTTATGCTTAAGTCAAAAGATAGAGGTGGTAAGGTATTATGACCTCTAAATATTAAATTATATAATATAATATAGGTGAAAAATTATTTATAACTAGGAGCCTTTGTAGAAAAATTAAAAACAAAAGCGTTAAACCGAAAAGCGCAACCCTCACGTCAACGTTAGCGTAATCGAAGCAAAATAAGAGTAAGCTAAACACGGCTAATTTCTAAAGAGTTCCAAGATACAAATAACAAAGCTTATGACTTGGCTCACGAAGGTAAACTGGCTAGAGCACATAAGCATATATACAGATATACATGAGAGTTCCCAAAAGAGCCCAAAATACAGAGTTTACAGAACCTGTTTCTCCAAAATAACCTCTAAGAGGAATAATACATCACATATATATATATATATATATATATATATATATATATATATAAGTAGTGGAGAAAATAAGTATCTACATATAAACATTATAACCAAAAGTAAAGTCCCAAAGGAAAGAAGGTCTTCGCTGTAAGAAGCTCCCAGAATGCCTCAGCGAGATGTCTCAGTCTTGCATCTGAAAACCACAGAATATGCATGGAGTGAGAACCAGAGGTTCTCAGCATGGTAATAGTGCCCATATCTCTAACATATAATATCCTGAGAAAGCCTAAAGCAATCCTAGAACTTCGACACTCAAATTATAAAACTTAAAGGTAATAAATTGTAAATCATAAGTAGGGTAGGTCGTCTAAGGTTTTAAATCTTAACTAAACTCTAACTAAAACCTTCTGTCATCTACTTTCCTCCAAAACCTCCAACTCCGGTGGAACCACACAGACAAGCAACCAGACAATGGCAAACACAAGTCAAATACAATTACAGCATGTAACAAATATTGTAGGTAAGCATAGATTATCAATTAAGCAATCCCAAGAAATGCAAACTCAAGCAAAATAGACAAATGCATATGATGAATACCTGTCCTTTGGCTGATGATATCATCTATCGGTTATATAGCCAATCCGACACGTCATGGTCGCTAAACATGGACTGAAACACCCATTGCGGAGCAAGTGGGTTTGAGCTACAACCCCCTTGCTACTACCCACTCAACCCAGAGCCAGTGGAATAACCACTACTGCAGCTACTACCCAGGTAGGTGTTTAAAAGCTCAACCTGGAGCAAGTGGAATAACTACTACTGCTGCTACTATCCAGGCGTCACAATCACTGACCTGGAGCAAGCGGGACGAACCACCATCCTTGCTACTGCCCAAGGTCTCAAACATACATTCATTCAGTTTAATCAAGCATCATTGTTATCAAATCTCAAACATTAACCTGGAGCAAGCGGAACGAACCACCATCCTTTCTACTACCCAGGTATCACAAACATACATTCATTTAAAACTCCATAATTAAATTCATTTTTCATAATACTTCTTCTCTATCTCATACTTGGAGCAAGCGGACATCGCCACTGCCTACTACCCGGGGCCACAATCACATTTATTTACAAACCAGCATCCCCATTAAACTTTTCAACTTACATCACCCCTTTACAATCTTTCTTCACTCGGAAGTTATTATCCTCTCAATGTTCAACTCCCTTTCTATAATTAAATTTAAGTTTAGGATATTGGAGAATAAAAATAGAGGTTTAGAAGTTCGAAATTAAGCTTTAAATCACAAGATTCATGTTTGCTGAAATAGGGGCCTGAAAAGAGAGGAAAATTGATGGTTTAGAGGTTATAGTAAACTCTCATTACAAGTATAGTTACTAAACCAAGCAATCAAACTTTCTTACAAATGTTTTTGGTTGTCACAAGTAACAAACCCCTTTTTAAATTGATAACCGAGTATTTAAACCTCGGGTCGTCTTCTCAAGGAATTGCAGGGAGGTGTTCTTATTATTGGTTATGAGTTTGTAAATTGGGGGGTTTTTAATGTATAAGATAAAAAGCGAGAATAGTAGATGGCAAGAAAATAAATTGTATTAAATTAAATAGATAATAAAACTCTTGGCAAGGTATGAAAACTGAAAGTCCTATCCTGGTTATCCTTATCAATTGTAATGAGAATTGGATTTTTCTCCCACTTTTGTTAACCTCTAACTACGAAGGTAAGTTAAGTGGATGAATTAATTCTGATTCCTCAAGTCCTAGTCTTTCCTTGGGAAAAGTTAGAGTTAGTGGAACTCGAATTAATTCTTGAAGATTTCCAATTTTCAATTAACAATGAGTTTGATAACTCAAAAGTCTCCAATGATTCAACCAAAGCCAAAAGGAAAAAATCAAAATTATTTATATAATAAATAAAAGAAAGCAATCATAATTCTGAAATACCTCAATTAGCACTAATAAAGATATCAAATGTAACATGGAAGAGTTCATAAATTAAATTAGGAAAATAAATAAAAAGAACATTGAACCTCTGATGAAGAAGAAATAATCCTAAATCCTAAAACTAAATCCTAAGAGAGAGGAGAGAACCTCTCTCTCTAAAAACTACATCTACTCCTAAAATTGTGAATTGTGAGCTTTTTTATAAATGGATGCATTCCCCCACTTTATAGCTCTAATATGTGTTTTCTGGGCCACAAACTGGGTCGAAAACAGTCCAGAAATCGCTGGAGAAGAAATCTGCCACGCTGGTTTTTCGCCACTGCGACGCGTCTGCGTGGATCACGCGACCGCGTCACCTAGCTTTAGGGCAACTATAGCATATTATATATCAAATCGAAGCTCCAGACGTTAGCTTTCCAATTCAACTGAAACCGCGTCGTTTGGACCTCTGTAGCTCAAGTTATGACCGTTTTAGTGCGAGAGGGTTAGGCTGACAACTTTGCAGTTCCTTCAACTTCTTGTATTCCTTCCACTTTTGCATGCTTCCTTTCCATCCTCTAAGCCATTCCTACCCTATAATCTCTGAAAACACTTAATACACATATCAAGACATCGAATGGTAATAAGAGAGGATTAAAATTAGCTAAATTAAGATCAAAGAAGCATGTTTTCAATCATAGCACAAAATCAGGAAGGAAAATATAAAACATGCGAATTGTATGAATAAGTGGGTGAAAGATTGATAAAATACACTCAATTGAGTACAAGATAAACCATAAAATAGTGGTTTATTAACCTCCCCACACTTAAACATTAGCATGTCCTCATGCTAAGCTCAAGAGAAGCTATAAAAGTGAAGAGGGATGGTAGAATGTATGAAATGCAACCTATGAATGTAACTACATGCAAAAATATTTCTACCTACTTGGTTAAAAGTAAATAAGATTTTCAAGACAAACATAAATCAGATTTCACTAATTCAAATCATACAATAAAAAGCAAGTAAACTTGTAAGAAGATAGCACATGAAAGCAGGGAACATAGAATTAAGCACTGAACCCTTACTGGTAGTGTATATCACTCTAACTCTCAAGTGTCTAGGGTTAATCACTCTACTCTCCTCTAGTCATGCTTTCTAAACTTTGTTCTTCATCTAACCAATCAACAAAAATTTAATGTACCAATGCAAACATCATGAGGTCTTTTCAAGGTTATAATGGGGCTAAGGTAAGGGTGAGGGTATATATATGGCTAAGTGAGCTATAAATTGAATCTTTAATTAACCTAAACTTTCACCTAACATACATATACTCTATATAATTCTAATTCATGCCTAGCTACCCAAAATTCTCACTTTTGCATCACATACTCATGTATCAACTTTTCTTTAACTTTATCACATATGCATTGATTTTTTCATTAACTTAACATTGGGGTAATTTTGTCCCCTTATTTAATTTGCTCTTTTTCTTTTCTTTTTCTCTTTTTTTTTTTAGAGAGACATAAAAACTAGAATAACATATCAATGCATATGGAATTTTTAATTTTCTGTTTTACATGAGTAGGTACCCAAATTTTTCAATATTCAAAATTAGAAACATGATACATTTCCTTATTAATCCAAGTTCCCACAGTTTCCCCACACTTAATTGTTGCACAATTCCTATCTTAAGCTAACCAAAGATTCAATTGGAATATTTAATTATTTTTCTGCTTAAGGCTAGTGATGTGGTAAAATACAGAACAAATGGGGATTAAAAGGCTCAAAGTGGCTGACAAGGGTGATTTAAAGGGTAGGCTTATTTGGGATAAGTGAGCTAAAATCAAACAATGGCCTCAATCATATGCAAGCATGTAAATACACTAAATAATGGACATATAGATTGGAACAAAATATAGATTAAAATCATAGAGAAGGAAACACACAGGAATAAAATATTTATGGTTAAATAATGTAACCATATAAATAAGCTCAAATCTCACAGGTTGTGTGTTCTTTAGCTCAAAAATCATGTTCCAAATACAACTTCCAAACAAGTTTTAACATAAAAAAATTTTTTTCAATTTAAATTAGTGAAATTTTTCAAAAATAGAGTTACTTTAACCAAGTAGTAACTAAATGCACAAAATCAAATAAACATGCAATCAAATATGCAGATGTAACAATGAACAAATAAAGAAAATAAGATTATTGGTGTTGAAAAGAAGGTAACTAACCCCTGGAAGTTGGTATCGACCTCCCCACACTTAAAGATTGCACCGTCCTCGGTGCATGCGAAGATGTGCAAGTGGATGGGGGTTGTGGGTCCTCAGCTGGTGCTCCCTTTTTTCCTTTCCCTGCCGGTGGTTTGGGAGTAGCTTTCTTTTTACCTTTCTTGGTGGCCATCCTGAAAAGGGGAGAAGAAAGTAACTTAAATTCAAAGGGATAGAGAAAGGAAGAGAATAGGAGAGGTGGTAATTAATACACATTAAAAGATAAATGATGTTGACACATGGTCATGACTACATGTGAAAAATCATAAACGGGAATATAGCAGTGCATATGAAGACAATTAAATGCAAGGTGTTTATTGGCATGCAGGCAAAGGCATGAGTAGCATAGATCAAGTATTTAATGTCCAATTTAAATTACCAAGTCTTTCATACTAACGACCTATTTGTAAGAACAATTATATTAAATTAATAAAATATAAAAAGGGAATTTGTGAAAAACAGGCATCAGAATAGTAGAATGGAATAACCTAGAAAAATGCATAATGCCATATGAACTTTTTCACAAACACATAGCATGCATGGTAAATAAGCTATTGAAATTATTAAATTGAACATGCAAGCAACCCTCTAAAAAGTATAATTGTCAAACAAATCTTGAATAATCCACAAAAATATAAAAATAATGACCCAAATAAATTTCGAACACCAATAAAAATAATGCAATGAATGAAAGTATGCAAATAAATTAAATAAAATAGAATGGAAGTGAAAAGAGATGAAGAAGAAGAAAGTAAGAAAAGGACGAAAAAAGAATAAGAAAAGATAGAAAAATTAGGATTAGAGAAGAAAAGATAAGAAAATTGGCTGATCTGGATATTCTGTGCGCCGCTTGTGACGCGGACGCGTGAGTGACGCGGTCGCGCGGATAGCGCTTCTATGAAATGACGCGGACGCATCATCCACGCGGTCGCGTGGATCGATCTGTGCCATTAGTGCGAGGGTAGCCGCGCGGTCGCATAATTTTCTGTTTGAAGCTCATATTGCCAAATGTTAGGGTGACGCGGTCGCGTGGGGACGCGATCGCGTGGTGGACCAATATTGGGATATGACGCGAACGCGTGGGGTACGCGTTCGCGTGGTAAGGTCTGTGCGTCTAGCGCCAGTCTAGCATCACTCCAGCTCATCTTTCGGCCATGCACCCTTTTGACGTTGATTTTCAGATCACACGGCCGCGTGGGTGACGCGGTCGCGTGGGGTCAAATTAGGCTAAAGGCGCACCTCCAGCCACGCTCTCGCGTGACTTTCTGTTCGTTCTCTTTTCTTCCCATTGCACTGGTGACGCGGACGCGTCACCGACGCTGCCGCGTCGCGTGCGTGCTTTTTTTTTTTAAATCTGAAAAAAAATGCAGAATGCAGTGTTAATATGAATGTGATGCAAAACTCCATGTTCAATATAATAAAATAAAACTCGAAACAAATAAAACTAAATAAAAATGAAAAAGGAACGATCATACTATGGTGGGTTGTCTCCCACCTAGCACTTTTAGTTAGAGTACTTAAGTTGGACATTTGGTGAGCTCCTTGTTATGGCGGCTTATGCTTGTATTCATCCAGGAATCCCACCAGTGTTTGTACGTCCAGTGACCTCCGGGGTCCCAAACTAGGCATGTAAAGCCCTTAAGAAGTTTCAAACAGATTCTTAGGCTCTCGGGGTGACAAATGTCAGAGCAGATTCCAGGATCCCAAATCTTGCTTTTACACCCATTTTTGTTGGGATTTGTATTTTTTCAGCCAGGTGATAAGTAATTTGAATTCTCATTGTGGCTACCAAACAGCTTCCTAGACCCATTCAATTGAGCTCTACACCAACCTTTGCGTTTAAACTTAAGGCTTCCAACCATAATGAACCTTACAGGACAATTCTTACCACTGACCATCTTCTTCTTACTCTTTATGCCACAAAGAGCTCTAAGTTGACCATTCGTCTCCAGTAGCCCATATTCAAGTGGAATTAGAAAGCTAAGGGATATGAATTTTACCCACTTGAATGTTGTGAAGGATGATGGCAACTTAGGGGGAGGTATTTCTAACAAATTTGCAAGCTCCACTCCCTTGTGCTCCTCTCTGACAACTTCCACCTCTTTGCAAGTTTCTTCAATATTAACCTCTTCCTCTTGGTAGCTTTCTTCCAATTCAATCTCTTTTTCATTGCTCACCAAGGGCATGGAAGGAGGCTCTGTGACTGGACTTTCCAATGGAGGTACAGCATCTCTTAAGTCTGCAACCACTTCTTCCTTTTTAATAATTGCTACTTTGTCCAGTTGTTTAAGTATAAAATCGTACTCATCCTCGATGATTTTCTTTCCATGACAACTCCTTTCAACTACTCTTTCATCTTCAAGGGTCTCTCCTACCTTTACCCGTAGGGCCTCCTCTAGCTCTTTATGAAGTATGGATTCGCGAAGATGATTCCTTCTTTTCTGTTCCATATCAATAGCATAATTGGGATCATCTTGCTCTTGGATTGATGGATGTGGGTGCTCTTCCATGGAGGGTGGTGATGGGATGAAAAGAACATTATGTGGTTGAAAAGGAAGTACACTAGAGCTTGAGGGTTGAATATTGGAGGTAGAGGGTTGGTTCATGCGGGATATAAGATTTTGGAGTGTAGAGGTGAGACCAATGATGTTAGAGATGAGTGTATTGTTATCCAATGGAGGTTGGGGTGGATCTATGTATGGCTCATTCGGTTCATAGGGTGGTTGGTATGGTGGATGTGGGTTAGGGTCATATGGAGGTGAATGGCGGAAAGGGGCTTGTGAGTATGGTAGTCCAAAGTCATCTTGAGGAAAGGGTTCATAGGCATATGGTGGTGGTTGTTGATAGTCCATTGGAGGTGGTTGTTGCCATGAGGGTTGATCAAATCCTTGTGGCTCCTCCCATCTTTGATTGTTCCAACATTGATGCCTGTTCTCATTGTAATTTCTTCTTCCTGCAACATAATTGTAACCAGACTCATAGCCAAAGGGGTGAGAGTTCATAGTAGCAAATAAAAATTAAAAACAAAAATAAAAACAAATTTAAATTAAAAGATTATTTAAATTTTGAATTTGAAAATTAGATTTTGAAATTTGAAAATTAAATTTTTGAAATTTGAAATTTGAATTTTTGTATTTTAAATTTTTGAAATTTGAAATTTGAAAATTAAAATTTGAAATTTGAAATTTGAGTTTTAAATTTTGAATTTTTGAATTTAATGAGGAAAGAGAAAAACAATAAAATGACGCCAAACTTAAAATTTTTAGATCAAAACGAAGAAAACAACTAAGAACAACTTGAAGGTCAAGATGAACACAAAGAACAACTTGAAGATCAAGATGAACACCAAGAAAAAAAACTTTTGAAAAAATTTTTAATAACTAAATAAAAACCAATAACCTCTTAATTTACGAAAAAGAAAAAAATAAAAACAAAAATAAAAACAAATAAACAAGCAAAAAGCAAATATTTACACTAACCAATAATAAGGCACACGTTTGCAATTCCCCGACAACGGCGCCATTTTGAAAAGAGAGGAAGATTGATGGTTTAGAGGTTATAGTAAACTCTCGTTGCAAGTATAGTTACTAAACCAAGCAATCAAACTTTCTTACAAACGTTTTTGGTTGTCACAAGTAACAAACCCCTTTTTAAATTGATAACCGAGTATTTAAACTTTGGGTCGTCTTCTCAAGGAATTGCAGGGAGGTGTTCTTATTATTGGTTATGAGTTTGTAAATTTGGGGGTTTTTAATGTATAAGATAAAAAGCGAGAATAGTAAATGGCATGAAAATAAATTGTATTAAATTAAATAGATAATAAAACTCTTGGCAAGGTATGAAAACTGAAAGTCCTATCCTGGTTATCCTTATCAATTGTAATGAGAATTGGATTTTTCTCCCACTTTTGTTAACCTTTAACTATGAAGGTAAGTTAAGTGGATGAATTAATTCTGATTCCTCAAGTCCTAGTCTTTCCTTGGGAAAAGTTAGAGTTAGTGGAACTCGAATTAATTCTTGAAGAATTCCAATTTTTAATTAACAATGAGTTTGATAACTCAAGAGTCTCCAATGATTCAACCAAAGCCAAAAGGGAAAAATCCAAATTATTTATATAATAAATAAAAGAAAGCAATCATAATTCTGAAATACCTCAATTAGCACTAATAAAGATATCAAATGTAACATGGAAGAGTTCATAAATTAAATTAGGAAAATAAATAAAAAGAACATTGAACCTGTGATGAAGAAGAAATAATCCTAAATCCTAAAACTAAATCCTAAGAGAGAGGAGAGAACCTCTCTCTCTAAAAACTACATCTACTCCTAAAATTGTGAATTGTGAGCTTTTTTTATGAATGGATGCATTCTCCCACTTTATAGCCTCTAATATGTGTTTTCTGGGCCGCAAACTGGGTCGAAAACAGCCCAGAAATCGCTGGAGAAGAAATCTGCCACGCTGGTTTTTCGCCACTGCGACGCATCCGCGTAAATCACGCAACCGCGTCGCCTATCGTCAAGGCAACTATGGCATATTATATATCAAATCGAAGCCCCGGACGTTAGCTTTCTAACGCAACTGGAACTGCATCGTTTGGACCTCTGTAGCTCAAGTTATGACCGTTTTAGTGCGAGAGGGTCAGGCTGACAGCTTTGCAGTTCCTTCAACTTCTTGTATTCCTTCCACTTTTGCATGCTTCCTTTCCATCCTCTGAGCCATTTCTGCCCTGTAATCTCTGAAATCACTTAACACACACATCAAGGCATCTAATGGTAATAAGAGAGGATTTAAACATATGGAACTTAAGGCCAAAGAAGCATATTTTCAATCAAAGCACATAATTAGGAAGGCAAATGTAAAACCATGCAAATAGTATGAATAAGTGGGTAAAGAGTTGATAAAAACCACTCAATTAAGCACAAGATAAACCATAAAATAGTGGTTTATCAAGGCCATGCGTACGCGTGGGAGTGCAAATTGCCCATCACGCGTATGCATTACCTCATCCGCATACGCATGCATGCCAAACAGAAATGCCCATCCGCGTATCGAGATTTCTCACTTTAAAACGGACGCTAGGGACAGAACCCAGCATATCCACAAAGATAATTTACTCTTAAACACCAAAATTCAACAAACTCTCAACACCAAAGCTCAACAAATTTCGAAACTGAGATGAGAAGATTTGGGTAAGAAAAATCAAGTTTCTTACCAAATTGGTTAATGGGTTTTGTAGAGGATTCTGAGACGAATGCGTGGCCGCTGACGGCTCGTCAATTAGAGCTTCGGATTGAAAGTTACGTAAATTTGAAATTGGATCAAGGGTTTTGTTCTTCGTTCCCTTCCCCCTTTTGTTCTTCAACATCCTTCATTGAATTGAAGGAAGAGAAAAGCTGAAGCTCTTTAATATAAGGGTAAATGGGTTGGGCCTTGGGCCCATTATGGGTCCGATTCATTTGGTTCAGTCCATTTGGTCCAATTTCGGGCCAAATTCTTTAAAATTAGTATCAAAATTCTTATTTTAAATAGCTCTATATCATTAAACTACAAAATTTTATTTTTCTAATTTCTTGGATTAACAATTGATTTATTGGCTAATTATTCATTAATTTCGCGGGTTTTACATTCAGTCCTCTGACCATAGGACTTGTGATAATCACAGTATTGTGACTTGTTCAAAGAAGCCTTAGGTCGGATCTGCCTTGCCTTGGGAAGCATTCTTCTCTATGACACTTGTTAGTAGATTTTAGTCAAGAAATCCACCAAGGATGTATACAACGAGAACTTGCCAACTCATGGTGTCGACTCCTTTGGGGTAGATAATTTTCCTGAACTTCCAGCCTTATTAAGTGATGGAGCTAGGTTTCTTCGTTTGATGGACACCACTTTCGAGACATCATCATCTCACATATATTCCAAAGAGATTTGATGAATTTCCTCTATAAAATTAACATCTTTGGAGGTTAAGTGCCGCATGAAATCGCCTTCTAACAATCCAACAATGAGACATAAACACACAACTTCAGAAGTTTTTGTGTTAACCTCCAACAATGCCTTGTTAAAGTGATCCAAGTAATCTCAAATGCTTTCTCCCATTCTCTGCTCCACACTTAGCGATATTGGGTGCTTAGCATGAATTCTTTTGGTGGTGAAATGTGTAAGAAACTTTGTCCTTATATCAACAAAAGAAAATATAGACACAGAAAGTAGGGTGTTTAAACCATGCCATTGTTAGGCCAGATAATGTCACTAGAATATCTTTACATAGTATAGCATCCCCAACTTCCTTCAAGATCATTCTAGCCTCAAAAGTATCTATTTGCTCCTGAGGATCCAATTTTCCCTCAAACTCTAAATTTGTTGGCTTGTCAAAATTCTTTGGCAACCAAACTTGAAGAACATGTAGGGAAAATGGAGTCTGCCCCATGATTACATGCTCTCGAGTATTCCAATGCCTTTTAGGACTTGGGCTCTTTTGCAGAGCCCGCCTCCTTTTAGACTGGGCTAAATAGGATTCAGTTCTTGCCCTCTTCTCTGGATCATAACATCCTTCATCACGTTGGTGAGACTCCATCCTATCCTGCCTCCTTTTCAGACTGGGCTGAACAAGATTCAGGCCTTGCCCTTTTCTGTGGATCACGACGTCCTTTTTCACGTCAGGGAGACTCCCTCCTATTCCTTTGAGATGAGAGGTAACGACGACGATCATCCTCCTGATGTTGTCTTTGCCCCGCTTCAGGGTTCTCCTATCATGACTATTATGCCCAATCTCTTATTGTTTGACTTTGAAACTGATATTATTGAGACAACGATCATTCTGCCAGGTGTTGTTCCAGTTCTTGCACTTGATGATGTATTTCCTGCATTGTATGGACATAATTTTCCCATAAGCCAATGAAATACCAACCTCCAGTGTTTTGAACTTCTCGACATTCAAAACCTGGAGGGCTTTGATGCTGATGCTCTCTCACATTGGGATCGGGAGTAATCTCAGTCTCATGTCCATCATCCTCATTTTGTTATTCCTTGAAAGGAGTGTTCAGTGTTATATGGTGAACAGTGTAATGTACTTTAACTTCTCGATCAACCATGGTGCCAACTTCTTAGGATCCCTACAGATGGCACCAAATGTCTGTACCAGTTGCAAAGTTTACGAATTGATGAGTCGTTGAAATCCTAACTTGAGTTGAAACTAGGCCGGGAGGGCAACTTACAAAAACACTCTGATACTTAACTTAATAGTATTCTTAGGTGATAGTGTGAAAAAGTGTTACCTGCTAAATTTTCTTTTTTTTTTTTCTTTATTACACTTTTCTGATGTAACCAAGGTTCTGAAAATCGATTCGAACCGGCCAGACAAACCGGTCAAACTGTAAACCACTAATAAATACGGTTCAGACAGAAGCCAAAACCGAAAGATTGAGAAACCGAATTTGGACCATCAAACCGATCGAGAACCGGTCAGTCAAACCGAACCGTGACTCGGTCGGTTTTTGAAATTTTCCCAAAAACGGCAGCATTTTCCTTTTCCAACCCTAACTTTCCCAACCATTACCCCTCTAGGCCTCTACTCTCCAGTTTCAGAATGGGCAGAAGCAGAACGCGAAGCAGCACTCCCCTCTTCTCCAGTTGTCCTTTGTCTCACCATCATCGAAGCCACCGGCGTAACTTCCGTCCAGCCACCGCCGTTTGAATCACTCACGCTCCCTTCCCCCAACACCCCCTCCTTTGTGAATGTCACCTAGAATCTTCAAAGTTCAAAAATCAAAACCCAAACCAAAACTCTAGGTTCTTTAACGACGCGGCCGCTGTTCGTGGTTATCGGCCCCTCCGCGGCTTCCTCCTTCCCCTGTCCCGAACCAGATCCTCTCTTCTAGCTCGGCATGTCGTCCATCCTCCCATGGTTTCTCTGTCCGAGGCTCGAGCCGTTGTGTCGCAATCATCTTGTCACTCGCCATCATCTTTTCGTCGTCCTGCTCTCCGTCGAAGGTTAGTGGCACTGCTTTTCACTTTTTCCTTTTATGCTCTGTTAAGTCTGTTCTGAATATAATTAGTGATTTTTTGAATGTGAAATCAATCAAAGAAATTGATTTTGTGTTGTTGTCAAAATTATTGCTAAAAATGAATTTATTAATCTGCTGCTGCTGTTTTTTATATTTTGAGTATGCTGTTTTTTAATTTTTGGTGATAGATTTATTGATTTCAGAGTTTAAGGTGATTATTTTTGTGGATAGATTTATTGATTTCCATCCCTCGTTTGTGCTCCCTTTCCCTCATATGTTCGAGTTTGTGCTCCATCTCTCTTAGCTATGAAAGGTGAATTCTTGCTGGTACTGGTTTCTTCTATATTACATTTTTTTTCTTGCTGCCATTTAAAGTTTAATTTAAAATTTGTTTTATTTTGTGATTTAGAATTTAAACCCTTGTTTATTATGTTGTTGTTTTTCTTTTGTTTCTCATCTAGTTCTACTAGTTTTTCCACTGCTATTTTTGAAATTTTCATTGTTGTTACTGATGCTGTGAAAACTCTTGTTTCTGATGTTGTGTTATTATTTTTTTTTTACCTACAAAATTTGAATTTATGTTTTTTATTTTAACACTGAAAATGATAAAAGTTCAACTGGTGTTTGATCCTGTGAAAACTAGAAACTCTTGTTGTTGATGTTGTCTTATTAAGATTCTGTCATTGTAGCACTCATGCACATGGTGTTTGATCAAATGCCTAAAAGAAATTAAAAAAATCTCTCAATGAATGTAATGAATTATTTGACTTTAGTATTTGTATTTTCCTTTTGAATTTCTAGGTTCTTATGGATAAATGGGTATCATAAGTATGTAAAAAAAAAAACAGTAGTACTGGAAAAAATTGATTATTAGGGTATCAATTAATTTGTATTTGTATTGGTTGTGGTAGTGTTATGATTCTGAAAAATGTATGAATTAAGTTAAATAGTTGTATAATTTGAATAATATTTTAAAGTTTATATTATATCATAGTATGTTTATTTATATTTTAATTATTATTTTATTATAAAATGATTATTTCGATTGAATTACGGTTAAATCGGTTAAACCAACGAACTAATAAACCAATAACTAGAGCGATTCGATGACCAGTTCAGTTTTCAGAATCTTGGATGTAACTATCTATAAACATTTTCTACTTTTAATGTACCTTTTCAATGCCATGATTTGAGAACGTTACGAATTACTGAGTTCATAATAATATATCCGTTAAGCTTGATTGAGCTAGTAACGTAGTGAACTCTTTAATTGGTATTATGGAGCGATTATTCTTATCCAAAACAACAGGAAAAATCAATGAATATGGTTTCGGAAGTGCATTGTAAACCAAGATGGAGAGGGCATCAATTTTCTTTCTTAAATATCATTATCCTTTTCTTTATACTTGTTGAGTCATCGTACGCAGAGTTTTTTAATTTTAATATGGAAGTAACGATTGTGTATAACAGGCTTATGGGGGAATTGGGTGTATCACCGAGTTGTGATGGCGGCATAACTAAAATCGGACGGACCGATTTAGGACTCCAAAATCGGACGGACCGATTTCTAGTAATCGGAGGGAAGCAAATCCCTGGGACCGATTTGCTGCACCATGCCAGGTGGCGTGCATGCAAGCCATTCCTCCGTCGGTTTGGTTGAAAAGAAGCAAGTTAATATCCCAACTTCATAACTTCAGCTTTCCCTTTCACCCTCATCTCTTCTTCTCTCTCTTTGTTCTCCATCACTCTCATCTCTTTTCCTTTGTGTTTCCCAACCCCACCACCATTGTTGGACCACTAGAAACACCAGAAAAATTTGAAAAAATGCCCAAAAGAAGAAAAATCAAAGATGTAAATCAACCAGAGCTTCATATTGTTAATTATTTTGGACATTCTAATTATGTAAGTTTCTATTTTTAATATTTTAATTTAATAATTAAATAATAATAGTGATAAAATTTTACTGTTTTTAATAATAATATATATTATTATAGCACTAAGTAGAGATTAATAATATATATATATATATATATATATATATATATATATGTATATGGTTACTGTTAATGATATATATGTATGATATGGTTATGATTACTGTTAGATATTAGACATAGAAATTAAACTTGAGTTAATTAGTTAGTTAGTGTTTATCCCTTTAAAGCTTTCACAATAGATAATAAATGTTAGGTTTTTTATTTGATTTGAATTTATTGAATAATATGTTGAAATGAAATGAAGATCTGTATATAAATTTAAAATTTAAAATTTAATTTCTTTTATTATTATTATTATTATTATTATTATTATTATTATTATTATTATTATCCGTGGAGTAACAGTAACGAAAAATTTTATTATTATTATTATTATTATTATTATTATTATTATTATTATTATTATTATTATTATTATTATTATCCGTGGAGGTTAATGAAAAATTTTATTATTATTATTATTATTATTATTATTATTATTATTATCGGTTTATTATTGTTATTATTATTATTATTATTATCCGTGAATAAATGTAATTAATTATTAGCATGATTATTATTATTATTATTAACGATATTACTATTATTATTATCGATATTGTCCATAGGTAATGTTAATTATTATTATTATTATTATTATTATTATTATTATTATTATTATTAACTGAGTATAATTTAGACAAATAATTAGGCATATTTATTAATTTGTATGTTTACAAATGTATGTATGTTTGATAGGCAGATTATATTATTGTAAGTAGGGACATGTAAGAGAAATTATATTATTGTTAATATACTTATTATGCTGGAATTCATAAAGGAACTGTGATTTTGTAAGGTTCACGCTTGTTGGTATGTGATCATTTGAAGCTGCCTGATCCGTATAACCAAATTGTTGAGGCTCATTTACGGGAGACGGGTTTCTATTATGTTTCTCAAATTGGGGTAATTCAGTGTCAATCAGCAATGATTAATGCTCTGATTGAGAGATGGCGTCCTGAGACGCACACATTTCATTTTCCAGTTGGTGAGTGTGCGGTGACATTGGAGGATGTGGCAATAATTTTCGGTCTCCCGACAAATGGTCTTCCGGTTACAGGACCAACCATGAGTTCTTTTGAGGCGATGGAAGCTGAGTGCTTGCACCATTTTGGAGTTGCGCCGACGATAAAAGAATGTAGAGGAAGTTTTATAAAGTTGACTTGGTTTAGGCGTTTGAAAGAACGCATAGTGTTGACTGATGATTTTCACATTCAGATGTATGTAAAGTGTCACATAATGTTGTTGTTTGGTACTATTTTGTTTGGAGATAAGTTTGGTGCAGCGGTGCACTGGAAATTTCTGCCGTTGCTCCGTAACTTCTCGGGGATCATACAGTTTAGTTGGGGTTCGGCATGCCTTGCGCACCTGTATAGATCATTGTGTAGGGCAACTCGCGTCGACTGCAAGGAGATGGACGGTCCTTTGACACTATTTAATGTTGACTGTGTATAAAATTAGGGACATTGTATTACTTAGTTTAGTTAGTTTGCTGTTAGTATTTGGTATTGCTGTTTTTGGATTGGTTCTATTACTTACATTGTTGTTACTTTGATTGATGTTACAACTATTATAGATATTTTTATTTTTTTTATATATTTAACGAACTATTATTTTAATTTTCAATAATTTGTTAATTAATCTATATTTATTATACTATTATAGAAATAAAATTAAAAATTAAATACATATTTTCAAAAATATATTAATAATAATTAAATATCAATTCTTATATATAATTTATGGTGTAAAATGAGATAATAAATTACTATGTGATGTTACTATGTGAATCCATATTTGTATACTATATGATGTTACTATGTGAATCCATATTTAAAAGGATAAAAAAATATGAAACTGCGAATGTCAAACTGGTTTAAATTTAATACATCTAGCAATAAATATAACAATAGTCACTTCCTTACGATATATCAAACTGCGAATGTCAGGCAGCAACGTAAATTAAAATGAAAATTAACAATAGTCACTTCTACTCTCCGGGTGCCCCCGCACTTGGACCACCTCGCTGACGACATCTACTCCGGCTGTGGCCCTCGGCACCGCATTGCTTGCATCTCCTTGGACCACGCAACATGCGGGTGTCCATCTCATTCAAGAAGCGGGTCATCTTAGGCCGACCTTTGGCCACCCGTCTGAGGAACGGATTGCCAACGAATCGTGGACCACGATACGCAGGCCACGTTGTAGGATTTTCCAGTGGTCTAAACCTCGCCCTGTATACTCTTCGAACTGAATCCATCTTGTATACGTCATGAACATATACTTGCCAATCCAACCGCTGATTTGCACAACAAGCTAGAACATGTCGACACGGAATTCGGTCAACCTGGAATTCACCATAGTCGCACCGCTGTTGGCGTAGGTCAACTGCATACTCAACCCCATTAGGCATCTCACGAACTTCGAAGACTTCATGTTCTCTGTCAAAACAGCTCACCTGTATGTTTCCCGATGCTCGCTGGTTTGCATGCAGCTTCGAGGTGACCATCTCAAAGAACACATGTCCAGCATTAATTCGAGCCTCAGCCTCGGCTCTTTTCCTAGTGAACAACTCATTTAGTCTGTAAAATGTAGCCTTAACAAGCGTAGTGACCGGGAGATTGCGTGCACCCTTCAGCACGGAGTTGATGCACTCCACAAGATTGGTGGTCATATGTCCCCATCTGTATCCACCATCGAATGCCAAAGCATACTGCTCACGTGGGATGCGGTCAAGCCAGTTGGTGTAAGCCTCACCCCGTTCTTTTAATCGTTCATAGCGCATCTGGTACTCCCGTATCGTCCTCGAATACCCTACGATAAAAAACCATCATCAATGAATCACGTTCTATCGAGCCAAATTTACTTAGTAAACAGTGGAAATCAACCGCGTAATTAAACTTACCGATATTGACGATGAGCTTCTGCAGGTACGGTGCCTTGAACTTTCTCAAGAAATTCGACTCAATATGCCGGATACAGAACATATGGAAAGCTTTGGGAGGAGACCAAGCCCCATTACTCCGATCAATAGCTGACCTGATAGAATCGTGTCGATCAGAGATAAGTCTGACACCATCACGTGTGACCACATGTTGACGAAGGTTACTTAGAAAAAAGTACCATGCATCAGAGGTCTCCCCCTCCACTATGGCAAATGCAATAGGCACGATGTTGTTATTACCATCTTGTGAGACTGCAACCAACAAACAACCCTTGTATTTACCATACAAATGAGTTCCGTCCACCTGCACTACTGGCTTGCAATGTCTGAAGGCCCTAATACAAGGGTAATAACTCCAGAAGACTCTATGTAGTACACGGATATCAGGAACCAAGTCATCCCCCTGGTACGCATCCATTGTTTCAAAGTGAACCACTGCTGACGGCTCCTTGTGACACATGGCCTCAAACCATATGGGTAAAGCTTTATACGATGCCTCCCAACCTCCGAAAATTGACTCAACCACCTTCTGCTTTGCTAACCAAGCTTTCCTATAGCTGATGGTGTAGTTAAACTTCGACTGGACTTCCGCAATGACTGATTTCACCTTCAAAGATGGGTCAACCTCTACCAACGGCTTAATTGCTTCTGCAACTGTCTTGGAGTCCAGTTTCAAATGGTCTTGAGAAATTGTCGACCGGGTACAAGTGTGACTACCATTGTACCTCCTTATCTCCCAGTAGTACTTCTTCTGCATTTTCGTAACCCTGATCAGCCAATCACAACCTTTGCCATAATGTGTACATTTAGCATAGAATGTCGTCGGTTCCGACATATCATAAACCCGATAGTCTACCCCTCTACGGATGGTATAGTCTTTCATTGCCTTGATTACTTCCTCCCTTGAACTGAATTCCATCCCCACCGTAAATTCACCGTCTACCACAACAGGAAGCTCTGCCACAATCACACCGTAGGAAATATATATTCATAAATAATCATTACATACATACATACATATATATATATATATATCTTAACAAATAAAATTCTCCTAAATTCTCCTATAATAGTCTTTACATTCCCTATTCTATCTACATAGAGAACTAGTAATTAATATATTAATCAAATGGTATGGTAACAAACGGCATACCTGCATTCATATATTGGGGAAACTCAGCTGCATTCATCGCTTCCAAATCCAACGACCGCATGAAAGAAGGCTCCTGAAACGGATGCGAGTTTGCTAGTGCATTAGCAACCTCCGCCACATCTGGGTTCATGGGGCCGTCAGCTCCATCTTCGTTTTCACTTGGACCAACGATCTCATAGTTACTTTCAAAGTCCTCATCGCTACCACTATCATAATCTTCGACTTCAATATTTCGGTCCACTTCAGATTGCTCGAACTCAATATACAACTCGATGCACGATATTCACCGGCGATTCTCAATATACATTGAAAATATTTCCTGCATACTCGCTTCATCTGTCACGTATTTCGTCTGAAAATGGACGAATCCACCAAACACAGGTAAAGGATACCTGTACAAAATACACGATATTCTTCCTGATCTTTCTGAATGTATCTTCTCACAAATCACACCTTTCAATTCATCTAATGACAATGTAAACGGAATAACAACATCTACTGGATTTTGACATACAAATTGAACTCCCTCATATGTTTCTAACAAAATCTGTCCACCACAATAAATTTTTAATATAACTCTATCATCCATAATATCAAACTACTTTAAACAGTCTCACTCTCAATAAAATCTAATATACAAAAATAAAGAAAAATAAAAGAAGAGGAAGAACATCACCGGGTTGCAGACACTCACGGACTGAAGAAGAAGAAGAATTGGGGTTCTGGGTACAATCTTCGTTTATGTACGCATGAGTCGCTTAATCGGACGGACCGACCGGTTCATTCACAAATTTTCACGCACTAGAAATCGCTGCCACCGATTTCTCAGTAGCTGATTTACCTTGCAGCAAATCGGTGGGTCCGATTTAGTCTCCTAAGGATCAAAATTTTTTTCTGACCCACAAATCCCTGGGACCGATTTGTGGTTTTTTGCTGACCCACAAATCCCTGGGACCGATTTGAGGTCTCCTGGATTCGAGTAGCAACAAATCGGTTCGTCCGATTTTATGAATCATATACAAACCAACCCAAAATCGGTCAGTCCGATTAGACTCCCTTTTCCTCAGAAATAAATCGGACGGTCCGATTTCATCCCCCACCTAACTTCAGCTTTCCGCCGTCACAGCCTTGTATAACACCCACAACCTCCATAACGCTGCGCTACTCACATTCCGTTATCATATCAAAAAAAACAGCCTCGTACGCACCCTCATTATTTCGAATAATGTTTATTGGTTCAGAAATTATTTCACGTACCGAGTTTGAGGTATTAATTCAAAAAATTCGAAGTTATTTGGATTCTCTCCCTCTCCCTCTCCCTCTCCCTCTCCCTCTTTCCTTTTGGACTTTCGTAGTGATATTTGGACATCTTTTTATATTATTTTTCTGTAAAGTTAGCCTTAATTCAAAATAATTATATTGACCATTAAAATTTTCAAATGTATAATAAATCAATAATAATAGATAACTTTAGTAATTTAATTTGATTATTCAAATATAATCCGATAATGATAATAGATTCAAACAAAGTTTAAGATTATAAACATTTTGTTCTTATTATATAACTCAAGCCAGATTAACTTAGTCAAACAAACCCTACGACAAGTAATTTTGAACACAAAAAGAAAAAAATCCAACACAATATTTTCATTTTCTTTATGCTATTGTAGCCTTAAGTAATATATTGTGCAACTTTTCAAGTTTGTGTACTAGTTCTTCTTTTCTTTTTTTGGTTTACAGTTTTCTTACTAGTTACTCCTTTTGTTATATACATGGACTAGAAAGCGAAGTTTCAAGGTTGATCCAGCTGAGGTTAGAGAAAACACATTTTCATAAAAATGGAATCCATTTATTAACGTGGGCATTTGGTCTAGTGGTATGATTCTCGCTTTGGGTGCGAGAGGTCCCGAGTTCGATTCTCGGAATGCCCCTCTTTGGATTACTGAGACCTTCTTGTGTCTTATAGTTAACCTTAACCAAATAGACTGCCAGAGGGATGATGGCATATATATTCTATATTCACGGCAGAAAGATTAGCGGTGCTCCCCCAATTCCACACGGAAATAATCAAAGAATAAACATCTCTTTATGCTTTCGTCAATTGATAATACTTCCCACTGCTTAACAACAAAATGCCTTCAATCATCTACTAGGACAAAACAGTATCTTATATTGCAATCTAATACAGTATTAAATAGCCAAGTAGATCATACATTTGAAGAAGCAAATAGGTCCATAATGTTCATATTCATGAATATACTGTACTATACACGATAAATCACAATTCACTGGGCCAAGGCATATATGTGGCTTCTTAACCCAGGTAACAAACATCAATCATGAACTTACAACACACGTTTAGCTTCCAAATCGTAAAATAATTAAGAGGGATTAGGTGAAACCCAAATTGGGAGAGGCCAACCCAACCTAGAATATGAATTTCGGGGATAGCATGGCAAAGGCTCAATACCTTGGTCCCATAATCTGAAGATCCCCAAATCATGCTTCCCACAAGCATCATCATAATTAAAATCCGAATAATCATCAGTGAAATATATGCAATCCCCCAAACACCCAACAGAAGCAGCAACTAACGAAAGCGAAGAGTTCCCTCCAATAAACAGAGCGCGATCGCCCAAACTTTCAACCTTTTGCCATTTAAACGCACACCAATTCATCTCAAAGATTTCAAACCCCACGGTTCTATACACCAAATTGGACTCACCGCCTGCATCATCGAACTCCTGTTCCAGAATCCGCGACACCAACATCATGTCCTCGCCGGAAAAAACCGCGTAGTGAATATCGCCGGAGAATCTCGCCGACGCCACGGTCTGAATGATCGATACACGAGGAGGAAAACAATCATCATCAACACAACACACCGCAACCGTTCCTTCTTTGCTCACCGCATAGAACGAGTTTGAGCCATCGTGATGAACCGCGTCTTCCCAGCAGTGAAGTTCTTCGCTAACGAAAATCCAAGAATCATCGCCGCTTCTACAGAACGCCAGGTTCCGTTCACCGACAATCGCAAACGCCGAGAATTCGCTGTTCCCTGAAGGGCTCGAGGATAAGACGATCTTTCTGACGAAGGAGTTGCACATCTGCCTTAGATTGAAGGAGTCAACGCCGCCATGGTGGTTCCGAACGAGGTATTCTCGACCGACGTTGGAGTAATTGAAACCGATGACGCTGGGGAAAGCGTTGAGTGGAGGGAGAGAGCGCGTGGCGCGCGTGAGAGGGTTGAGGAGGCTGACGCTGGGGGACTCTTCGTTGAGAGAGACGAGCCAGCCGTGGGAGGAGCCGCAGTTTCGGGTTCGGATGGAAGCTTCTGGAAGGTTGAGGAGGTGAGTCTTGTATGTGGAGAGGTGGAAGAAGGCTCGCCGTGAGAGCATGAGCCATGGGAGCTGAGGACGGAGGTGGAGAGGTGATTGTGGGAGAAACGAGTGCCAGCACCGGCATGCGGCCCTGAATCGGAGGTAGTCGCCATAGGTTGGTAAGTTTCCGGCGATAATTTCGATAATCTCCGGTGGTAGGTCACTCCAGTCCATGCCCATTATTTATTAGTATTCTGTTCCTCCAAACTCGGAACTGAAAAGCCTTTTTTTTTTTTTCATCTGTTTCTCTGCAAATGTTAGTACTTGGGACCTTGTCAATTTGTCATTGCTTGCTGCTCTTCTTCTTCGCCTCTTTTGGTTTTTGTTTACTGCTACTAATTTGGGCTTTTTATTTTGAGAATGCCTGAATCTCAACGGGCTTAGTATTGTAGTCCAATATGGGCTTGCCTGAAACGATTTATGTGGATGTGGATTGACAAAACTTAAATACAAAATTAAATGAAACGTAGTACACCAAAATAAATAAATAAATAAAGAATAATTACTCAATTCGGTCTCCAAAAATTTTAAAAGCGGATATTTTAGTCCTTAAAAAAAATTAATACACAGATCAATCTTCATCGTTTTATTCCATCAGACATTTCAGTCCCCAGTCTATTTTTCGGCGTGACTCGTCAACAGCAATTGCTAACTTGGCACGTTAACTCACACATGTGGCCGTTAAGTGTCCACGTGTGTGAGGAGGACAAAACAATTCCTAGACTTGTTAATTAAAATGTTGTCGTATCCAAAATACTCCTCTTTTCTTGTTCTTCATCATTGAAGGTCTCATGAACCCTAGTTCTTCATCTGCAAGAATCGACACATCCATGTTCAGTTTCGATGATGCCAAATAGAGGAAGTTCGTCTTATTTGAATTGCCGCGGAGGGAGATACAGTTGCTCCAATGGTAGTGGTCTTGTACACGGTGATGTGAGGAGCTTGAGAAACGTTGAAATCACGAAGGAACAACACCCAAAATGCTTATGTCATTTGTATGCAATAATCTCCATTTTAAGAACTCATGAAAATTCGAACATGTTGTTTTTTTGGATGCCCACTATATATGATAAACATTTGTTGGCATTGTAGTTAGTTAAAATAAAAAAAAATTGCGTTGAATAATCTGTTTGTGAAATGGGCAGGAGAAACTCTATTAGGAAAAACAATTTCTATCTCGAGGTTTTCAGTGATAGTGTCAGGAGGCCCTAGAAATCTTTCTCTCGGAAGATTATCTTCCAGGCTGTTAGTCCAGTCACTCAAATTCTCATCTGACGCTGAACCAGTTGACACCTTTGTGTTTGACCTCCTATGCATATGGGTTTCTGAATTCAGCTATTCCATTTGATGGCATTGATGTCATTCTGATAGACGGTGGTAATAATAATAGCCTAGAAGAATCCTATCATGAAGTTAGCACAAAAGTGATGCCATTAGATTATTCAAACGTGACAATTTGCTGAGTTTCCCATAATGCAAAATGCTGATACTACTTTTATTACTTTAAACATATGCATTATTTATTTTCTTAACTAATCCTCCTAAAGTGTTTTCGTTTAGAAAATTTTTAATTTTGTTGAATAGAAAGTGTTGGCTATAAAATGATGAATATATATATTAATCTCATATGAGAAAGAGGTCATACTTCAGCATTATAAAAACTGTCATCTGTACTGCGATTGTTCTGCTGATGTTTCAAGCTTCCACCTCCACTATCTAATATGCCACCTATTTGTGAAACTAAAGATACTGATTTGGGACAGAAACTAATAGAGTTGCGGAGTAAAATTGATATGTTAGAGGTTTATCAAAATATAGTTTCAAAGATTGACTCAAAGAATAGAGGTTTCAATGTAGTGTCTATTTTTATAGTTCTAGCATTATTAGTTTTGACCATGGCAGTAGTTATTGTTGCTTTGTAAGAGATGCGTGAGCATCTTTCCTATCTTTTTCTAGTGAATTTGCATTTAAATTGATTGAGTTTAATCAAGAATTAATTATCTTTTAACCACTATAAATGCTACTTTGAGTCTTGTGCAATTCTGTTTATTTTTGGTAGCATTTGGTTGGATTTGATGGAGTTTCCACAGAAAAAGAGAAGAAGGCTATATAGGGCAGGAATGGCTTAGAGGATGGAGAGGAATCTTGCACAAATGGAAGAAGCACAAGAATTAAAGGAGATGACCAGCGAGGAGCAACGCGTGCGCGTACCTGACGTGTACGCGTGACACGCAAAGAAGACCATCGACGCGTACGCGTCAGTGACGCGTACACATGACATGCGCCACGTGCAGAAAACGTAGAAAACGCTGATTGATATAATTAATTTTGATTTAAACTTTAATTTTTATAAATAGGAAAAGATATTATATTATTTTTAGAAAATAGATTTTAAATTAATTAGTATTAGATATAAAAGAGAAAAAAAACTTCTCTTCTGGGAATTATTCCATTCCAATTCACAATTATTCACAATTCACAATTTAAAAGAATCCTAGTTTTCACTCTTTTCCATGAGCAACTAAACCTCCACTGTTAAGATTAGGAGCTCTGTCTATTGTATGGATTGATTCTATTATTTTTCTATTTTAATTCATGTACTGATTTATAATTTAAGAATTATTTTCGTTCTTTATCTTATGAATTTGGGTGGAACAGAAGTATGACCCTCTTTCTAATTGAGTTCTTGTATAACTTGGAAAAGCTCTTTACTTGAACAACAGCTTGAAAATAATTTCTCCTAAATTCTAATTATCTGGACTTAACGAGATACGTGACATATAATCCTCTTATATTTGGATAATTAGGATTTTTGTGGCATAATAACTAGAATTAAACTTCACCCCCTAATTGGAATTAATTGACTAAGGAATTGGCGATTGATGAAAGTTAGAGAAGACTATAAAGGTCTAAGGAATTAGGGTCTAGTCACATATAGTTTGCCATGAATTAAATCTTACATGATTAAAATAGTTAGTAAGAAAAGTCAATCCGGAAAATAGATAATTCTGAAGCCTTAACTGCCTTCTCCATATTGTTTTTCCGACTTATTTACTTGCTTGTCTTCTGATATTCTGAATTTACTGTTTAATGCTTTTGAACTCTCAAACACCATTTTTTGCTTGTCTAACTAAGCCAATCACTCAATCATTGTTGCTTAGTCCATCAATTCTCGTGGGATCGACCCTCACTCACCTGAGTTATTACTTGGTACGACCAGATGCACTTGCCGGTTAGCTTGTGGTTATAAATTCCGCACCAGTAACAGATTTAGATTTGGACATATATCATGTGTAAGCTTGCTTTTAGTTCAATATTTGTATGCTATTTTGGTGAAGTTGCATGAACATTTGTAATGATTTTTTGGATTGAATGGTAGTAAGTTAAAACAAGTTTTTGCAATATGTATGCTTGTTAAAAAATTCTTCATTGCATTATTAAGCAAAACGTAAGCACCTAATGGCTTCTCACTTAATGTTATTTATCTGTGAAATTAACACAAATTATAAAGATAGTTACAAATAAATGGGTACAACATAACACACCATTACTTCCAATACTAAGTAAATAACTGTAGAGTATATATTTTAGAAAATAGCATTCAAGACTTTAAAAAAGCTATTCATGTCATAGTAGCAAACTAACAATGTTGAGTTAAGAATACAATTAATTTAACGATGATGATAAATATTTATTTATTGGATTAACTATCCAATTAGGTTTAATTATTTCATTTAGTGATACAGTCCCAAAATAATTGTGCAGCAGCCCAAACCAATGAAACAAAACTTTGCTTTGTTCAGATGGGAATCTATGTTGTTTCGGATATAGCAACAAGGAAAAAGAGAAGTCCACTAACTGTCCAGATCCATAAAACAGGTGGCTGGTTCCATGAAAAATCAAGGAGGGCTTCAGGTCATAAATTGATGAATCAAGCCCATGATTCATAACAAGCCCAAGAAGAGATCCAAGTCCATTCAATCAATTTGAATTGCAAGAAATCAACAGCTGGGATGCTAGGTATCCTTCGGGTATAACACAGAGAAGAAAAAGAGAGTTTGTTGATGATGCAAGCCAATTAAATAAAGCATCCCAAACTAAAAGAAACAAGGAAAGAGGAGCTGCCAATATCTTCAATCGAAGCCCAAGTGAAAGTAACAAACATATCTATTGGGCCGAATGAATTGACAAGAAAATCCAAGCCCAATGCTATTCATCCAAGTTGAAGCCAACGTTCTCATTGCTTGCTTCAGTCAGATTCTTGTGGAAAGAGAGAGAGATTTTCTTCTTCCTAGTTCTGTCATCAGAGAAGAAAAAAAGAGAAAGGTTCATCATGAAAGCAAGGTCATATCACACTAATCAAAGCATGTTAAGCAAAGTCAAAGGTTAAAGGTAAATAATTTTCATTTGCATGCAAGTTGATTTCTTCACTCCTTCTCCTACTCTCTGTGACACCATTTCTGAAAAGAAGAAGAAACTGGTGATAGATTAGCTCTGCTTTAAATCAATGGCTCAAAGTGTTACTTGGAGCCAAAGCACCTTATCGAAGGTGTGAATTTGGGATTGTCACTGAGAAGACATCTTTCTTATGCTCTGTGGACCTCGGTCAAAGCAAATGAATCAGTTTCAAAATTTCTAATTTTGGGGATGATTGAAGAAAAAGAAAGCATGATTTTTGAGAACTCAAAGTCCAAGGAGTTGACTGGAGAGAAACCCTATCTGGCTCTCAGCACAAGGTACAAAAAAGAAAATTGCTTCTCTATTTTGGATAAGGAGAGAGAACCAGAATCTGAGTTGCATTGAGAGCATTCCTAGTGAGAGTTCAACGCTTTGGACTGTGTTTCTATATCAAAGAAACATACTGCCAAAATGAAGAACAATCATAGAGAGTTCTGAAGTTGGTTCATCTGATAGCTTCACGGCTATGAATTATCATCTCCATGGTTTATTATTTTATTATTCTGTTTTAATGTTTATCTTTCTTTGTGTTCTCTTGAGTGAGAAAAGCAATAAAGGTGAGGCATTTGAAAAAGCCAACTAGAGAGAAAAGGCAAAGAGAGAAACTTCGAGAGAAAAGCCAAAGTTGATTTCAGATTTCTATTTGTTTGTATTTCTGTTTTGCATCTTGTATCTGATGTATCCCTTGCTAAGTTGGGTAAGCACTTAGTGTCACTACAAAAAAAAAGGTCTATGGTCACGGTAAAAAACCGTGACCATAGCTAGTGAAAAGGGTGACCATAGATCTATGGTCACGGTTTTGGACCTATGGTCACGATTTTTTACCATGACCTATTCCGCCGTGGCCATAGGTCTATGGTCATGATTTTTTTACCCATGGTCACGGTTTCTATGGTCACTGTTATAATTTTCAAATTCTAACACTTTAGGCCACGGTTTTTAACCGTGACCATAGGGCAATCTATGGTCACGGTTTTGGCCGTGACCATAGCTTCTATGGTCACCCTTCCTTAAAATCGTGACCATAGCCTTATCTATGGTTACGGTTTTGGCCGTGACCATAGCTTCTATGGTCACCCCTCCTCAAAACCGTGACCATAGCCTTATCTATGGTCACGGTTTTTGCCATGACCATAGCTCTATGGTCACCCCACCTTAAAACCGTGACCATAGCCTTATCTATGGTCACGGTTTTTGCCATGACCATAGCTCTATGGTCACCCCACCTTAAAACCGTGACCATAGCCTTATCTATGGTCACGGTTTTTACCGTGACCATAGCCTCTATGGTCACCCCCACTTAAAACAGTGACCACAGCCTCTATAGTCACCCCTCCTTAAAACCGTGACCATAGCCCTATCTATGGCTACGGTTTTCACCGTGACCACAGCCTCTATGGTCACCCCTCCTTAAAACCGTGACCATAGCCCTATATATGGTCACGGTTTTTCACCGTGACCATAGCCTATTTTGTTTTATGAGATTTAAATTTTTTTAAGCATAATCACATCCCAAAATGATGATAATTACAAAATAAATCTTTAAATAAAAAAAGATAATCAACAATTAAGATAAGTTGTAATTGAAGTAACCAGCTAACATATCAATATAGTTGAGTGAATACACTTATCTCAATCTTAGTTTTATACACAATGATATATACAGTAACACTAAATAGACACTATTAACAGAGTTGTTCCACAGGCATGAGAGCAATACAACTTAGACTCTGCTAAGATAGATTGTTTCTGGTATTGCTATTCTTTCTTCTCAACGCTCGAGAATTTTTATTTCACCCACTTTACCATTTGAAAGGTTAGCACCTGCTTCATTAACATGCAAAATAAAGTCACATTAGACATAAACACCTACATTTATTCTTCTTCAACTTAGGAAAAAAAACATATCATAAAAACATGTATACATCACACATATAATAGCTGGTACACACTATACAACACACATCCACATCATAGTATATCACACATCATAAAACAATATAAAGTATTTGAAGAGATACAGTATATATTACCAAAGTACTTGAAATCCTCTGAGTAGCTTCTTTTTGTTTTTAGCACTTCATTTTTGACAGACTTCATTGCAGGTCTCAATTCCTATAAAGCACCAAATAATATAAATATAGCACAAGTAAAAAGAAAATGAAAATAAAAAATGAAGCAACATAAACAACAAAGCAAACCTGAAAAGCTCTAGATTGGCAATCGACAAAACTTACTTTGTTCAAGCTGCAAAGAAACCTGAAGAAACAACTGACTGAAGTTAGTAGCAAACAGAACTAGAGTTGGAAGCTGGAAAACATGTTTTGTAATTTTAAATGCTAAAGCATTTCAATATTAATCAAATCATCATTTACTTTTAAAAATTATTAAAGGTAGTCCTTTTGCAATTATAGAAACTTTATTATATACAAAGGTAACAATGCTGCATAGTTTCAAACAAATTTACATAAAAACTAGCTTTGTGTACAATAAGCAACATGAGCTGACAGTCTAATCAATTTGAGCTACTTAATCATGCTGAAAATAACAACTTCAAGTTTTAACTTCTAACAAAAATGAGGATCTATAAAGAAATACCTTCTCAGCAATAGAACTCATATGCATTTCTATTTCCTACAGCAAAGTTCCACACCCCCAGCTTAATCAACAAATAAACTACCTTATTCTCTTCAGTGGCCCCAGCCGCAAGAGTTTCAAGTGCATTTATTCTTGATTGGTACTTATCCTCACGAGCCTTGAAAATATTGTTTTGCTTCATATATGCAACATAGTAAAACAGTCATTCTTCAAGGATAACTGAAAAACTTAAATTCTCTAGGGAGGTAATGAACATATAAAGTTAATTTTACATTTTTTATGCTTTCTGCTTGATGTGAAACACACAACTCAATTACTTGCAGAATTTTCTTCAACAGGCAACCTGCACGTTGAGCCTAGAAACATGCAAATAAACTCAACAACTGTTTATCAACAAAACCAATTTGGAAAGCATAGGAAATAGCATTGACATGAATTATTTATTGCAGAAGTATTCAGCCCTCCAACTATTCTTTAAACCCAACTCCAATCAATCACCAACTAAGTCCGTTACAATAATCAAATAACCAGTTCAACAGTAACAATTTCAATTTAATCCATCAAAATACAGAATTCACAACAATCTCTCAGCAAACAATTCATAATCCATGCATAATCAATTTCATAAAATCAACAAATTCAATCAGAGTTCCAATCAAAATTTCAATCATTCTAATCACAATCTCAATCATAAATCAACATTCATATAATCAATCAATTACTCACAGCCATTAAACCTATTTGCAGTTACTCAATAAACCTTGTGGACATTCTTAAATTAAAAACCATTTAAATTAAACCCCTACCTCGATGTCACAATCGCATAATTTGAACAAGACAGCCCCCATTTCGTTTCTAATTTCAGCAGTGATAATCCTACTGCAACCAAGGACAGTGGTAGCCGCATCAACTGGAACAGCAACAACGTCAATTTTAACGCAATCCGGAACGGCGGCAGCGGCACCAACTTTGATTATGCCCGCAGCAGTGACAATTTCAACCATTTAAGCATAACTCAGCGATACTAAGACAGAGGTGCTTACTAATGGAATCAAAATAAGAATGCAGAGATAAACAAAATGCAGCAAAAATAAGGGTAGAGAACATTATAGGTTTTCAAATTATGGAATTGGAATCAAAATGGAGAGTGGCATTGTTGATGGTAGCTTCAATGGCGGAAAACCCCAAAACAGAAACTGCAGTAGCCAACTCTCACGGAATAGGAATGAAATTGGAAGAATATGGTGGTATTAGCGGCTCAGGGAAAGGCAGAACGGTGACAGCGATCGCGGCTCCAGTGAAGGTGACGGCGGCTTTTCCTCCTCGTCGCAGTCCTTGGCTCGCGTCTCCCTCATCTCCATCTCGGGCTTCTCTCAGTGACACAGAGCGTTGACCTCGAAGCACGACGGCGACGCGACGGCGGCTCCATGGACGGGACGGCAGTGATGACAGCTACTCCTTCAGACCTCCATCGCATCTCTCTCTCGACGCCTCTCCTTCATCCCTGTTCAACCGGGACCAAGGCGGACTCCACGGAACGGCGGCAACGGGCGAGGAAGACGGGCGACGGGCGGGCAAGGCGCGACGACTCCCTTCCCCTCCTCTTCTCTTCTTCTTCTCGTTTCTTTCCTTTTCTCTGAACGTATGCATTGTGCGTTTTGTGATATTAGGGTAATGTTAAGTTGTGATTTAGAAATTTAGAATTAGGATAAAATATATATGAGTAATATAATAATTTTATAAAACATTTAAGATAGATTAATAATTTAGAATTTAAATATAATACTTTAAAAATTAATTTCAAAACATATAATTTTACTTATTAATATATTATTGAGTTTAAATAATTATTTTTAATTTAAATTATAAAATAAATCCACTAATCACAACTTATAAAATACCGTTTAAATTCGAAGATATCAATTTAAATTTTTTAATTATTAAAATTTTTAAATTTAAATTAATTTAAATTCAAATTATCAAAACTTAATTTAGTTACAAAATATTCTTAAATAGTAATTAGGCTTAAGGTTAGGGTTAAAACTAAAGTAATGTAAAAAATTTAGTAAAATTAAAAAGTAGAATAATAATTGAAAATCAATCATAATTTATTTAAATTATTTTAAAAATATAATATTTTTTGTCAACTATTACTTAGTTTTATATTTTAAATAATTTTTAATTTAAAATTAATAGTATTCAACTTAATTTTTTATTTATAAAATTAAATTTAAAATTATTATTAGTTTTTAATTATTAAAATTTTTAAAAGATAAAATATTTAAAATTATAAAAATACATAAAAATATTCATTAATTTAAACTCAAATGATTAAAACTGCGACCAAAGACCACTTTAGGTCACCTTCCAAAATCGTGACTATAGACTCTTTTAGGCCACTCTTTTGAAAAATCGTGACCATAGACACTTTTTGGTCACTGTAAAAAACCGTGGCCAAAGACACATTTAGGTCACCCCCAGAACTGTGACCATAGACCTTTTTAGGCCACCCCCAAAACCGTGACCATAGATCCCTTTATGTCACCCCCAAAACCGTGATCATAGACCCTTTTAGGTCACCTTTTTTTAAAAACCGTGACCATAACCCCTTTTTGGTCACTGTAAAAAACCGTAACCATAGACCCCTTTAGGTCACCCCTAAAACCGTGACCATAGACCCTTTTAGGCCACCCCCCAAAATCGTGACCATAGACTCCTTTAGTAGGGGTGTGCAAAAAAACTGGTTTTACTGAACTGAATTAAAACTGAACTGAAATTGTTTTAAATAAACCAGTTTTTTTAAATAAAAAACTGAACTGAAACCATAGAGTTTTTATGAAAACCAGTTTATTAAAAACCAGTTTTTATGGTTCAGTTTAGTTTTAAACCAAATTAAAACTGGTTTTATTTAAACTCTAAAATTAGTTTTTACATACTCT